>NC_079291.1:7889136-8531348 GCF_023638135.1 Falco biarmicus | reverse complement strand
GGCTTGACACTGTCTTTTTTTCAGATTTAATAACAGATACAGTACCCTCAACTTCAAAGGGTAATGAATTTGTACAAATTGTGGGTATTCACACACTCAGGGTCACAGAGCCGTTGTCCTATGGAAACCCTACAAAATCTAAACTTCACCATATTTCTGACAGACATTTTAGAAAAGGAAGGAAGGATACTGTAGCAGCTAGGGAGCTTGCCTGACATTTAGGAGATCTCAATTTAATTTCCTTGTCTGCCAGACTTCCCTTCATAATCCCAGGCAAAGTAAATCATTTTCCTTACCCTACTTTCTCAGTTTTTAGAATGGAGAAGACCATTTAAGTACCTGAATCAAACAAGTTTTAAACAAAGGGGGGAAAAAATATTCTTCTCTTCTGTTGTTTTGTTTTTTTTTTTTTTCCTCAGACAGTCACATGAAAGCTCAACCTCACAAGGTTTTGACTGTATACTGTTGCATATCTTGAAATCAAGAAAACACACTATTTCTAAGTAACACGCCTTGTATGTTGCAGGTCATCATGCCATTGGAGAGCCTTCCATTTCAAAACTACTGCTCTGTGGTAAGAAAAGATATAGAAGAATGAGCTCCGGGTAAGTTAATAAACAAAATGCATTCATGGCCCATTACTTCAAATAACTTTATAAATAGTCCACTCAAAATAATGGCCTCAATTAACATTTAATTCTCACACAATGCATTTGTAATATACTGCAGGGATTAAGAGTTATGCATGAATATCACTATTCAAGAAGTGCCACAACTTAGAAGAGAAGAGAGTACATGTTTTCCACTTGATTAAAGACAGTTCCTAGTCTTTTCCCTCTCTACTAGGCCTCCTTGTCCTAGAAGAATTACAAGAAAAGATATTCCACTACGTGTGGGAGCTCCCAGTCCACTAACTGGTGTTGACCCTCAGTCTTGCTTTGAAGATTCATAAGCACACTAGTGCAGCACTACTAGAGGAGAAAGCTAAAAGGTCCAAACACCCTGGCAGCCCTGCAGTTTTGTTCAGGAAACAAGTGATGAGAACTCACTGTGCGAGCGTATCCTTCAACCCTTTTTAAAACAAGGTGGAATGAAGCAAGTTTTCTTGCTTAGTAAAAAAATGCCTTTCATAAAAAAATGCTAGCACTGCCACTGCAGGGAACAAGCACTTGAGGACAAGACCAAAGCAACGGCGGAGGAGTCTTTCTGACATTACATGGACATTCTGACAGTGGCATGCACTACAAGAACAGCTGTAATGCTTATAACTTAATAGATCTAATGTCATGTGAAAGACCTCCCCTCACTCAGCCATCTTAGCGTTTTCCAAGCTAATGCATTCTCTTTTAGCGCAGAAAATTCAGAAGTTAACTGGGAAAAAGACTATCTTTGCAATATCTGGTTGCTTTTATCCTGCAACACAATGACTGAGCATTGATGAGATGATAACTCAGTCAATTAATCAAACACCAACAAAACACATTCTAACAATGACTGCCACATTCATGGTGTCATTTTAGGAACTGACTCCAGTACACACAGATATTTTTTGTCCCATGGGTTTGACCTGAATCCTAATGAAATTAACTGCTAGAAGAAACCAAGCCAGTACAAGCTACCAGCTTTCAGGGCATGCTGCAAAACCTGCTGAAAAAGCCAACAAACGCTTCACTTAGAAGCCAAGAAAGGAGGAAGGCCGGAGAGCTCCCGGAAATCTAAAATGGACCTCACTGTGCTTTGATGAAGAAATGCTTTGATGGTGAAGTGATGGATTAAAAAAGATATTAAGAGTTAACGTAAAACAGAGATATAAACAGAAATATAAACCCATGCCAGCACCTATTATCCTCAAACTGTGTTTAGGGTCATATTAGGACTTCTGCCTGTGGATTCATCTAAGGCATAAAAAAAAAATTAATTCAAGGAAAATGAAAGATACCAAAAAAACCCCTGCTTTTTAGCTATTATTTTCTGCACAAGTATTGTCTAAAATTTATTGTTAATACAGTATGTTAACAGTTGTCCCTAACAAGCTCTGCATACATCCAAGAAAACTGCATACACCGACAAAGATGCTTCTAGTTTTGCACAACACATGGCTTTTTTATATGATATGTTCTCTCTTGAAAACTACTCCCTCACAAAATGAAAATTCAGCAGAATCTCTAATAGCTTTCATATTTCAGTCTAATAGGTAGCATGGCATTGCACTGCCGCCCACCTTTGCTACAATATTGCACAGCACATTTAACAGACATTTGCTTCCTTCACACCGTCCTTATGTGCAGCTTCTGCAGGACCTCAGTATTAACATTTAACAGAGTCTATGAGCATAAAGCACACTTCTGAACACCTGCTAGAACATTTTATTTGCCTTAAGAGTTTTATTATAACTGTTAAATTTTCTTGCTATGCTTTATGAGGAAATCCTGGTCCAGTTTTAGCCTAAACTCCCATTGACTTCAACAGGAAGCAGATATGCCTGTATGTGGGGTTCCATACAAATTCAGCACGGCTTTAAACAGAATGGGATTGCTGGTAAAGCACTATTCTGGACATAAGAAGCCAGCGCCTAGCAGCTCTAAACAAAACCACTCAAGCCACCCTTCAAACAGCAATAAAAATATTAATAATAATAAAAAAAAACACACCCACAAGTCTAACCTTCTCACTGCACTACAAACCCGCACCGACTAGAAGTACAACACATACAGGTATCCCGTCCACAAAAGCCTATGGCCTCCATGCCTTGGCGGGGTGTTTGATCATCACCTGCATCCTCTCAGATCACTCACGAAAACTCCCGTCACCCAAATCTTTGTCCTCTGTACTAAAGCCAGCGAAGGCCAGAATCCAGCTACATCAGCATCATTTTCCTCCTCTGACACACCTAGACAATCACAGCCCTCCACAGCGACACAAGACAGCCTGGAACAAAGTGCACAGACCCAGAAGGTACCTGGGAACGGTCCAAGGAGGTGTTACAGAGGAAGTCATGTCAGGAGTCTGACTCTTCTGAAGATGTTCTCTACGGCTGCTTCTCTCTAACACAGTTTTACCATCATTACTGGCTACGTATTTAACACCCCTGTGAGACTGAACGTGACTACACACGAGTGAGCAACACAGCTCCTCACAGCTTAGAAAGAGGTAATAACAGAGGACCCCATGAAGTCTACTTGGAACTGCTCTAAGAAGTTTTAACTTCATTTGAAAACACATAGACATTAATTTCCCCATCGCTACAGAAAGCCCTAAAATAGTAAGACACACAGCTAGTAAACAGTAGACAATATGGCAATGCCACTTCTGTTTCACAAAAGCTTGACAGTAAATGCTTGATTCAATGCATACTATTAAGCCCCCCAAAATCTAAGCAATTATAAAAATGAAATTATAGACACAATGATGAATGGTGACAGATGAAATGTTAACAGATCTAGCACCATACACAAAAATCATTGATTTTCTCTGATTACTACTTAGGTGATCAGAGTGTATGAGGTCCTAGTTGCCTCCTTGCCCTAGATTTTATTAATGCTCCAATATCAGACACCCAATTTGGAAATCAATGCTTACTTCATCATTTTTCTCTGAAGGATCCTATTATTCACAATTGATTTAACAGAAATGAAAGGCTTACCATTAACAAGACCCAGCTGCTGACACTTCTGAGATGAATTATTGAACTTCTAAAAGTGAATTAACTTAACCATCACCAAGACTTATTGTCTGGTGTTTCTCATACCAAAGTCGGTGTATTTATAATTACAGAATGAAGTAGTAGAAAGTAGCTTCTTTGCCACCTCCTTAAACATCCACCAGATACACAAAGAAAAAATTCAGATTTGCAAAGATACAAATAGGAGTTATGCACCAAATCTAGACAGCAGGACCTTAGTGTCTAACTGCCTTTTAATGCCTTTAATACTTACCTTCTTCCTAAAACTCGAAGATACAGGTAATTTCAGGCTTTAGAAAAACGAAATGCAATTTATTGCAAGTTACATCTTTTGCCAATGAGATTACTACAAGTCAAAGATCCCTAGAGCTGACCATGCCCTGCCAAAAAGCCTGCAGAAGACAATTATTAATTCCCTTTCCGTACAAAGTGAAGATCCATCTTAAGAATTGAGAAAAAAGTAGCAAATATTAGACAATTGCAAGTGATACGACTACAACTCCATCCCAAAAGCAGTTTAAATGTACAAAGCAGGAGGCCTACATATAAAATCTGCCATCCGAGCTAAGGGCTCAGAACATAAATCCACCATGCCTATCTGCCAGGACTACACATTGCCCAAGGTGACTTCAGCGGTGATAAAACCTTGAGTGTCAACAGCGTAACACCACCCAGCTACACTGGTCTACAAACAACTTACTGTCAAACACATGAAGAGTTGTGCTAAGCAATATGCTGCCCTTAAGTCACAGGTTAGCAGGAGCACAGCCACCTAGTGATGTATCACAAATAACCGTTCAGCCATCAAAACTAGTGAACATTTCCAGTCTTACTAGACCTCTTGCTAATCTGTGCTACCTGACTGAATATGCTTTCAAAATACTATAATGGCATCTGCTGTCCCTTAGCATTAATCATACTTACAGAGCTCAGCTTGATTATACTTACCTCTAACTGCTCTGAAGACCTCAGCTCAAGACCAAGTTGAGACTCCAAATGCAAAATACCCAGAAAGTCTTCTGGACTAAAACCCAAATTTCTGCCTTCCTTTTATCATGGAATGATGACATGACATACCTGTTCTATCCTTTTCACACAAGCTGAAAGTCAACAACTGCCTGAAATCACTAGAGCCTCATCTCAAAGCCCTCAATGGATTTGACTGCTTGCACACTGCTGCAGGCAAAACATCTGGGCCTTTTTACTAGGGCTAGTGTATGAGGAAAGTAAAGATACTCCTAGAGCAAACCAACCTCTCCTTGTATTTCTCTTTCCCACCCCCCTCCATCTGTTTTAACCCCTGTCTTACTGGAAGTAACTTCTTAAAATTCTGCTCGCATTGGACAAAAAGTTTAAAAATAAGGAAATGCAAAAGAAGCCTGGCAGACAGAGCCTCCAGCCTTCTAAGCCTCTTTCTTAAGAAAAGAGGCCAAAATCATGCAATTATGATTATGCTGAAAATTTTTAGGTACCCAAATTTTTCAATCTGCCTCTTCTCTATAGAATAACACTTTTGAAATGGCGGCTGGATGGCCATAACTGAAGTCTGGTTAAGTTTGATACCTGCATAAAACACATCGCAGAAAGTAGGTTATAATCGCTTTTTTAAAAAAAGACATGGACATTGGCAGAATTCCTGCCTTTCTTGCATTTATTTTTTCCAGTATTTCCCACATTGTGAAATTCCTCTTAATGCTATAAAGACAGAGCAGATTGCAAAAAATGGTCCTAGTGGTTCCAATGGGAGTAACGTGGTTAGAATCTGGCATTCTACAAAGTTTCCATTTCTACATAGGTTTCATTTATTTCTCAGTTTAAAAATAAGACCATGTTTTGGCATGTAACTAGAGCTGCTCTTATAACGCAAAGAAATAACACTGCTGGCAAGCCTCAAAGCTGTTCAGAGACAGAATTCTGTTGGCAGAACTTTTACAAAACTTTTTGACTAGAGGCAGAATTCAACACCAGCATAAATGGGAGAAACTTCACTGAAATCAATCATGTTACACATGCTTACTTATTGCAGGTCTGAATCCACATTAAGGTTATACAATGCAAATATATTTAGCTGACACAGAATTTAAACAGAATTGGTTCAACAGAATTTAAATTCTAAATGTATATAGTAACTCAGCATCGCATTCTATGATCATCCTTCTGTGAACACTGTTTTTCCTCCTACACAAATGCTACCATGTTATTTAGTAAGTATCATGACCATGCCACACATCTTTTCATGTAAGAATTACCACAATTCAGGTGCCTTATGGTTAGGGTATGATGAAATTACAGTTGCAAGATCTGTATTCCTGCATCAATTACAGGCACAGAAGAAAATAACAAATCTGGCATTTCACAACTTCTGAGGGTTTGATTTTGCAACCTACTTTCTAGAACACCTTTTTTGCATCTCATACCCAAGGTTTTTAGAGCATGAATAAGTTAACCAATGTGCAGCAGTGCTCCTTCAACACAGATCACAGCAAGATTTGATTCTCAACTTCACTATAGTACAGAGAACCACGAAAGTATTCAGGTACCTGAACACAGATGCCCATGGCCTTGGATATCCAGAATATAGCGGGATAATGGATGTGACAAAGAACTTGGAAGGAAACCTGTGCCACTTTAGATCAGTTGTTGAAAGCAACTGAATTGCTGAAAGTTACTTTAAACAAGAACTGAAAACAAGTCCTTCTTGGCAGAAAGTTATGTGAGTGACAGTGATACCGGGCTGCTGAGGTAAGCTTATGGGTTTAAGGAAAGGGTCACAGTAAGACCCTCTTTTTCACCTCCTGCCTGGGAAATGCAGATTATTCTTACTTACTATGAAAGCAAAGTGAGCAACAGGAACATTAAATCGGTTACCACAGGCAGGCTTCAACAGATACACAGAAGCATGGTAACCAAAAAACCTAGCATTTTCCAATGGGTACTGTTCCTTTCTTTAGTAGTCATGCGATCCCAGCTTTGGGAACGTTTGTGATTTTGGCAAGGTGACAACCTTTTCCTAATGAACACGTTAGAGAAGATAATCTGATTTTTAAACTTCCATTATCTTACCAGATCTCAACAGAATTTCACTGATTTAGAAAATAAAAAGGCACTTAAACTGAGAATTATCATCCTGCCAAGTATTGAGATCTTCTTCAAACAAAGTGAGAGATCTCCTTAAAGAAGTGATGGAGCTTAAATACATAAGTATTTCTACACCCAACTTCTAAGCACAGGTTACTCACCCTATAGTTGACTTGACCTTAAAAGCAATTGTTGGAGTGTTGAATTGAAAAGCTTCAGTGCTTTGTTCCACCCCCCCCCCTTTTTTTTTTTTTTGATGATGCTTTTTTTAACCTGTTATGCTGTTACTGGAGGTAAAAATGACAAAGAAATGTAGACCGGATTTATTAGAACTTGTATCCAGTGTACCACAACTCACAAACTGTTTCAAATAATTCAGCTAAACACATTTGCAACATTTGATTGAATTGTTTTAAGTCAATAAATCTAAAGTAAGCATTATATTTTATTGCAAAGGCATAATTACTTTTACAAATAGAAAGAAATAAAAGAGGTGATAATTATGTTCAGACCACAAATTAATGCAATTAATTTTACCTATCTGGTAAATGTATTAATTACATTGTGGTTGAGTTAGAACTTCAAATAAACTTAATATACAGCCACTTTAGGACTGAAATTCCAGCCAGTGCTCTCACCGAGAATAAATTACGGGAAATTTTCACTGTAGTATGCCTAAGAACTGGTGTCACAAAACTCATGAGATCTTCAGGAATTTAAGGCTAATTTGCCACTGAGTATAGGAAGACATGACAATCATCCTTCTAGTTCCACTGTAGAAATAATGTACTACAGGTGTTTCAAAAAGACTTTTGATTTTTGAAAACAAGCAGTCTCTTTCTTTCCATATGTTACCAAGTCTAACAGAGGCACATTTTTATTTAGGCTAAATCATGCCTTATGGGACACACTTATGAGGAAGAAAGGAGGACATGCAACTGGCATTTGAGACATATTGCCAGTGCAAAGCTGCCAAAAGCACACAGCAGGGAGCATGTTTTGGCTATCATGAGCAGAATAAGCATGCACTCCTTAACCACTGCCAGCTGGCATTTGTTTCCAAATACAGAATGCTCACTAGGCAGTTTGGAGACTGGACATACTCCTAACCTTAAACTATGCTCCCATGAAAATGCACTGCTGAGATACCTCATTAACCATGCCTGTCTCCTAGCTTACTGCCAAATGAGAAAGACTGAATGACACAGAAAAATCATACATTTCTCCCTATGCACAAAAAAGTACCTAAAGTATATCCTAGCATACTCTAGCGCTTACAGCAAGAGAGATTAAAAAAAGCGTGTTGGAAGAAGCTTCTGCCAGCATCTCAAGAAGCAGAAACACTGTCACTACTCCATTATACACAGATAGAAAAAGCGAAATCACGAGACACAGGGTACCAAGAGAACACAGCAATGAACAGCAAGAGTGGCTGGCACTGGGATTATAAACTATACTATCATGTTTAGTACAACCTCTAGCAATCCTTACAACAGACGCTCCCTGCTTTATGTGCTGGGGCAGATTTGTGGGTAGAAGATTAATGTCCCCCTCCATCTGCTAATGACTATATAGGTCCCCTGGGCTTTGCACCAAGGGTACTTTGCCCTTAGGATGAAACAAGAAATGGAAATTTGTGTTCATTTCTACATGAGCTTACTATTTCCAGCAACACTCCCAATCGCTAAATGTGTATTATTTCAACTTTATCTACCAAAAACATATTTTATCACAGTAGTTCAACTGTGATTCCAATTAGACTTTCAAAGAGATCAGTTAAAAGGAGAACAAACCAACAGGGGGGCACTTTTCACTTTTAAAGTGCTTACCTGACACAGCCTGCATCAGTATTTTCCCTATAAGTGCTATTCATTAACTTTTCACTACATTTTCAAAGTGACCCCACTCTTTTGGATTTCCCTTTCTCTATTGCTGATAGCCTGCTGTCATGGACCAAGCAACTCTGAAGGAGGAAATGTGCCAGAGACTGCCATGCAAAGCAGAGGGCACTAATTAAAGCCTTTGTTTCCTTCAGGGGATTCTGTGAGTGGATTTTAACTTACCCTGTAACTGTACCTTTGCTCCTGAAAACTGAAGGCCAGTCAGTGGGAGCTTGACACCAGCGTAGTCTTCATGCACCTAAGCCAGTTTGACATGCTGGAAGAATGTAAGGGGAAAGAACAGTTACAAAGCGAAGTTTTGAAGGAATAAGGCAAACCTACCCATCACCAGAACAATAATACTCAGGGAATAATCAGGGAAAGATCTTAATGTTATCTCATATACCCGCAAATGAGAAATCAAAACCAGAGCGGTGCTTCACTAAAGGCTCTGAATGTGGGCATCTCAGGTTCAAGACGTGCTTCCTTTCTTCCTCTTCACACTCAGCATCCCTATCAGTTGCCACACTGAACCTCTCCTCAGTTCCAGCTCAAGGAAGAAGGAGCTGTCCATGCCACAACTCCCTGTGAGCACCCAATGGAATTCCAGGGCTGGTCAACTGTTTGCACTAGCACAGAGCACACACAACTAACTTCCCCCAGTTTACTCAACTTCACTTTGGAAAAATAAAAAACAGCTGAAATACCTTTACAGCTGAACCATCAGCACAAGAAAAGTCCAACCCCTTTTTTAAAAAAAGGGAAATATGATTTCAGAAATATGACCTCTACCTTTTGATCTAACTAGGCAGTTTCTGCCAACCCACTACTGCCCAACAAGAGGACAAGTGAGAAAGTAGTCAAGAAATTAATAAAATAAAGGAAAAGGGAAAAAAAAAAAAAAGAGGAATTGCTCTGTATTGCCCTTTTACATCTTCAGCTGAGAATTGACTGTTCTCAGAGTCTACCAGAGTGCAGAAACTACAGCCACAAAAGACAGTTTGCTTTTCCCTCTCACATCAGCAGCACTACAGAACAATGGGTGCTGCACTAACAACATGCTCTGCCTGTCCAGCCCTTAGTACTCATAATATTATTTTCAAAACACTTCTCTACTGGTTTCCCAAATCAGGAAATGCTCTAAATCAAATATATACACTTAACATTGTTAAAATCAGTCATAAAACCCAACCAAAAAAAACCCAGCCTGATTTTGTATAAATCTGCAGATCTTTCAGCAAAGCTATTTCCATATTGCAGTCTTGCTAGAACCAGCAGAGCTGCTCCCAGATTTCTGATCTGAATCCAGTGATGTTGGCGTTTTTCTTACGCTTCCTCAACAACAGCTCATGCATTTCAACTTTCATTTAAAAATTAAAGAGAACACCTTTCCCTTTTATATATGTACAATGCTGGAAAACACATCCTGAGTATGATTTAAATACACAGAGCAGCTAAAGGGGATTCAAAATTGCTAACGTAACGTCTCCTGATTACTCTCACACCCTTTTGGAAGGGTTACTTAGAGTTGAGAAGCTTGAATCTCAAGGCTAAAAAAAATACCTATATATAAATATATTGTTAAGAATATTAAATACAAAAGCAGGACTCAAGGAAGGTGAAGGACAGAGCAAAAAGCCGCAGCTTCCCTTCCCTGTTGGGAGTACAAGACAGCATACCTCCTGCCTGATACCCTTTCGAGCAACAGCCTGCTCTCCTTAATGTTGCCTCCTCGATTCCCACCCTGTGGCCAGTACAGGTAGGCAGCCCCTGGAGAGAAAGGCCACTGAAGCCTGTGCATCTTACAGAGCACCAACAGCAATCATTCAAGCTTTTATACAAGCCCATTGTACCTCTGCAGAAAGGCCGCACTCAATCTGGCCCACAGAGAGAAAACAGCAGCCTAGATTGATAGCATCTACTTACACCGCTGCTGATTATATACATACTGTCTCCAACGGTCTTTCTGAAAGGCTGAACAAGAGTCTCAGGTTTTAAACCTGAATCACAGCTAGCATATTTAACTCAGTTAACAGTAAAAGGCATTTAATGTCATCTGCTAAAAAGCAAAAACATAATTGTTCTGAGGGGGAGCAGGGGGGTTACTGCAGACAGAGCAACCCTCGGGGCAGTGTGGTGATGAAGTACAGGGCAGTTGGCAGAGGCAGTGCAACAAGAGCTGGGGACCCAGGTGGGTTGGTAACTGAGCAGTTCTACCACCATTATCTGTGACCTGCTGGCGTGGGCCCCCAGAGCCCTCCAAAAAGAGCCTCCCCTATGAAAAACTAAAATCGTGTCTTAAAATGTTGGGAGGGGGGCAGAGTTTGTTGGGTAGGATGCTCTTGGGGTTTTTGGTAGTTTGGGGAGTTTTTTTGTTTTGGTTGGTTGTTGGGTTTTGGGTTGGGTTTGGTTGTGGTTTTGTTTTGTTTTGTTTTTTTAGCGGGGGGGGGGGGGGGGGGTGTTGTAAAAAAAAGAAAACAACAACAAGGGTGGTGAAACACCAGAACAGGTTGCTCAGACACCCATCCCTGGAAACATTCAAGGTCGGGTTGGACAGGGCTCTGAGCAACCTGATCTAGTTGAAGATGTCCCTGCTCATTGCAGCAGGATTGGACTAGATGACTTTTAAAGGCCCCTTCCAGCCTGAACTGCTCTATGATACATTCCTCCCTCCTTCTCCCGTAAGTAAACATGTATGCACGCAGTCATACAAGGTAACAAATAAACTTGTTCTCCACTACTGAATTTTCCAATTTCAAAATACAGTCCTCAATATATAAAGTTCATGCTATTTCAGTGAGATACTGCTTGAACGAATAATGCCGGCAGAACTACAATTCACATACCATAGACTATTTGGTCATCATTAGTTTTTTTTTGGAAAAGCTAAAGTCTTAAGGCCAAGCCTATCAGGATTTCTGATTCATTGTGACTTCACACAGACACCCAAGACAAGAAGTGCTGAAATCTTGCCTGCCTTAACACAAAGTTAGTTCTGAGAAACATGAAACAACTCTTTAAGAAAAAACACATCTTATATTCAAGCTGTATATCACAAAACACAAATGGTCAAACATGACGCCACAACTAACAACAGCAAACAACATCAACAGAGTACTCCCATCACATCAGGCCCAAAGCACATGTCAACAGTCAGTCTTAGAGAGATTCATTAGTCACTCTAGAAAAAAAAAAAAAGGCACTTTTTTATTACACCAAACAGCCATTTCTAACTTAGTATGTGTTACAAACCCTCCCAGATTTGTGAAGAACTTACCTACACTAGCCGCAGCCAAAACTACCACCTGACATGCCTTACATTTATCTGTCAGAGCTCTTCTCAACACGTGGCAGCAAGACTGTAACTAGGCATGGCAGCAGCACGGTGCAGAAGCACTTTGCCCCACACACAGTTTACACTTGTTCGTTTTGTACATGCTCTTTACAAAATTATCTTTATTCTAAATTACGTTGGCCATGAGTACTACACAATGGGCTCCTCTGATACTGCAAACAAATAGCTCTTCCCTTCTAAGAATATAATTTAAAGATTATTTAGCATAATTCTTACGATACTTACTTTCTCTGTGGGAAATCTTCTTACAGAATCAGAATAATTTAGGCTGAAAAGGACCTCTAGAGGCCATGTCCTCCAACTCCCAGTAGTCAAAGCAGTGCCGATTTCAAAGTTAGATCAAGTTGTTCAGTCTTGTCCAGTCAAGTGTTTAAATCTCCACAGGCAAATCCCGCAACCTTCACAGACTCCAGGTCACAGCTTATCCATTTTCATTGCTATTTTTTTTTCCTTATGTCCAGTCAGAATTTCCTTATTTCAGTGTGTGATGATTGCACCTTGTCCTTTCTCTGCATGCTCCAGAGAAAAGCATCTCTCCCTGTTCCATAACAGCCCATCAGGAAATGGAAGGCAGCAATTCATCTTCATTCCCTAATCTCCAGCCTGGGCAAACCCAGATCCCTCAACATCTCCTTGTACACCGTGTGCTTCAGCCCCCAACCACCTGAGCAGCCGTCCTCTGGGCTCTCCAGTTTGTCCCTACCTTGCTTGCACCGGGGGCCAAAGACAGGACACAGAAACAGCATTGTCAAGAGCAATAGTCACCCACCTCAGCTAGGTGGCCACACTCTTGCTAATACACATCAGCATGCTATTAGTCCCCGTTGCTGCAACAGCACACTGCTGACTGATTCAGTGTTGGTTTTTAATCACTATACACTTTTACTCCTACAGTTCCCATACCCTAAGAATAATGGCTTAGAAGAAAGCACATGATATGGATGGACACCAAATATCCCTTGGGCAATATATAATATAGACAAGAAGCCAATGTTGTAGCTAATATTTTTCATTAAACACTTACAAAGAAAAGAAGCCAGGCATGGTCTTACAGCCACGGAGGTGAACCCAAATTCTGCATGAAAAAGGATGGCAATATGCCACATCTTAAGCAGTAAATTTGCAAATCAGTACACTAAATCTGAGAAGTGCTCTGTTTCTTTTCCTGATTAATTTTTAAATACAAGTATTTTAGCTAAAATATTAACATCTACTGATGGCTGAAACAAGGTGGCTGCTCTGAGTTAAAACTCTTTAAACTATGAAAATGCAAAGACTTTAACATATTTCACCTTGATCACACAGCACTGTTTTACAGGTCCCCTTGACATACAGAGCACCATAGTCTTACCTTCCTTCCTGATCTCAAAGCAAGCTCTTCTAAGGATGACCTCAGAGGAGCAGCATGAAGCATTCAACAGAAAAATGCACTGCTTCATGAGTGGCATCTCAGATCACCTAAACACAGATCACTGTGGAACAGCATTTTTTTCAGTGACCAAACAAAGAAATATCTACATTTAAAGCAAACTGAATGTGGTTTAGAATGTAGCTATACAACTTCCTGCAGCTGACCCCAGAAAAAATAAAAGACATATGATCTGTAACTTCCTTTGACTTTTCTTTGAACTCTAGATGGAAACCTTTAAAAAGCAGGATTTTCTTACTAGTTACTTCTAAGTTTTCTGCTAAATTAAATTTCAAAAAAGTACCTAATGCTAAAATATTTGCATGTACCAATACCTTGGGCTAAAGCGCCCTCTCTTAAAGAAAAAGAACTTCTAATCATTATTTTGAGATAGGGTCTACTGCATTACTTTGATAAATGAGCAGTACATATCACTCACTTGACAGCATAAATTCCAAAGTATTTGCAGAGAATCTAGGCATAGGTCAAAACAGATACAAGAAGATGTGAGAAAAGGAAGATGTGTTACCTGTACTGAGCTACTGAGAGTGACCTTAATTGCCTGGCATGTCCTTGCAGAGAGCGAATCGGGTTTCATTCAGAGACCCAAGGAAGGCAGCTTCCTATACAACTTCTGAGGATGCTCCCCATATGCCAGAATGGGTTTAATAAAGATTCTATGTATCATTTACTTAAAGCCTGTCTTCTATTACGTTGCTCCCTGCAGCAGCAATATGTAGCACCTTTTCCATATCTGCCTAGATAAGAACTAAAACCTCCACAATCATGACTACCAAATACTGCAGCAATAATCAGCAGTCCTGGACCTTAAGATTACTGGGTGTGCAAGTTCAAAACCTGCCCCCTTAGCTGGCATATAATTTCCACCTGATCACACAAAATGTGTTTTAACCATCAAAAATAGTCATGGAAATATCTACATACACACACGCGCGCGCGTGCACACACATACTCTTACTCTCTCATCTCTGTGTACCGTACGCAGAATATATGTTACAGATATATCCAAAGTAAATAAGCCTTCAGCAATTTAATAATAGTAACAAACATAGGTGTCTGTAATATTCTGCATCCATGAGAGAAAAGCCATGGCAAACGCACCGGAGCTGTTGCATGGTGGCAGTGTCCATGGCACCTCCTCAGTGAACCTGCTGCAATTCTGGAAATACACGTGCTCCCAGCCCCACACTGCTGTCTATCAACTCCCCACGCCAGCCTACTAAACGGGAGACAAGCTGTAGCCCTGCACAAGAAGTAGTAGAGAAATTAGTGCGTCTCACAAGAGAGGCCCCTCTGCCTGCAACCAGCCCAAACACACACATCGGCACAGGATTCAACTAGCTCAGGTCTGAAGTTTTACACACAACATGGAAAGGTTTTGCCTTCACTGGTCTAACAGGGAGGACAAAACCCACCCTGTGTGCAAAGCTTTTTTAACACCTCCAAGGCTGGCACTTTTACTTCTCCAGGTTTGAGGGTTTTTTCCCCTTCAGCCTATCCTCTCCATTTAGCTTACATAGAGACCACCTACCGAGCGCCATGCTAATTAGCAACAGCTTGCACTCCGTATTAAAAAAAAAATAGCCCCCCCCCCAAAAAAATATCTAGTGAAAAGGGAAACTGTATGAGTTCATACACATTTCAACTGGCCTATTTTAATTATATCTAAATAATTTTAATTCTGATCAGCAGACTTGCCATAATGGCTGAAAAATAAAGTCATAAATTAGATCTGTGATATGGTAGGATCTACTGCCCTACAGACTTGCTATAAAGCACTACTGAAACATATATGGCTGTAATCAAAGCTGACAATAAAAAGCTCGTTGTGTCAGGATATAAGGAAGAGGTGAACAGCAGAGAAAAGTTAGGCTGGCATAGAAAAATCTAAAACCTCCAACAAACTAAATAAATATTTAACCAAGTGAAGGTCTTTCTGCTTTCACTAACACGAGTAGCTCCTAAAAAAAAATAAAAAAAGGATTCCTTATACTTTTTACAAAGGCATATAGTGATAGGACAAGGGGTAATGGCTTTAAACTGAAAGAGGGTAGATTTAAATTAGATATAAGGAAGCAATTCTTCACTGTGAGGGTGGTGGAGCACTGGAACAGGCTGCCCAGAGAAGCTGTGGATGCCCCATCCCTGGAAGTGTTCCAGGCCAGGCTGGATGGGGCTTTGAGCAACCTGGTCGGATAGAAGGTATCCCTGCTCGTGGCAGGGGGGCTGGAACTAGGTGATCTTTAAGGTCCCTTCCAACCCAAACCATTCCATGATTCTGTAATTACAGGTAAATGTCTATTCTACAAATTCTCCACGCTTTCCTGTATTTATACAGAATACTGCACATTGCTTTGAAGGACGGAAATACGATGAAACTGACATTTCGTCAGGATCTCAGGACTGAAAGACTGTCTCCTATCATATTTAATTAGAACACACCCTACAAAGAAGCAAAATTTGATGTAATTTTTTCCCCAATGACTTGCTTAAGCGTTAACAATAGTTTGCACCTACAATATGCATTGTAATAGACTCCATTATTATAATTAAGAACAGCTAAGCTATATTAGGGAATTTTAGTAACTACAGTCTCCTCCTAATA
This sequence comes from Falco biarmicus, assembly GCF_023638135.1. Taxonomy (NCBI): domain Eukaryota; kingdom Metazoa; phylum Chordata; class Aves; order Falconiformes; family Falconidae; genus Falco; species Falco biarmicus. Next base: position 8,515,319 of record NC_079291.1, on the reverse strand, counting down.
TATAAATGAGAGTCAATGATACTGAAAGACAACAGATTTCATGCGGGTAATCAGAGTTTGATGCTACAAGATATTACTGAAACAACAGGTTATTAAACAGGCAAGAACATATTAAGGCCTCATGCATAAAGTAACTATTAGTTCAGAAGAGTTAGAAGAAACTTCCACTATGACAAAAAGGACACCATAACTGCTCACAACAGTTGGATGACACTGGCTGGACTTTGTACTGCAACCCACTGTGGAGTGGCAGCTTTTTAAATCGCTACTGATAATACACTGAAGATACTGAAAAGAATGATAATACAGAAGAACCATGCGCTGGGGTGCAAAGCAGTGGAAAAATAGATCTTTGTCTTGAAAATACTGGTGCTCCACACAAGAAAGAAATACAAGTATTATTGTATTAAACCTGCTTGCAACTCTGATTTTACACATGTGTAAATCCACAGAAGTCAACAGAGACTGTGTTTATACTGCATACCTCTCCCACCATATCCATATGGGCACAAGTATGAAAATGGATGGTCCCTTTCAGGCACATTGGCTCAAACTCCTACTGTACACACCTGTGGGCACCTCATAACCAGAAATTTGGTAGAATAACTTATTTCACTCTACAGAAAAGCGGGTATGTGAGAATACTGAGCCTTCTACGCTTTGCCCACAGTAGAGACCCATTACCCCTGAAGCAAGCCAGTATCAATAAATTACTTTCACTACAAATATAAACAAACCTACTTCAGCAGAAAACCAAAAAGTCATCATGATGAAACAGTCCTTGGTGATGTCACTCCTTCTACCTGGAGAGAACCGGATTTTCAAGTGTAACAGATTCTTTACTACACTGCCATTGGGGCAAAGTAGCCTGAAAATGCAAGCGGACTGCAAGACCCCTCAGCTCTGCAGGAAGGTGCAGACGAGAATCAGAAAAGATGCAAAATGCGACCATCTGCTTTGGAGCCAGCCTTTGCACTCTTCACGAGCATGTTTAGTCTCACAGAATGATGACAACCTGGGTCGAGGCAGATCCTATACTAGTAACCACTCTCATTTACTAACACTGACATTACTATGCAAGGACAAATCCTGCAACCCTTTATCTAGCATAAAGTATTTTGCTGGAAGCTTACCCACATAAAAATCTAAGGATCGACCTTCTCTGATCATTAAATCAGACACAGACAGATGCTGACACATCAAGCTCTTACCCAGGGCTTAGTTCATAAAAGAAAGATTTAATTAGCATTTTAAAACAAAACCACCTTTCTTGGTTAAAAACAAAACACACACCAACTCTCGATGCTCTTAAAATAAGAGCAATGTTTTTTTCAGTTTTGCTTCCAACTCTTCCCGAACGACATAACCAGAACTGCAAACAAGTGACGGCCACATAGCAACTTCTACCCCAATGACACCATTTGCACTGACACCACTTTACCTTACATCAGCCTCTCCCACGCGCATAGGCTCTTGCACTAGGCATTCAATTCCTTCAGTTAACCGTAACATCATATATAATTAACCTACACTTGCTAAACTTCCTCATGAGAACTCCTCCAAGAGTAAGAGCCAAAAAGCCGTCTCGGTAAATTTCCTCTCTTTGGGCTGTTGCTGTACTGTTCTGTTGGGCACTCTTTGGATTCAGCACGGTCCTCGGACAGTAATATTTTGTGTTGCGCCATTAAATATTTTGTTTTCAGAATCCATGCTATTGCTTCCTGTCTGTCTTCAAAGATGAAGTTCGACTGCATTTATTGCCTGCGCTTCAGCCCCTTTGTATTTTGTTACATGTCGCTTGCTAAAAATGCTATTAAGCACGCCTCAGCCAAAGGCAAAATAGCAACGCTATCAAAACCAGCAAAATCCTGCCAGATTCAAACGACCGAGCTGTCACTCTAAATACACACCACAACGTAGCACTGGAGAACATCAGAACTGCATGAACAGCATTCCTATCACCCCCTTGCACCAGAGCCCGCAGTACGCGCGCACAGCGCCGAGCCTTCACACCGTGTTTGTGAAACGCCTATCACTGACCCGCAGCCGGCGGGGCCGCCGCGGGCCCCGGCAGGGCCAGCCCCGCTCACCCCGAAGCAGCCCCCGCGCCCCAGCAACACCCCGCGGCCGGGCGGCCCTGAGCCGCGCGTCACTCCCCGCGGAGCCGGGGAGCCGCCCCCGCACGCCTTCCCGGCCATCCACCGAGTTGCCGAACTACGGAACTATTCGGCACGCACGACGATGAACGAGTAAGTGGCCGCCCAAGAGCCACGCCGCGGTGGCCGTCCCCGCACGGGAATGTCATCCCGCGAGGCGCGCCGCCGGCGGGGCGCTGCCCTCACGCTCCCAGTCACTTTTTACAGCAAGCTCTGCCAAGGCCCGTCCGCTTGTTTTAAGCGCATCTGCAAACACCACGGGTTTATTATTATTATTTTTCGGCCAAAACAAGCGCCGTTTGTGCAGAGGCCGGCACGCGGGGCAGCAGCGCACGGCGGGGCTCCCGCCCCGGGCCGTCAGGGTCCCGCGCAGTTTGGCGCTTCCCGCGCGCGACTTCGCCGCACCGGACCGCCGCGCGACGCCGTCCCGGGCGCTTTTGTCTGCGAGGGAGCGGGGGCAGCGCCCGCGCCGGCGCCAGAGCGCGGCCGCCCACGGGAGACACGCGCACCCGCCCCGCGCACCCGCCCCGGCGCCGCAGCGCGGCCGCCCCGCTCCGCACCCGCCGCGGCTGGGCCGGGGCGGCGCGGGCCCCGCGCGGGCGCGGACACGCGCGGAAGGGGCCGCGGGGCGAGCGCCGCGCCAGCCGGGCTGCGGAGGGGGGGCGGCGGCACGCCCCGCTCCGCTCCCCTCCCCTCGCCGCCTCCCCCCGCCGCCGGCCGCGGCGGGCAGCAGGGAGCCCTCCCCGGCGCCGCCCGCGTTACCTCCGCAGCCTCCCGCTCCCGCCGCCGCCCCGCCAGTGCAGCCGGCAGCGGCGGCGGCAGCCCCGGACCCCCCGCCCCGCCCCGCCCCGCCCCCTGGCGGGGCCGCCGGGGGCTCGCGCGCCCCCTCGCCGCGCGCGGGCGGGGGGGGCAGCGGGCAGAAGGGCCCCCTCTGCCATCCCACCCCCGAAGCCCGGCGGGGGCTCGGCGGCGTGGGCGGCGGCGTGGGCAGCGGCGGGGCGGGAGGGGGGACACGGCGGCCCGCTGGGCTCGTCCCCCCGCTCCCCAGGAGCTGTCTGCCGCCTCCGGAGCGTCGTCCCCCCGGGTCCGGGGGGCGTCGTCCCCGTCCCCGTCCCCCATTCCGCCTAGCGCCGGGGGCCAGGGCAGAGGACGGGCCTCGCCCCCCCCCCCCCCACGCCGCAGCCGCCTCGCTGCTGTACCCGCGCTCCTGCAGCCCCCGGGGGAAGTTGCACTCTCGGCCGAGCCCCCGCCCGGCCCACCTCGGGGCCGGTGTGCCGGCCGCCTGATGCCCGGGCCGTCGCGTCTCCCGTGCCTCCCGCCGGCGCCGGGCCCGACGGGCGGCTCCGGCAGCGTGCGGTGGGAAACGCTGGGTTTCCGGCCGGGGAAGGAGCCCCGAGAGCGGAGGAAGGTGCGGTGGTGCTCGGGCCGGGCCGGGCAGCTGCCTGCGAGCGGCCGGCGGGGCCTCCAGCCCGCTGGCGACTGCCTGCGTCCCAGCGTAGTGACCGCAGGGTCTTCGGGAGATAAACACGAGCAAAAATACACTCTATTCAGATTTTTGACAGCTGTAATGAGCTCAAGGAAGAATTATGTAAACATTATTAAGTGTAATAAACACATGTCAGCATTAGGCAGTCTTCTGTAGAAATGTTGGTAAAAGCCACGGTGAACGTTTTTTTCATAATGTCTTTTTAACTTTATGTAGCTGGTGTAATAGGCCCCGTGCCTCGACGGAAAATCATTACCCGGTAATAGATGAGCCAGTTCGGAAGGAGAGCCACTGGGATACTGCACACTTTCATTCATAGATGCTACGTATTAGAGGAAGTAGCAGGAGGCCTGCCAACTTTCCCAATTTAATTATTAAGCTGTCAGTTCCTGACTCCTTGTTTCAACTTCCTGAGGCAACATCTGGCTGTAATAACAAAAATAAATAAATAAAATAAAATTTGATCATTCACTCAGCAGCACTCTATTTGCAATGTCCTTTTTGCTGCAACTTTTCTGAAAAAACTCGATACGGGGGATCTGGACTCAGCATCTCTCTGAACCACCCGAAAGTAAAGACAAGAATGGTTTCGGCTGTGATCCTCAAGGCAAAGCCGTGAAGAAGGCTATATCATACTTGAGCCTTTTTTCACCAAGTCCAATGGTGTGTGTTTTAATCTTCCTAATCCTTTTATTTAGAAGAACATCAGCATTTTTTTCACTGCATGAAGCTGAATGATATGACTTTGGGAGATTAAAAAAATAAAATCTTTTGCTAGCCAAGAATTTTTGCATTTTCATCAAACATTGCTTCAAAAGGGGAATGTTGGCTTCAGGAAAAAAAAAAAAAAAAAAAAAGCCATAAAGGATATCAGATTAAATGCTACCAAATGTGAGCAAAACACTGAAGAGAAGTTTTAAAATATCCATGACTGTGTCTTCATGTGTTCTCTGGGTCTGTTTCATATGATGTGACAGCTTCAGCTCCCAATTTGTTATTGCAGTGGCTTTTGGAACTGTATGCCTCTTTGTTTTTTTTTTCATATCCTCGCTCAAATACATGCACACGCTTACAAAAATATGTATCTATATATGTACATGTGCACACAGAGGGACAGATACAGAGTGACTCAGCTCTGCGTTCTACTTGCTTAATCAGTTTTCAGAGCTCCAGCACTGTTCACTTATTTAAAATGCCTAAAGCCACCTTTCCCACATTACTTATTTCACTGCCAGGGTGCAGAGCCTTTGACAAAGCTAGGCCATCTACGCTGCCTTCTGTGGGTTACACTCTCCAAACTGCCTTTCGGCAGGTCAGAGGTCAGCCCTTCCATTAATCACACGACAGCTTGGGCTTCAGTGCTGACCCTGCACACCAGTCCTAGGGAATCCTACAAGACCTTTTTTTCCTGGTGGTCACTTGGAGCTAAGGAAGGAAATCGAAATCTGGAGGAAGAGGTCCTGCAAGCCCAAACCGCAATGAGATGGTATCAGGAATGCTGTGGGGTGACCGCCATCGCCCGTGAACATCATTCAGCACTGCTCAGCACTTGGGTCTCTACAGTGCCATGGGACGGATCAGAGGTGTAACGACTGTGGTGCTAAGTGTGAGTTGCACATGTATGGCAGCAGCGCCTAATTCAGTACCTCCAAGTGTGACTCTGCCCTCATGCTCCCAGAGAAAGCACTCCTGGTTTTCCCATTCTATTAATTCTCTCTCCCATTAAGAAGTTAGGTGTAGAGATCAGAAGAGTCTGAAGTCAGTATTGTTATCTTTTGGGGCTCCTGTCAGAGGTCTGACATGAGGTGGGCTTTTTGTTGGGGGTTTTTTTCCCTCAGAAGTTTCCTTCCTCTCGTAGCTTGGAGGAACTTCTGGAACATTTTATTGATTTCCTAGCTGCTCTTCACTGGAACTCCTCATAATTCCTGGCTTCCTAAGGCTTACTGGGTACTTTTCCTTTCATATCCTCTAGTTCAAGCAGCAGAAAGGCTAACTATCCTGTTAAGTAGGGAAGCCTTTCTTAAATCATTGAAAGAACTCTGTCTAGAGTTCCTTTAATATCTGTCTCCCATATCCTTTAATATCTGTCTCCCATCTTCTAGTTAAATAACTATGCCTCTTAAGTCCTCATAGGAGGGGATTGAATATTTTATATAAATTCTATTCAAGATTCTCCTGTTTTCCCTACAGTTCATGAAAGATCAGTCAGACTCTTCCTTTAGACTGTAAAGAAGAAAGAAAATAGAGTGAGGGAAGAATGTTAAAAGTGGATTTTCTGGTCAAATTCTATTTATCATTTTTTCTACCATTAGCCAGTTTCCATGTATAGGGCTCAGATTTCTTTTTAGAAAAGCCACTTGGGATTAAAAAAAAAAAAAAAAAAGAAGAAGAAAAAGAGAAAAAACACTCAAAACAAAACATTTAAAAATGCTCTGGATCAAAGCAATGTTTCTGAGACAGCAGCAATGACTATGCGGAGTCCTGTGACCAGATGTAGCTTTGAAAACTTTTTGTAGTCTCTTGCTATAGGAAGTAGAGTTTGTACTTGTGTACATTTAGGAGTCTGTCATCAATTTCCCTACTTCTTGCCCAGGAGATCCCTTGACAACTTCTGTGCCATATATGGATTCAGCAGTAAAGAGGAAACTATGCAAAAAATGAGCAAATCCTTTACAAAAAGAAGGTTAAAGTACAATTTAACACAGGGAATTTTAACAGCCTGCTAATGAAGGTCAATAACATAATGGATAAGACTACAACAGAAGTAATTATATATTTACAAATGTGACAGCAGAAATTAGGGTCTTCTTAAAAGTAGCAGCTGTTAATTGCCAGCCTTACGTACAGACCACACTTGGATACACTGCTAATTAACTGAAAGGGGAAACTAGAGGAGTTTCAGCTCCGAGTTACTTGCCGTGGACCTAGGGGGTCAAGCGAGAGATGCTGTTTCCAAGGTAGATCCCAAGCTGGGTAACATTTGTTGGCTATATGGAGGCAGTGATGGCTGTCTGAAATAGAATTGCCTACGCAGAAGAAAGCCAGGGGAAGTAGTATATGCTGATCCACTCGGGCCAGCCTCTGTAGCTAGTAAAGCAACCTGATGTAAATGAAGAGCCTCGCAGGTATCTGTTATTCTATGGTCTGGAGGCATCAGTTCATATAAAACTGCAAAATGTTTGAGACTCAGAAACTAAAATTATTTTCCTTAATGAAAAGGATTGTGTGCTGAAAGGAAGAAAAAAAACATCCTGCAGGATTTGAAACATCAGCCAGCAGACAAGAGAAATCCAGAATCCCACTGAGCTTGAGGGGCTTTCTGTACACCTAAATGAACATTTGTTGCAACAGCCAGCCCTCATCCAAGGACACGATATAATCCCAAGGTATTAATAATAACAACTCAATCCCTAGCAATATTCTTCCCCCTCCCCGCCCCCCCCTTTTTTTTTTCCTTGTTCCTACAAGATACTTATAAGAAGGAACATGGAGTCTGCGGACAGTGTTCAGAGCATGAATTTTGTCTCTGACATGCTTACTAGGTAACAGAGATGATATTTTACCTTTAGAGATGAAAAATAAAGCTGTGGTGCAATTGCACCATCATGCAACAATAACTGATGCTGGCAGCTGAGATTATAGTAGCGTCTGCAGCTACAAATACTCAGCTGGGACTCCTTTAGGCTTCTGTGTATCAGCTGGTCTTCTATTATCTCCTTGGGAATTGAACTAAGCAACACATGGGTGCCATGACTTCTGAATGCTTGATAAAGGAAGTAAAAAATGCAGCTAATGGAATATCCAACCAGTATAATTGATATAGTAAAACCTCCTCTACTGAGCTTGGTAATGACTTAACAAGTGCATGCATGAAAGACAAAGGAAGACATTAGAATAGCTAACCCACTTGTTATTGGGAGAGTTAATTAGGTACATTGTGTTTAAAGAACTGCTTCTTGTGGTTGTCCCCAGGATGGATTGCCAGGAAGTATCAGGTAGTAAGTTTACTGATAAGACAATATGAAGAACATGGGAGGACCATTTTCTGGGAGTGAAAAAAGTTATAACCCTCTAAGGAGTTAGGATGTAAAACTGCAGAAAGCAATGCCAATTTGTAAGAAATCTTATCACCTTGGCATATAATCAGTGACAATGAATTGAAACCTTAATTACAGAAAAAAGATGTACAGGGCAGAAAAAAATCTTACAAATGTGGAGGTAAATAAATACAGAGATCTGGCTAAAGTACTGTGGATTTAGCTAATAAGGAGAAACTCAGTTTGGGTGGAGAAAGAACAAAAATGTAAGTTACAGAAAGACAGATGTGTAAATCAAGCTGTGTTTGTATTTCTGGATTTGTCCCATACACTTATGATAACATGTAATTCCTACAAGATTTCTGCTACATCTTCTCTTGAAGGAACTCATGCATCTAGTAGGCACAGATCAGTGTTATTTAGAGGTCAGAAATTAAATGACAAGGGAATCCAAGTATTTGAGTATAAAAGCAGAGTATTTCATTCTTGTAGAGGTCCTTAAGGTGATCACAGTAGGTCGAGAGTTCACAAAGCACATGCATTACACTGCCTGCTACTTTACAAAGCACCGCCAAAAAGTTGTTACCAGACATAATAAGCAGAATTAAGTTTTGCTCATAGTATGCAACAGCAAAGTATGTTTCTCGAAAGGGTTTGGTAGCCCAGCCACTAAGGGATGAAAGACTGGGTACAGTTGAATATACACTGATGAAACATAGTATTGCAGTCTGGCCCCGCAAACTGCGTGTTCTGGCAGAGGAATCAGAATGGCTGTTATAAGTCAAAGCTTTAGACACCTTCAGACAAGTATGAACTAGTGTCTGTCCTGCAAGTAATGGAAGGGAGGTACTGTGTAAATCACATCGGTGATCCATGCTTAGAGTTCTGACCAGAGAAGAACAACAAATCTGTGTTACAGAGGTCCCTGTGTCATCTTTTTTATGTAATACCACTCAGACCTCGACAATCAATACTGTTCTGATAAAATTATTTTTGGATTCATGCTTCCTGATAAACTTTTGTATTTTTCAAAAACTGGCAAGGACCTTTGCACCTGCACAGGTGCCAGATGCAAAAGACTTATGTCAGTGACATGGGACAGTATTTCAAAAGATGGACCAATATATGAGTCAGATGCAAGCATGCCGTCCTGGTTTCAGCTGAGACAGAGTTAATTTTCTTCATAGTAGCTGTTGCAGTGCTGTGTTTTGGATTTGATGTGAGAACAATGTTGCTAGCACACTGATGGGCTTAGTTCTGGCTGGGTGATGTTAACACTAAGCCAAGGAGCTTTCAGTTTCTCAGGCCCAGCCAGCAAGAGGGCTGGAGAGGCACAAGAGATTGGGAAGGGACACAGCCAGGACAGGTGACCCAAACCAGCCAAAGAGGTATTCCATACATATGATGTCATAATGAGTATATAAACTGGGGGAAGAAGAAGGAAGATGGAGACATTTGGCATTATTGTGTTTGTCTTCCCAAGTCACCGTTAGGCATGATGGAGCCCAGCTTTCGTGGAGATGGCTGAACACCTGCCTGCCGAGGGAAAGCAGTGAATTAATTCCTTGTTTTGCTCTTCTGGCATGCGTGGCTTTTGCTTTACCTATTCAGCTTTCTATCTCAACCTATCTGACCCCCTGCCCCATCCAACGGTGGGGGGAGTGAGTGCGCAGTTGCATAGTGCTTAGTCATGTGTGGCAACACGTGTGAAACAGAATAACAACAAAACCAACAAAGAGAATAATCTATCCATCTAAGAAAAAAACAGAAAAGTGCAACTAAGTAGTGGAAGGCTGAACCTAGAGGAGGACTTCAAAAAATCTGAAGTTTTCAGTATAATACGTTCCCAACTAATGGACCTGGCCCATAAGTTACGGACTCTGTATTCCTCCATAATTTTAGTCCATCTAAAAGGAGAACCCTGGGAATGACTACAGCATTCAAAATCTTTGTAGGTGGTGGATTCCCTAGTTTTGTAGGATTTTCTATAATATTGAAACTTGTATGGCTGGTTAGAGTTCTTGTAAAACTAAACAGAGGAAAAGCCATAAGAATCAGTGCAAGGAGCCATAGAGATATATGTGTCTTTATAAATGTGTTAATAAATGTGTAATTTTTTAATATACATGAATTATATATATATATAAATACAGAAAAGATAAGTCCTACCAGCACATGTAGAAGTTCTTATTTGCAATGTCCCAACTTCTCCCTGGCTCTGTTTCCTGAATTCATCCTCTAGGGCAGATGTTCAGTCCTGCAATTACTTTTGAAATTACATTCCTAAAACCTAACTCCTTAAGTGAGTAGTGTGGAGTGCAGTATGGAAGGGTATTTATAGGTGACTTATTTAACAGTTACTTTCTACAGTCTTTTACAAGTTGATTGCTGCATGGATGCACGTAGTGCACCTGCCTTCCCTGGGACCTTACAGGTTAGTAATGGATACTTCATGTAACAGAGAATCAAGTGTGGTAATTGAACCTGTATTCTGTTGTATTCCAATACGTCCTTGGATATGCTGTAAGCAGGTGGCATTGGTTGAAGAAAATACTAAGCAGATGCTCAACTGGTAAACATACCATAGATCCATTGCTGCTGCAAGTTATTGTTTCATTTCAGGATCTGCTCCAGATTTGTAAGCAGTCCTGCAGACACTGCTGAATGATGGGGCATGATTCCAGTCTCCTTCTGGAGAGGTATCTGGTGATTAGGAAAGACCCCCCAGGACATCTCACAATGGCACTCAACACCTAGGTCACAGCAAGCCTCTAATGTCCCTAACTTGCGAGTCAGTTTTACACCAAGCATCTAGAAGCTTTCTGGCCATCTTCAGAGTATTTCATTCTTTTGTGCTTATTTGGAAATAATTCTCTCCAAAACAATACAAATGAGTAAGCAAACAAACAAGAACACCAGTAGGGTGCCTGTAATTGAGACCTTAGGCATAACTGTTTATTTATGGAGGATAAAACATTGATATTTATCTATGTTAATCTTTGACTACTTTCTAAGTCACATGGAACAGCTTATTAAAAAAAGAAAGGGTGATGTACAGGGGTAACAGCTACTCTGAGGTGGTTTGCGAAATCACATTGTCATTGTTTCATTCAACCCAGTGAGGTCAGAGTCTTCTAATCAAATTCAGTGAGTTTTACATCAAGCCTTCAATCTGCATTCTTCGTTGTCACAAACACAGTTGGTATTTCTTATTATTTATGCTGTAGTACTTTTCTGAGTGTGTTTGGGTTTCGTGCAAATACAGGAAGAAACAGACTTATTGCTATGGGGATAAAAAGTGCCTTCCTAACTCAGGAAAATAGCCCTGTGACAGCTAGACTTGGTAAGTGTTACCGAGTTTCATCCGTTGCTCATATCTGACTGTAATTTGCTGTGGAGCGTTCTGCTATGGCTTTCTACAAGGAGCAATATGAAAATTGCATTGAATCGTATTCCGGAGTGAAAATGAAGGGGGAGGGAATGGGCACCACCACCCCCCCCAGCCTCAGCTAGAAAAGGCAAGCCCCCTCCCCGGGCCGGCGGGGGCCGGTGCAGTGAGAGCTCCCTCTTCCGTTGCAGATAGCCGCGTTCTCGTTTTAACCCAAACGTCTGGTTCCCTGCTAGATTTTGTCATTGCCCTACTTACCTCACATTTCTGTTTAAAATGAACATTATTCCGTTGTGTTCTTTTACTGCTTGTTATTGTTTTGTATTGTGGCATTGCTTGGGCTTTCCATTGACTAATACAAAAATCAATACCTCTTCCACAGAAGAAATTCTGAATAAGCTGAAAGCAAATAATACAATTATCAAGGCACCATTTAAATTAAACTGAAAAAAACCCCCAGGAATGCACAACATACTAACACCAGCCTTCTCTCTTTATAGCTACTTGTAAGGTAGTATCATTGACATTTATGATCTGAGTGAAGGTTTGTTTAAAATGTCATCAGTTTTTGTAAACATGGAAAATACTTCTTGGAATGATTTGTACGTGAGACTATTTCTTAGTTAAATAACTTGTTTACTTCTTTCATTGCAATACACTCACAAGGTGAGTCTGAAACTTGTTTATCTGACAAGGTCCAAGCGCAAGCATGAACTTCTAACAGTTGGCTTTCAAAGACACTAAAAAATAATTTCAATAAGAACTATTTATGTTGGAAGTTGTGTTACCATCTCCCATTAATATGCCTCTTTCTGTGGCATAATGTCCTCCTCCTTTCCCCCCAGCTGAATGGTTCATCTACTTAAGTCTTTGGGGAAAGAACAGTCATTTGCTAAATGCTTTTACAGCCCATAGCACAGGAGGGTCTTGACCCGACTGGTCTTTGGCCTTAGAATATTTTAAAGGAATTTGTTACTTATTATTCTTGTGTGTAATATATCATGAAAGGTTTCCATTGCTCTCATGTTTTATTGAAGGTTATTTTTTATCCCGCTTAAATATGTCTTAGTTGCCCTCAGAGTATCAGGTTTACAGTGCGGCTTCTGCAATACAATCATGATACAGATCACATAGAATAATGAATGTGTTACAGTAAGTCTGGTGGATACATCAGAGAGGTTTTGCAGGAGGTGAGCTGATGATCTGAAAAGAGTAAGAGGATGTTATGGTGGAAGTCAGTAAGATCAGGGGGAGGCAACTACAGGTACAACAGCAGAGGGACCTGTCTAAGAGGAAACCTTGCTAGTGGGGGTGATTTTGTAGGTGATGTAGGACACACGTTGATAGGAAGCAAGGCTGCCTTAGTACCGTCGTTACAACCTGCTTACTGTAAATGTAATTGCTTGTAGACAATAGAAGACAATAATTGTAAATTACAAATTGTAATGCACGAACTGTAGTTTATATATAATATGAGACAATATCCTCCCTGTTAACAGGCTTGAAGTTTAATGCCTTACTAGATTATCATGCCAATAACAAAGTTTCGTTATTTAAAAGACATTCATTATGGGAAAAACAATCATAGCAGCAGTATTCAAGCAGTTAATCCACTATGCAGTTTTCCCATATTTCCAAGCTGTTGGTTGTTTTAAAAGAAGCTATAATTACATTAAATACTTCCCAGTGTTCAAAAGCTGGAATTGCTTGGCTTTCCACTAGGTTGTTATCTTGCAGTAAACATGGGTGAGGTGTGAGGTGTAATCACAAACAAAAAAGAAATTGGCATAGTCAACACTGTCTCATTAAAATGATGACCGCACACTGAAAAACATTTCACTTCTATACTAATTATTGAAGAATATTAACTTACCCATAACTCTACACTTACCCATAATTCTATACCAACGGTATAAATTTAGGCAGTGCACCTAGATTTTCCTTTCTCTAGCTCAAGATAAACACTTTGTCTCATAAAAAGTAACTGATTTTACCAATGAGACTAGATCCCTTTACCAGTAAAATTCTGGCAGCTTTAAGGAAGAAAAAAAGCTATATTCAGACCTATGAGACCCTGTATAGATACAGTATTGTCATAGAAGAATATCTGACTTTCAGTCCCTCCACCCCATCTTGCCTCTTGGTTTGCTTATCTAAGTAACATCCTATTTGCCAAAGGAATCCAAAAGAAGAAAGTAACCTCAAAGGTAGGAAAGCTGTGGTCAACAGCAACTGAATGTTACAACCACTGGAAATCTAGGACACACAGTCCCAGAATAAAATGGAGAATTTCCATCTCCAGTGTAATTTCTGTGGGAATATGCTTCAGCCAATGCTGGTGATTTACCAGAATGTTAGGAAGAAAAGTTAGATGAGTGAGTGAGAACCCGACAAGGAGTCTAGTTACATGGCAAAGTTCTCCTCATAAACAAGGATCCAAGAAGTTACAACAAAGCAGTTAATCTCTTTCTTACTCAGAAGACAGTGGTGAATATTTAGGGATATCTCACTGGGTGCCAGCCCACAGACTCTCCCTGGAAACTAGCGGCTGTGAGAAAATTCGGGTATTCATTAAAATAGCCAAGGAGAGAGCAGGAAGATCAGGGCAGTCAATCTCAACAACAGATAGAAACAGAAATAAATGTCATGGAGGAATGGAAAAGACTCCTTCCCTTGCTGTGCAATGGTGCTAGCAAGAGAAAAGCAAATTTATGTAAAGACAGTGGTAAACCCAAACATATTTGGGAGAAAGAGCCACTGCCTTTAAACCTTGTGCTCTTTTTTTCTTCTGTAGCCTTAATATGAGAGCAATAAAAATGGCATTGCACAGACAATGCAGGTAATATTTTCCTAGAATACATTAGTATAGAATTTGTGTTCATAGCTGCATAACTGATTACAAAGCTTTGTTTTCTCCATGTTAAGGAAAAGCTGTTACACATTAGGGTACTTGCTGGATCATAAAGAAATGTACTTTATGGTTAGAGAGAAAATACCATTGTGTAGAGGGACATCTCATACTATAGATGGCACTTTGGTTCTCAGAATACAGCCTTGCACTAAGGAATAAATTCAAAACATTTCCTAGTCCCCATGATAAGGATATATTAAAATTGGAGGTACAAATTCATGCATTTTGGTGTACGTCTATGTAGGCTTACAGCAATATTCAGCAAAACTCTTGTTAAAAACCCCCTTTTATCAGTGACCTTTCCTTTAGAATTTCTGTGATAAGACTTGAGGATATCACATTAAGTTTCTTAGTATAAAATTGAGCACTGAACAGACTTTTAGAAAGATTATAGTGCTAGAGGGATATTTAATGGTGAAATCACTTACTGTAGTACTCATTTCTGAGAGCAAAGGTCTGAGTGAAATGAATTTGGTGATCTTAGATTAGTCCTTGGTGGGTAGAGGTCCATGTCTGAAGTCAGCTACATGTATAATTAGGTATAATTTCTACATCTGTTCAATAGAGGTTAATTGAACTATCATAATAATTGAATTCTAGTACTTCTGATTTTTCTATTCAAAGTGTTCCTGTGAGATCAGAGCCAAGTACTCATCATCTAGCACATTTGTAGGAAATTCCTGTTGCATTCAGTATTTGGTCTGTGGGTTAATGCAGGGCATTGGCATTTTTCAAAGGTCTGAGCAGACACACACATCAAGTCTTCAAAAATAAACAGACTAAAGAAACAGCAAAATACAAGTTACACGTACATAGATTCTATATTGAGAATTCCTCATAACTTTAAGAAACAGTCAAAAGAAGATATGTTACCAACTGACAAAGCAAGAAAGACCTAATAATCTTACCCATGTGTTCTGCAAGAATGTCACTCTTCTTTAGATTCAGATTGTATTGTAAGTATTCAGTAAGTAAACACCATGCATTAATTCTGAGCCTAGAGTAATACAGCTTTATTTTCTTTCTGCAGTTGCTGGTGTGCAACACATGACAAAAGCATATGCATGAATGCTGGGCATATTTACTCTTCCGTATATGCAAGCAGTTACACACATTTTACAAGGCTACTGCTCACTCATTCAGAAAACTAACAGGTTTTCTTTTACCACTTTCTTATGAGAAAAAAAGTAGACAAGCGCTGTGATAAACTGTATCCAATTATATATTCACCTGGGATCAACATTATTGGATTATCCTTGGCTTACTACAATTTTCAGACTCTCTCTTTAAATTTTTAAGGAAACAATGTTTGCTTTTCATTTACTGAGTTTAGCATTTATGAAGAATACAGACTTTAGATATTGAAGTTCTCAGTGCATTGAGATAGGCAAGCTACGAAATAAGTTTTTCTCACAGAAAGGTAGGAAAGGCATTCTCCATTCCCATATCAGCGTAGGCTTGTCAGCTAGGACTGCCCACAGAGGTGTCAGAGATGGTCAGGGAGTGCAATTTCACCAAAACACCTTCAGAAATTTAGACAGCTTATTAAAAAAAATCACAAAAAGTAAAAATATTCCATCTTAAAAAAATAATTGGAAATACTGCCATATTGTTTGGAAGGCTTTATGAACATTAAGCCTGAGTAACCCTGATCTGTCAGCTCACTGGACTACTTCTCCCATGGTACATAGGTTCGATATTAGCAGTGTTTTGGTTTGATATAGCATGGGAGTTATAGGAGTTACTGTCTCTCTGGGTTGTCCAGCTCATAGTGGAAAATACAGGCAAGACAAATCTATCACAGTTACTAAATTACCATTTACATTTTAAAATTCATTAATCCTCTCCAACTACTGAACTTTTTACTTGTAAATTATAAGGAAGACTGAACAGATGCGGCCCTCTATATCCAGATAGAAGCAGCAGCATATTCACAAGCCCTGGTCCTCATGGGAGACTTCAACCACCCTGTATCTGTTGGAGGAACAACACAGCAGGGCATAAGCAACCCAACAGGTTCCTGAAATGCATTGATGGTAACTTCCTTTTTCATGTCATAGAGGAGCCAACAAGAAGAGGCACTATGCTGGACCTTGTTCTCACCAACAAGTAGGGGCTGGTGGGGAATGTGATGTTCAAGGGTCGCCTTGGCTGCAGAGATCATGAAATGGTGGAGTTCAAGATCCTTAGGGCAGTGAGGAGACCACACAACAAGCTCACTACCCTGGACTTCAGGAGAGCAGACTGTCGTCTCTTCAGGAATCTGCTTGGAAGAATACCATGGGATAAAGCTCTGGAGGCAAGAGGGACCCAAGGAAGTTGGCTAATATTCAAGGATCTCCTCCTCCAAGCTCAGGAGCGATGCATGCCGACAAAGAGGAAGTCAGGCTAAAACACGAGGAAGCCTGCATGGATGAACGAGGAGCTCCTGGACACAAAAAGGAAGCCTACAGAGGGTGGAAGCAAGAACAGGTGACCTGGGAGGAATTCAGAGAAATTGTGCAAGCACCCAGGGGTCAGGTTAGGAAAGCTAAATCCCTGATAGAATTAAATCTTGCCAGAGACATCAAGGGCAACAAGAAAAGCTTCTATAGGTGCATTAATAACAAAAGGAAGGCTAGGGAAAATGTGGGCCTTCTCCAGAAGGAAACAGGAGACCTGGTTACCCAGAATATGGAGAAGGTTGGGGTATTCAACGACTTTTTTGCCTTGGTCTTCACCAGCAACTGTTCAGCCACACTGCCCAAGTCACAGAAGGCAAAGGCCGGGACTGGAGAATGAAGAGGCATCCACTGTAGAAGAAGAGCAGGTTTGAGAATATCTGAGGAACCTGAAGGTGCACAAGTCCATGGGACCTGATGAGGTGCATCCGTGGGTCCTGAGGGAACTGGCAGATGAATTGACTAAGCCACTATCCATCATATTTCAGAAGCAGTGAGAGTTCCTGGTGAACTTCCCACTGACTAGAAAAGGGGAAACATAACCCCCATTTTTAAAAAGGGAAAAAAGGAAGGCCTGGGGAATTACAGGCCTGTCATCTCGTCTATGTGCCTGACAAGATCATGGAGTAGAACCTCCTGGAAACTATACTAAAGCACATGGAAAATAAGGAGGTGATTGGTGACATTCACTAAGTGCAAATCATGCCTGACAAATTTGGTGGCCTTCTACAACAGGATTATAGCATTGGTAGATGAAGGAAGAGCAACTGATGTCATCTGCCTGTACCTGTGCAAAGCATTTAGCTCTGTCCTGCACAACATCCTTGTCTCTACAACAGAGAGACATTCATTTGATGGATGGACCACTTGGCTAGGGAATTGGCTGGGTGGTCACACTCAAAGAGCTGTGGTCAATGGCTCAATGCCCAAGTAGAGACCTGTGACAAGTGGCATTCCTCCAGGGTTGGTGTTGGGACCGGTGCTGTTTAACGTCTTTGTTGGTGACATGGACACTGGGACTAACTGCACCCTCTCTCAGCAGCCTGCCAACACCACCAAGCTGCGTGGTGTGGTCAACACACTGGAGAGAAGGAATGATATACAGAGGGACCTTGACAGGCTTGGGAGAGGGGCCCGAGCAAACCTCATGGCATTCAACAGGGCCAAGTGCAAGGTCCTGCATGTGGGTCACGGCAATCCCAAGCACAAATACAGGCTGGGCAGAGAATGGACTGAGAGCAGCATTGAGGAGAAAGATTGTAGAGGAGTGAAGGCATTGTGTAGTGGGTTGATTAGCATTGATAACATGCAGCTGTGGCCTGGCCTCAGAGGCAGTGGGTTGATTGACATGGACGATGTGCAGCTCTAGCTCGTTCCCGCTAAGTGGTTAAATAGCCCTGAGGATGGGGGAGGAGTAGTGTGGTCTGACCTCTGGAGGAAGGAGATACAGCACAGACAGTAGACTCTAACCAACGGTAAAGCCTTCTTGCAGTCTGCTATTTTGATTGTGCTGCAACAAAAGACTTGGGGGTGTTGGTTGACAAGGAGCTTAACATCACCTGGCAATGTGCGCTTGCAGCCCAGAAAGCCAACCATACACTGGGCCACATCAAAAGTAGTGTGGCCAGCTGGTTGAGGGAGGTGATTCTCCACCTTGACTCTCATGAATACCCTATCCGGGTTTTTTTCCATTCAGCTCTGGGGGCCCCAGCATAAGATGGACATGTTGGGAGTGAGTCTAGAGAAGGGCCACGAAGATGGTGAGAGGGCTGGAGCACCTCTGCTATGGAGACAGGCCGAGAGAGTTGTGGTTGCTCAGGCTGGAGAAGGGAAGGCTCTGGGGACACTTACTAGCAGCCTTCCAATACCTACAGGGGCCTACAAGAAAGCTGCAGAGGGAATCCTTGCAAGGGCATGTAGTGATAGCACAAGGGGTAATGGCTTTAAACTGAAAGAGGGTAGATTTAGATTAGATGTTAGGAAGAAATTCTCTACTGCAAGGGTGGTGAGGCACTAGAACATGTTGCCCAGAGCAGCTGTGGATGCCCCATCCCTGGAAGTGTTCCAGGCCAGGCTGGATGGGGCTTCGAGCAACCTGGTCTGGTGGGAGGTGTCCCTGCCCATGGCAGGGGGGTTGGAACTAGATGTTCTTTAAAGTCCCTTCCAACCCATTCTAAGATCCCATGATTCTATGATTTCTTTTGTAGCTAGAAGTGCAAGCTTCTGAAGAAAGTTTGGTTTTCAATCCAATTTACTTTTAACTATGAAATAATTTTCTGAAGAAAGTCTCATTACCTTTCTGTAAGAAACAGGACTGGTGTTACGAAGTAATTTAATATGGGCCTGTAACTAGTCATCAGATAAACTTTTTGACTCAGTCAGGCTGGTGGGACTGAATCCAGTGGTGTTCCTGTTTGAACAAGTGGAGTCAAGAGCAGTGCAACACTTCAGCCGTGCAGAGAATGCAGGACTGATCCCTACGAACACACACAACATTTTTTGCAACTCAATCCCATAAACCAATTTTAGTGAAGCAATGAAGTTCGGTGTCTGCTAAGTCATTGTGAATCATAAAGTCCCCATTTGTGTGGTATAAATCAACGTAACTATTCAACAATTAAATCCACAATGAATATATTTTTTAAATTACCACGTGTTATGTTTCATTTTACAAGCTTGCACATGCATTCTTTATAGCTTACTGTCATGTAATGCTTTATAAATGATACTTGATAAACAACAGCTGTATAATCTTAGAAATATTCATCAACAGGCACATGAATTCATGGTAAATCACTTTTGACTTGTGCAATGCTGGTGGCTGGCATATAATCTTCTGACTGCTTGCATGTGGGACGTAATAGGATGTGGCACTATGCTTCATGACCAAAATACATTCAGAAAACATACTTTGGTATCAATTGCAAGCAAGAATGAAAAACATTTGTTCCCTACATTATGTCATAGTTTATTTCCTATGTTATACACATTTCAGCTTTCAGAAAAGTACTTGCAAGGCAGAATATAGAATAAAAGGTTCAGTTATTCTTTCAGATGCTTCTGAACAACTTCTGCAGAGCCAGATACCATAGTTCATACATCACAGAGAATTGGGGGTGGGGTGGGGTGGAGGTAAGGAGAGAAGAGCATCATTCACAAACTGATGGCAACCCCCTACTGTTGCTGTTACATAGCAGTTGCATTGAAGTGCACTGTGATTGCTGCCTTTGGGCTCTTCACTGAATTGAATTGCTCATTATAGCAGCCTCACCTCTCTTTTATTGAAACAGTGCAGTTTATATTTAACTTTTACACTGTACAGTTACAAGCACTGTTCAAGAAATTCCACTATTTATCCTTCATTTAGGATGCTCTGAGAAAAATCAGTCTGAGGTACAAACTGTACCTACTCTACTCACACTGTAATTTCCTTGATACAAGTTATGCTGGGTTTTTTTAAATTGTGGATAGAATTCCCCTCGCCTAATCATGTAAAAGACACCAAATGTAAACCCCTCAGCTAGGCTTCCTCTAGTACCCAATGGAGAGAAACAGACCAATTAATTAAGAGTCCAATTAATCCCAACCTAAATAGCAACCAAGAACAGTAGATGAACCTCCCTGTGGAGGATTCTATCACTCTCTGTAGACTCCAGAGGCAGCCTAAAAGGCTTTCTTAGAATAGAATCGTACTTTTTATAGGGTAGTGTGAAGTGAGATGAGTGCAGCCAGCTGTGCCCCTCTTAGCTTCTGTGCAGTACCCACCCCCTAGCACAGCTGCCCTTAACTACACAGCACATCGAATTGGTGTGCGTGTGGCAAAATTTACCCAAGCTGTGCAAATCAGGTATAGTTCAGGAAAGTAGCCTACTTTACCTGGTTTGTTGTATCCACCTAAAATTAAGAACTTGATCCATGAGTGGGTAAATAGCTTTCACTTGAGATAATTGTGGTAGGAAACTTATTTTCAGGATAACCCTATAAGATCTGGAGTTGTCTGGGGAAGATACTGCTTAACCAGGCTTTCTACTAGTTGTTTGCATCCATGATACGCACTTAAAGGAGTTTGCCGTGTCTGCATTTGTGTCTGTGTTATGCCAAAACATCTCAGGTTTTTGACAGAAGTTAAAGTATTTTCTTTATATCCTCTTATCTCCAGCCTGGATAGAGGAAAAACTGGAGCATGTCCTTTATTCTCTTACAGAATCAGAACTTAAGTAGGAGCTCTCAATGAAGAAGATGCTGCAGAGAGAGCCTCCTGGCAGCCAAATTAAGAGAGGTACTTTGGGCTGAGGGGAAAACTGAATACCTCTGAGGCAAATGGTGGAAAATTAAGCAGGTTTTCTCATTTATCAAGTCTGAATTTGGAAATGTGACTCACATAAGAAAACAAATTTAGTACCTTTGTTTCTTGCTCCTCAGAATTTATTATTAGGAACTGTAGTGGATATATTTTCTTAGCCATTTTTTTTTTTTTCAGACTTGAGGAGTTTCAATAAATTCATTGTCACCCTATCTGTTGTGTTGGTGTCTCTGGTGCATTGTGTCCATGTCTGTTTGTGAACAGATACAGCTCCTGCCACGTATTTACCCCTGTAACCTGACCGGGGCCTTTTAAAACTTATGCAACATGCTTTTCAACAGTTTCATTTCTTTTAAACATTTCTGTGACCTGTAGAAATAAACACTGGATCTGCTAAACCAAATCTAAAGCAGAAGAGTTCCTGCCTTTCAACACTTTTGCAGAAATGAGAGTAAACACACAAAGTTAAAATGTTTCTTCAGTTAGGAGCATACTGAATTTATATTTTGAAAGAGAAAAAGGCAAGTGTTCATGACTTTAAGTTATATCTCAGTTCACCATTTATGTCACCTGGCTAACAACATAGGACAAAGAAGGTTTACAGTGTATATTACTGCCAATTAATTCTTAACTACACAAGACCTTCCCTTCTAGGTGACATGAAGGTTTCCAACAGAAGGCAGCAACAGGTACTTAAAGAACAAAGTATGCAGAGGCATCTTTTCCCCTTCTATACTATTCTAGCTTTTGTCAGTTGTTTGTATTTCCTGAAACAGGGGCAGCATCTGTAGAATTGTGTTTAAAATTCATTAATGAACCTCTCCTCTGGGGACTCATCTAAGCCTTTTCTTCATTAATTTTAATTTCGATCTCCACTCTGAAACAAGTCCCACAATTATATGGTATATAAAAGCGTTCTCTTTTATTTGTTTTAAAACTGCTGCCATCTGAATGTTATCTAGCTCTTAATGTCATGAAAACCAGTGTATAACAATTCACTACCTACACCCTTGACATAATTTTTTGCTTTATAAATCTCCATCATGTTTTTTAACTGAACCTGCTCTGTAGCTTTTTTGCCAAGATCATTGCTGCCTTTATCTCTCTTTAGTTCTTCTGAAAGGTTTTTGGAACAGGGTCACCGGAGCAGCATTAAACCTGTTGCACATCTGAGTTTTGTTAAGATGTTTTCTGTTTTGTTCTCAGTTCCTTTCCTAAGAAGTACTAACACTCTAGCTGCCATCAGCGATGGCATCATGTGGCAGACATCTTGCAGAATGAACCCCAGTAACCCTCAGTTCTCCATCTAGGATGAAGATAGTTCATTCAGAGTTCATTCTTTTTATAATCAAGACTGATTTACTCCAAATGCATTACCCTGCACTTACTGATGCTGGACTTCATTGCCATTTTATTCCACTGCCCTTTCCAGTGAGCTCTGGGAGTCCCTACTGTCTTACATCCCAGGAAGCCCCTCTGCCAGGCAGCACAGGAGAATGATGAACAGTACAGATCCAACTAGTGGTATTTAGGGGACCTCTTGGTTGAGAAAGTTGACCACTTACAGCTATTCTTTGTCATCTGCCTTTAAGTCATTATTAATCCATGGCAATCGCTTCTCATTAATCCTGTGGTAATTTATTTTGTAGAAGCCTTTAATGGGCGAATGCATCAAAAGCCTTTTAAAAATCCAAGTACATTATAGCAATTAGGATCACTGTAATCTACATGCTTGCTGACAGTTTAAAAATACTCAAATACATTTTTAAGGAACATCTTCCCTCAGTGGAAACTGTGTATTATGCAATATATTGTGTTCACCCAGGTATCTATTAATCTCATCCTCTATTACAGTTTTACCATTTTGCCTGTACAGACACCAGACTTGCAGTCTATAGATCCAAGATGTCTCTGGAGTCCTTCATAAAGATTGGTGTCACATTTCCCACCTTCTGTTCTTCTGGCAATAGGTTAGACACCACTGTTAGTAGTTTAGCAATTTTATATTTGGGTTCTGTTATAAATCTTCAGTGAATACCATCTGTTCCTGGAGATTTCTTACTGTTCAGTGTGTCAATTCGCTCTAAAGCCTCTTCTATTGACACTTGAATTTGAGCCAGTTCCTCAGCCTTATCTCCCATAAGGAATGACTGATCCCGGGACCTCATTCTCTTCTGTAATGAACACTGATGCAATAAATTAATTTAGCTTTCCTGCAATAGCCTCATCTTCCTTGAATGTTCCTTTCATACCTTGATTGCCTATTGGTCCCATCTGACTCTCTGCCAGGCTTTCTGGTAATGGTGTGTTTGAAAAAAGTTTTATTAATAGGTTACCTGTCCTTACCGTTACTTGTTCAAATCCCTTCTGGCCTGTCAGATGGCTTCTCTGCATTTAGCTTGCTACCATTTATACTCCTTTCTATTCTGCTTGTTTGGATGTAGCTCCTAATCTTTACTTCTGATAGCTTTCTTTGATCTATTATTTAACATAGGTCAGATGCTGTTTTTTCTCCTGATTTATATTTTTAATGATAGTATATATATTTTCTCTGTATCTCTAATATGGAAACCCTCTAAATGATCTTCCTGCAAATATTTTACCCCACTGATGTGTTCCTTTAATTTTTATTGCACTATTTCACCATTTTATATTTTGGTGATATTATATATATATATATATATATAATGTATATGTAAAGATTTTGTTACTGTGGCAAATTTGGGACTTTTTCCCTTCCTATAAGGATAATGAATGTGGTCACTCTTAGGGTACATATCTGTTCCTTGGGTAGCTGCTCCAAAAAACAGTCATTTCTGATACCTAAAAGGTTCTTATAGAAAAGAATGTGCCCAGAAGGAATATTTTTCTGGGTAAATTAATACATTTTCAAAAAGTCTACTTGTTTTTATTTGCAATATAAAAAAGTTAGTAAAAAAAAAAAAGCTACCTAAATTTTGACCATTTCTACCTCAAGTTACAATAACTTTGCGTGATATTGACTGTATTATCTGTTAAGTATCAACGTTCAAATTCTAAGCTTGATTTTACTCTGCAAATTTAATTTTTTTCTTAACCCAGTGTAACTTTGGTAGGTTCAATGGATCTGCTTCTATGATTTATACTGAAGTAGAAGATCAGAACCAGGTCCTAGATCTGCAGATACACCTAAAAGAGATACTATGTTTTGTTGTAGTTGCAGACATATGCACTGTGTGGTCATTCTCAAACAGCCTTTTATTCCACCTGCTTTCATTTTTCATAGTTGTTTTAAATTTATGGTTTACATGATTTATTTTTCAGTGTCCACTGAGACCCAAGAACTCTACAAATCTGACTAGCTGACTTTCACCTTCCCTGCTAATTTGTGTATTTATGAATGAATTTATCCATAAATCACCAATAACACGGCTATCTTAGCAAAACCAAATGTCACCCATTCATTTGGCTTCCAGTTTCAACACAGTCAAAATGCCAAGGGGTGAGCAGGAGATGAGTGTAAGTGCTACGCAGCGGTGCATTTAATTTTTCCATTTGTCGTTATCATGTCAACTCATACTCTTTGACTTCTTGCTGCTGAAGACGTCCTGAAGGAATAGCTGTCAATATTATCTTCAGGACATCTGCAAACAAATTTAATCAGTTGAACACAAGAGTGACTGACAAGCTCCAAAAAGAATCAAGAGCCTTCTCTGGAAGCAGAGGAGATCTTAGTGCTTTGCTCAGGAGTTTATCTGTGTCATTGCCCTGGAGTCTTGCACTGAGTGCTTTCTTCTGATGTTTTGCACCAGTGAACATGAATCTCCACCTGCATATTTTACCAGGAATCCCTTTCAATCATCACAGGCATCACAATACCATGGATTTCTGCACAGAAAATGTTTTGAACCTTGTGGAGTTGTCAGACAAATTTCAAATTAGATAAGTTTTAAGGACTGGCTATAATAATAATAATAATAAATCTGTAGAGTGAAAAGGTGAGAATGATAGTAACAGGTCACGGAACTGTTCTCCACATCCAATGTATATTTAATTCTGGTACAGTTTTTGTCATTTGGTCACTTGTATAATGTGAAAATGATTTTCTTATATAGCTAAGTATATTTAGTTAGCTTATATCTTAAAAAAAAAAAAACAAAAACCACCCAAAAGGACATTGTTGTGGAACCTTCTTGCACCAGAATTGGTCTTGCTCAGAATCAGGGGGCAACTCTTCTGTTTCTGTGCCAAGTCAGCTTCTCTTTACAACAGAATTAAATCTTCAGGAGCTGGAAGGCAAGAAGGCACTTTTCTTACTGAATATTTTGTTTCAATAGAGAGAAATCTAAACTCCTGCTTCTGATCTGTGACAGCTACTGGCACAAAGTTCTGGCAAGCCAAAGCTGATAAAAGCCAGCTCTGATTATGCCTGTTTCTTGCCATCAAGTGTTGTATGCTTCTGTCATTCTAAGTAAATCCATCCAACTCATGAATCATAATCTATCAGAGGTTGCTTTTATCTTTCAGATTCCAGTGATATCTATTCTGTACCTCTGCTTCCTACTTTTACACCTAGCATAAGTCTTATGTGCAGTTATTACTTAACTATTAAACTGCTTACTTGGTTTTTACATGTGTAATTAAATTTAAATGGCTAACAGATAAAAACGTTCCTGAAATTTCATTTTGTGTCTGTAAGGAAGAGTTAATTGCTGTGTTATCTCTACTGAAAGTTTTGTCCAGTGTCAGGACAAGCTATAACTATTTTTGCATCTTTGTTTAATGAGGGTACATTGCTTGGACTGTGTTGTGTCCATTTCTTCTTTTTTTTCTTTATTCTTTTTATAGTAAAGGAAGGGGCTGCATTGAGTTTAGATCAGTGCTAGTGTAATGCAGCCCTGGCAGCTAGCAGAATTAGGCAAAAGAAAGATAAAAATATCATATTGCCTCTTTTTAATTTTCCATAACTCCTATTATTGTTTCTCTTCTCAAGAAAGGGGACTTCAAGACTGTGGCTCCGTTTAGCACCTATTCATTTGTTTATGCTCCTTATGGAGAAGAGCTATGCTTCCTAAGTGAGTGCGACGTGCCTGCTTTATGGGTGCTATAGAGAAGAAATGCTTTAATTTCATACCTTCATTACAGCTCTCTTTTCCTCAGCCCACTACGAGTAACACAGTTTCTCTCTAGTGATGCATTCTATTCCAGTTCCAAAATCTTGGTTTTGTGCACAGCAGTTTTCACAATATGTACAAGCATTATGACTATTGTATTTTATCAGAGGGAGGACATTATGTGAGGAAGGGGCTGCTTGTAAAAGAAATTATAGTGCATGGTGCTTTGGCTCTATATCCTGCAGGTAAACTGACTGATATTTTAATTTCCTTGGACTCTTTTGAAAGCTCTCTAAATGAAGGTTCTGAAGAAAATATATGACTTTGGTTATCATACTTTATGGTTATTACTGTGTACACATTAAATGTGAATTAATGCAATAAAACAGTACATCTCACATAAAAAATACTGTGAATTTCACTGCTGCTGCTGACATGGCACATGTATCAATGTAATTATGGCTTACAAATCCTTGGTAAGAGAGGCAGTGTTACAGTTTTTGAAATTCCCCCATTATGTGAATTCAAAAAGAATGCTGCAGCTTGTGTTTAATTTATCTTGTCTGGTAGGCCTTTCAAAAAAGCAATATTGATGCTGCGTTTTTCTTTAGTTTGGTGACAGTCCGAGTAAATAAGCATGTGGAATGCACTAGTGCCAGTGAAAATGTTGGGGCTTGCTCCTCCCTGGATTAGTCTGATGGTGTGAAACTGTCACAGACAACTGAACAGAATAGCTCTGAGGCATTTTGCCTCTCCAGGGTAGTTACAGGCCTGACACATCAGGGAGTTCTCTGTTCAGTACTCATTACGTTTACTTCCATTTCATGTATTTGTCTCAGGATGCCTAAAGTATGTTGATTTTTTAAAAATCATTGATCAAAAATGTTTCTTTCTAAGCATTTACACAGAAGAACAGCGAGTCTGCTAAACCCTGTGTTCTGAAGATAGCAAATAGCAGGATAAGCTGTGCCCATACCTGTGTGTCTTAGGGCTTGGACAGACTGAGTTATGATGACTTAAAGAACTGCCGAGTATGTGACCATATGCATCTCCTTAGCCTGCTGAAAATCTCTAGCAGAGGTTTAAGCTAGCACATTTTATGTCGTGCTTCTGATGAGTGAGAAGCATGCAGATAGTCAGTTACCATGGCTCAATTGAGATACAGTATCTCAACCAGCTAGGATAATCCAGCTGTGCATCTGAGCCTGTGACAAAGTTATTTATTATATGTTATTTGTTCTACGTGTCCTTCATTCATTGCCAGTAGAGAATATGGTCTTCCTACCTTTACACTTCACAGATATCCTGTCTAAATACAACTTTTGCACTCTCTTCCAGCATCCATAATCAAATTTTTTTCTCCTACTGATACATTTAAGTGTGGAATTTCCTTCCAGATCTGATCCTCTGGTCATTCAAATCCCACAGTGTTTAGAAAAATCCATGTACCTTAGTACATAAGGAGTAGCCTAGATGACAAGTAGGTCAGTAAATTTGTTGATATACCACTAGTTTCCAATAAATGAAGGGTAGTTCCCTACACATCAGTGCTAGAGGTAAGTTACAGCACAGCAACAGCAACAATCGTGGGCAAGCAGACGGGAAGCTCATTGAAAGGAGCTGTGGAAAAGAGGCAAAATTGGAAGGGAAGTGTACAGGGCAGGGCGGGGAACAAGAATGAGGAGATCTCAGCTAAAAAAAGAAACTGGGCTGAACCTATTACAACTGTGGGGAGTTGGGTTTAAACCTAGGTCTCTCGTTCCTTTGAATTATAGAGTCATAGAATTGTTTAGGCTGGAAAAGACCTTTAAGATCATTGAGTCCAACCGTTAACCTAGCACTGCCAAGTCCACCCCTAAGCCATGTCCCTAAGCACCACATCTATGTCTTGTACATACCTCCAGAGATTGTGACTGAACCACTCCCCTGGGCAGCCTGTTCCAGTGCTTGACAACCCTGTCAGTGAATATTTTTTTTTCTAATATCCAATCTAAACCTTCCCTGGCACAACCTGAGGCCATTCCCTCTTGTCCTATCACTTGTACTTGAGAGAAGAGACCAACCCCCAGCTGTCTACACCCTCCTTTCAGGTAGTTGTAGAGAGTGAAAAGGTCTCTCCTCAGTCTCCTTTCGTCCAGGCTAAACAACCCCAGTTCCCTCAGCTGCTCCTCATAAGACTTGCCCTCTAGACCCTTCATCACCTTCATGGCCCTTCTTTGGACACGCTCCAGCACCTCAATGTCTTTCTTGTAGTGAGGGGCCCAAACCCAAACCCATTATTTGAGGTGTGGCCTCACCAGTGCCAAGTACAGAGGGACGATCACTGCCCTAGTCCTGTAAATCTCAATGTCCCATTTATTAATACAGCTATTACTCTTTTGCTTCCTATTTGTAAGAATAAATTATTAGAAAGCATTCAAACTTTGTAACAATTAGGTATTATAGCAGTGTAAGTATTTCAAGAGATTAAACATCTTCTATGAATATATGAGTAGTTTCCTTTTCAGCTTAGAGTCCCTTGTCAACACTTTCAATATCCACCAAAGACATGAGATGCAGATGGTCAGCACCTGCTTGTCATCATACGGTCCTCTGGGCATTTAGTTCAACTGTATACAGTCCTAAGTGCACTGTCACTGCTTAACAAAAACATCATAAATA
Organism: Falco biarmicus; assembly: GCF_023638135.1. Taxonomy (NCBI): domain Eukaryota; kingdom Metazoa; phylum Chordata; class Aves; order Falconiformes; family Falconidae; genus Falco; species Falco biarmicus. The sequence goes on along the minus strand of NC_079291.1, from coordinate 8,486,843 downwards.
ATTACTGTAATTAATAATGAAGTTACTTCCTTGGGCTAGTCATGCTTTCTTTTGTCAGTTCTGCTGTATGTAATAGTGCTAATCTGTTAGGCTAAGTAGCTATTAAATTCTTTGAGTTTTGTGAGTTGTTTCCAGCAGCAGAAGAAATGAAATATAATTAGAAATTTTCCTCATATTTCTGTTTATCCTCAGAGAATAGGTATCAGTTCTTGCTTGCCTGAACACATTAGGAATCAGTCAACAGGAGACTGCTCATAATCCCTAATCATAACTCCAAATTTTTCTACCCAGTACCTAGCCCTGAAAACTGTCCCTTAGCCATGCTACCATGATTCCTTTGCTACCCTCTGGGCTTTCCTGTTGCCTTCGTGGTGGCATCTGACTCACAAATACATCAGAATAACACTCAGTCTCTCTATTTCCATTCAGACCCCAGGGAAAACTCTTAAGCGTGTAGTTCTATGGATATTTTCTCCAGCAACAAAGACAGTTTAAAAGGATCCTTCCACTGTCTGCCCCTTCTTACACATTTCTATCCTGTGCTTTAGCCCCACTATGCTGCCATTAGTCCTCTCTGAAGTACCAGTGCAAATGTTTGTGGGATCACAGTGTAACCTTGATTGCTGACATGTTCAAAGTTAATCATTCCTTCTCCTGGTTTTGGAAACCTTTTTTCTTTTTACCAAAAAAACCCCACCAAACAAACAAAAAAGCATCACAACTGGATTGTTTCATGGCTTTGCCTTAGGATACAGCCTTACAGCACAACTTGGGATTCTAAAATATGAGGAAGAGCAGAAACAAACAGGAGCAAGGGGGAGTTGGGATCTCTTGTCTGCTGTAAAAGTAGCAATGCCAAAACACATCCTCAATTCTTATAATTCAGTATCCAAGCCTTTTGTGCTGGCTTGTGATAGGGATACAGTCTGATACTGTTCCAAAATAAAGAGGAATGTGACTGTTTCCTGATTTGACCTGACTTGAAAGTAGCAATTGCACCTACAGAATCCATAAGGTTTGTGATGGCAAAAAGATCAAAAACGTTCTCTGGGAACCAGCCAACATCCAACGTAACAGTAAATCAGTATCTCCCTACATTGAATTATGTTTCAGTTTTCATTTTCACCTGAACTAGCTTCTATCAATTAGCTATCCTGACTTTCCTCTTAGTTTCAAAGGGCAATCTAAAAATATGATGACAGAGGCTCAAGAAATTGAAGAAGACAATTGTCTATGATGATTTGTTATGTATTTTGTTATTTTAAAAACTGTTCTTTGCTGCCATACAGCCTTAGGGATGTTTTGTTATTATCACTGTTGTCAGTTCTGAACACTAAAATTTACTGTATTTGATGTTAAAATCTCAACTCAAGGTTGTAATATCTATAAAGAAAATATTGCTATAAAGATTAAACTCTGAAGGGGCTGTTCACATCCATGAGCAGACAGTAGAATAAATACTGGAAATCTTATCTTTTTCTATTTATCCGAGAAGCAGGAAACAATATGAAAAACATTTATTTCTATTTGACAGAAAATACTTTTAACAATACATAATCATTATCAGTCGATACTCTGAGAGGCTGCTGTTGATAGTAGGTGTCTAGAAGATGCTTTTCATTATGACCTTTAAATGCCACAGTCCTAAGTGATCATGCAGAAAAAATATTCCTTCATTTCAATCTCTACTAGGAAAAAATCAAATTGCTTTTGGGTATAAGCAGTATGTATGACAGCGGGACACAACTATACATTGGCTCGCTCTGCACAGTGAGAAACAAACAGGATAACATTCTGAATTCTAAATCATCACTACCTCCGTCTCATTTTTTTCTCACTAGTACATCAGACATACTATATAAAAATACTTCTAAATACAGTTCTAGCATATTAGTGTTTTTCTAATTGTCACAGCAGAATTTCATTAATATTAGCCTCTTATCCAACTATGCAACTAATAGGATTATTCCAAGTCACAATAATAATATATTTTCTGGAATCTGGAACTGCAAAACTCTTACGTTGTGTCAGATTATTCTACAGAAGGAGCTGAGACAAATCTTTTTGTATGGGGAAGGTACTCAGTAATTGCCTTTTTAGATTTTTTTTTGTGTCTTGCTCTGAATTATTTCAAATGACAAGGCCAATATTGTATACTGGGCATAAGACACTGAAGTGAAAGACTATGTGGGGGTCTGTAGGTCTTTCTTCTGTTGAGACTATCCTGTATATATTGGCCAAATCTTGGGTGCAAATGTGTGGGGTTTTTTTGTTCAAAGATGAGAATGTAGAATGGAATTGCACTAACTGATGGATTTTGAAATTAAGAGCAAATGTGAACTTAGACAAATACAATCTACATATTTAGTCTTGCTGAAGTATTTATATTTGTTGAAATATGGTATTTCAGCAGCAGAAATACTGCTTAGGAAGCAAACAATTACTCTTAAAAATCAGATTATTTTCAGAATAAAATGACATATTCACAAATGAAGAAGAGTGTCCCCAAACTCTGGCTGCTTGCCAAAAGAAGAAAATATCTATAATATTTTATATTGCAGACTGTAACACACAAGGAGTGGGAAAACTAACTTTGTGAAAATGTGTGGAAGTGACACTGTTTTATTTTCTTCTTGCCCTTTTTTTTAAATCTCTCTCTTGAATTTAACCTTCCTTTTATGACACTTTACATCCAGTAATCTCCAAGCTCCTTAAATCATTAATGAATGAGCCAGGATAAGCCAGGCTGAATCAGGCCTCCCACTGATTTTATAAAGCAGGAACATATAATTAGGCTAATTTACGGAAGAAAGAGCTGATGTACTGGAAGGGTGAGTAACAAATCCAAGATCCCAAAGGACACCCAAAACAGAACTGGTTATAAAACCTATGCTTTTTAACAATAAACCTTTTTTTTTTTTTACCCAATCCACTTCTGCAGTAGTTGTACAGGAATAGGTACTAACATAAAATAGCGCCTAGTCATATAAAGGAAGTTGTGCTAAAGCACAAGTCACCTAAGCACTCATCAAATTAATAGATTAATAGTCCGATCAAGTTATGCTTTCACCCCCCTGTTGCAAGTTCAGGCCTGAAGGATCCAGGCCTTGAGTCCGGATTCACAGAATCAGTGGAGGGAGATGTGCCAGTACTTCTGCACATTGAGGCCTATTTCCCAAGAGGGCCAAAAAGCATCTGTTGCTGTAATATCTGAGAAGCCAGTACTTCTAAAAAAGATTTCACTTGAAGGGTACTGAGGAAAATGAAACAAACTAACAAGGTACAACTTACATTTTTCTTTAAGTCCGTTGTGAAAACAACATTCAAGCAATAAAGTGGTCTCTGTGACTCAGTAAAGGACTCAGTTTTTTGTCAGCCCTTTATTTAAAGCTCCTCTGACCTAACCACACAAAGGAAAATAATCTTTGGCCTATTTTTGTGCTATGATTAAGTCTGCATGAGCTCCAAAAGCAGCCGCAACTGACAGTAGAGAAGAGGGTCCTGGGATATTCAGCTGTGATACGCTGCTTCTGTGAAGGTCATCACTTCTTTCAATCAGAGTGAATGATTGAGTCGACACAAAGTTCATATTGCACGACATACTTTCAGAAATGATTCATGTTAATGGTGTTTCTCAAGAGATTGATGTTGAACAGAAGGTACATCTCAAGCTTAAAAAATGATTTAGCAATATGAAAACCTACAAACCAGAGCTCACGTAGAGACATTTGATGGTAAACATCAGAGAATAAATACAACTAAAAGTCATAAAATTGGATAGACAATAAATCTGACAGTTTAAGACCTTTTGGGACTCAAATCATAAAAACCAAAATTACTTACGCAGCCGTTCCTTGATACAGCTGTGCATCTTTTCCTGAGAGGCGAACAGCACACATTTTCACGCCTCCGACAGGTTGGAATAGCTACTCGCTTCCTCGAGGAAGCGGCTATGTCAAAAACCCCAGCAAAGTACAATACTGAGGAAAGAGTGCTCTGCCACCACTGCCACCTCTCCCCACCTCAGTGTCCGTGGGATGTCTGTTCAGCAGTGTCGCTGGAAGCCTTTTTCTGGATTTGGAAACATGGCGACGCAGGCTACAGCTTGTGTGCTTCTTCACAGGTGCCACCACTCTTCTGCCTCCCCCAGGCCAACCCCCCTAGTTTCACACACGTGAAAGCATTTATGGGTTAATGCGTAGCACCTTGAGCCCCCATTACAGGAGAGGCCACATGACACCTGGGCATTAAAAGCTTCTCTATCAGGGTTTCTCTCTGACCCAGCTGTAAGCTCTGTGAGGAGGCCTGGTGGCTGGCAGCCTGCTCTTTGCTGGCCTGGCTGTTGGCCCCACCGGGTGCGCAGGAGCCCACCTGGCCAAAATCCCCCTGCTATGGGTGAGTGTGTGCCCGGCGTGGGATGACGCGGGGTTGCCCTCCTGACTGAGGTGGCACAGCGGGGACTGTCCCTGGCCTGGCCTGGTGAGGGCCCGTAAGGCACAGGTGTGTTTTCAGCCACCAGGCATGTAGGGAGATCCAAGTCATTTTGGAGCAATTGTGCCTGAAGTATTGCTGAGTGCGTAAGAAGGAGGTTATGAGGCTGGGAAGAACCCATTTAAACATCTACTCAAATCAGTCCAGGCTTATGTAGGCTTTTTTTCCTATTTAAAAGTACACTTTTGCATATTTTTTTTCCAAATGTTGGCCTTAATATGGGGAAAGGGAGCATCCCTGGCCAAAAAAATGAATTTAGGAAACATGAAGTCAGAAAAGAAATAATTAGATGGGTTGACTCCTAACTGAACTTACAGTTGGGGGGGGACTTCTGCTGAGGGGAGGTGGCGCCCTGCTTGTGGTTGCCTGCCCTTGTTTGGATGGGCAGAAGCCCAGAAATTAATTTTAAAGATTAAGTTGGTAATTTTAAAGGTTAGCTTGGTTTATCTTTGTTATTATTACGCAGTTACAGTGTGACTACAATATTTTTGTCTGTATTGGGCTCAGAAATGCAAGTTGTCCTCAAGTTCTGCTGTTCAAATAATATACCTAGAACCCTAAGCTTCAGAGGAAGTTATAAAAACCTCATGGCCAGAAAGTGTTACACAATGGGTATTTATTATTAAATCGTTAATTATGATAGGCCTATATATTCTTGATTTCTATATGATTATTCAGTCCTCTGTTATCTTACTGAATTCTTGGACCCAATGATTTTTCAATGGCAGTGAAATTCACAGCTGAAATGGATTAAAATGTTACTGAGTTTTCTGCTGCTTAATTGCACTGAATGGCTCCTCCATAAATGAGGTCAAGCTGTGGGTCCCTGACTGCCTGCTCTAGAATGTGCATTATTGTACAGATTCATATTTGTAAGGTAAATGACTTCTATAATCTCCAGGAAAATTATTTTCTTTCCTCTGCAGCACCCATTTGGAGGCTGGGTGCCACATATCACACCACACTATGCCTCTGTTTCTGTACTGCCATTACACTGCTCTCCACATTTTTGATTACTACAACCCTTTGCACAGCCCCATAGCTGATTTGCTTTTTTGGCTGCAGTTGCACATTGATCTGTGTACAGTGATATTCCAGGTCTCCTTTAGATGATATATATAATCAGATTAGAGCTTTCCAGGTCAAACAGATTATTTTTCTTTGCAGCCTGATTTTGAATCTCGTTGTTGTCATGCTGACTTTTCACCTAGCTTATTTAAGCTTCTTTAATGTTCTTTAGTCATCTCAGGTCTTTGTACATGTATACAACTTGGTCTCCTTGACAGACTTTGTTGCCATGCTTTCCTTTCACCTTTCCAAGTCGTTAACGAACTCATTAAACATCATGGCACATCATAGGGAACACCTGGGGCAGTTAATCTACCACTATGATGGGATTTGGTCATTTAATCTTACTTGTTTTTTCACTTCTAATCAGGTTTAGACTGCAGCAATCTTAAAACCTTGTAGTCAGAAAGTTCAAACTGTGTCCTGACCTACCTGTTAAATGTGCCTTCATTTCATATTTATAATTAATTTCGCTAGGACTAAAGGATTAATTGAAAGCCAAAACTCAAAATATCTTTCTAAAATTCTGAAACCCTCTTCGAAAAATCTCACAAGACTGCCAAGCTGCTGCATCATTACCTCATCAAGCCTCTTACACTGGTGTGGTAGGAACTGTGAAAAAAATAATTTCTGATGCTTAACATATTCTCTTACCAGATGCATGGTCTTACATTGCCTTGCCTCAACCACTGTTCTAATATCTGCAGAGTTTGTAATCTCTCTGCATTTCATTTATTCTAACTAACCACAAGGAATGCTTCAAATCTAGAGTAGAACAGAAAGGCATATAACGTGAGAACACATAAATAATTTGTGGAGCAGAGATGGCAACCCAGGATTCCCCTATCTCAGGAGATCAACAACACCTATATCTCTTGATTAATGATCAGAGGAACAAGAAATTTATCATAATTCCCCAGTGATCTCTGCCCTGATGTTTATCTGTCATTTTCTAATGACTTTCTTCATGTGAATATGCCCAGTTCTATGAGGGCAATCTCATATTTCTAAAACTCTTATCTATAGTCAGACTGTCTTGTACTGTAATTTTTCATACACTTTTCCCATCTAATTTTTTTGTTATACATTATAGGACACAAATGAAACTGAACGTTTAGCTCACTTTGTGAACAATGGCACATCTGATTTTCTATTTTCTAAAATATAGGCAGACAAAAGGCAAAAGTGTTGCAGTATGGATGCATTATCTCACTAGTTATTCTTCTTCACACAATGTGGGAAGTGATCTTGATCATGCACTGGTGGAGCCTGCAGTCCTGAGGGGTATAGGTCAGATGAAGACTAAAGTCAGGACCCTGCATTTTAGGAAAACAAACTTCCAACTCTTCAAGGAATTAGTCAATCAGACCCCCTGGGAAACTACCTTCAGGAACAAGGAAGTACAACAGAGCTGGCAGATCTTTAAGGGTGCTTTCCACAGAGCACAAGATCCCCACGTGTAAGAAATCGGGAAAGGAAGGCAAGAGACCAGTGTAGATGAGTTGAAACCTGCTGGTCAAACTAAAGGGCAAGAAGGAAATGCACAGGCAGTGGAAGCAGTGACAAGTATCCTGGGAAGAGTATAGAGGTGCTGCCTGGTTGTGTAGGGATGGGGCCAGGAAGGCCATGACACAGCTGGACCTGAATTTGGCAAGGGATGCAAAGCATAAGAACGGCTTCTACACGTACATTGGCCAGAAAAGGAAGGTCAAAGAAAGCATACCCCCCGATGACCAAGACTGGTAAACTGCAAGCCCCAAACATGGGATGGGGCTCTGAGCAACCTGATCTAGTTGAAGATGTCCCTGAGCATTTCAGGGGTGTTGGACTAGATGACCTTTAAATGGTCCCTTCCAACCCAATCTATTCTATGGTTCTATGAATGTCATGATGTGAATCAATAATAAAGGAAAGAAAAAGGCTGAAGAAAAATAATCTTCCTACAAATCTCGGAATAACCTGTTTTTAATCAGTTCTTCATCAGAATTCATTACATTTTCCAATTTATTGCCAACATGAAGATTCCATTTTTCCTAACTTGACCACAAAGAACCCTGCTTGGCCTCTCTGAAATTAGAAAGAACTTTACTTCATCTAACAGGATCTGCTTTTTAGCAAAGAATAATATGATAATGTCAAAGTTTAGGCTGGAGAAACCCAATTTTACTGGTATTAATCACCTCTGCTGAGCTTCAGTAGCTGTAGCAAGGTTAGCAAATGTGTAGTTGTAATGGGCCTGTGAAAACATTCTCTGTTTCTTTGAGACTTGGTGATTATTTTTCTTTGTTGAATTAAGTAAGTAATGATTAATATTGGCCTGATAAGTCTTACACAAAAGTGAGGCATTAATTTTATCTTTATCATCACAAGGCTACCTAATATTGTGAATGGCTGCAAAAGGTCTGACAAGTTAAATAATTTTGAGAAAAGGCTAACCTTTCTGATCTGAAAAAAAAACCAACCCAGGATTATTTAATTATTTCCTCTTCTAGCAGATATGTGAACTGCAGCTGAGATTTATTTAGTTTACATTTATGCAGAATTGCAATGGCCCAAAGGCAGCTGCTTTGCTGTTTGAACAGTTAAATATAGTTACCATCAATCTCTTTCTCCTTCTGCCATTCCAGGGTACCTCTGAACGCTGTCCAATGTACAGATTTCAAGGTGGAGCAGGGCAAATATATACCCAGAAACCCCTTGCTTTGCAAATATTCCTAGAAAACCATTTCTGCTTCACTGTTTGACCTGGGCAGCCTAAGCACACCAGATGAACACAGCCTCACTTAGATAAAATCACATTTCTTTGGGGGGATGTTTTACAAGCACATACCCACATCTGTTACTGCTAACAGCAGGATGGTTAATCCAGTAGAAGAGTGACCCCATATTTCACATCTCATTCACAGGCAGCCCAGTCAAACACACAGCGGGGATCTTCAAAAGCACAAATGTAGTGTAAGCCTCCAATTCTCTTTGACTTTCAGTATGACTGAGAAACCTTCCTACTCTTTGTGCCTCAGAACATCTCCCATAACCAATAAAATGCCAAGCTAGAAACATTGCACTGCAGTGAGGCTGACTTACGCTGAAGATAAGACAATGTCTCTGAGTTTATTGAAGCTATTGTTTTGGGTAGTTTTATGGTTTAACTTTCAGTAAGTGTTATGAACACCATATCCGTTAAGATTACAGGGATAATAAATTTATCTAAAAGATAAAATGTCTAAGTAATGAAAAGAAAATGCTGCGTTTGTATCAGGTCTAAGATTTAATGCGTACACATGTGAACTGCCTTGATATACTTATTGTAGTGTCTGCATTAGGGCACATTTACAGAGGAGAAGGTGCAAAGGCGGAGGAAGGTTCCCATGAGCATTGCCCTCTGAGATGCCTACCCCAAGCACATCGTGGGGGACCAGCTGTGCAATTCCGCCTGTTTCTAAGCTGCATCCAGTCTTAGTATCCTTTCACACATCCTTAATCGTAGTATTTCAATTTATTGTACACTAATTAGATAGACCTGTTGGATGAAGGAGAAGAATCAACACCCAGTAATTACTTCATTGTAAAATGTAATGAGTTTTGGAACCTGACTTGCTGTAAAAATTGCAGCATAATAAATAGAACGCAGCTTTCCAACTATAAACTAGCAGTGAATTCTGTTAGTGTATTTCTTCATGAAACATGTTTATGTGATAGTCTTCCAATTTTATGGCTGAAGTTTATCACCATAAGGTGCATTTCATGACAGCCAAATAACTACATTCAGTTAGACTTGTCACCATGTGCCTTCAGTATCAAGACACATGCTGATTGTATCAAATACTGTTGACTGTCTTAGTGCTGCAAATAGAAAAGATGATTACACTGCTCTCTTTAGATGTGATGTAATATTATTCACCTCACTAAAAACTGAAGGTCAAGGTTGTCCAACAACATGAGAAAGATCATCTATTGAAAGCTTCATAATGTGATGATAATGCGCTAAGAAACACAGCAGTAGTTTTACATTAATATTTCTGTGATATGCAAGAGGCAGAGCATATTCTACAAACTAAGCAAGTGACCCACCGGTGTATTTATATAGAAATCAGAACAAGTCCAAGAATTCCAATGCTACCATATTTTGCGGTCATTTACTTGTTTCACAGAGGTCAATACAAACAGTTTATACTCTTGGGTGAAATTACAGTAAAGGATTAGTACATTATCAATACATTTATGCCAGAATACCACTATCATCTCCCTGAGCCTGTGAGAAAGGTTGTGTAAAAGAAGAGATAGTCATGGAACCTACTGAAGTAGTTTTAAGTAAAAAAGCTTGCTTAAAATCATAGCAGAGACTTGTAAAACCACTGGCAACATGATTTTTATTGCATGCGGATAGTGGAAATGCTTGAACCTCATTCCAGAAGCAAATACTGAATATATTGCATATCATGGTACACTGCTTATGTAATTTGAATGGAGATATGAGACCTACAGTAGTTTTAATTTTCCAGTTACAATTTTGAATTCTGCCTTGGTGCAGGGTGTGTATCTGCTGATCACGTGGGCTGGAGACAGGTGTGAGAACTTGGGCAGTGATGTATGCGTGTATGGATCCTAGTGGGGATTCTAGATGTGAAAATACAGGAGGCTGTAAAATTGTTTGTGTAAGAAACTTGAAATGCAGGGGAGGCTGATTTCTGGCAGTTGCACCTTAAGCAAGCAGTGTGTTGCTGAATGAGGGGCAAGTGGAAGACAGTGAGTGTGGGATCCTGGTGAGATCCTGCCCGTTACCGAGCCAGTGTGGGGATGGCTCTGGCTGCCTTATCGCCATGGCAACCATGAGAGAAGCCCCATCTCTTTGCCCTCCGCTGAGAGGCTTGGTCCCCTGCTGCCTTGTTGCCCGAGGCCCTTTGACAGTGAGACCCCCCACCCTGCCTATCTTAAAAGAATGGAGATAAGTGAAAGAGAAACCGATTCACGGTGGGTTTTTTGCTGCCTCCACTAGCATATGATAATAGGAAAATTCAGGAGATAAACCCAGCTTTTAATACTGACATAATAATCATGAGGAAGTGGAGTGTAATCTGCTTGGAAAAGTCAGTTTAGTCTAATTTAAGACTGCATACAGAATTATTTTGATGGCAGAAACTGAATGGCAGCTTTGTGCCAGCAAAGGAGGACAGAAATAAGGTTGTTTAAATGCCCTACTCAGGCATTTTCATCCTTGAAATATGTGGGTTGTAATCCTTAACTTTCACTTCTCTCATTGAGGATGCTCAGTACAAGGATAACATGTAACCTACCTAACTCATCTTAATATAAAATACTGATACATATTCTTAACTTCAACCACATCTTAGTGTCTTTTAGTTTGGGAAAACATCTAGATCCCAGAATGATGACAAATGTTGAAATGATCTTACAGTGAAAAATATTGTATTCAGGGATTAATTTAATGAGGTATTCATATTTAATTTATTGTTTTAATTTTAATATGTGCATTTTGGTTAATGGGAGTTGTCCCTTTAAGAACACATTTACAAATAGAAACAAATCAGCTTACTAAATAATTTTGATAAGATGTGACCCATGACACTGCTGAAGTTCTGGTGGATGTTATAAAATATCAAATAATAGTGTGATCACCCCAGGTTTTCCTTTCAATAAGCAAAGGGAGGTATAAAGAGACATAGATGTTTTTAAAAAGAAAGAGAGAGAAAGCAAGTGAGACAGCGAGAAAAGTGAAATTGAAGTCATTGAGAGAAGCGAAGTAAGAAGTAGAGGTGCTGCCAAGTGAGTAATGAGCTAGTGCCGCAAAGACATGGATGAGTGACTCTCATCCAACAGCTATTGATGCTGCTCAGGGCACCCTTTGCCCCATCCTCATGCCAGGGGATCTCTGCTGGGTGCCTGGTGTTCCTCCCCCTTAAATTCTTAACAAGAAGGTATTCAGGTAAGACATCCCTTCTTCAAATCAGTCGCCACTGAGATCTGCACTGTGGCATCAGTTTTCCTGGCACAGTGGTTTTAGAAATGTGAGCTCATACAACTGCAGCTGAAGTCGGTGAGTGCTTCAGGTGCTCAGCTGTCTCATCCCCTATCCCTTTCCTTTTCCATGCACTTGCCCCTCTGAGGTGTTCTCAGGGTTCATCAGAGGGAAAAGAAAAGAGAACTGGAGAGCTCCAAACACATTGTGGCTTCCATATCTCCTGCCTTGCGGCATCCTGGCACCTGGACTGGGGTTTGCCCTATGCATGGCAGGGGGGTTGTGCTGTACCTGTCTGTATCTGGTCAGTGGGACACAGTCAGGTACTTGTTCTATCCTTGGCATCCCTTCAGGGAGATGAGAGCTGGATTACTCATGTGGATAGAGTGGCAATATCTTTTCTTTAAATAGCTACATAGGGGAGTTTGATTTTATCATATATGTAAACCATTATATTTAGACATTATAGAACACCTCTTTACATAATTGCAAAAGTATTCCATGCAGGCTATGTTTGTTCCTACAAAACGTGGCAGAGTTCAGTTTTGTGTAGAAGTATCTGGTGATCAGAATGGGCTTGTTTGTCTTTTTTAACTGAAAGTAAAGTAAGACTGCCAAAAAATTTTAAAACTCCTTATTATTAACCTTTAATGCTAATAACCCTATGTATATTAATCAGTGTTTTTCCTGATTGTCTTTTCCTATCATTCAGTTTTCAAAGGCCCTAAGTCAGGCTACGAGGTGCTCATTACTGAACATGCATAACATTGTCTCCTAAATTCCCTGTAACTATTCAAATAGCAGCTCGAAAAGACAAATTGCCTATCACTCCAAAGTCTTAAAACAAAACAAAAGGCACCATATTGCCACTTTAGGGACACATTTGTTGCCTGCTGTTGCTATTATATATGTCATTTCAGTCCTGCAGTTAGCTATAAACTACATCTTTTCTTTTTCCAGAGAGAAATAAGAGATGCCTGAAGGGAAGCAAGAAAGGAAAGCATCCTTAAAATGACTGATTTACAATTGGTAAGGAGAGACAATATGAAAATTATAGCTTTCTTAGTGTGTCACATCCCAAGCTTGCACAATGCTCTTCCTTTAAAAGCTGCCCCACAGCCCAGTGTGATGGCTCGGAGCACAGCATGGCATATAAGCAGCCATGTGATAGGCAGAGGCTCCAGCTCATGGTCCCAGGATAGGCAAGAAGCTCCTCTCAGGGGGTGAGCTCATGGGACACCTCTGCTGCAGAGACTGCCCCATACAACCCCCTCCACAACAAACAGTGTGCTGCAACCTACCCTTTTGCAGTACGTCTGAGAATGAGAACGAGAGTGGACGTCCCAAAAACATGAATAGATAGAAGGAAAAAGGCCCCTGTGATTCAAACCAGACAGAGGCAGTTTCAGAAAGTAGGAAACCTCTTAGCATAAAATCCTACCCAAGTGCTAGTGAATAAATGAAAGCCAATGTGTGTTTTATGTGACTGTAAAAAGCAAACACACAGAATGTTATTTTTAGGCTCCTAGAATTTAGGAGCCTGATGTGAGTTCATCTGCTTGAGCTCTTGTGCAGCTTGGTCTCTAACCTAGAGGTGTTAAATAGGATGTGTTGCTGAAGCTTCTGGGTTGCAGTGTTGTATTCTAGAGTGTCCACCTTCACTTGAGCTGCATGGTATAAGAGGAATATGGGCATTTTGGGGTGCAGGAAATACATGGTGGTTTGCCTTTTTACAGTCTAAGCTGGTAATGACTAGGAGCACGGCTGATACATTTGCCTTTTAAGGAAAAGCCATATCCATCGTCGTATTTTGTGGACAGTTTGTCCCAGTTACATGGTAGGTACGGTGCCTGGCTCAAACACCTTCAGCAATGTGGAGACAGATACCTTGAATCTGTACGTGAGGCTGGTTCAGTCTATTTCATAATCTAGTATTTCACAAAAATCCCGCTCCTTCCTACCAGCATACACAATTTGGGATTGCATTGACCATCACATCCAATATCTACCAAAGTGCTTAGCCTCCATGAATTTAAGAAACTCCTCTTCCATACCTTTTGTATTATTGCTGTCTGTATTTTACTGTAGCATGGGATTCCATATTTTATTTACATCCTTTGTGGGAAAAGTACTTCACTTTGTTTTCTGTTTGTTACCTGACAATTTCATTCCATGCCTGCTAGTTCTCCTCTTTTCAGAAACAGAAATGACTCATCTGAAATTCTGTTGTTCAGTCAGTCAGGACTGCAAAACCTTTCCCATAACTTTCACAGTCAGCTTTAGGTTTAACTACTTTAAATAATGTAGTATCACCTGCAACTTTATTCATCCCAGATTTATACCGCTTTCCAAATAATTTATGAATAGTACAGATCCTTAGGAAACTCCCACATATAGACTTCTTCCACTGGGCACCTGCAATTTCTTCCTGGTCTTTGTTAGATATTAATATATTAGTCACCCATGAGAGAACCTTCCCTCTTATCAATTAATAAACTGTAATACCCAAAATACATATAGATTTACTTTATTTAAAAATCTTTCTTTTCTGTGGGGAATTCCTGAAATAGGGAGCTAGTTGCACTAGTGTCTCCAAGAAGCAAATTTGGCTTGTTATAGATATAAGTGAGCTACTCCACAGAGCATTACTAATAAGTGATACAGTGATTATCACTCTGGTGTTCACATTTCTCCATCACATGCTGGGATTGTTGTTTAAGAGTCTGTCTTGTGGACTTGTTTTGAAAAATTATACTTGATGTAGTAATCCGAAACCATAAAACAGGATGACATTTTACTTCTTGTGTCTCCAGCTTTAATTTGTATTTAATAAGCTAGTTTTTGTTATGTTTATTAAATTTGGTTGACTTTTAAAAGAGCACCCACTGAGTTTTATGAATATGCAAATTGTATGTCTGTTTGGTATAGAATGAAACCCTCAATTACAATGACAATAAAGATGTAGCTATAGTTTTAATAATTAACACCTAAGTATCCTGATTAGCACTTGAAATGAAGTGCCTAATTAAATATTTCCTTATATTGAGGGTACAGGAACTGCTTTTCTTAAGGAGATTGAACCTCATATCAAAAGAAAAGGTACCTGGATGCACATCCATATATTAAAAAAAAAGGTAAAGGAATTTGCTCCCATATTTACACTTGTTGCCATAATAAAAAATTGCAGGTCTGTGTCAAGATTCCTACCTGTATCAATGATCACTTAATCTGCACCAGGTAGTTGACTGTAAATTGGGATTCAGTGTTACTTCCTCAACTGTTCATGAGCAGTTACATTGCGTGAGACAAATCTCTTCAATTTCCCCATGGGCATAGTGGAAATAACAGACAGGTACTAGCTATAGATACTGTAAAAAGATGCTTGAAGGCATGTAAATGGAAGATACACAAAATACCATTAGTCTGAGATGTAACTGTGATTTAACAAATGTCTTGGGGGACAGGAAATCAAAATATCTGAACTATTTTTCTGGCCTTATTGCTAATCGGCTGTGTGATCTTGGGTACTGTCAGGTAGGAATTACATGTGAGACCTTCCTAATAGGGTGTTAAACTGTGCTGCTTAATGTTCTATACTCTTCTCATCCTGTATCTAAGCCTGTAGCATGTTTTAGTGAAGTGCTTAAAAATGGTTCAATATTCTCAGAAGTATGTTCACAATTTGACATTTTGAGCTAGTTTATTTTCAGTATATTGTCAAAATTAAACCTCCAATGTTTCCTCATGTTTGTGCGCTGCTCAGAGCATCATGTTTGCCTTGTTGTTTTCCCCCTAGGAAGATTGTCTTGTCTACTAATTTGGATGTTTTAGGCTTTTAATCTACATGGATTTTAATGAAAACTCTTTTGACTTTTAGTTCACAGATTTTCCTTGCATTAAAAAGAGCCTGAGGTTTTTTCCATTGAAATCATTGTCCTAATATGGTGAGAAAATGTTGGCATCTAGAAGCAGTGACTTAAAAGGAATTAATTACTATTTGAAGGAAAATAATACAAGACACTAATTCTGACTGTGTAAAAACTTCTGAAACGGTAGTGCAAAAAAGCAGCAAATCTAAAAGGTCAAACAAAATCATAGAGTGTAGGTAGAAACCAAGAATATAGAGACATATTTCAGGGTCCTGGAGAGAGCAGAAGTTTAGAGGGCAAAACCTAGCCTCCAGAGTTGGGAGAGCAATAGTCTGGAATTGGGGAGATGGAGTTACTTATTTTGGAGGGCAACAGCAGCAAAAAGTGAACAAGCATTTCTTGTAACTTTCTTTCATTTTGAAGAATTTGCAGCTGGCAAAGAGGGTTTTCTTTGCCTGTATTCTTGAGCCTTGAGTTTAACGGGTCCTTGTAGACCTTACATGTCTTGGCGCCTCATTTATATCATACTGTCCAAACAGGTCCCTAAGTTTTTCTTGCTCCCCACCAGCACTTTGTTATCTTTGCTCCAAATGTAATAATGTATGAAACACTTACATTTAGAAAAGATTAAGTTAGAAACTATTACAGGTGGAGAGCCTCTGCTTCCCAGAAAGTGAGTAACAGACTTAGCCATTCAAGCATTTGGATGTCTGCAAGAAAAACCCCACGGAATTCAAAGTATCCCCAAAGGACTTAGTTATGGCTCCTCTTCTCCCCCCGATAGCACTTAGCAAGAATCATATTTTCCAAAGCCACCTGACCTGCCCATGGCCCTTTCTTTTACTGGAAGCTCTTACCAATATGCAGGACATATACAAGTGAACAGGGACATTGTTAATTCCTGTAGCTTCACTTCAGATTTCACAGATGCTAACATCCTGAAACTTCTGCCCCACTGCTAACTCAGAGTTCTCCAGACACAGGCAATTCACCCTACTTTACAATAAAAGCTTGAGTCCCAAGGTTTAAGGTTATCCTAAACATTGTAAGAAATGGATGCTAAAGTGGAAATGTTTTTACAAATTTCACCCATCACAACCACCCTGTAGGGATAACTGAATCTGGTCTATAGATACTAGGTACCAACAGAAAGATCCATTCTAGAGAATCTCCCACTTCTTCCTTTTCTGACTGAGAGAAATAAAACCAATAGGGCTCAGGTTTCCGACATTTTTGATATTTCCATCTCCTTTTGTCACTCTTGATTGTTATGAAGCCAAAAATGCTTCAAAATGCTATAGAGGAAGAAACTAAATATTTCTGTGTCTTATAGAATGGGCAGAAAGAGAACAGAAGAGGAAGAGGCAAAATCCTATTTTTTTTTAATTTAAGAATTCAAAGTTTCAGTTTTAAATAAAAACACCTTCTTTATTTAAGAAGGCAAAACATTCCTGTGGAAGTTTTTGGTGTTGAAAACAAACACACATTTCAATTTGCAGGAAAAAGGCTGTAGACATAAACTTTAAGTGGAGCCATGGAAATTCTAAATAACTATGGGTTACAGGAAATCACAGTTCTGTAACACACACTTACTGTGCAACAGACTGTGTTTTCCTATGACTGTATTTAATATTGAGGCTAAATTCTGCTTTTTAATGAAGTCACTGAGTGTCATTACATATGAATATATCCTCTGGTCTCTAGACCCTGGAACATAGAGTGGGCAAAATCAGGTATCTATGCACTCTGATCTAGAGCAGCCTGTGCATCTTTGTTGTATCAGCAGCATCAAATACGTATAGCAGGTGCCATCTTCTGGCAATGTTATTTCTGGAAATTAGCAATAATCTTATGCAGTTTACATGCAATAAACTATGAGGAACTGATTTTTTAATATTTTTGGATGATGCTTAATGTGAAAGTAAAACGTTATGTCCTTGGAGCTTAATAGAAAGCAGTAACAGTTCAGACATTAGCTCAATGTTCAGCTTTTCACTTGACAGTTCCTAATAGTCTTGTAGTAAGGAACTGTATTTTAAAAGTTTAAATGCATAAATACATACTTAAAATATTTTAGAGTTCTTGAAATGACAAAGCTTGCAGATAGGGGTTAATTTTTCTCTTGAACTAACCAACACAGCTGGAAAAAGAGAACAAGCTTTGGGACTCAAAAGGGGATTTATAAACTTATCTTCAATTTTTTGTGTAATTATACACAGAAGAAGCAGGAGTCATAAAGTGTAGTGATTTTCAAGAGAGACAAGTCTTGACTAGCACAGAAATCTGGTATAGAAACATGGAAAAATAACACAGAATGAGAGTGGACAAATTACAAACCAGTTTTATTCATTTGGATGTATTTAGAACATTTAATTGTTCTTCATGAACAATTACTGAGTTTCAGTAACATCAATGTGGCAACAAGTATGGCTAGCTAGGCCATACAACAAGTTCATTAAAATGAAGGCTGCAACTTCTGACATGCAGTGATCCATTCTATTAGACCAACAGATTGCCAGGCGCTCAGCAGAGCAACTTCATGCGATCTGTGGCACTGCTGCTTTCACAAAGATGAAGACAATAGTGATGATTCTTCCAGCTAACTGTAACCTGTATTCGTTTTGTATTTCCAAGTCCTTTTGGACTTAGTGATATTAAAGTAAGCCACAAAGAGCAGGCACCTTTCGGCTCTGTATCTTTCTGTTCCTATCTTTAATGCAGCCAAATTCACACAAGACACCAAAACAGAAAGAGTAAGAAACAAGCTGCAAAGTGATCTGAAGGTGTCAGGGCTGGTGGGGCTTCAGGAAAAGAAAGAAGCGGTAGTAAAAAAGCTGATGCTGTGCACCAGATCAACATTACTACAGTGTAGACACAGTGAAAACTAACAGCTACATGCATTTTAGAACAGTGAGTTTAATTTTGCTGAAGCTTCTCTAGTGTATTTAATGCAACCCATTGCTATAGTTTCTTCTGTTAAAGGGTAAGAGAGTAGGTGGCCCCAAAAAGTTGATGTTGAAAGAGAATCCCATGTGATCGTATGCCTATATACAGGAGTATTTTCCTGTGCTCAGCCATGGAAGTAGCAGTCGAATACTGAAGCGGTAGTGGTTAAAGGGTTACCTTTAGCTGGACCTGGGAGTAGGGGGCATTTCTGGATAAGAAAGCTGTCAGCTCTGACAGCTGGGTGCTCCTACCCCTACATGTGCTCCATTACAGGACAGCACAAAGCCCTGGTGATCCATACTGGGACCAGGATGAGTCTTTCCCCTGGAAAATGGTGGAAGTAAGCACAGCTGGCCCAAGTCATGGAATTAAAATCCTGGGGACCTTGGAAGACACCCAGCCGTTGGGAGTATTCCCAGGATATGGGAAAGGTTTTAATAACTGTGTTTTGTTTACACCTTCATGGCTACAGCCTTGTTAATCAATGGCTGTCAGCTTAAAAGTAGGTGGCCATTTATAAAATAAACCCCTTAGGAGGCTTTGCTCAGGAAAATTTTGTTGTTAAAAAAACTTAGCACACAAAAGTCTGCAAAGCACTGTAGTAGACCACTGTCTTTAAGTAGAATACACTTATCTGTGAGGGGATCAAAATGATACACATACTTCTAGATCCACGTAATGCTATGCATTCACCTTTACTGCAAGCAGAAACCTGTGCCTCTGCTGCTGCAGCTGGGATTGTTCATATTACAGTTTAGTAATAAAGCCAACAAAGTGCCGTTTAGAAAATTATACCTTTTGCAACAGTTTTAGAAACTCTCAAACGTTTCGATCTGCTTTTTGTAGGGCTTTCTTTTGCTTGATTTTTATGTAATCCTGCTCAGAAAATTTTGGCAATGCTTTGCTGATGCAGCTGTATGGGGAGCACAGCCCCCACCAGTTAGGGGCTGGTTTTGCTATTGTCGCCTATGTGGGAGCCGAGGGCCTGTCCCTCTGGGACATGCCAGCTTGGCTGAGCACTTCCCACCTCTCACCGAGCCTGTGATCCTGGTAGGGCAGGGACTCTTTCCATAGCCCTAATTGCTCAGTTTGCAATGCTCCTTGTTACAAGTGTTTTTGCGCTTACTGAGGCATGTGAATCAAACTTGTCTGTGTTTGCTTCAGCCCCATAAACAGTGCTTGTTACAATGCAGGCTGTTTGCCTGATTATTCAGAAGTCTAATCATTGTAGGCTTCATTCTAGCAGTGCTCACACTGAGCTTGTTTTGCAAAGCCCTCTCATGACTTCCATTATCGAGTCTCTGGAAGTTTTGGTACTATGAAATTCTTTCACATCATATTGTTTTTAGAAAAGGAGCGTAAAAAAAAACCCCAAAAAAACCCCGACACCATAGAGAGAGCTTCTTTGCACAGTGCAATATTGTTTTCCTAGACATGCCCATAACTCCCCTGCGCACTAGTTGTTTTGCTCTATGGGAACAAGGACTGTTTCCCATTGGTAATTCTCATCTGCCCAGTCCTAAACCTCATTATAATCTCTTCTTCCCTATTTAAGAAATTATTGCCTGGCTCCTGATTCCAAAAGTAGATTATTAATAAAACCTGGAAATATCTATCACTGATATAGAGAAAATATAAACCAGTCATGTTTTTCTCCTGGTTAGCTTAAAAAGCTCGAGCATAACTGTTGTCATTGTCTAAAACTTCTGTAGCTGCTGGCAATTTACATTAATTAAGCATGCAAATAGATGACATAAACAACAAATTGGCCTCAGCATTAACAGTTTTCCTCCCACGTCCTCCGACAAGCAGAAGCGGTATAATGGTATGGAAGGGATCTAATTCATCCTAATTCTGATTTTCCTCTGGGAGCAGAAGGAATCCAGCTGGGCTGCTGGTGGTGTTAGTAATTTTGACACATGGAAGATTTTGTATTTAATACCCTTTCAGATAAGGCTACTTGTCCTCTTCTTTCTTTAGCAACATTTATAGCAAAACAAACTATGATGAGAATTAGGGTATTGCTGATCAATCACATTACCGCCAACATGCAGAGTTCCTTTTTTGTAGTTGGAAACATAACTTATGATTTATAGGAAGCATCAAACTGGTGCGAACTATTTCTAGGTAATGTGCAAGAATCCTGGCTGCATTTTTTACTGCCCTGAAAGGACCATGTTGTTGGAGCTCCAGAAATTAGTACTTAAGGTTATTGATCTGTTTTCTCTCCAGCCATGGTAGAGAATGTGTGAGTCAGAAAAAATTTATAATAACATAACCCATTTATTTTTAGACATGCTCTTGTTTTACAGCTGAAAAAAATGCATAAAGAATATATTCATATTTAAATATCTATGTATAGTCACCACAGTTTCCCAGAGAGCTCTGTAAACCCTATAGATCATACCTACCTTTAAGTTTCATCCATTTTTCCTTGCTAGATCTCACAATCTGCCTCAGCTCCAGAGCCCCTGGCTTACTTCCACACAGGTGCCCCATTCTGTCTCACAGGCCATTTGTTCTGATCTCATGCAGTTCTCGTCTTTCAGTCATGTCATGCGTGCTGCTTGCTAATTGCATGGTGGCTATGCTAATCTGGGTCTCTCAGTTGTTTATGTGAAGGGAACTAGTTCTGGACTGCTCATGGGCCTCTGCAACAGCACTTGTGATATAACTCTGGGTAAATGAGCTGTGTTTCATCAGCAGCTTAACTTTTTTGACTGATGCATTTTCTCTGCAGATCTACTTCTACAACTCTACAATGCTGAAAATTGCTCTTGTCTTCATCCCTGTACACATTCACTGTATATAACTCAGTGGTTGTAGACCAGAAACATGCATTGGTGCTCTCATTGCTTCCTCATCTGCAGATTACTGCAAGTTTTACATCTTCAGAGTCAAATTTGCTTATTTTGATTGGCAGCATCATTCACGTGGTTTTGTATTGTCTCTTGTAAGTGGAACTGAGACACAAGTGCAAATTCTACCTTATTTTGAGATCAGGCTGTTCCCCTGTGCTTTGCTAGTACGTTTGTTCACCAGAGCACTGTCAGAAGCCAATGGAAGGCAAACGCAGATAAAGCATATTCAGTAGTTAAGAAAAATTGTTTCAGGTTTT
Organism: Falco biarmicus; assembly: GCF_023638135.1. NCBI lineage: Eukaryota > Metazoa > Chordata > Aves > Falconiformes > Falconidae > Falco > Falco biarmicus. The sequence continues at coordinate 8,465,374 of NC_079291.1, read as the reverse complement.
AGCTTGGCTCCACTCACAGCCTTTTAACTTCAAATATAAGAAGGAAAGGTCTTATATTTAATATTAAGTGAAAATTAAAACAAACACAGCTGTATCCCACAGTCTTTCTTTTATCAAATTACTTACTGTTGCAGAATCTCCTAAACCTTTTTTTATTTTGCTTTGCTGTTTTGGAGGCTGATCATTTTTCTTACATAGCTCTAAACACAATAAAATCATTTGATCCTTATGCTATAAGCCCAAAATAAGAACTTCTCCTATAATAGTTCAAGATTTTTCTTCAGACTTCTGGTGTTTCAAGATGTGAAGACAAAGGCAAGGCAAGTAGGTTGTTTTAATACTGCTTTGCTTTGTTTTGTTTTGTTGGGGGGTGGGGTGGGGTGTCGGTTTTTGTTTGTTGGGGTTTTTTTATAGCTTATGCATGACCTCTACAGACTCCCGTGATTATGACACAGACTAGAGTTTTTAAAGATCAGTCCTAGGGAATTTCTGTGTGACCATCACACAAAAAATGTGTTCTTAAGCAATCAGCTGTGTTATAATTTCCTGTCAAAACTGCAGACTCTGTGAATTTGCTGTGATTGCACTGCAGCAAGAACTACTGAGAGAGTCATGCAGCAGCCTGGATTTCAAGGAATTAAACTTAAGCAGAGAATCATACTTGCACTTTCTTGGTCTAAGCTAGGCCTGTTTGAAGTGATGATATCTGGAGAGAAAGGCCTTGACTTACACTTATGCTGAGGAGAAAATCAGCGTTAACTGCAGACTCAAGTGGTAGAGAAGGCAAGAGTTTCTTCAGAGAGTAAAGAGATGATGAGTGGCTGGCATTTGGGACAGGCAATTCCTAAGGCTTGCAGGGTGCTCGGTTGTTGTCTAGTAGTGTATAAGGGCAGCTAAGCTCTATGAAAGATGGAAGGAACATGGCCATGGACTTACTCTTCCTTTAGTTAGATTAGGAAAATAGCTGGGCATAAACGTGAAAGGCTGTATATGTATGGAGGTGTTATTTCTGTTCAACCTCAAACTCCCACTGCTTGGATCTTAGTTAATTGTATCATGGTCTATTTGCAACATCTCTCTGGGCAGTGTCCATGGGGAGTGCTGTTGGAACTTGATTTAATATTTGTGCAGAAGGTACTGAAATAAAAGTTCTGATCTGAAGCCATCTGGTCCAAATTCTGCTTCTTCCAAATACCGTGTGGCGATGACCGCAAAGCCTTTGAATCATCTGGTGCTCTGAAAGGGATCTGACTCTGTGCCCAGTGAACCACAATAACCTCCTTAATAAAATATGCAGTTGAAAACTTGAAGTTGAACTGCACCATGTATAATGCCCTTGCAGACTTTACACCATGCCAGGCCATTTTTATAACAATAACAGACAGTGTTTAAAAAAATAGGCATGCATGTACATTTACAGCTATCTTCACAGGAAATCTTACGTTTGTATTTTTTAAAAAATAAAATATTCTTTAAAGAGATCCTTTGCTTTAATCCATTTTGGCCTTGTGGAATCTCTGAGATTGCAGTGGAGAATCTAGTCTTTGGTGACATGTAATGAAATCTTCATGCTGAGGTAACTTTCTTGCTTAATAGCATGGTGGGAGAGAATCCATCATGTATTAAATCCATCTTTGTCTCTGTGGAGACATTCATTTTAAAGTAACATTTTAATCATGGCTGCAGCCTGCAGGGGAAAAAGAAGATACCCAGAGCTGAATAATGCATGTCCAACTACCTAAGGGGATGCTCTATTAACTCTGATTTACATATGACGGCTTGTTTGAATTTGTAATATCACCATTCAGATGGCATTTTGGAAAGGTGAAGACCTGGTATAGGGCCTACCATAATTCAAGGACAAAACGTAGAGAGTTTAAAAAACATTATTTGAAAGCACATCTTGTCAAAATAAGGCTGACCCCAACCACGATCACTTTTCTAATAAATCATCTTCCAGGGTCCTTTGCCTACCTCTTTGACTTAGGAATTGCTTGCCTGGATGTTCTTTACCGTGTCTGTTTTGATGGATCCTTGGCAATTTTAGGGTCAGAAATAATGAATGTCAGTGGAGAGTTAGAATTTAACAAACCTCATTGTAGGCACCCATTTCTTCTAGTCATTTTCTTACCTGATCCAATAGTTCTGTTCAGTTCAGTTTGGCCAGTTGTTTTGAGTTATTTGGTCTATGAACAATGTTCCTAAATTTAGTTTTCAGTAGTATCTCCTAGGTTTTCAGGGCTGTGTGCATAGAGGGAGACATCTTGCCATTCTGGCAGTATTTGTGCATCGCTAATGAGCTGTGCTGTAGTTCGGGAATGCCTGGTTAAATACTTCCCACTTGCTGGACTGGCATTGCCTTCACTGACAGCTCTTCAGCTCTGAGCACTGAACTGCCCACTCCTGCCTTTGTGAGTAATTGCCAGATCCAGTGCCACTTACTGCTGGGTAGAGGCAGCGAATGGTGCTATACACACACAAAATCTGATAGCTTATTCAGAATACTTACAAAGTAATCTTTATGAGAATATTTTCAGGGTTTGTTTTATGAGCTGGAAGCAGTGAATACTGTTATAAATGTTAGCATATAACACTCTGAAAGGAATAATTGCAGCCCATAGTTACTTATGTTAATACTATCACATTATCTTGTGATAGCTGTGCAATTAAATGAGTCACCACTACGCCAAAATCTCATTTGTCTCCAAGCACCCCACAAATATGCTGCATTCACTGTCTGTGCTTCGGTCTGATAGCTTTTTAGTCATTGCATTCTCTTTGTGTTTGGAGAACAACAGAGCTGTACAGCCTTTGAAAAGATGGAGCACACTGTTTCAAATTTAATAATAGAAGGATATTAATTTAATGAATGGTTTTCCCAAAATATATTTAAGAAGATACTTTTCTGAATTATATTTATATAGCAAAGTCTGAATGTTAAAAGAGTATTTCAAGAACAAAACCACTGTTGTGAGACAACAAGCTGCATTCTATTTATCCTCTACTCTGACTACAGCCTGTGTACTCAGCAGCCTGCTGAAACAAATACCATTGGCACCCTTTACTCATTTTCAGGTATTCCCAGAAATACATGCAGAAGTTTTGTGCTGAGCAATACAGGAACATTTCAAAAGTGAGGGAATATTCCACCTGAAGAATGATCAGCTCTTGGTTTCTGGTAGGAAAAATAGAACAACAAAAAAGAATAGCAAACACAGAGAGGAAGAAAGTCATCGATGCTGGGGGGAAGCAGGATTAAGATAACAAATATGATTTGTCGCTTTTGTGTTACAATAAATGTAGCAAGTCTTTGGTGGAGAAATTGTATCACAAACGTGGAAGAAAACTGATAGAAAATAATTGCTTTCCTTGCACAGTGTCTCTTCGGTTTCTCTTCCTTATTAGAATATGCGGATTAATTTTTGTTTACTTAAAGATACCTCTCTGGCCTGGAAACACAGCTAGGCCTAAATGCGGTTAGCAATTACACAACTTCCACCTAAATCATTACAGAACCAGAACGTAGCCTTAATGCAAGTGAGAGCTAAGTACAAGCACAACAGCTCCTCTCCTGGTTGCTGTAGCAGCTCAAAAAACAACTGAGGAAAAACAAAGAAAAACAGTTAAGCAGTGCTTGAGAAAATGTTACCTGTGGCCTCAGGACAGTGTTCTGTTCCGGTCAGATGCTGTTAAGGTTTAATGGAACTGAGAAATCGGGAGTGGTACTTTAATACTGCAGAGTTTAATTGTGACCTTTCCTATTTAGGCAATATCTTTTCCCGGCTCAGGAATTAAATGTAGTAGAGAGACATCCTCAATGTGACATCAAGTATCATTCTCCCCCTGAAGAAATAAATGTGAATGATGAAAGCAGGAATGTGGAAATAAAAGTGTTACTTCCACACTTACAATGCCAGCTAGCACTTGTTACCAAACTTGTGAAAATAACATGATTTACTGTAATAGTTTACACTTGACTAGTGAGGTATAAAATATCTTTATCTTATAGCCATATAAACTATGGTTAAATTAGGCAGAAGAGACACACAGAGCAGTTCCCACAAAAGGATTAGGAAGACGAAAGTGTTAGGAATACAAGAGGCAGAAGCAGAACATCCTGTTCAGAGTATATGTTGAATGGAATGGAAGTGAAAGAAATTAAACCAAAAAGAGAATGAGGCAGCTCACCTCCTGGGTAATTCTTAATCCGATACAGAAGCTGATTTAGGCTGAGGCTAAACAAACCCTCTATTACCCTGCAGCATTTTGACTGATAGAACAGGGACCCAAAAAGTGAGAATGGTGAAATAACATGTGATTAGTCTGGCCACTCAGATTTGCACTGAAAAAAACAAAAGCTTTTATTTAAACAGTGTAATTTCATTTGTATGTTCTCACCTACCTAATTATTTGCACTGCATACCAGAAATTTCAAAGTTTATTTTGCTTCATTTTCACATCTAGATTACTCAGAAATCTGAGGTGAGAGTGTTCTCTATTCTTCTCTTTGAGAGACGTGGGGATATTGAACTTTCCCTTCCAGATATGGGAACTGGTGGTACAAAAATAAAGTAACAAACTGAACAGCTGAAAACAAACTGAGCTGAAAAAACATCTCAACTGAATTATGCTTTTCCCATTTCCCTGATGTGATAAACCTTACACTCTTACAAGATCTGTCTTTTAAATGGAAAATCAAATGGAAAACCTCAGCGCTTTGGGTTTTTTTTATACATCATGAAATATTGAACAAAAAAGAGGTCATAAGCCATTTTGTTGACTTTATAGGTCTCCTGAGACTTCTTCAAGCTCTCTTCTTGATTGCTGCTGTACATCTGGAGTGAGAGTCAGCCAGAGACAAGATGGCAGGTGTAAGTTGCTCTTGGAGGTGTAATACATTTTCCTCCACAGCGTGCAAGACAAGCACTTCCTTTCCTGTTTCCACCACAATGATAAAGAATCTTTATGAGCCATGCTCTGGCCCCCAAAAACTAATTGCATTTTCCCCAGAAGTTTCAATGTGACCAGGATTTCCTTATCTGAATTGAAATATGCAACTTTTGTTGTTGGATGGAAAAAAATATTTTAGGAACTAACAGGAAAAAGATAGTTTTCACATATTCTGAAGACTAAGCCACAGGAATCAAGAGTTTTGAAAATAAACACACGTAAAGTAAGATGGATGTGTACACTAAAATTAAAAACATCTATGTCTACAGCAACAGCAACCAAATTACTCAGAAAACATCATGTGAAAGACGGAACAGAAAGTTAGAATCCTTCACAGCATGAATGCTGCAAAAATCAGCTTTATTAGACTCAGCTTTTTCCAAAGAGTACCACCAGATGCCACTGTAGGAGAGAAAATGTTTTAACAGGCCCATGGCAAATGTGATAAACATTCATTTTCATTATTTGGGCACTTGTACATTGCTGAAATAGTATTTTCCTTCCCAGTATACGTGCAGCTTTCTTATATTAAACATTTTTCTTTCTATATAATCAGTTATTAATTTTACTGCTCTTGAAAGTCATTGGGAAGAGAAAATAATGCCTTGCAATCTAGATGTGACACATACTCAGCAGAAGTGCAATGTAAGAGTTGATGGACTGAAATGATTTCATTTTGCTTAGCAAATCTATGAGACTTCACTGTGCAATTCTGTGATAGTTAAATCTCTGTGGTGAGTTCTGATCTCACATTCCTTTAATTTATTTGCTTTAACCAGTAGTACTTTCAGAATGAACCTCTCTAAATTACACCTGTCTGCATTACTGAGTCTCCTAACATTTTTATAATTTTCCTTATATTCACAAAAATCTTTGCAGATAACTCTGCAAACCCTGAGAGCGAGCCCAGACTGTAGGAGTGGGAGCCCATCAGTCCTAGGTCTGCTGGCCAACTCAGTACCTTTCAGACCAGCTGGAGGGTGATTTACTCCGTGCTATATTATCTGAGATGTGATTGATTCTAATTTCATTGACAAGTTGGTCAAATTCCCTAAGAACAAAGCAGGATTCTGGGAGAAACTAACAATGTACAGATGTTAATAGAAATCATAATTAAAAAGAAATTCCAAAGTTATGAGAATTTGCCTAGGAACCAAAAGACAGTATCAAAGCGTATGTATCTCCTGTGTATTATTAAGCTATTATATGTTATTGAAATATGCAAATCATGGCTATTAAGGAGGAATTAAAAGGAGCAGCCAAAACAGCAAGAAGTTTGCAGGTGGCATGCTGATTATTTAAAGATGCTATACCAGAAACTAACAGCAAACATTTACTACTCAACAAAAAAGGCTTTAAAAGGACCACACGCACACAGAAAGCTGGCATGATTAAACAGAAATGTGAAAGTGGCTGTCAGAAATAACAGTCAGTCTTCAAAAAGTGGAAATTATGTTCAAATGAGGAAAACAGAAAAAAACATTAACTCTTCCACATTTAATATAAACCCTTTATAAAGTGGGCCAAAAATATTTTGAGGAATAACTTGTGATAAGCATAAGAGCTAATAATAAAACTTTCTCTAAACACATCAGAAGCATGAATTATGCCAGACAGTTTATAGGCATTCTATACTGTTTGGGATATAAAAGGAGTATTTAAAGAAGATAAGCCCAGAGCAGAAATGCTAAATGAATTTTTCACATTAATGTTCTCCATGGACAAGCTTGGGCAGGTTTCCACAGCAGAACCTTTTTTATGGGGCCAAGTCAAAGAAATTATCTTGAATTGAAGTGTCAGAGAAGAAATTTCAGATTAGATAGAACCAAATGGTAACAAATCACCTAGATGAGATCAGTTTTTCAAAACACTTCTAAAGGAAGTCTGATATATGTGACAAATTATTAACTGCAATGTAACTCAACATGTAGATTGGCCTCTGTTCCAGAGGAACGGAATGTGGTTAATGTGATGTTCCTTTTGTTTTTAAATTCAGGGGAACCTCAGGAATTACGGACCAATAAGCCTGACCTCTGCACCAAGCAAGATGATACCAACTGTGATGAAAAATGGGCAGACTTATAGCTAACCATGGCATAAAAAGGGAAAGGTGATAAAGCTTTTGCAAAGGGAGGGTATAAGGCACAAATTATCAGAGTTCATTGAAAGAATCAGCATGCAAGTAAATGAGAATGATTTGTATCTATCATACATTATAGACACATTTCCAGAAACTTTCAGCAAGATCCTTCACCAATGCATGCTGAAGAAAACATACATTAAATAAAGCATGTTTTTTCAGGTGTTCATATGTAATTGAAAGAAAAACTTCAGAAATCAGGATAGGGAATGGAAGGGTAGCATTCCATTTTCATAATGGCAGTGGTTTACTCATAGGTGTTCTTCAAAGTTTTATGCTCACACCTGTACTACTTTACATTTTGAATGTTTTGGAAAATAAGTAAATGATGAAGTCATAGGATCAGCAGATGATACAAACCAAGATCCAACTGTGATGTGATGCAGAATGTTCTCTCAATATAGAGCAATTTGGCAATAAATGGCAGAAGAAATCAAACGTTAAATACAGGGTAATGCCCGTTGGGACAAAAAAGCCTCATAATTATACAAGTGCAGCTCTAAATAAGTTATAACAACTACAGGAGGAGGTGTCTGAGTTCTTGGAGAGCTATTGTATGCAAATATCAGATTAATACTCAGCAATGGCAAACAAACAAACCCCCAAAGCATTAGGAAAAGGAAATGGCAAATAAAGCAGAAACTAGGATGAAATTATAACCATGATGCAACTTACAGATCCAGATTTATAAATTTGACCCACATTTTGAAAACTGCATTTTTCTGGTCGTGTTTATAAAAAAAAGGTCTAGAATTAGGAACAATAGTAATGATGCCAGTATGTGTGGCCAAAGATAAGGAATGGCTTCCACAAATGATGCAACTTAATAGAGTAGGGATACTTTCATTTGATTTACGAATAATTGCTTGGGATATGATGTAACAAAGGTTATGAAATTATTAGTGGCATGGGAAAAAAGAGTATGGAGGGATTCTTTCTTTTGTCTCACAATGTAAGAACTACATTGCTTGAAATGCTGTTTGTGGATGGTAGGTTCAAAACCAAGAGAAGGGAGTAGGTTTTATTTTCCGTTGCCATGGAACAGTAGCCGCTGTCTCAGCAGCAACTCCTGCTCTATGGAGATTGTAAAAAGCCCACAGAGACAAAAGGACATCAGATAAACAGCTAAACTGTACCTCAGTCAAGTATAAACAAATGTGATGATTGTCTACTGTTCATGAAAGATAGACGTTAGCTTCAGGGAGATCTAGTTGTGAGAGGGGAAAAGAAATCCATAGCCCTGAGGAAATGGTGTGTTGTGTTCATCTAAGAAGAGTCTATCAGTTGCACTGTTCAGTTTTACCACCTTTTTTTACAGCAGTCAAATCTCAGTCAAAATTGCCAGGTTCTAGGAAAACTAGGACTTTTTCAGTAAAATGTTAACCATTACTACTGAATGGGATGCATTCCAGCGAGGTTTTGTGATTTGTAACTAGATATCAATACCCAACAGACAGAACAAAATTCCTTTTTTACACAATAGACAGAAATAGGTCCTGCCACAGGATTTGTCCCATCCTAAAGTACAAGCCAGACGTGTGACTTAGCAATTTCCAGTGGTACCTGTCTTTTTGCATGAGTCTCACTAAAGACGGGGAACGTTCAAGTCTTTGGAGCACCATAGTCCTGTTGTCTTTGCTACAGTTAACTTGAATTAAAGTGATACCTCTGTGCATATTTTATGCAGATACTTTTGTTCAAGACAGTAGGAGAGGAGTTAATGCAACGTAGATTACCATTTAACTTTGCAGTGAAAACAACTTCTACAACCTAAACATCAGTCTTTTTCCCAACATGTATCTCTGCATAGCATTTGTTTTTTCATAGAGTAAATGTTTTCTCTGGAAAACAAAATGCTAGACACTGTGAGATGCAGCCTTCAAAGACTAATTATGATAAATGTGTGCACAATCAGTGCAGGAGATTGTGAAGCTCTGCGCAGTCCAGAAACTATTTTAGATGGATTAGTTCAGGACCATGTCCAAGCTAGGTCCTGGGAGTTACTTATATTTTTATAGATTTTTAGCAATCACAGGTAAAGGATTAGAAAGTTATTGCTGAGACTCCTAGCTGTTTAATAGCTTAGTCATGATAACAGAAATAAAGTAGGATGGTATATGAAATGGCTTACCTCTGACACAGAAAGGTCATCTGGTTTTGTTAATGATGTAGTAAAGCAATAAACCTTGTTAGATGTGAATCTGTTAAATTAGAGCCTGTGTAGAATGGGAAATAGAAGTGCATTATCAACAAATTCACTGAAAAAAACATTTATAAGGCCATATTATGCTGACACCAAGCATTTTAATATAAGGTTAAGGTCTTATAATACATTTGATAACTATAATGGGACTTGCATGGAAAAATATTTAACTGTAATATTTAACTCAAAACATTTAAAATCCCAAAAGTATTATGGCATATATTACCACTATAACTTAAAATTAATGTCTATATGAGAAGTTTCAAGGGAAAAAGGGGCATTTTTTGACTAATGGAATCTTAGTAGTTCTGTCTCCTTTCACTTGTTCCTGCCAGTGAAAGACATAGCGAATATGAAAGAGAAGCAAATCATTAAGAGGTTTAGCATCTGAACTTCAGCTTTACTTTTGCCTTGCAAGCATAACATATCCCATACTAGTTGATGACTTTCCTGTGATCTTCAGAAGGATGAACATGAAAAAGAAAAAGAAAGTCCAGCTCTCTGAGCAGCCTTTGTCTAGCAAGCAATGTTCATATAAAGGCTGAACTGTGTTATTTCAAGCTGTAGTATACATACCTCACCAAGTAAGGGACCAGCCAACTTATGTAAAAGAATAACCTGCCTCTGAGCAGAGCTTATTAGCTTGGGCACAGTTCCACATTAGCATGTCCAAACAGCTTTTGGATTGAATGTGTCTTCCATTTTGCACCTTAGAAAATGAGCTAAGCTATTCCACAACTGTCTCCACCTGACTACATAGACATGCCTTTATAGTATAGCTTGGACCAAGGCCCTTCTCCAGCTTGCTGACACAAATTGGCTGTCAACTACTTCATTACTTCCCAGATAATGTGAAGCAGCCGCAGCAAGCTGTTAGATATCTATATTTAAATGAAAGTCACTAGATGAGCACTCAAGAACACATAGCGTAGTTTCTGAATTTTGTAGGTTCCTTAAAAAGTTTGGTGTGAAAGTAAACAGCTTTCTCTGTTTGTTTACTTCCTTAGAATAAGGATTGTCTGAGAATTGATTGCAGTTAAAACTGAAGACAGAAAAAAGGTAGAAATTCCTGACATTAGCCCTATGGATCATCAGTCTCCAGTGAAATGCAGATTGTGCTTGGATGAAGTTTAGGAACTCTTCCCTGAAAAAACACATCTTCGTCTGCAAAGCACCTATGGTTCAGAAGAGAAGGACCATCCCGTTTAACAGAGAGCCTGCAAGGACTCTGATCTGGTGAGTGGCTGTGTTGCACTCCATAACTGTTGTGGTTCTAGAAGGCTTTACAGGGAACACACACCCTCCCAAATCCCCAGTTCTATATGCACGCACTTCAGTCTGTTATGCTGCTCCCCTGCCTTTCTTCTCAAAACTCAAAGCATTTTGGATTTGACATCTGGAATGTATGTGACAATTTCAGCATTATGGGGATATTTGTGTAACTGTGTGATTACATGCTACAGAGGAACTCGATGCAAGCCCAAAATGAAGGTGGCCACATAAACAAGTTAAACATTAGAAAGAAAAGATAGGGTTCAGCAGCCCAAAAAGAAATATACCTCTCAAAGAAATAGGAAAAGAGAAGCAGGGAAGGAGGAGGAAAAAACAAGAAACAGTTTAAGTAAGACATTGATTACAAAGTTGCTTCATTGTTCCTGTTTGGCTGTGCAAGATGAAGGGGAAAATAACTTTGCAGAATGCCACATGGGCATTAATATTGATGGCCTCATAAAAGTAAATCTGGGTTTCTCAAGAGAGAAGAGTGCAAACACTTCTTTGTCATTTAAAGCTGAAGTTCATGTGGAGGAGGGTCACAAAAGTCTTCAGTCTGTATCACAGCTATTCAATAGACCACAAAGTTTTGGCAATGTGCCTGCCCAACTGAGTGTGTCAGCGCTGCTTGCTGGGTTATGTAAGGGGGGATAGTGCAGCTGAGGCAGTGAAGCAGGAAGCCTGAAATATTCCAAAAGACCAACTGGGATTTCCCCTGCTGCTATTGTCACAGCATAACCACTATTTTTAAATTAACCAGTATACATGAATTTACTTGTCCTTTTCTAAACTCAGTCTGCTACTCAAAAAAAAAAAAAAAAAAAAAAAAAGAAAAAAGAAAAAAGAAAAAAAGAGGGGGGAAGGGGATTCAGGCAATGCTAGTGGGATTTTAAACACTTTAGATTTTAAACACACTAATTCCCTGCCTACCTGCCTAATGGGGAGAAAGCTGGAACACTAAGTAGCACAGCCATGTCTGCCTCATGCGGTATTGTGATGCCTGGTGATGGCGGGACGTACCTGGCTGCGATGCAAATGTGGTAGAAAGCCAGCTGAAGCTGGCAACTCTGCTTGCATAAATTAGAAATGTTTTTAGCCAGCAGTCTTAAGGGGATACATTATAAACAACAGAGGGGGCAGTGTGATGTAATTTGTTATTACAGCAGAGGGATGGGAACCAGGATGCCTTGATTTCCGGTGCTGTCCATATTACACACTGAGGACCTAGGCTTGCCGGGTACTAAATGTTTTCTGACTTAGGTTCTTGTCTATTTGGGATCTTGCTGTGTGGCCTTTCCACCTTCACCTGCTTTAGCTGAACACTTGGACTACAAATACAGTTTGAAATGTCGTTGGCTTGCAAACGAGACGTTTTGCTGAGTCATTGTTTCTGGGTTGAAAGCGTTGTGTACACAGACAAAAAGAGTTTTGAAAGTAATTTTTTGAGAACCTTGAGGTTCCAATAAGATACATTGTCATACTGCTTTTTTTGAGTGGTAATTGTATGCTGCAGTAACATAAATCCTGTGACACATCTCTTCAGCATGTATTTGCACATGAAAAATATACCAAACAATATTGGCTTTACTGTGGCTGAGTTGCTGAGGAAAGGACACAGTAATAAAGACAGTGAAGTGTAAAAAAGTCATACATTAGTCACATATGAAGCTAGAACTAACAGTTCCTGGACTCTGGCCCAGTGTACTTTCCCTTTGGCCAAAGGGTAAATTCGAGGGTAAAACAGAAATTAAAAGTTTAAACATGTCCATGGTTACTTGAATTCCAGGGTTGAATATGTGACCTAGCATATGCGTGACTCAAGAGATGCAGAGGAATTTGGGAGCATGTGGGGAGTACTGGTACATTCTGAAAAGTTATGAAGTGAGTAACAAGTACTGCTTGCAAATAGTTGTTTTCCAGAGATTTATAATTTGTTCCATGATTTTCATGGCACATCTCATCATGATCTCCAGCTCCAGTCCTGATATCCCCATTAAGTCCCTTGTTTAGTCATTCCTTCTTCCCTTTCTCCTCCCTGACCCCTAAATCCTACTGTCTCCCTGTCATACATTTTTTACATTTTTGACCCAGTATTTCTTTCTTTCCACAAGTTTCCAGTTCCTTTTTCTACCAGGTTTTCTCTGCAATTTCCTCATGCGTCAACTTCACACTGATTTGTACCCCACACTTCTATCAGGCAGCTTCATCCTTTACCTGTAACAAAAAGGAAAAAAAACCTGAGAAGATAAAACCCCAGGAAAAACAAGCTCTTGGTCCTGATCTGTTAAATCCCAAAGCTGCAACTGCAGGCAGAAAAAGGTCTGTCATTCTTGGCTGAGAGTATCGTTGCACCCTTTGGGATTTCAGGTGCAAAGTGTTAGTGAGTCCCTCCTGAGCACTGATGAAGAGATTTTTCAAAGGCTTGGACCCTTGTCAAGTTTCATAGGCTTTTCACTGAACACAGGAAAGGACATACCCATTGCACAGAAATTGTCCCCTTACAAATTTCAGATCAGTTCTCCAAGGTGTGAAGTGCTTCAGCTGTTCAGAGAAAAGGTTGTGAACAAACACAAACCCCTGTAATTTGGCCACGATTTTGTAGAAGACAGGGAGGAAGGAAGGAAGGGAGGGAGGGAGTGAAGAAGAAATCGAGGGAGAGAGGGAAGGAAATATGATTTGGTCTGCAGCAGACTCATGTGACTGTCTAAAATTCAAATGTGCAAAATTTTAATGGTAAAATAGCAAACAGTTAAAGTACTACTAAGTTACAGCAACAGAATATAGGGTACTATCATAGAAAGTGTCAGGCAAACTTAATCATAGCTGCTGCTACAAGCACCACGTCTTACTGCAATTCGCACATAGTAAACACAACCTTTTTCTGTTATAGTTAGGTTTTATATTCCTGAAACACATCATAGGGTGATATTTTTCTTGAATGCTTATGGCCAAAAATAACTTGCTGTTGAACCTCGTGTTTTAGTTGTAAGTTTACCATTTTAAAACTAGCACTGCTGTAAACAACAGAGGAATTAATATAATATTGTGGGAAATTCTAACTCATTAATGCACCGAGGTTTTGTCAGATTGCTAAATTCAGGAGCTTCAGCTATGACTTTAAAATAATTTGCTTTTCTTTCTCTGTGGGTCTAATTCTGCAAAGTATCAATTGCCTTCTATAAAGCAGCCCCCAAATGTGTCAAAACCTTGTGAATCAGGTTCTCTGCTCCTGGAGTACTGAGCCTCAATACGATTTTATTTGGATTCTATGAATGTCTCTTAAAATTCCAGTCTTTTGTCATTAGAATTTATGTTCTTGTATATTCAGATTGCAGACACTGTTTCTGTTGATAACTTAAAACTTTGGCATATCTACGAATAAAACATGCAGCATTATGCACTGCATACCAGATGTGGATTAACTAACTAGTGCTTGTGTTTCTAGAAATCAAGATTCAAAAATGTACTTATGCATAATCATTCAATATAGAAAATCGTATTTTAACATGTAATCTATTTAATCAGTCATTTGCCAGATCAAAAAACATAGTTTTATGTGATAAATTAGTCTGTATGTGATAATCTGTATTTTTCAGATGTTTCCAGGTGCTTATTTTAAATGGCGTAAGTTTTTTCAATTTTTCCTTTCATCTGGAGGATCACAAAGTGCTAGACAAATGATAGCACTGAGCAGTAGAACACTTCTGCAATGAAATGTGGCATATACTCAGTGACAAGCAGGAAATCTGTGTGCCATTGAAGGACAGATTTAAAAACAACAACAAAAACCCAGCCCCGGATAGGTTGAAACTATTGGGATGATTAACTCCCTGGATGTGAACCTTTGACCCACCTTGTACCATTCTGATATTTTAGCTGAAGAAGTCAGTTTGCTTACAAAAAGGACAAGGTAGCGCTCATGAAGCCAGGTCAAGTCCTTAGCAGGGGCCCACTGTCTGAAGAACCCTGGAAAGCTCTGCTAGTGCCTCTTGGGCCCGACTTTCTTTATGGCAGATGCTGCTAGGCAAGCTCAGTTCTGAGTAGTCTTGCAATGTGAACAATCACCCTGCAGAAACCAGCGTTATTATTCTTTGTAATTAACAATTATTCTCAGTTTAATGGAGCTTTACAAATACGCACTGAAATGCATTCATTGCCATGCAGGCTCTCAAAATCAAATGGATCTAGCTGTGATGAAGGCAGGGTCTGCTCCTCTTTCTGGGGCAGTCTGTCATGCACTTTGAGAAAGGTTTTTCAGGGAGGAAAGAGTGGTGGTGTGGACAAGATTCTGGAACAGCTCCAAGCACAGCAGTACAGCAGGGCTATCACATTTCTGGTGGCACCTGGCAGCTTTGTTAAAGACATCTTCATACATGTTGCTGCTTCTGAAACTAGAGCCTGGGTAGATGAGATCCCAGGGGACAATGCCAACACTAAGCTTTTTGCTACCTGACCAAGACTCCTGAGCTTCCCATCCCTCCCGATCCCATGGCCAAAGCCTGCAAATACTAAAAAAATCCTCTCTCCTATCCTTTCATCCAAAGCTTTTTAACTCCAAACTCTCTTTTCCACTGGCAAGTCTCCCATTCCTTCCAGCTTCCCAACTTGTCTCCAGCCCTGCCCCCAGCAAGGAGCCTCCTGCTCCATATAGCCTTTACTTTGTCCCTTCCTAACTCTTCGCTCCAGAGCTCCCACCCCACCGTGCCACCTCTACTGCTCTGCCCATCCAGCCACTGCTAGTCCCCCACCTCCCGCACTCGCCTGCCCTCGCCTTGGCTGCCAGGCACACCTGTGCATGTCCCCTCCTTCCTCGCCCATCAGGAGAGGCTTAGCTCTTCTGATAGGGTTTCACAAGTGCAGGCTCCAGATGTGCTTCCTGAGACTCCTCTCTGAGGGCAGAATTGGAGGGTGTATTCTGGAAAAAAAAAAGGTGTATAAGTAACCCCACTGCCACATAAAAGGAGGCAGGAGGAACTGTGAAAAAGAATGGGGCAGGAAAAAAATCCACAAAAACCATGTATGTAGTGAGTGAGTATGGGGAGGGCAGAGATGGAGTTTCAAGACTTGAGAGAAGATCGCATTGGTATCAGCGACTGAGAGTTCAGGTGATTCTGATGAGGTTGGAGATGAAGGGAAGGAAACAGATGTGCTGAGGCACATCAAGAAGGTTTTGTTCTTGTAATTGTGGGGAACTGTGAGGGAAAGGTAGAGCTCATGTTTTATTTGCTTTCACCTAAAGCAGATTGAACAGCATTATCCTGTGCTGGAAGGGGAACGTGTTTACCCAAGGACAAAAGCTGTCATTTGTGGCATCCAGGAGATCTTGTGTTGGACACCACCAGCAGAAGTCTGCCGGATATGATGCCTGTCAAACACAAAAGCATTTGCTTTTTAAAACTGTCTTTATGAGCCACTCGTAAGTCTGGACAAGGAGAGATCTGACAGGCATTTTGCAAAGTGTCATGGCTGCTCATGCTTGGCACCAGCACACTCGTGTTGTGACACAGCTGCACAAAGCTTGCAGCTATGTCCCTGTGGCCTCAGTAGGGACAGATGATGATAGCCTCCTAATCCACACCAGCAGCTGACTCTGGATTCTTTGTTATGGATCAGGCAATCGCATGACTGCACTCGCTATATCTGTTGTCTGTATCCTGGTTATTTCTGTAGCTATAATCCTAGGTCTGTGTTGATGGCATTCAAATACCCTTTACACTGTAACTTGCCTTTTTTTGCTTCTGGCTTCCATTGTCGTGACACTAGAGGGTGACAAAGATCCAAACGAGAACCACAATGGAACCATTTAGAACTGGAAACTTGAAATTCAGAGGAATTTCTTACAACTAACAAGTCTTCCAGTACAACAGGTGTGAAGATTCAGCACTGCTAATAGCAATTTAATAGCAGCTAGTGACACTTAATTAATTGATTCTTGTTTGATTCAGACCAACCCTGAATCAGATTGTTCAAAATTAAGAAGGTGGTGACCAGATTTTCTGGGACAGAGTTGAAAAGCATACAGTGGCACTGTAAATTTGAAGTAGTGACAGGAAATCTGTGTCCTTAGAAGGTGTGAAATAGAGAGAAGAGGAAAGCATATCATTAAATCTAGGCACTAAAAGTACTGCTTCTGATAGGAACAGCAGTTTTCAGTTATAGGATTATACGGAAAAGAAAACTTTATGTAATATTGCTTACAAATGTGAATACATTGATTAGGAAATGCAAAAGGTCCAGTTCCTGCCTTTACAATGCTGCGGAAACCAACCTCCTTTCCTAAAACAGTCCATGCTTTGCTACTGCATTTTTATGGGTATACAATTTATTTTGCACATGAAAACAGGGTTTGGATTATCTGTTGATCTCTTGTAAACCCATACACAGCAAGAGGTTCAGGATGAAATCAACCATGTTTTCACCTCCAGATGCTGTAGCAATCATGTCAGGCATTGCATCACTTGAAAAATGGTCCACTATGTATGTTAAATATTTAAATAATTAAAAAATAGTAAGAAATGCTTTGTTGAGTACATTTCCTTAGCATTATTTGCAGATTCAAAGTAACTATTTAAGTGGAATTTGCATTATATTACCAGCTCTGTGGGCCTTATCATGAAATTTACTAGAAACTATAATGTACCAGCACTCAGAAATGTGTAAATCAGCTTTCACTTCTACAAAATATTTCCAGGCTGCAAGACAGTGGAAAAAGAGTGGGAAAAAATTAACCTGAATTTCCAGCATCTTAGATGTAATGAAAAGAAACTTCCTTTGTTATTTTAAAATGTTATTTTAAAATGTCATTTTAAAATTTATTGTTATTTGGAATTTTTTTAGGCAGTCTTGTGATGTTTAGGCTCTTATTCATGACTCTTAGGGCTTGCTGTTGGCAATATGTTGGCAATATGGCATGCAAATGGCACTAGCAGGGATTGCTGACTCCAGTGAGGGATTTACCTCACCCTTCAAAAGGAGCAAAAGACATGTAAACCAGTCTGATGGAAACTTTGGGAACAAGGAAGAGATTTGGTTAAAGATTCTGCCTGCTTTAAGCACTTGGCCAAAAGCAATGGTATTTAGTGGTCAGAAGAGCACACAGACTGTAACGCTTGCTGTCGCCAGCATTAAGCCAGCACTTTGCCTAACAGAGCCAATTCGCCTTTGCCCTCCCGTCAGCCACTGCAGAAGTGCCCTCCTGGAGGATACAGCAATTTTAGGCAGATAGGCTGGGATGCCATTTGTGTGGCATCTGTGCACAAGACAATGTAAAGGTCAGAGAGAGGGTGTGTTTCCCCTGAGGGAGGAGGAAAGCCCCACACAGACTGTGATGTGCATGCTCCACACGTGGGATAGCCCCTGTGGGAGAGGGGCCAGTCACTTCCTTTGGGGCCCCATGTGCTTGCTGGGTGAAGCAAAGAGGGCAGGACCCTGATGTAGGGCATGGGAGTGGAAAAAAGGCCCTTCACATGCTTTCATAGTCCACCTTTTGCTTCAGTTTTCTCTCTAAAATAGTATCCCTGCCATAAAAGCTTTTCTAACATGTTTTGAGATCTTTATGGTCCAACAGAAACACTAGTAAAAGCTGGAGAGGAAGAACTTGCTGTCATAGACCTGTGTAGTCTGAGCAACAGGTCCTGAAATCATCCCACCTAACTGCAGGTGCTTAACCACCATGGGTGCGTTGGGGCTGTAGCTGCCTTCGGTCTCGGCGTAAGTGACTGGAGAGTGACTGGAGCCGTTGGGTTTGAACTGGCCCTTCTGACCAGTCTGCCGTTTGTCTTAGTGCCATGTTTCCCGCTGAAAGATGCACCAGAAAGCATTCTCAAGAAAACATATATATGTAGCAGTTGCTTTGTGCAATCTTTTCAGTGTACGAGCAGCCCTGATTCTCCGTGGTCAAAAACGAGGGGGGAGCCACCCAGCAGCTGGTCTAAGAGGAAGAGGGGGGGTCGCCTTCACACACTGCAAGGACTCAGCCCTAGGAAAAGGAGGCAATAGCAAACACGGAATCACATAGATGGTTCGCATACCCACTGGCGGTTTTGGTGCAGTAAAGAGGAATAATACTAATATGCTCAAGATGCTGTAAAAAGAGAATCATCTGTATTGGTACCTCAAAGACTGTGTCCAAGGGAATAAAAGTGGAAGTCAATGAAAAGGAAGTAACTCAAAGCTCAGCACAGGTGGGGAGCATGTGATTTTGCTGTGACATCTGGGCCTCTGACTTCTATATGCGGGACACTCAGAAGAACTGTAGGTGAGGGATACCAAAATCGGGGTTAAAATAATGCTGTTGAGGACAATGGAAAGGCATTTGAGTTCGTTTTGCTTGCAACTTTTTTGTCACACTATTAGTTTTCTTTATTTTATTAAGCCACTCAGGCTATGGGTAGGTATGTGGACAGTTGTGAGGGATCTGAGGGGATCTGTTAAGAGTTTAGCAACCCCACAGGCTGGGATGAAGTGCTACCTGTGAGACTGCAGACTCACTGCTGGTGGGCAGGAGTGCAGAGCCATGTCCCCTCTTGCAGAGAGCAGATGGCAGAGGAGCCCCCCCAGGAGCCGGCTGTGGTCCAGTTCGCCACCCTCATATAGGACTTACTGAGCCACTGATGCTGTTGTTGATGTTACAAAGCAGTAGGCCACCAGATTTTCAATGTGTGCTGTGGAAGTCTGGTTTTACTCACACAAATGGTCCCCAGGAAAGGGCTTTGCTGCCTTTGACAAAAGCCTCCAGTGGAAAGCAGGAATGCAACATCTTGCCAGTTTGTTTTATTCAACAAGCTTATTTTCTTTTGCCATTTAAAGGAAAATGCCTACTTCCTCTCAGACAGTTCCTGTCTGTGGCTATTCTGTTTTTCAGTAGGAAGATGGAAGGCTTTTTTCCCCCCAGTCTCCAGATATTTATCTTTTGGTTGCTTTCTCCTAATTCTTCAGTACTTACCTGCCAAATAACTGCCAGTGTATTTTTCTTCTCTGACCATTGTTTGTGAGGGATTAAAATTATCTGTATCTTGGCATGTAGAAATCTAGAATATTCTTCACCTTCCTCTAAGTGACATTATGCTTTGGCACAAGCTGCAAATTGTTCGTAGCATTATTAATGCCAGTGCTTAAAAAGTTTACCTAATCCTGCATAATAGAAACTATGCAGACACAGCATATTCCTCCAGGAACATAAAAAATATAGTTCTAAAGAGATTTAATAAAGGTATCAAGAATATATAATACAGAAAACCAATAAGGAGCTTGTAAACTCTGAGTACATCTGCTTTTTAGAATCTGATAGTAGGAAGATGATACACTTACTGGTTTTGATTTCTACAATTATTTTAAGACTCCATCTATTTTTAAAATTATCTGAATAAGCATTGTGCTAAACTGCACATAATCTCATGGTGATAAATTTCTTAAATTCATCACTGTCATCCAGTCCTGTGCCACCAGCTTGAAAACTTGGATCTTCAGCTTGTAAGTCAAAGACAAACTCACTAAGAAGTTGTTTCCTGGTGTGGTTTACCTAGTGATTTGATGGTTAAAGTCATGATTCTTTGTTGTCATTTACCATTTGTCATCACTGTAGCCTTTGTGAACTGGATCTTCTGTGGTCCATAGTCTTCATGTTGCTTCAGAAGCATAATATATGTAAGATTGGCAAAGAGGATGTTGCCTGCTTTCAGAGAGATCCATAGAGGGAACAGAGCAGTGCCAGATTTGTGACCTCTCTTCTATCCCCTCGTTTAGGAACATAGGGCAAGTGGATCAGGCTGGAGCGTTACTGTGCTCTACATGTGCTTTGGCTGCATGAGAGGTCTGCTAGGAACAGCTGCAGTCAAAGCACTTTGGAAGTCTGTAGCAGCTCTGGCTTTCGTAAGGGAGCATTCAGCAGAGCCGGGGGGGGTGGGGGGTGGGTAGGGGGAAGAGAAACAAAGCTGCTGCATATCCATTTTCTCCCTTTGCTTCTGCATGAGCGTTAAGTGCAGATTGCTAAGAGTGAAGGATACTGTTCCACAAAGTTGTCCGATGATGCTTTTCAGGATTCTGAAGTTCATGATACTACTAGATCTAGAGGTGATGCCCCCAGCATATTACAGATCCTTCTCTTAAGCAAAGCCAAAGGAGTAAAGAAATTCAAATATGCTAGAAGAAGCCATTGTGCAGATCTCATGGATTGACAGAAACATTTGGGAAAGTTTCAAAAAATGGGTGACAAGTACAAAATTGCATGAGCCAAATCCTCATCTGGTTAATATCAATTTTTTTTCTATGAAACTGAAACCTCTAGATTCATTAACACCAGATGAAGATCTGGTCCTTGTCTGAATTTTTCCAGGCAGGCAGCTATTACTTTTGCCCTCGAATACTAGCCCTATTCCTTTAATAAAAGAAGGCAGCCAAAAATTCAGAAATAAAGGAGAAGGATATGAGGGATATTTCCAATTCAACCCAATAGTAAAAAGTTGCTTCTCCATAATGGTCGCATTAAGATGGTAAATTAATTAGATCCTAAGTGTAATTGATGGCAATTGATATGATTGACTGCTGTCAATGTTTACATTTTGTTCAGTGTCTGATGTTTTCAGAAGAGTATAAAGGCTTTAGTTTTACAAAGTAGTTAATATGAAGAGTTACAGAGTAGTTAATTACAAAGTTTATATTAAGTTTATATTAATTACAGAGTTTATGTTACAGAGTAGTTAATATTAATAAGAAAATGCGATTTCTTGTTTGTCCCTTGTCTGCAAGAAATAGAAAAATCCTGCTGGTTTTCCAAAAATAATTCCACTGAATTTTGAGAAATCTGGCTAGGGTCTGAAAAGTCTCTTTTTCATTAAAAAAAAAACCAACATGGGGAAAAGTCAATTTTATTTTTTTCCCTGGTGATACTCTGCTGAGACTCTCTGAGGAAAACGGAGAAGTTACTGTGGTAACTGTACAAGCTGCAAGATGCTGTTCCTTGGAAAAAGATCTTTTTAGCATTCAAGGGACATTTCTAATGCTTATATACCAACATCTTGCTTTTTGTAATGCATACCTTGTAGCTTTTAAAAGAGATATTTTGTGAATGTTCTTAATGCAAATCTAAACCCATGTATTTCCTCTAGTTCATATAAGCTGGACAAAGTTACACGGAGTCTTTCCTCTGCCTAGTGGTCTGTGTGAGAAATATTGTCTATACAGCATCTTATCACCAAGTGTCATCTACTGTGCTTCCTGTGTTACGTCCTGACACATATTCATCAGTATGTACATTTGGTTAGATTAATATACACATGTATTAGGGGATAACATCTTTAAAATAATGGGTTCCCGTAGAAAGTCCCAGTACTCTTAGTGATCTGGACTGCATAGACAAACCCCGATAACTCAGAGTCAGAGTTGAGCCCTGGATCATCCAAATGCACAGAAATATGTGAGAAACTCTAAACACTGCATGAGTCTCTGTTGTAACATGTAGAGTCAAGTAAGGTCAGTGGAAGTTTTTCCCTTGACTTCAGTGAAACCAAGTAAAAAGCACGACAGACAGAAAGGAATCTGTGTATTTTATAGGTTTGGAATTACCCAAGGAATTAACTTCTCTGCAAAAATGTAACTGTTAAGCATCATCAAACACGTCGAGTAGTGTTCTCATCTCAAGCCCACATTATATCCAACTTTATCAGATACTGTTTTTTCATAATTTTTTTTCGATAATTAAATAAAAGGACTTTGTCTGGGAGTCTGAGTCTGTTAGCAGAAGGCCTCAGAACACAACAGCTGCTTGGAGGGGTTTCCTGAAAGGCTTTGTTCAAAGAGAATCACAGCCAAATAAAACATTACTAAGACGAAATTAGTACTATCTACAAAATAGGATGTTTAAGAAACCACACATACGTATCAGGCACCGAAGAGCTGATCACGGACAAGATAAAAGCCATGCAAAAGCAGCCAATTGTGTGAAATACTCCTACCCTCCCTGCCCGCCTGCTTTCCCAGGCTAATATCACACAGTCTGCCCACATCGTGGAGCAGGCTGAGTGGCAGTGATTAGTAATGGTGACCCTTCCAGGCAGAAACACTGCTTTGGACACCTCTCGTCTAAGCATCCATTTCCCCCTTAAAATATAGTAGTAGTGCAAACTCCGGATGGCTTCATGGACTCTCTGACCCGTATTTCTTTTTCTTTTTTTGGTGTGTATGGGAAAGAACAAAATTTCTATGAGAGTTATCTTATTTCTCTGTTTGGTTTTGATGGGGTTGGGTGTTGTGGTTTGTTGTTTGGGTTTTCTTGTTTGCTCTGATTTCTGTGTCAAAAAAAAGCCTTTCTGAGAATGGTTTCAGTGTTGGTCTCCTGAAGTGCAGTTCTTAAAGCAATACAGATGAAATTCCATCTGACAACCCAACCTACTTATTTCTGCATCAGAGAAATAAATGTAGAAGCAGTCCTTATTCAGACAAAACCCCAATAAATTGTGGTGAGGCTGCATAAAACACTGCAAGATTATTTCATAACTAATAAGATCAAAAAGCCTTTGGAATACGTTTACTTGGTAATTTGTTGCTAGTAAATGGTAACATATCAATAGCATCTGGTAAGATATCAATAGCTCCGCAAGGCCAACCTAGGCCAGGCTGCTGCCTGGCAGTCAGATATCTAAGCATGGAAGATAAGAGCTCTCCATAGCCTTAAAGTATTAACAGCTCAGGGGGGGAAGAAAAAAATATATTAAGACCTGAGTCTTCAAATTTACAATTTGCTGAAGTATTATGAGACTTTTGCAAGTAAGCTATGATATCACTGTGCTCAAGAAAGATACTTTTTCGAAGATCCAGCCCTGTTTCTAAACTTCTGTAGAATTAGTGACGAATGAGATGTAGCCATTCCCAAACTGACAATTCATTTGACTTTGTTTCATGCAGTGAATTCTTATTATTGGCAGGGAATTTTCCATTAAAATGGAGGCTAAAATTACATGTCAAGTCCTTTTGGACTATTACATATAAAATTTGGGATTGCTTACAGAATCTTTACAATAATATCTGCATATGATTAATACAGTTCTTCACTGTTGTCACAGATCTCTCTACAACTCATGCAAAAATGCCTCTGGCTGAAGTGCATAATTAATGGCACCATAAAATCTTATTCTATAATATCAGAAAATGATTTATTACAGCAGATATATGCATTCATCCAGAAAACAGTAAATTCTTGTATTGGAGGCACACTGTGTCAGATAAAGTATTGTGATACAATTATCCTTGATACCCTTCAGGTGTTTACTTGAGAACTTTAATGAAAGCTAAATGAAATCACCCTTTTGTACAGTTGATTTTTTTATGTATTTAACTGGGTACATTAAATACAAAGAGAAAAAAATAAGGGTGAAACTTCCAAAAATTCTTGTCTATTTAGAGAAAGCGAGGTTTAGTCTTTAAAACACATGCATTAATAATAAAATATATAGACCAATTACAATTCTGATTTCATCATTATGGAAAAATACTGTAATATGCCCATTATATTCTGTGTTTTTTCCCCAAAATACTTATTCATTAATCATCACCTACAGTTTCAGTGTGGAAACAGGTGTTTTTCTCCATTCACTATGGTATATTTCAATCCCCGTGAAGGAAAATCACTACCATAAGATAAGCAGTTCTACTTAGCAGTTCCAGAAAGCAACAAAAACTTAGTTTATTTGCCTTTTTTCATCCAAAGTATCTGAAAAAAAAATCTTGATTTCTAGGTCTATCATCTCAGGCAGAGTTTCCCCACAAAAAGTAAGTTTAAGTCTCTGAATATCATGTGCAATAGTTTGTTCTGGAGTTTAAAATAGTTCATAGAGTTACAAAAATGCCAGGTACTTACTGTCCAACACCACGGCATAGCAGCCTACTACTTCTTGTGATATTGCCTTTTCCAAAATTCACTGAAGTAAGTGGAAATGTTTCCACTGATTACATGAGTTTTGGAACAGATTGTATATGTCTTTGAGCTGGTTAAGGTTCTGCCTAAGGAAAGATTACAGGACTATGATTCTATTTTGAGAAATTAAGAAAATGCCTGTTTCAGGAGATTTCCATTTAACATTTCTTGTTGGGCAGCTGAGTACTCAAACAAGACTAAAAAAAAAGCTAAGATAAAGCAACAGTCATCTGCTTACCAGACTGCATACTTTTTTGCTCTGTCTTATTATTTTATTTTCCTAAATGACACATTTCTTTACAAATATTTAACACCTAAAAATATTCAAATGTCAAGGAAGAAAACTGAGGGAATTGTTTGACTAATATGTCAATATTACTAATACTTTTTTCAAATACTTAAAATGATTCAGTAAAGGTTAATTAAGTATAAGTAAATTCTGGCATTTGCGTTGCAAGATTTAATTGACTTCTTTGACTTACTAATAAGTACTTCCCTTTTCTCATACACAGTCTGTCAGAAAACTGCTGGAGGTAAACTTCTGAAGTATAGAGAATTATCTGAAATTCATGACATTAGTTATGGGCTAATTATTCTGGCCTGTTTAATTTCAGTTTATTCCAACCAGTATTGTAATGTTCATGTTTTGCAATGATATCAATAAATACATTAATGCTAAAGCAATAAACATAACACATTACATTTATGGCAGGTCATTCCTAATGAAATAGATATAAATTAAATAACTGGTTTCATGTCTTTATGATTAATAAGTTATTATATAAAATGAAAATTGTCATTAGAAAATGATACATTTTTCATATGTCATGTAAACAGCGAGATTAATGTACAGAAATTCCACATATGGAGAGCAATCTGTCATTATGATCTTTTTCTCTAATGAGTACATATGGTTTTTCCTCATGTTTTTTCTGAACACTTGTACCTAACCCACAGCATTCCAGAGCAATCAGATACTGTGGCAACAAGCCCACACCAAAAAAAGTGTAACTTTGCTTATACAGGGAAATGAAAACTTTGCTAGTGTGTGTGTGTGTGTGTGTGCGCACGCGCGCGCAAAAACTTCCAACTGTTTTGAAAAAAGATCAATTTGCCATAAGAGGGATTGCAAAATGTAGTTGCCTGTGATAACAGACAACTGGACTAGATGTCTCAGTCTTGTATTGCTATTTAGGACAAGTCTGATTTAGGAATAGAAAATATCTTAGGGGCCCTCTAAGAGTCAGCTGGAAAGGAATTGAATAAAGCTAACTACCGTTTTGTTCATTATCTATATGTAGGCAGGAACTAGTATGTTTGGCATATGTTAAGACTTGTATTCAATTTCTTCTCATGAATCGCAATAAAGTATGCCTTTATAATTACTTATGCATGAGTTAGCAAGCCATGAACCTCCTAAGAAGGAAGTTACTTTCTTCTTTTTACTTGGATGTTGATATAAACGGTATGGTGTGAATGGAGCCCAAGTTTTGGCATTATTGTATTGGCTGCTGCCACAGTTGTGGTACTACGTTGCCACAAGCACATAGGGTACCAGGGTCTGCCCCTGGAGAGCCTCTCAGTCTATGTGCAGGTCTTTACAGGAACCTCAGTGAAAAGAAGGCCCTTAAAAAAATCTAACATGCCGAGGATATAAAACTGTAGAGATCAGTTCTGTGATACAGAGGCTACCTCCTGGTGAGGCTGGATAAAAAAGAAGAAAATCTCTGTGGGTTGCCTGTGCCTGGGATCCCCATCAGCTAGACAAAGACTTTCCTACTCTCCCTCAAGCCAAGTCACACAGGGAGAGTTCCTGCAGTTCTGTTGCATTTCAGCCCCGTTCTTCAGGGCTACTAAGGAACCTGCAGCTGAGTAAAACCCAGAAAGGAAGAGCTTCTCTTCCAGCCAGCAGGTTCATGGCTAGGCTGTCTGGCATTGATCCACCAGCTGCCAGTGCTTTGGCAATAGAGATCTGTAAGACACTTCCTACCGAAGGTCTGGGATGAAAGGGAAGAGGGAAAAGGGGAGGTCATCAGTCTCGCCACAATGCTAACTGGAACTGAGGTGGGTATCCTGCCTCAGTGGACGTACTTCTGGACAGCACCTAGAAAATATATCACTCAGCTCTGAAGCTGAATCCAGATAAGCAAAAGGACATAAGGCACGTCTTGCATGCTCATACCCTTGCATCACACAGAAAGATGATCTGGAGGAAATGTAATGTCATCATCTGGGGGACGAAAGGGTAAGGTGTACTGTTGCAATGTCTGTATCAGTTTATTTCCTGTTGCTTTTACATAATGACAATATTTTGATAATGTTAACAACTTTGTGTGCAATTTTGTTACTCTTCACTCTTTATCATGTGTTTACATAGCAATATATAGCTGTTGCTTTTACGTAATGACAATATTTTGATAATGTTAACAACTTTGTATCCAATTTTGTTACTCTTCACTCTTTATCATGTGTTTACATAGCAATATATAGCTGTTGCTTTTATGTAATGTCAATATTTTGATAATGTTAACAACTTTGTATCCAATTTTGTTACTCTTTATCACGTGTTTACACAGCAATATATAGCACAGTCAAAACAACAACAAACACGACAGGAGTCCAAACCATGCATTTTTGCCAAGGCCATTGCAGACTTTATCTGCTTGCCAACAAGCAGTGAAAGCACACGCAGAAGTTCCAATGTGTACAGGACTCTCTCTGCTGTCTTTCCTCTGCATTTTTTGGTATGAATGTTCAGGCAATAGGTTGTAGTTCATGTTCTGATTATCCTAAGTGGTTGACCCGAAGGCTACAAAGGAACTGCTCTTTTGCTGTGTCCACTCATCTATACTCACCTTCTGGTGGGGTTTGAGGAACCATATCAACTTTTTCTTCTCCCTCCAGGCTGTCTTCCTCTTTCCCCCTATCCTGCTCCTCTCTCCTGTCTCCTTGTGCAGCTGGCTTGTGCCCTGGCCCTTACAGTGGGCCATCTCAATCTTTTCCTATCACAGCTGAGGGTCCTCTCCTTGCAAGCGTTATGTAGATGCCCTCCTACCCCAGCAAAAGATTGTTACCTGCTAGCTGAAGAGCAAATGGAGACAGAGAGATGGCTGCTGATGTTAGGACATGGTGAGAATTGGCCGTGTTGAAGGTGACAAGGCAGGCAGGCAGAGGTCCAGTCCCACACAGTGAGAGCCACTGCCATGTGAAATCAGCCTCTGCTGACTAGCTCTGCATTATCCCAGACTGTCTGATATCCGACCTAGTTTGTGTAAAGCTATCTGGAGTATCTCGCCTGAACTCTCCAATCTGCAGGACGGATATTCACCAAATCACAGTGTTTAGCAGAGCTGGGCTTGGACCAGGGTGTTTTCCAGCCCATCCCTTGAAGTGGCTGTGCCCAAGGCTGCTACAGGGAGAGCTCAAATCAGAGTGCTGCTTATGAAACTAGTTTTTTCCAAGTATTTTTTATCTGAACAAAAAAAAATATTTTCTCCCTGGATTGACTGATTTGTAGGGATAAAGTTAGACTTTGCCTTGTTCCTGTTTTCTTTTGTAGGTGATAGTATAGGTAACTGACCAAGGCATCCTTTCTCTAAAGTCTGAGCTCTTCATTAGTTTTGCAACACTGCTAGCATGAAGAAGGAGTCCAGATTCCCCATTCATGCCCCAAGTACGTGGACTGGAGTTAAACTGCAAGAAAATGGGCTGTTTTTCAACGATCATTATAGCAGATTTTTCTAAGCTGTGCCAGCACTGTTCTGAAACTACAGCAGGACTTCATGATGAAGTACTTCACTACTAACTTAGGCAAACTTGACTGTAATAACAGTCCATACATTTTCACAGAATGAACAAATGCTGTGAATACTATATTCAGTTGTTATGTCTAATTTGAAGTCATGCCTAGAAAACAAATTGAATGTATCACTAGATCAAGAAATCATCAAACTAGCAAAGGTTTTTTTCTCACCAACTTTTGTCTGAAAATTTGTTACCAGTGATCCAGGCTTTAGTGCTTGTGTGATAGATGTTTTTATCAGCACTGGCGGGAAAGTCAAAAGTGGAAAAAATTACAAGGCTTGTGCCTGTAGCATTTTGGATTGACGTAAGATTTATTATTGTTTAGTAATATTAACGGGTTGACATCAAGAGGGAGATTTATTGGAACTGTTCTAATATCAGGATGCTTCGGCAAACACGAAAATAGATTTAAGACCTGAAGGGTATCCAGATTCATTTCAATGTCACGTGCAAGTTTGTCAGTGCTTTTTACTTTGATTTATCTGCTCTCTTGCTGAGTCCACAGTATCCAGGACTGGCTCCTTGCTGATTGGGAGAACTGTTTCTATAATATTTTCATAAAACATAATTTCATTATTAAATCATTGTTTATATAATAGAAATTATAACAATATTTATGAATTACCATTTTCTTTAAACTACATAAAATCTTTACTTTTTTTAAAAAATTACCTTTTCTAGACATTTTGTAGCTGCACCAAGTAAACTACAAAAATACTAAACAAAGTAATGGTTACAAATAAATCTCAGCTGACAAAACAATGTATAAATTAGGCTATTATTTTATCTTCCTCTAATATATAATACAGGTTTCACATACCTTTCCTGTGTATATCTAGACTTTTCTTCTATAAAATTTACAGCTACAAGAACTCAGAAACCTCATGCAAGGATTATTTTTGTTCAAAAATTTCACAAACATCCAGTGATTATTCTCTTAGCTGCATGGAGACCTGTGAAATCAATGACCATTTCTGAAAATTGTTGCCTGTCAGAGATGTTTATCTAGCGTAGTTCTGGTATTTTCTAGCTTTCACCATTTCCCCACTATCTGATTTTCACTTCCACTTGAAATATTTTTAGAAGTTATTCTCCTATTGTTGTTGTGTTCTGTAAGACTGTGCTTAAAAAGAAAATTAGTGTTTTTCAGTGTTCTGCTCTGAGCATTCAGCAGCACCTTCACACCAGTTTCTCTTCCCTTGTACGCAGCAACAAGGGGAAGTAAAACCTTTTTAAAAGCCAAAATATGTTTAAAACGGCAAGAATGGATGGAGAAGCAGCTAACGTATGAAAATATGCTTGATATACTTAATTTCTGATCTATTGACCCAAGAAACAACATTCACAAACGCATTTAACGACTTGTTTCTTGTGCTGATGATCTAACTGAATTTATTGTCCATAAGTCCTTCCTTAAAACTCACCTCCACCCTTATGTATACCCTGACCTTTGCAAGGCGACTGGGTAGGGGTCTCTTACTTTATTTAGCCATCCGAAAGGCATGAGCATAGACTAAATGTAGGCTAGTTACTTAAGTGCCTTCTGCAGTCAATGGACACAACCACATGCAGAAAATGATTCATCATGTCCTAAAATATGTTGGTTGAATGGCCCATTTAATGTACCTTTCTCTCTCCATGAACTATGGCAACAGCCTAGGCATCTAATACAAAATGCCTTACTTTTATACAGCTAAAGTTAGGTGAGATAAATCCCACTGCTGGTGTTTGTGTTGGATTTACTGTCTTGATTGAGATAGTCTTATTCTTTGTCTAATCTATCTTGTGTGCACTAGCTATATATAATCTTATCTATTCTAGACATATGTTCTGGTTTTTTTCTCCTACACATAAACTTTAAGCTGCGTAGAATAGGAACACAAGGTAGTCCATAGGCTTTAACACCCCCCTCCTCCTCAAAAAAAACCCAAAACACAAAAAACAACAGAACAAAACAAAAACCAAGGAATAAAACTGGTGCCGATGAACAATCATTTAACACATATTCTTTAAGCAATCTGTAACTGGTAATTTACTCAGTAGAATTTATGACATCTGTTCATGAAAAAAACCCACAAATAATTTAAAGACTGGAAACTCTTACTCTTACAGTTAGTATTACTGAGGCCAATGGAAAAATTTATATAAATAAGGGTTTGAAATCAGTGAAAAGACGTGCAAAAATAAGAATTACTTGCATCAGTAAGATCTGCTGAATTGAGTCTTTAATTTACCATCTGCAAATGTGGCCCGATAAAGATGTATTAAGAGTTGCCACCCAGCAGTTACAACTCCAGACTGTGTTATGTGATTGCCCATAACTGAATAAACGCATGGTATTTCTGAGGGATTGTGAAGGGGTATAGAAGACTGCTTTCTTTACTGCTCTTCTGGTGAAACTTCATATCTTTGAACAGTGTATAACTGCAAGCTACATTTATTCGTTTTCCCATTTTTTAATTAAAATTTATGAAGGTGGGAGCCAGAAACAGTATCTCTGGGTACATTAAATAGGAAATTCTTGGCACCTGATAGGATTAAACCTTTAACAGTGAAAATAAGTCTCTGCTCAGAATGACTAAGGATATAACAGCTTCTGAAGTTGTTGATTTAAACAATCCGTAACAACACTGTCTTCCTACACTAAACCTACTAGATTCTAACAGTCCCCATCCCCCTGCCCCATAAAATATATCCACTTTGTGCCAATTCTTGAGAGGGTCCTTCAAATACCATCACACCTAGCTTAGTCTTTTCTCAAGTTTTCTCATTATAATTCAGAATTTCTTAACTTTAGTTGGTTGCAGTGAATACTTTGGCCAGTTGGAATGAAAAGAGGCTTTGTTTCATAGAATCATTTAGAATCATTTGGGTTGCTCCATATGCTTGATAGTGATGCTGGAAGGAGTCTGAAGCAGACTCAGAAAGGGCAATTCCTTCCACCACATCACGTGTGAAGAAACAACCCAGAGAGAACTCCCTTCCTTACTGAGCACAAGAGGCCAGACTGTGAGGAGCACTGAACCACTGCCAGCTCTCCAAATTTGTCAGCAGCTACTGTTCATCCTCAGCGTTAAACATGCAGCTGTACATGCTGTTGAGCACATCGTTTAAGGTAGTTCCATGGAGTAACTTCTATCAGCTATGACAGGTACTAGATACTACCCGTAATTAAATAAAAATATTAACCCCCTTGACTAGTTATGTAGTAAGTAGTTTAAATATCATATTACTCAGCTTTGCAAGAAGAGTGTGTAAATATTGAAATGATAGGTTATTATCTGTGTGATTGAAACATCTACTAACGAATGTGTCTGTGTATTTAAGATACCTGGATCGAACTTGTATTTTTAAAGAGTTCAGAAACCTTGTACTTGCCTTCACAGGAACATTTTAAATCAAATATCTCACAAACTTCAT
The DNA here is from genome assembly GCF_023638135.1 of Falco biarmicus. Classification (NCBI taxonomy): domain Eukaryota; kingdom Metazoa; phylum Chordata; class Aves; order Falconiformes; family Falconidae; genus Falco; species Falco biarmicus. The sequence continues at coordinate 8,433,676 of NC_079291.1, read as the reverse complement.
GCTGATGGTTTTTACAAAGCAATCAAGATTATGTTATTGGGGAAATAACTTAGAATAGAATCATAGCACGATATAATCATTCAGATTGAAAAAGACCCTTAAGATCATCAAGTCCAATCAAGTCCAAACTTGGAATCTGAACTTGTTTATTTCTATTGCTGAAGAGGCATTTTACTTTTTCCATTGTGTGGATAGCTGGATCAGCCAGTAACGTCTACGGAGGACTATTGTCAGTGAAGTCAGTGGAGCCACTTTCAACCCAAAAAAGAATTTTTGGATCTGTCCCTTTTTGGTTATATCCATACTGATTGAAAACTTTCAGTCTCCTGGGGCTGGGTATGTGAATTCATGACCAATTTTCAGTAGAAATGTCACCAATGTGCAGCCACATGGTCCCTAGCCGCAGTGCCCATGTTCCTGTGGAAACAGAATGGAGGTTCACCAAATGGAAAAGTGCTACTGTGCTCCCGAGTTCCACATCTAATTTGGGTGAGTGGACTACCCAAGTTCTGGGGTTCAGGCATGGTGCTGTGTGAGAAATGCATCTCTCTCCTTTCTTCAGTTTCTTTAAAGTCTCATGTTGTTGCCAAGTCAGGTTGTTTGAAATATGTTCTTTGCAGGACTATCTTATGTAATAATTTGATTGCTTTATATTTACTTTTGCATTTATAAATGATCCATCTATTTTTAATTGAGGTAATGCAGTTCCTTCTACACGGAGACATCTCCCTGTATACATAGGTACATAGATCGGTGGCAATCATAAAATATTCATAAGATTCTCTAGTTGTTTTTTCCTAGGCTATGAATCAGTCCCTGATAAAAAGGACTTGATCCTGCTTCTGTTTAAATCAACACAATAACTTTAAATTCCCCTCAGACAGAGGTGAGCTCATCATGATACTGAGAAAAGTTTATTTTACTTTATTTTCCCTAGCAAAATATATGTTTTGCTATCCTTCTGTAACACTGAAGTATTTGCAAGTATTTAAACTTTATTTAGGCAAAGCTTCCATGAATAGGGATGTCAATGTAGGACCTATTGACTTTTTAATAAAGGGGGGAGGGGGGAACCCAATCAAACAAAACCCTAACATATTTTGCCTTTCTATTAAAGAAAAGCAATAAACGATATTTCTCGGCTCCTTACGTGAACACCTCAGTGCACATGGGTTGTCCCTTAGGGCAGTAGGATGGGTGGCAATAATCCCAAGCCACTGCCTGTGTGAGTCTGGTTAAGGCTGGCCACAATCCAGCAGCCGAGAAGGCTGTGAAGGCTGGTCCCTCTGTGAGCAATCCAAGATGGATTATTGTGTAGCGCAGTACAAAGAAGGCTACAATCCCCTTGGTCTCTCTGACAAACCCACCATGGTCTTGCTTGGTCAATGGCTTGATTTGCACTCTTCCCTTACAACTTTTTATTTCTCCTCTGTCATATTAGGACTTAAGTATTAAAGTGGAATAACTTTATACTTTCCAAATTCAGTGCACGAAACTTCCCTGCCAAGTCCCACAAACAAAATTACAAGGTGTGGTGAAATCTTATACTTAGTAGTTATTAGATCTGTCAAATGAATCATACTTCTGGGGAATCAGATGTTGTTAAGATTTAAACATGCATAGCTGTAAATGCAGGAAAATAATATATCAGAATAAAAGTTTACTGTTTAGTGAATTTGGGCACATGATTTCTTCAACCTGTCCTGTACACAGAATGTAGGAATAACACAAATGTAGTATGACACAGATAATAGCTATCATAGCCCATGCAAAGCCATTATATGACAACTGCAATTTATAATTAATACTGACCCATCTCTTGTGGAAGGAGGCCCTTTTTTGGATGATTTCCAAGTCATTCTTTGTGTCCTAGGCACAGGCTCACTGCTGAGTGCTGCAAAGATGTTTTGGTTCAGAAGCAGAAAAGATAAAACAATGTTAAAAAAAAAAAGATTTTAGAGCATTTGATACACTGAAGCTTAGGACAGATTAATTTAGTAAAATTTACAAAGAAAAAAAACATGTATTGAAATATTTTCCTGGAGTTCTTTTTATGGTTGAATTCATTAATGGATTTTCCTTTTATCTGTTCTGATGTGTAAAACAGGAGCAAATATATTACTGGGCAAATTTAGACAGTGTAAACAAATTTTTAAAAATGTCAGTAATTACTATTGGATTTCTCTTCATTTGCAAATTCAGTACTAGCTCTGAAGAAGAGACACAAATCCTATTTGTACTGTTTTTTAGGAGATAAAGCCCATTGCAAGAATTCCTTGTACACCAAAGCTTCAGATGGAAATGAGGAACACAGCCTAACTCTAACTCCTGCAAATAAGTGGGGAGTACTGGAATTGTTCAGCCCTTTGGTGGTATCTAGTGTCTGATTCAACAGCCACATTGTAATCTAAGCATGTGAGAGATCTCATTTCTTATCCTATATGCCGTATAGAGCAGGCTGGCCAAACCTGCCCTGGATTATTGAGGGAAGTGGCAAAAGTCCATATTCTGATACTTTTGCTAAGTTTAAGCGGCACCTTCTTTTAGAAATATCTCTCTGGAGCCTGTGAGGCTCTTACACCTATCTCTGCTGGAAACTGTATGTCCATACCCCACCTCTACAGATCAGACAGCTCTGTGCTCCAAGGATAAGCATACAGCCGCCCACAGACTTGACGCAATGGCACCGTGTCAGTTAATCTGCTGAAGAGATGACATCAAACTACCGGGGAATCTTTCATCTCTTTCCTATGTTGTCTGCAACAAACAGGAGCAGAATTTAGTAGCCCTGGCTACCAGCATCCCACGGCTGGCAAGCTGCACTGTTGAGCTGGGTCAGAAGTACACCCGGTTTTAGCTGCCTGCTGCTGAGATCAGGGCTATCAGGTACAGCCATCAGTCTGCTCCTGTAGAAAAACCCCAGCCCAACCCAACCCCAAACTTTCCAAATCTTTTAAAGCAAAAGAAGCCTCACAAACAAAACAGTAAAACAATAAAAAGCACCCCTAATATATTGAACAGGCAACTACAGTATTTTTTCCTAGACACCCAGTACTGCAAGCACAACAGCTTTGAAGGACATAGAACACATCTATGAGATTTCATCTCTTTAATTATATTCCCTTTACGCAACAGAAAGTGACTTGGATTTTGGTTTTATGACTTTTCTATTGAGCTTAACTCTGACTAGTAAATTTCCTTCTGCTACAAAATGTTCTCTGATGCTCGCTATTGTAATAACTGCCCTTACATTGTCTGCTTCTGAGTGCATTGTGTTTTAAAATCCATTAACAAGAATGACCCTCCTTCTTCCTTGTTAAATTCATTAAACCCAAGAGACATAATTAGTAAAGGAAATACTTGTTTCAAGGAAATTTAAAGTTCTAAAGTTTTGACTTGCATTTTGTTTGTCTTCCATCTGATATCATTCCAGTATCTTTTTATTGGAAAAACAGCGTCAGGAGACCTTGATGATGTAGCTTGTATTTCCATTAATTCATTCTTGCCAGATAAATTATTGCCAGATCTTCTCAGTCACTGTCTTTATTAACTCAGTTAAATTTCTCCTTTGGGTCATTGTCCAGTAGTTTGTCCAGCTCACTGAGCTGCTGCCAGACTGAGGATCCAGTGTCCAGAAGAGTACTCTAGCAGGGAAGGTGATGAAATCGTAACATTTGTGGGATCACACTTTCTTAAACTGAGAAACAGGTTTATGAAAAACAGTCACTGCAGATGGATTTTTCTTAATTACAAAGGACAAAACAACTCAGTTTACTAGAATAATTCGTTTGGGTCGGACTAGTTGCTTTCAAAGTCGGTTTTCCTTTGGACACAAAGCTTCTATTCACAAGAACAACCACAGACCGCTCTGTTAGTGGGGGGTGGTGCAGTGTCCCTCCCACTCAGCAGGACCCATTGAGAGGCTTAAGGTTATCTTCTTACTTGTATTTACTACACAGCTAAAAGCTTCCTCCCCATCTAACTCTTCTTCCACCACGTTCTTACAAGTCTGCGTAATGAGATTAATAAAGAAAGCTTCAAAAGGTAACCAGATCAATAAGACTTTGTACTCCTGAGCTTTTGGTGGTGGTGAAGTAGGTGTATTCAGCACCCTCAACTAGTTCCCAAAAAAATCAGAAGTACCTGGTGCTTCAGATGGAGCCTGTCCCACGCACTACATAGCACCATAGATTACAAACCTATTTTCCAAAAAATGGTGCTAGAAAAATGACATAACCAAATTATATTTTTATATTGTTCCGCTTTGTTCCAGACAAAACACATCGAATTTCCAAGTGGAAAGGAAAGCTATCTCCCTTCTCAGCCCTCATGTACTAACTTCCCAGTATTGGGCTCTATCAACTTGCTTAGAAGCTGAATGTCATTTTGGATTCTTCCTCTTGTTTTTCCAGTGTGTTGTCACCAGCAGGCCAGTTCCGCCCCCAGAAAAACTTGGCAATCACATTGTCTTCAGCAGCTCTACACACATGCAATGGATTCTGACACTGTACAAGAGAAACAGCAGAATCCATTTCACCTCCTCTGGTCTGCTTAGCTATGCAGAGCTAACAAGAGTGAAAAATAAACCCCACCCCCAACCCCCCCACCCCCCACCCCCCGCAAAAAAATCAGCATGAACACACATGAACTGCAGCAATAATGGCCAAATTTCTGCAGGATCCTATGGGAAGCTGCCCTGCCTCAGAAAGCAACAGGAGGCTGTGCCTATGGAACAGGCAGTCTCTCCCTTACCCACTTGGTCCTCTTCAACCTGTGCTGTTGGGTGCCTGGTCCACTCAGCAAGTTTGGACCTAACTTCTCCTTGGGAATTGGCCCACATTATACATCCATCTTGGCACCCATTCATCCTGCAGTCTTTTTTCTTTGATTGCCAAAAAGCATGCTGGTAATTCAGATCCACTGGTGGGTCTGGGATATGAATAGCTGGCCACTGGGAACAGTACGAGAACTTTATTGTCTTCCATAGCCCATCATAAACCAAGAATGATTCGCCACATTAACTGAGCTCATCTGGGATTTTAAATCCTAAGACATCAAGCCTTCTGATCCATTTCAATTACATATTTTTCTTTCCTTTGCTCTGGGAGAGGGGAAAAAAAACCCAACAACTTCATTACAGAACAATAAAAATATCAGGGGTTATCAAGAGGCAGTTCAGGGATTGTTCGTGGCCTGTCAGGCAGACTTAGGCAGTCCTTAAGTACATCGTCAGCACACCACTGAAAATAGGTCATTTCTGTATGTCTGTTGGGACAAGGAATTTAGCAGGTTTGTCAGATGGAGAGTTATGCAAACATAGTTAAAAAAGCAATGCTTATGTAGACTGCTTAAAAAATCAGATCCAAAATTTGCCGTTCATTCAAAAGCTGACCAGAGAGAGATGGGGAAAGAACACAGCTAAAAATTAAAACACTGGAAGATAGATGGGATTTTCTCTAACAGCGTGACAAAGGACTGACAGTGAGAGTTGACTCTTAGTGAATTCTGCTGTATTATGCTCTCAAAGCCATTAAAAGAACTGTTGAAAAATTAACGACCATGCAGGAGTTTGAGAAATCGCTCAACCGTGTGTTTATTTTTCAGTCCTGACACAGTAATCCACCATTTGTTTAAAATAACAGATTCCCCAGCAGCCCTATCCCTTATATAGTCTAAAAATAGCAATATTAATAATCTATCCATCCAGTTCTCTAACTGGACTTCTAGAATATTCATGTGCAAGACTTGTCTTACAAGCTCACAGAAGAAAAATAGACTGTTCTTCTCATAACTGCCAAAGCTATAGGCAGGTTTATGGGTAGTGCCATTGCTGCAGCAGGCCGGCGTGGAAATCAACTGAGCTTTGTCCTTCTGTGTTTGTCCTGGTCCAGGCAGGAACCTCCTCTGTTTTTCTCTACTTCACCTTCTCATGGTCTCCCACAGCCTTCAGTACCTGCCTGAGTATCCTTCAGCAGTTCAACTCCTTACTTCCTTGCCATGTTAGCAGCTAGTAGTTGCTAGCTTTGTTAGGTACGAACCATTATTTGTGGTGGAAGGAGGAGTAGCTCCTCCAGTCTGCCATGAAATTACAGTGGAAACCTGTATGGACAAGGCTGGGTACTGCCCACCTGCCCTGTTTTCAACCAGTGACAGTTTCCTCTGTTCCTCTGTATTTACCCTTGTTCCTAATTCAGCCACATGTTTGTGTTTTGTACATGTAAGTGAAGTTAGTAGGAGGCTTGCTGCTAACTTCAGTGGGCCTTAAATCTAACCTGCTACCTACGTTTCTGCTTGTAATGTTAAGTGAAAGAACTCAAATTTCAGCAGCGCTTTCACAAACAGAGAGGTGCACACAGTTAAGATCACTGGTGTGAACTTCAAGCCTGTTGCAGTCCATGCGGTAGCTATTTTTTCACTATGCCTCTGTTTAGCCCACACTTGAGAAGAAAACATGCAGACACTGAAGTATTATTTATTTATAATCAACATCAGTTGAAAGAATTCAATGGTGGAAACTACCTAATTGTTTGTATCCTTGGTCACCACTATAAAAGCTGCCTCCAGAATGGCGTAGCATAGAAATAATATTATTCCTTCAGTCTTTTTCTCTTTTCTTTGTAACAGCCTTCTTGGTAATGCCCCCAGCCATTTGGAAATGTGGCAACAGTGCATTAAATAATATTCTTAGTTTTGAGGAAAAGCATGTGCTGTCAGTACTAACCTCTGTTTATTACCATGAAAAAAACACAGTAGCATGTCATGCAGATCTAATTTGAGAATTGCATGTTGAAATTATTATGTAATTTCTTCTGTTTCCACCCTGTTCAGATGTTCTATGACTATTCATGTGTGTTTTGGTTTAAAGTGTTTACAAGGTTTTGTTTAATTACTGTGTAGCGAGATAGTGGATACCGGAACTGATTTTACTTTGGTTCCGTACCACCATAAGCTTGTTATAAAGTAGGTTTGATTGACAGAAAATTCAAATCGTTTCAGTGGTCTTTGCTATGCAGACAATGCAGTGCATTCAGTTGCTCCTTAAATCCACTGATTTGTCTGGTTATTATATTTTAGCACCACACTGAAGTTGCACCGGAATTTATTAAAGTGGCAGTATTTATTGGATTTTGTATGTTGCTTTTAAATGGTTCCCCTTTCCTTCTCAGGGAAAACAAGAAGCAAAGGGAATTAAAAGCCTGCGTAAGAGCACAGAGGAAGATGGTGCAGTCCTAGTAATGCCACTTAAGTCCCTTGGCCTCAGGGCCATGCAGCTGCCCTTTGGATCCCCTGAAGAGAGCCACAGGTACGTTCTACTGTAAGCTGGGCTAGTGGTGATGCAGTTTTGCAGACCTAGCTTTCGATGGAAAATTTCCAGTGCACGCATGGGAGGGTGCTGGGCAGTAAATACACAGATTTATTTTACATGCTCAACCGAGGCCTAATACTCTGCTCCACAGTAATTTTCCTACAGCATCCACTCATTTCTGTTTCTGGAAGGTTGAAGTATTACCTCCCTCTTGATATAGAGGTCCACCTGTAAACTATGTAAACTGCTTCGGGAAGAAGATGGAACATAATTGCTTTTCATCAAATATACAAATATATATGTATCTACTTATTTTAGGGAGTTTTATGTGAGTTTTTTTAAGGAATATAAATATATATACATGTATATAAATGCTTAGCTCTGAAACTCAGCTATGAGCGAGGAAACCAACTGGTCTGAGAAGCCAAACAGCCTGTGCAACCAAATCTAAGACTCTCCAGTTGTTTGTTGTAAGGCTTCAGGTGGGTGCTCATGATTACACAGAAGTCTACACATTGCAGCAGCTCCTATAAGAAGTGGTTTCACCAGTTTTGCAACCTTAATAAAAAGTCATTCTATCACAGACAAAAAAAAAAAAAAAAATCCTATTGTTGAAACGTGTAGCATGGTTCATCTGTGTTTAAGTTGCCTTTAGGAATATAGAAAATTAGTGTTTTCAGGAACACCAGTCTGTTGCGTAGCTGCTTGTGAGATACCTTATACTGATGTGCTTGAGCTTCCCTGAGCAGGGAATGCTGCTACCTATGGAGCAGCATGAACTGACCTTATGTAAAAGCATAACACACCCACGACACAGGAGACGGAATAACTGTCCTGGATGTTTGCAGAGCCACCTGAACTGAAATGAAAAAAATGCAGTAGTTCTGGAAAACACACCATACTATGTGTTCAGAAAGAATTTATGTTTCCCTTCAGATTATATGCTGAACATTGGTAGAATGGTCAATGAGGGTTATTTATAATATATAGTAGTTGCAAAAATTGTATCTTATTTATAAGAAATGAAAAAAGAAAGCTAAGTTAATAATGTGGTTAGAAAGGTAAGTTGGTAAATTAGCCTTACCATTTCAGACACCAATAGTCAAATAATTTATGAATAGGATTGAAACCAGTTGAAATACTGGATTTGGAAAGGCTTAATATCCTGCCCCAACCCGCGCCCCCCCCCCCCCCCCCCCCCTTTGCTTCTCTTCATTCATTTGCTCACACAGGAAAATACTAACGGGGGCACAGCCATAGGATAGGTAGCCAGAATTTCACTTTGCAACAACTGTCAGTAGTTTCCTCTTTTCTCCTTTTCGCAAATGGATCCTCTTATCAAGTGGCTTTCCTGTAGAAGAGGAATGAGCAGGCTTTTTCTTTCTCAGCCTTGTTAAGTAACTTGACGTGCTTTTCCTTTGTTTGTTCGTTTCTGCAGTTCTCATTTCCAAGACATTTCCTGTGGGCTGCCCAAATGCACTTCAAAAATGAGAACTAAGTATATCGGTGCAGTATCTCGCTGTATGTTGGCTGTCTGAAGTGAAACAAATGAAATGACTGACCCATGGCTCTTAAACTAGTTGAGTCCATCCATAACTGTGCCAAGGTTCACACTGTTAATCTTCTTTGAAGCTCCGAAATTTAACCTTATTTTGGAGGTCTGGGGTGGGCTTTTTTTCACATCCCAAACCTCTTTGCCAGCCGAGCTCTGGTCTCGGCCCAGACAAGAAGATACTACCTGCAAGGTGCTAGTTTTTCTTGTTAGTCCAGTGTCAGCCTTCCTCTCCCAGAATCTGAACAGTTAATGTTTTTCTGGAAGAACTGAGCCAATTACATTTATAGTTTCACAGTCTCCCCGCCCCTGAGGTAATTTGCTGGTGTGGTTTTACCCCCTTCTTAGGTTACCTTGTCATAGGTTTTATTTGGTCCTAGCAGGCGTCAGGGTGAGAACTGAGTGCTCTACAAGGGCAGGGGAGCCCTTCCTTGGCTTTATTCTGATTGCCGCTTCAGTTGAGGAAAGAACATAAGACATAGTACTGTCTACAGTATTTTGTACTACACTGTCTACCAGTGATTTGCACACACTCTGATTTCATCTGAATGCATTTTTAACATGGGTGTTCAAGACATTAATAGACTACTTTTAACTTGGACCTCCCGAAATATCCTCACAGTGGTATTGTTACTGTGACAGAACATACTCCTACATGATCCTACTTGGTTAGCCTTAAAAATACTTTAAAAACAGAAAGGAAGAACAGAGTCTTTGTCTACAAATGCTGAAATCTATCTTCATCTAAAAGAAAAACTGTCAATGAATTGCCATGGAAACATTTACTAATTGTCCATGTAGCCTACAAAAATAGTAACAAAAAAAAGGTAAGATTTGTCAAGAAGTGACACTTTGTGAGAGGTGACCTTAACCAGAAGAAGATTCTCAACAGAGACAGTGTGGCATAGCAAAGCCTTTTCTTCTCCAGATTCCCTCTTGCACATGAGATCACTTTGGTGTCTTCCCTAATGAGACCACATTCCCACTGAATAAGAGCAGCATCACCATGTCCTTTGATCCCTACTTACAACCCATCCTTCAAAACACAGGGGTTAGTGGACTGTGACTTCAATCCAAAGTCCTGACACCCATCCATTGTCTATCATAGCCTTAAAGATGAAAGTAGTCACATTTCTCATACTTTTTTTTTTTTTCCATTTCTTTTTCAGTTGCTGTAAAAATGCTGTTTTCCAGTTCCAGGTGTGTATCTTCTAGGCTAGGTGTGATGAAAACCCACTCATAGCTCTCACCTTGTGGAATTTGCAAGGTAATTTAAAAGCTCACAGCAAGTCAGTGCTGTAAGTAGAAGCAGGGAAGAAAAAATACATTCATTTAAAAGTATGTTAGTCAAAAGTACATCTTGAGAAGCCCCAATAGTTGTTTTTGTTGTTGTTTTTGGGGTGTGTGTGTTTGTTTGTTTGTTTGTTTTTAAATAATCTTGAAGTACTACTGCCAGAACCTTATATTCACCATTAGTGCTCCGTTGGTGAACCCAGGAGTCATTTGGGCTCTTAAAAAACCACACATCGGGCCTCTCTTCATCTTTAAGCTGCTGGTGTTAATTGTCATGTAGCAAAGGAATCTGTCCATTCTAGGAAGTATTTCTGTAGCTGCGTTGGTTTCAAAAAATCGTGAACAGCACTGATCTTGTTTATGGCCAGTTCAGACTGCCGGTTAGCAGTGGAGTAGTTATTGATCTGACATGTTTGTGTACTACTCAATCTAAACAATTCTTTACTCATTACATGGGTCATTTAACATGGGCAGAAACTAGAACCAAACACAAGGAGTTGCTGTGCTTGCCTGCTTTCCCTCTCTCTTCCAGTACAGAGGATTCTGTTCCCTACCAAGTCCCTGTGTGAACAAACAAATGATGTCTTTTTAAAGCAAAGTTGATTCTTTACTCACTAGCAAAGCTATGGAGCTTAGAATTAGTTTCTGCTGTAAGGCTTTCCTCCTTACTGTGTCTGCAGGGAGTTAGAAGAAATATATGTATATACACTTTGCTTAAAATGAGATGGTATATAGAAGTCTGCCATATGGGCAGTCAGAACACGTATGACAGCATATTACTACAGAAGAAATCTTGAATAAAATTGCCATTTCGACCACTGCATGTCTAATATTGATTTTAAACCAATGAGCCCCCCTAAAATAGAATGATAACAGTGGAAATTTTCAGTGTGCTTTAGATCAGAAAGAAGTAACGAAATTGCTTTACATGTTCCTACTAGAAATGCCACAAGCCTACACTTCTTTACCCTCCGAAATCCATATTCTGAAACACGAACAGCCATGCTTTCCTGGAGGCACAAACCACCTCCTTTTTTTTCCTGGATTTCCTGGAGGATCACATAGAGGCTTAGTTAGTCTCCCAATACTACTTCTTGCAGATTTCATCCAGGGATCACCCAGAGGAAGTTAACTAGAAGGTGAGCGGCAGAGCTGGCAGCCTGGGACAGCAGGAGTGGCCCAGCAGAGCTGTGAGCTGGCCAGAAGGCCAGGCCATGGGTGAGCAGAGGCAGGCGGCCGCCCGGGGACAGGAGCTGTCCAAGCAGCCACCATGGCTTCACCAGATGGGAATCACTGCACAGCGCAGGGCTTTTCTCTTTCTGAAATTTTTCAACTCTTAAACCTATCTTCTCATAATGACAATGCCAGCAGAGTCCATGAAGTGATCTGCACAGAATTTTCTGCTCCTTTGTTTCTTCTCGGTGGATAAACCTTTTCATATGGTGAGCTGGCTGAGGCAAAGCTCATGACAGAAACTTTGGTCCAGATTGTTTTACTAGACACTTGCCTCGAAGGATCATTACACTACAGTTGCTGCTGGTTTAAAGATAGCTGGTTTAAATCTAGTTCCAGTATACATTGCACGGCGGCCACAGCAGTGACTGGCCAGCACATGACCTAGTGAGCTGGAATGCACCTTTCACCCTATAAACTTCAGCTTATTTTTTTTGCAAGTGTGGAGAGGGCATTACCCATGTTCAGCTTCTGTTGTGCATAATTTTTCTGCTAATCTGTTGTTATTCTAACTTCTCAGAATGTGTATCAGCATAGTCTAAAAACAATTGTCAAAGGAAGACTGAATAGCAAAAAAATATTAATATAAACCACACACATTTCACAGAAGCATTTGACAGTCTCTTTCCTGATTTATGTTGTTCTATTTTGAAGGAATGTGTTATGTCAAGGAAAATAATTAATATTAACACAACTTTGTATCCAGGTGCAACATGCATGGATGAAGTATGAATGACATGAGATAAAATATTCTGCTTGATGATTAACATTGAACAATGTTGCACTGAACAAGGAGGTGCCGAAGTTTTTAATATGAAGGCTGATCAACAAAAAATGACAGTGTGAATGATTAAACATTTTGGGGTTCCTGCTGATTCACTATCAGAAAGGTTTAGACAGCAAGACTATTAGATATTAAATGGCACAACAGCAAGATACTGAAGTCTTATTTGGCTAGTAACTTAGGTCTGTAGTGATCACTCAGATGTGGAAGACTGTCTGAAAAGGTCAACTAAAAGATTACTGAGCATGATAGTAATCCTAGGGTTAACAATAATATGCAAAAAATAATTCCAACAAGCAGCCTAAAATTCAAGCGTTGCTGTAGAAGGCAAAAGAGTGCAAAGAGATGAGTCAATCTCAATACCTTGGCAGCAATATGCAAGCCAGTGGGGATATCTAGAAGGAAATAAAGTCACAAATTGGCAAAGCAGCAACTGCATTTATCTGCTTAAATAAGATTCACTCCTTGAAAATCCACAACTTGGAGAGCAAACTGAATATTTAATTCATGTTATTTTCAACTTAACAGATGGATGGGAAAGCTGGAAATCTACCAAAAGTATAGATAGTCATCTAAGAAGCTTGAAAAAAAATAATAAAGGAAACCTTAAACTTAAAAAAATAGCATTTTTTAAAATAAGTGAACTCCTAAGAGATTTTCCAAAGTTGAACAGTATCTTATGTCAGATAGCAACAAAAAAAAAAAAAAAAAAAAAAAAAAAAGATAACTGTATCTGGGATACACGTTAGTAATAAAAGCGAAGAGTCTCCTCGGCAGAGGTGTCCCCCGAAGCAGGAACGCATGGCGACAGGGAGCACTAGGACACCCGCCGCGGGCAGCCCCGTGTCCCCGCGGCGGGGCACAGCCCCCGGTGCGGGTGGGGACACCGGGCGCTCCCGACCAAGGACAGCTCCCGGGGAGCGGCGGCGGCCGGGGCGGGCAGCGCCGGCCCCACACGGGCTGTGTGAAACCCAAGGCATGAAACCCCGGGGCGTTTGCGGGCTCCCCCGAGTCCGTACAACACCCCAACCCCCACACCACGGCGCGCTCCCTGCGGGGGGGTGACAATGCTGTGCGCATCCAGCAGCTGCCTCACTCGGTTGCACGGGCTGGCCGGGAGGTTTTCAGTAGATTCACTCCACTCGAGATTTTAAGGGCGAAGTCTGTGGGAGAAGACACGTCTTTTTTGTAAGTCTATACACAAATGGCTGATCTGGTCACTTTCATTTCTATACTTTCAAAAAAATTAATCACTGTAGAAAGTAGCGTGAGAGTCTATAAGGAAGCATGAATAGCAAACCTTCAGATCCTGCTCCAGACGTTGTTCCTCATTACACTGGGCCTTGTCTACTCTAACATACTAACCAGTTCTTCCCAGTTCCGGCCAGTTGTGTCTGCCTGTCTAGTCCTTTAGCACGGGAAAAATAAAACCGCATCAATACTAAATTCCTGTATAGATTAGATATTTCACTGCTGGATGGAACTATGGAGATTCCACAGAAAACAAACCCTTCAAATGTATCTCAAGAAAGGTCTTGAAGGCACTCGTCTTCCTGGATAGTCACCATCCTTCCTTGTGCTCCTGGATACATCACCCCTACTGAGCATTCAGATGGCTTCCCTTGCCCTGCTACATCAAGCTGAAGTTTATGTCCTTACTTGCCTTCACCTTGCTCCTTTGGCATTGATTTTTTTTTTTTTTTATCACCATTATTCCCCTCATCTTTTGCCATGTAACAGTGCAGCCTCATCAGATCTTTTGTTGGCTTATTATAGTCCTGGTCTACAGACCTTCTCCTATACAGAGCAACTGAACTGGGCCTAAGGGACAAAGGTGGTTCAATCACACCTTATGTATTTGTGCTAGCTGAAAAACTCTAACTTTGTATAAAAATGGATCAATGTCATTCAGTTCATTACCCCTAGCTATTTTAAAGCCTGTGTTTTTGTTCTCTAAAGCAAGAATGATCCTCCCTAGTATTTCTAGAATGCACTGAAACTTTTCTAGATAAGTTTACTACAGTGGCTTCCTAATTTGATAGATCCACAGGCATGATTTGGGGAGACCCTCTGCAATGTGCTACCAGGAGTCCGGGCCAAAGTATTAGATGATCTGAGTAGAGAAGCTTGTTTGCCCACCTGCACTATTTCCTGCTCAGGCCAGTTCATGTTTGTTGAGTTTTGCTGCCACTGGTTAAGCTACATAACTAAAGTAATTTAAATTTAAAATATGTAGCATGTTTTAGCTGGATGATGAAGAGTTGTACAATTTTTGTGTAATTTTAGTGAAGACATGTAGGTATTACACTGTATATAGGAGAAGTTAGACTTTCAGTCTATTTCAGTGTTAGTTATAATTATTAGTTATATAAAATATATTAGCTATAATCATTCTGTTAGTCAAAGAGAAGATCTCAGTTGGCTTTGCAGGGTTGTAATTCAGTGGGAACATCTTTTACATGTAAACTGAGTCCACGATGCAGCAAGCACCGAGGCAACCAGCACATGCTATCACATTTCCAGAGCAGAATCATATTATAGAGGAACAGTGTTCAAGAAGTTTAAATGCTAACCGGGATGGAGCTTTAATCCTTTTACTGCCTTTGAACTGCACTTCTGTCTCAGCTGTGGTGTTATGAGGCTGTGTAGTCAAATTAATTGCATCCCCTAGCAGGAGTCACGTAGGTGCTCATCTTATTTATACATTTCTAATGCAGGCAACACTGTGATAGCTAAGCTGTGCTTTGACTTTGCGTGTTTTTCATTCCTTTTATTCCTTATTAGATGTAAAAAATGACGGTAAAGAAGCTGAAAACAGAAAGAAGCCAATTAAAAACGGTAAGGCAAATGGGCATGGATTTTGGCTGCTTCGTAGCTCAGCCTTCAAAACTGGCCGCTGGTGAAGAGTGATACGAAGGAAAAAAAAAACCAAAACCAAACAAAATTAAACCCGAAACAAAATCCTTTGCAATCTGGAAGAAACGTGGTGTTCGGTATCCACTGGCTGTTTGGAAAACTACCTCTAGCGGGACGGAGCCCGAGCGCAGCCCGCCCATCTCGGCAGCCGCGCTGCCCTGCCCCGGCGCTGCAGCGCGGAGCCCGGAGCGGAGCCGCCGCGGGCTGGAGCGCTGCCGGCACTTTGCGGACACCCACAGAGTTCCTGCGCCGTTCGAGCTCTCGTTTAACACGATTAATTTCCCTGCAGTTTTGGCGGGGAGGGACGCGTGTCGGCGGCGAGCTGCCGCGGGGCCGCTCCCCGCAGGCGGACGGCGACAGGGAGGCGGCGGTACCGTCCCCGGCCGGGCCGGCAGAAGCGCCCAGGGGAGGCGGGGGGCGGCCGGGGCCGGGAGGGCGCGGGGGTCGGGCCCTCCCGCGGCCCCTGCGCTGAGCTGCGAGCGCAGACGGAGCGAGCGGCTTCCCCGACGCCCCCCGGGGCCGGCACGGCCTCCCCGGACCGCCCCTCGGGAGGGCGCGGCGCGGCGGCGGGGGCTCCGCGCCCAGGGGCGAGCGGCGGCGGGGAGCGGGGCGGCCCCCGGGCCGGGCCGGGCCGCGCTGCCATGACAGCGCGCAGCGCCAGAGCGGTCACCGGCCGCCGCGGCCCCGCCGCCGCCCGCGCCCGCCCGCCTCCCTCCGCAGCGGAGAGGCGGCCGCCCGGCCGGCCCGGCCCCCCGGCCCCCCGCCCCCCCGCGGGGTCAGCCGGGGACAGCGCCCGCCTCCCGCCGCAGGAAGCGCCGCAGCCGGCCCGGCGCCTCCCGCCCGGCGCTCGCCTGTGGCAGGTGAGACCCCGCGTCCCTCCCCGCTCCCCCGGCGGCCGCCCGGCATGCCCTGCCCGCCGTCCCCCGGCGACGGGGCCGGCGGGACCCCCCGGGCCGGAGCGGCGGCCGGCCGGGGCGGGAAGCCCGAGCGGGGGTTCCGCAGGCGGCCCGGGCGGGGGGCCGCGCTCCGGGGGCGGCGCTGGGCGGGGGCGGCGGCGCAACGCCGGGGATGGAGCCGCCCGGGCGGGGGCGTCGCCGCCGGCCGCCTCCGCCGCCCGGGGCCCAGCCTGCCGCTGGGTGGGGCGGGGAGGCGCCGGTGTGCTGCCGCCCTGGGAGCGCTGCTCCCTCCGCAGCCGTGTCGGGGCTCCCCGCGGTCGGCGGGGCTGCGAGGACGGGGCTGGAGCTGCAAGAGCAGCCTCCGCTACCGAGGGTCCGCCGGCCCTTCGGTTTGCCAGATGTATGTTCTTGTCGCACGGGAAGAACATAGGCTCCAGGAAGGGCTACGTCGTGATGGCTCCTGCAGAGTTCATCCCTCTCCCCCGCCCCGGGAGCTGCGGCGATGCTGCGGGAGAGGCCGGGCCGCTCCCGGGCCGTCCCGGCGCGGCGCGGGTGGGAGCGCGGAGCTCGGCGGGGCGGGGGGACGCGGGAGGGCGCTGGGGACCCCGGGGACCCCAGGCAGTGCTCTGTGACGTGCTGACAAACCGGGAGGAGCTGTAAGAACCTCTCTGCCAAGGTAGCGGCACGGTTTGTTAATCGTACTTGTCCCCGTGGAGGGTGACATACCCGCATTTTTTGGAGAAGCTGGCGC
Source organism: Falco biarmicus (assembly GCF_023638135.1). NCBI lineage: Eukaryota > Metazoa > Chordata > Aves > Falconiformes > Falconidae > Falco > Falco biarmicus. The sequence goes on along the minus strand of NC_079291.1, from coordinate 8,416,945 downwards.
TACCGGCCACCTTGTGAGTGAACTCTGTACCTCGTGGGAAAAACACGTTTCTGAGTTCTGTGGTGTTTCGGTGAGATGCTTCTGTGGGAGAGATGTAAGCAAACTTAACACAGAATACGCGTTTTTGTGGAGAACACATGGCACGGGAATATGGAGTAATTTATCCCAAGTCCCGCAGCAACAGGTGACAGAGCTGAGGAGAGGAGGGTGCGTGCCCCGGCTCCCTGGCTGGCATAGCACAATCTTCCTCCGTTAGGGACAGAGCTTCTCCTCACCAAAACAGTGCCCAAAGACCATCAGCTGAAGGGAGACAGGATCAGCTCTGGCTTACTAAGGCTGTGATACAGACCTGGTATTAATTTATTATTATTATTATTATTAGACTAGGAAAGCACCTTTGGGGAAAAGAAGAAATGTCCCTGTAACTCGTGCTCAAACCATATGACCACAAAAGCAGTGTTTGGTGGAACTGAGGCTTTCCCGGGTCCGAATATTGCCATGTGCTGGGAGTCACAGAAGGGCGCTCTGCTAGGTCCTGCAGCATGGATCGGAGCAATCAGGAGGCAGTGAGAAGCTAAGCCTCAATGAAAAGAAAGCACCGCAGAACATATCTATAGGACAGTCATATCACAGCTCTTTCAGATGTTAAAGGGGTTCTTTTTTCCCCAGAACCTATATACCTGAAAGAAAATACTGCAGGGGACTGAAGCGCTCAACCAGTTGCAAAAGGGTGGCAGGAAGATACTGTGTAATATTAAAACCAGTCAGTAGTGTCTATCTATAAAAGCACGATTTCCAAAAGGAGTAAGGCTTAGTTAAGAATTCACAGCACAACAGCATGTTGGGCTGCAAAAGTTTAAGGTCTTGGTCTTTTTGGCTGAATAAATAAACATAAAACAAAAATATACAGCTTTAATATAAACTTCTGCTGAACAGTTGAGATAAAACTTGAACAGGATAAATGAGAAGGCATTGTTAGTAAAAAAGGCTTGGGAAATGGTATCAGGATTTATTAGGGAAATGAAGAAAGACATATTGTCTTAGATTTAACAAGGAAATCTCTTAAAAAATGAGGCCTAGCAGAAAGAAGGAAAGGGAACCTGCTAATACAACAATGCTTGTTTTCATGGAGAAAGCTGAAATGGAAAAGTTGTGAGAAAAAAAGGCAGGGGGAAAACATGAAATCCAACAAAATGTCTTTGATAATGATGGAAAACCTCTTATTAAAAAGAAGTTGAAGTGTTCCAGGTAACAAACATTTTCAGGTAATATTGGAGTTAGCTGACCCGCTTAAAAGATTTCAACAAAAAGACACAGGTTAGTGTGACTCAGAAAGAAGCTGAGACAAAGGAGAGGAATTACATTTATTTTCGTCACACAGATTGTCACAATCTGGAGACCAACCTGAGTAAGGCACAAAAAGAGAGGTAGCTTGCAGAAAAGTTGTGGGAAAGGATTAGGAAGAGGGCGCAGGAAACAGAGCGTAAGTAGGTAGCTGAACTGCTACAGACATTCCTGGAGACTTTCATCTGGGAGGGAGGGATGCAACCCTGCTGCCCTCGGGAACTGTGGGCTGCTTTTGCTGTGTGGACCCCAAGACTGTGAGACCCTACTGTTTTATTTTCTGGGCAAATGAAGATGCACTGGAGAAACCTGAGAAATTCTTGAACGTGCTAAGGGCTGCATTTCCAGGAAAGGGGAAAGGACTAAGCAGGAAAACAGTCGATACAGAACGATGTATCTGCCCCAACTGGGGGATGTGAGAGGGAAGGCCAAGAAAGTTAAGGAGGAAAATGTGAAGCTCCCTTACAAGGCTCTGCAAACCAAGGGTACTTATAGGAAATACAGATTTTCTATACGTCTGAAAGAAAGACAAAAGATTGTGAGGCGGTTTCCTGGAAAGTATTACCAACTAGAAGGAGCAACCGTGATAAGGGCCGAGGTTCAGCAGCTCTCGTACAGCAGCACGTACGTGACTGTGAGGTGCGGTCTGTTACAGGATGTCTCTCAGACCAGGGAGCAGCCTATAGCTGGCCTGTACCAAGCTGGGCCTTCTAGGCCATGGCAAAACAGCATTTCATGTAAAGAAAGGGGAGCGATTACTGGCTTCTTCATCCACCCAGAGGAAATGTAGCACTTTTAATGGCCTGTTTGCCACCCTAACAGAGGAAAAAAACCCAAAAACCCCAAGCATGAATGAAAAGGAAAATGCAAGGAAAGCTTTTGTAGAAAGACAAGTGTAGCGAAGCGGTGCAGTTACGAGAGTATAGACAGTTAAAGAAAAGGCATGACATAAAATGAGAGGAAAAACAGGGTAAACTTCCTGACCTTTCCAGGTCAACAAAGCAATTCAGCCACATTTGCAATCAGTCATAAATAACGGCAGCCATTCTAACAAAAGATATCCTTAATTTGGATACATCCTGACATAGACCTTAGACTTACGTCTGACCTTGGCTTCCTGAATACATACCAGTCTCTTTTTACTTTGTTTTATGCGGTTCTTAATACTTCCGTTACAATTCTTCAATTTGCATTTCAAAAAATGTGCTATGGAAGTGAACACTTCAATAATGACATTCCTAATCAGTTAATCTTCTGTACCTACTAGTTTAGAAAAAGCGTAAGGGAGAATCCATGAAACATATGAACCTGTGAAACCTGAGAACCTATGAAACTCAAGCTGAAAGAAAGCTAGAGATATGCAGGTTCTTCCAAACATTTCCTGATTATTGTATTAATGGATTCGTAAACAAATAATGTAAGGAAGAAAAGGTTCCACACAAACCTTCCAACACATTAGCTAAAACATTGCATTTGTCTGCCATGTAGTATAATTCAAATGAGCTATTTGGGCTGCAATATTGAGTGCATTATATAAATGGATATTAGGCGGGGTTTTTTGGGTTGGTTTTTTGTGTGTGTGTGTGTGTGAATTAAAGTTTTAGCTGTAGCTAAGAGATGTTAAGAAGTTTGGTCTAGCAATTTTTGAAAAGTGACAGAATACAAAAGCCAGGTGGTTACTTCAGACAGATGTTTTCCTTCGGGTTTCTAGAAATGGGTGCAGGAGAAGCCCTTGACTTTCTGCTGTATGGCTAGGTCCTGGTGGTTACCTTTGATCAAGCTCCTGGTAAAGTAAAACTTCAGGAAGTTTACCTGTCCTCCTGGTGAAGGTATGGAGATTTTTGTTAAGGGATTTGACTTCTGAATGACAGGTGACTGTTTCAAGCATGAGTTGATGGAATGTAGTACTTTCTATTGAAATGAACTGATGAGATCCAATTTGTAAACTAGCCAGCTGAAGATCAAATGGCAGTGAAAAATGAGTAACTAAAATAGATAGGAAGAACTTAGAGGGTTCTTGTGTCTCAACATTGTAATTAAAAGAGCATTGGAGTGGAAATTGTTGGAAACTTTTCCATGGCTTTGGCAAAAGAAGTTGTGTAACACCACCTTCCAAATTTTGTTAGTTTAATGACAGGTTAATAAAAAAAGTAAAAGGGAACTGTAAATAAGTAAATAAATAAATAAGTAATAAAACAACTAACTAAATAACTAAGTGTAGTGAAGTGGGGACCATTGTGTTATGAAATTGCAGAACAAGTGTACATCTGGAATTGGAAACTCAAAACCTATTTACTATATGTGTGCACATGTCGTTCCCCTTCAGCCTGGCCAAGGTGTATGGATTTTGCTTCATTTACAGTGTTATTTTTTGAAATTTTAGTTCCTGGTCTTCCCAATAAGGATGCATAAATTATTTACTGGTTTGAGATATAATAGGGGATGTACTTAGGATCTGAGATCTGTCCAGTCCTCTGGGATTTGTTTGGATGATCTCATTAGATTCAGAGTCAGTGCAGTAAGTCAAGAAATGTGCAGATGCTAAACATAATGCAGAATTTTAATTATTGTTTACAGTTAATTAAAATGCTATTTTTGTTTCTTTTGCCTCCCTCTGGCATTTTCAAGTCCTAATTAATTCTTAACTGTGGGTGGTGGGATTAGGATTGGCAGCAACACACACCTCAGACAGCCCACCAGCACCTATGGCTGTACGTGCAGTAGTACTGCAGAAGCAAAGATCACGTTCTTGAGATGTTAGATAAAGGTTGCTATTGTTCTTGCCGCCAAGATTATTTTTATCACATTGTCAACATATTTGTTAATGTACAAACATGCAGGTGAGATACAGAACACATGAAACTCATAAAAAGGTGAAGACTTCATGTGCATGTGAAATTAAGAGCACTAAAGATGAGGTCTGTAGAAAAATGCTGAAGAGGAGAAAGTGTTCACTTGACAGATTAAGGAACTTGCTGGCATTGTTCCTTATGGCGAACTGCTTGGTGACATTTATGACACTGATAAAGAAAATCTGTGAGCAAATATTGTTCATTGATGTGGTTCAAGCAGTGGCTATTTGGCAAGTTTCTGTGGAGGTGGTATTTCAGGTGCATAACCACATCATGATTGAGGGTTTTGGTTTGGGTTTTTTTTCCCTGTAATTTTGCAGTTGTTTGAGAGTACAGTGGGGGTTTTTGTCTTAGAGGTGCTGCTGTAATTGGTTTCTAGGGCTTTCTTGATTTGACCTAATTGGACATTTTGAAAGGTTGCCAAAGTATGGGGTAGGATTTTGCTAGTTTTCCGTCAATGATTAATAAAGCTCAGTTTGGAGGATCAGAGTTCCAAAAAGAAGATTTTGAACTGGAGTTGTTATAAAACCAATGAATGCTATTTTATGAATGGAGATTTTCAATGCTGAATGATGAAACATGGCACTGTAATGAACAGTAAATAGACATTTTTTCTAGAGAATCTCCTCCCTTCAGATGATTATTACGTTGTTTCAGGAATTCTATAGTTGGGGTGGAGAAGCACATGTTTTTAATGACATTTTGGGCAAAATTCAAATTGTTTTTAAAAAATCATTAGACTATTAAAAAGTGGTTCTAACGGGTAAGGTTTCCTCAAAGGTTTACTTCCTCTTCACCCTGCTAAAAGTGTAGGTGCCAGCTTTCTAAAAGTCTTTAGAAAGAACAAGTAACTGCTCTTGGTGTGTCTGAAGACCCAGTGAATTGAAAGAAACAAAGTGATAGTTTACAGGGAGGAAAAGCAGGCAGTGTATGCCATCATCAGTTTCTAATCATCCCCATCGCCTCCCCAAGTTCTCATTTTGATAAAGGTAATTTAAAAACAGCGTGCAAGTTGTTCAGCCTGTCTCTGTGTATTTCTAATTTGTTTATTGCCCTGGTAATGAGTATAGATTTGGCGGATAGTTTTTTCAATAGTCAGAGGGCTGCCTAGGCTGGGTAAGTTAATTCCTGCATGTTAGAATTAGCTACTTATCTGCCTCATCCATTGCTTGTTTGTTCATGTTTTGCTCATATTCTAAAGAAATGAGATACCCAGCTATTACGGTACAGCCAGTTTCTAATTTGTTCCAGGAGTTCATAGCCATGGGTCTGAGTGCACCACTGTAGGTGTTTCCAGAATACTTCTCATTGCATTTGGGTCAGTTTTAATGTTATTGGCTTTTGGATGACCAGGTAACTATAAAAATGTGTAGCACTGTCAAGCGTTATGCTATGACTTGCTATACTTACTCTAGAAGTCAAGCAAGAGCTTTTGCTGAAGCACTTCCCTCTGCAAAGATTTATGCACACCGGGCAGCACTGCCACTCTGCTGCAGCATGTTTGTACTGGGCAAGGTCACTTGAAAAGCCAGAGATTTGACTAAAGTAGGACTCTTCCTTGGCAGGTCCTGTAGAGTGATTTTTTAAACCGGCCTCTAAAGCATCTGGGATTCCTAGAAAATCAGGTTTTCTAGGGGAAGCAACTGCTTCTTTTTCCAGACACTGCTAGCATAAATATCACAACATGATGCTTCCCTCTTGTATGTCAGGAAAATCATGTTTAAATTGGCATTTACTGAAATATGACTGTTGGAACTGTACCAGCACTACATATTACACTAAGCAGGTATATATACTACACTATGTGCTACACTTGGAGCAAAAAATGGCAACAACCATTCTACAATAATAGAATTATAGTGCTATACCATTATAGTATTTCTGCTAGCACTGTAGTAATATTTCTCTTCCACACCTTTCAAGAGACTTTAGGAACCAAAATACTTAAATGAAGACTCTGTGCATGTCTCTGAATTATTCCAGAAATCCAGCTATGACTGGATTCAGGTAAAGTGATCTCATTCACTCCATGTTTTAGGCCTGCTAAAATAAAGCTTAGCAAAATACTGCTAAAACAAGAGATGGAGAATGAATGGAAAGATGATAGTGCATTATTTTACATGTTTTCACTTACTGAAATGAGTAGATGTCTTCATCTTCTCCAAAGAAGAGATATCAGGCTTCTAAGTTCTATTCTGAGCTTAGTATAAAGGTGGAATCTCAATTTCTAGGTTTTGTTATTTTTACTTAGAGGTGGAGGTTGTTTCCCAGCATCTCCATGTTTCTTGCTGTGTTTTCCATAGTGATGCTCACTTATGAAGAACAAGTTGATTTTGAATAAGATGAGCTGCACATTCCCTCCATTAATACACCCACCCACCTGGCAGTTGAGCTCCATATGGTCTTAGATTAGGAATAAGAGAACTTGCAAAGCTCTTGCTTCTGTCAGGCCTCCAAAATCAAGCCTCTCCCCAGTGGGTTTTAGCTTTCCCTCAGAGTAACCCAGTTATAATTATTCCAACTGCAGGAGCCTTTCCAAGCCCTAATCTTTTAACTGAAACCGCAGGGGTTTGGGACAAGGGATCTGGTTTCAATAGGACTTCTAACCATCTTCCCACTGTACCTTCTCTCAGAGCTGCATTCACTCTTGCTTTGATTCTTCTCGAAAGATATGTTCCTTATCCACCATGGAAAGGGGACTCTGTGCAAAGCCTTTGGTGCTATCACGCCCACTCCAAATTACAGACTTTTCTGCAAGTCAGTTAAATGCTGTTTCTTCTTGCCTGATGGGCTGTCCTTACTAGTGTGCCCATCTCACCCTTTGTCCATTCCATTCAGTATGAAGGAAAAGCTACAGTTCTGAGCTAATGAAACCTGACATTTTTAATCTACTTTTGCCATTAATATTAATTTATTAATGTGGAGTTGCTTCTGCTGGGTATTTTTGGGAAATCCAAACTAAGTCTGCTATCATTTTTATGAGATTTGGAACCATTACTTGGATCATTAACAAAATCATCCCAGGTGACAGCATAATATGACAACAATGGCCTTGATCATCTCTTCAGAGCATAACGAGTATGAACCACTGTTTTTGTTTACACCAGTAGCCCATCTAGCCCAGTCGCCTTTGGCTGACTGACAAGTAGACAACGCTTGCAGAAAGACTGGAAGAAATAGGACAAGTGTAGGATTTCCTAACTGCTGGCAGGCAGAGGTTATGGGAATTTCCTGAGCCAGAAATTTCACTGGATTGCATCATCATGTTTACTAGCCATCAATAATAGACCTATCTGTCTGTTGTCTGATCTGTTTTGAACTTTCTTAACCTCCACATCATCCTTTGATGACAGTCCCAACAGCCTTTTTTAGTAAAACAGCTTTTGCAATACAAAGGGGAATATACACAAATTCCTATTTAGTCTGGAAGCTGGCTTCAGTGTAGGAGGGCTAAGACTGTTTTCCTCAATACTTTGTTGTTGCAATTTACAAAATAATTTTTGGTGATTTTTCTTTCAGTTCACATTTTTTTGCCCTTGTTCCTTTGGTTTTGTGGACCAAACACTAATGTTCTGTGCCATGTGCGTCCCTGCAGAACTTGAAAAAAATTCCCTGCTGTGTTTTTGCATGGAAGATCAAAAATGAATATGAACTGTGCATTGGAGGTTAGACTGTGCCTCTAGGTTTGTTTCTCTTTTTCTTTCCTTCTTGTTATTTATTTTTGTTTCCTATTTGTCGTGATTTTCATTCATTCATCTTCTGTTCTTACACATCTGCTGTGGTTCCCCTTGAATTCTGATGGCAGGATGGAATTGGATCTCTGTGCAGAAACAAGGTATTATTACATTAGGTTATTTTTAGGTTCCCCAGAAATCTTGAAACAGACATATATTACACTGTATTGTAAAATGGAAATCAGAGAGGGAAAGAAAGTATATAGTATTAGTGGTTTAGTTTCAATTTTTTGCAGGAAATGGATGTTTGCCCCAGACAAAGACTAGAGGATGTTGGCCAAATACCTTCAGTTAACACAAAATTGTTTCATGGCATTTAGAGAAGATTGGCCTCAGCTATCATTAATAGGTGCTGCCCAGTAGTTTTGTTGTGTGTATAAGCTGTGGTTATTGGTGCTTTAAAGGGGGACCCACACAGGATGCTTTCCTGCTGTGCTGACTCACTGCTGGTAGTCTGAAAAATGAACAGGGACATGTACGCTTCCTGATTTCGACATTCCTCGTAAAGTTTTTAAAACAAAATGTTTTGGATTGCCTTAGTCTGCCAAAAGGTAAGGTTCTCATTTAATCAGCAGGCTCCAGAGTGATCTTAAACTACTGACATTTTGTACTGCTTTACCATAACTGTTTTTGTCTTTAATCACCATTTTTCCAAGCACTGTAGTACAGGCTATTTCAGAGGACTGAGGAAATAAGAGGCCTGAGAAATTATAAATAAAAAGAAAACCTACATGTCTCATAAGACTCTCCTTTGGAAAGTGATTAGGGGCTCCTCTGTCCACCAGATAAGGTGAGCCAAGTGGTCAAGTGATTCAGCTGCTTCTTTAGCTCCTGTCATTGCCTGTGCTGCCTGCCTGCTTGTGTGTAAACAAGTTAGTAACACCACTCCTCAAAAAAGAGCACATGAGGTATGTAATACTTCTGAGAAAAACACGGTCATTTGTATCTGAACTGATTTGCCAAGCAACCATTCTAAAATCAAAGATCCATAGGGAAAAACAATCAAAATAACCAGTAACAAGGAAATCTGCCAGGTGATGGCAGATGTAAGTAAGATGTCCATTACCATTAGAAAGCCCAGCTGAACTAAAGTTCTCTCCTGTCTGCTGAGCCCCGAGGTATGAAAGCCAGACAAAAAATACTTAGGAGAAAAAGTAAATTGAGAGCAGTAAGGGATAAAAAGCTGAAATCCACCAAGGTACTGAGTTATGTCTTTGTGTTAAAATGCAAAAGGAAAAAATACTGTTTCATTGGCAAGAGCCTTATGCCCTGAAAGCTGTACAGATTCTCTTCCAGCTCATCTCAGAGCACCTCAGAGGACCTATGCACTCCGGGTCCAGCTCTTGGTCATTTGATGAGGTCAGTGTATAGGTAGCTTTTTAACTGAAAGAAGTTTCTGACTCCTGATGTTTGTGAACAAAGTCACGGCCCGTGGGTAACTGATGCAGTGGCAGCTTATGCCTGCAGATGACCTGAACTTGTGTTCTCAGGGAGGAGGAAAATATCATTACTTTCCTGGCTGTACAAGCTATGTGCTCCCTCCCTCCACTCCTCCCTCCTGCTGCAGTGTCCGCTGCAGGTCAGGCAGTACAAACAGTGCAGGGTTTCACCGGCACTTCTGCATGCCCTGCAGCTGTGCTGAACCCCCGTCTCACAGTCTCCGCGTAAGAAAAGCATTTTGTGAGTGCATGGTAGACACAGCACATCCCTAGTAGCAACAAGGCAAGCAGAGATTCCCTCAAACTCCTGAAGGGAATGAGAGGACCTCTCTTTCTGCCAGGCAGGAGTGGCATTTCAGGCACTGAAACGAGGACCACCGATAGTGAAAGTCCCATCACAGATGGCTTAGGGTCCTGGATTGCCTAAATATGGGGCCCTCTGCTCCACTGGTGTTCACACCATACACTGGACCTGGGCAGCTGTATTGGCCAAAGTCCAGCCCTTTGGCTTGTTACCAAAATGCTGTTGGACTCCTGCCCTGCTTCTGTCCTACTGCGCATCGGGGACTTACAGTCTTCTGGCCAAGCAGGTGGAAGGGAGGCTGTGGACCCGTGAGGACCCAGGAGCGTCTGTCCTGTTAAAACACAAAGCAGGCGGCTAGAGGAGCACTTTGAGATACTCCGACATACCTCTTCCAAACGATGCGGAGAATTGCCATCTGAACATACTAGGAAGCCATACCTCTCTAGTATGCGCAAATATTTGCCGTTGCCACCAGTGAATGGCGTTCCAGATCAGTTTCATTTGATGGGGATGATGACACATTTCAAGGCTCCCATTCTCACCATCACATGGCTTTGTGTCCCTGCATGTTAGTCATTTCAGAGCAGTGCATCACCACCCCACTGGCTCATACTGTGCTCTGTGTTTAGCAGCACATATTTATGACATGGGGAGTGAAGAATGAAGTTTAACTCACGTCCTTAACTAACCCGTAAGTGAGGGATTAGCTGCCTACTGCATTCTTTTACTAAGTATTAATCACTTAACATTATTTTCATTTTTTTGAAAAGCCCTTTGCTTCCTTCGTATGTCAGTACACAACTTGGTTTGAAGTTGCGGCCTTGGAGGGGCTACTGGTACATGAGTCACACCATCGCTCTCGTTGGCCTGACAAGGGACCTGTTGTGTTCCTTTCTGGGTGAAGGAAAAACTACACATCGATGTGCCACAGCTCAGTTATCAAGGTTTGCTCTCGCTTCACAAACCTGTCTTCCCGGCTGTGGTAGAGTTAAAAAAAATAATTACAATTTTTTCAAAGGATCACCCACATACACATGGTATGAGAGCTCTTTTCTTTGTTGGTTTCATTTTATTTGTACATGACTCACTCTTGGCAAAATGAGTGAGCCTCATGAGCCTGTAAAAATTCTGTTTGGATTAAATGATTTGCATTAAATGATTTATAACTGCAAGAAGGGTTTAATATTCCTGTAATTCCTTAAGGAAAAACAAACCAATCTGATTCTTTCAAGTAGCTATTGCTTTCACGCCTGTTACTTCAGACGCCATGTTGCTCGCTGAAGCTGAGAGCTGTTAACGAGACTCTCCTTCCTCGCTTTCCCTGCCTCATGAATTAGAGATGGGTGGTGGGGATGTACTGTCATCCTTTTCCCGGCACATCTTCCCGAGCGTGACTGAAGGCCGGGCAACGATCTGCCTCCCAGAGCCGCCTGCCTGGCTAGGAGCAAGGGGCAAGTGCCCAGGGCCGAGGTGCGGGGCCGTCTTCCTGGGACTCAGTTTCCCCCAGGTTTGCAGGCCAGAGGCCCACCGGCCTCCGTCCCGCTGCCGGCGCGGGCGCGCTGCTTGCTTACGGCCCGCTGCTTACGGCCCGCTGCTTACGGCCCGGCTGCTTACGGCCCGGCTGCTTACGGCCCGCTGCTTACGGCCCGCTGCTTACGGCCCGGCTGCTCCCGCCTGGCCCCCGCAGGGGTCGGCGGTCTGCGGGTCCGGGGCCTGCCCACCGCCCGGCCCCGCGGCGGGGCAGCTTCCCCACACCGAGGTGCGGGGCCAAGGGGCCGGGCACCGCTGGGCACCGCTGCCGGGCCGGGACCTCCAGCCCGCACCCCCCGGGCTGCCCGCGCCCCGGCGGCGGAGGCCTCGCAGCGCGCCTGTCAAAGCCCATCTGGGCAAGGCGGGCGGGTAAATAACTGGGACGGCGCGGCCGGACGCAGAAGCTGCAATCAAAAAGCCCTTTGACTGTGTGTTTGCGCAAAGCCGCGGCCGGCCTGGGTGCCCGCTCCCAGGGGCTGAGGCACGGGCTCCGTGCCTGCGGCGGAGCTGTCAGCGGGGCCGCTGCCTCCAGCCCCCGACCACGGCCCATGCCCCTCTGTCAGGGCGACCCACGGCCGCGTCTTGCGGCGTCACCGCCGCGGGGTTTCAACTCCCGCGGCAGAGGAGCGCGGCGGCTCCCCCCGCAGCGCCGGCCCCGCACCTGGCCGCCCGCCCGAGCCCCTGCGGGGAAGGGGTGACTCGGCGGCGCCCCGGGGCCCGCCCTGCCCGGGCGCCGCCCGCCCGCGGGGCCGCGGCGCAGCCCCGGGGATCCCGGCCGCCTGCGGGCGCCAGCCCCAGCGGCGCTACAAGTGGCCACCGGGGGCGGCTCCTGCTCCGCCGCGGTTTCCCTCCGCCCCGCGCCCGCCTCCCGGCGACCCTCACCGCGGCGCGGCGCGGAGGGGCCGCGGGGCGCGTTGCGTAACGCTGCGCTGCGCGCGCTCCGCTCCGCCGCGCGTCGCTCGGGGCCGTGGGGAGGCGAGACCAGGCGAGGCGAGGCGGGTCGCGGCGGCCGGAGGTGAGCGGCGGCGGCGGCGGCGGCGGGGCGGGCGGGGCCGGGGGGGCGCAGCGCGGCGTGTGCGCGGCCCCGCGGGAGGCGGCGGCGCAGGCGGGGGGAATCCAGGTCACGTCCGCAGCCAGACGGCGGCTGGCGGGAGGGACGCGGCGAGAGGCACCGCGCCGTGCCCGGCGAGGGGCGCGGGGCGGGCGGGACGCTGCGCGCCGCCGGTAGGTCACCGGGGCTCCCGCCGGGCGCGGAGGGGGGGGCAGCGCTCCCCGGCCGCAGGCGTGGGCGGGCGGCGGGCAGGGGGTGCCGGCTCCGCAGGTTGGCGTCCCGGGGCGCGCCGCGCTGCCCCGCGTCGGGGCTGTTCCCCCGTCCCGCGGAGGGGGGGCGGTGCGGGGCGGGCGCGGGGGAGGCGAGCCGCGCCGCCCGGCCGCTTGCTATATTTAGCCGTCACCGGCGGGTAGAGCGGCGGCAGCGGCGCGCAAACGCCGCCGAGAGAGGGCTCGGCCGGCCCGTCGGGGCGCCGCCCGCAGCATCCGGGGGCGGCGGGGGGCGAGCGGCGGCGCGGGGCGGGCGGGCGGGGAGCCGCGACCCGCCGGCATGCATCACCGCGGGGGGCGGCGGGGCCGCGGGGCGGGGGGGGCGGCGGCGTGCGCGTCCGCCGGCGTTTCCTTATTTATTTATGTTTGCAGCGCAGGCGGTATTTCCCCGTGAAGAGTTTATCCATTGAAGTTTTATTTGACTTTCTAAAGCAACAACAACAGAAATCCGTGAAGTTAAAAAGCCAAATGTGTTAATTGTTAACTAAATATAGAAGAGGAAGGCTTGGAAGCTGCGGTGGGTGGATTGATCAGGCAGCATATGAGTGGAAAGGCAGAGGGGAATTTGTCAGCCTTTAGAGGCCGTTTGCTGGTGGGGGCGATCGCACCTGTTCGCTGAGCGGCGGGAGCGCCGGGGGTCCGTGATCCCCAGTTACCGCCCGTGATCCAGGCGCTGGGAGGAGAAACGCAGGTTAAAACCGCTGTGATACATACCGGCTCGGGCTCGGGAGGGCGAACGAGCCTCTCTCTCTCCAGTATACAGTCTGCCTTTTATTATTTTAACTTAACGCAGAATTCATACATTTGAACTGAGCCATCTGCTAGTTATAGTAATATATTTAGGTTTTATTTACAAAACTTAGTCTGTCGTAAATACATGTTTGCATAATTGATAGACTGTGGATCTTTTTATAAAATGGTTTGCTTTCCTTTTACAGTTCAGTACTACTTCTGTGTTGAGACAATTTACTAGATTTTCTGGTTCCTGTTTTCCCAGCTCCAACTTCTGAATAAACATTTGAGAGGAAAAAAAAATACAGAGCAAAGGGTTTGCTCTTTATAAGAAATTTCTGTAGTAACAAGGTAATTTTCAGGAGGCTTTATCGTTATGCAATTGCATTAGTTAGCAGTGTTGCCATACAGTGAGAGGCTTGAGGTCTCTCCCTTACTTTGGACTGTAAAGAATATAACTATTTAAATATATAGCCTTTTTAAAAGTGAAGAAGCTACACTAAGTCACTGGAAAGTACAGCTCTTCATTTTCTCACAGAACAGCTGTTTAAGGCACAGTAACAGTACAAGTTTTGTGAAACTGGATATGCCTACTTCCTTCCTTGCAAGACTTTTTTTTTTTTTTTTTGTGTGTGTGTGTGTCTTTTCTACTGACTGGCTCAAAATCACCCTTCATATTAGTCCCCAGGACCCTTAAATTAATTTCAGCCTTTCTTCAGTTTGCTTGAATTGGTGACCTTTGGATGAGCTGGTGTGTTCCATTGTTACTTGCTAATGATGGAATAATCTAGTCCTGACGTACCAGTTGTGAAACTGAGGGTACTGCTGCTGCATGGACCCGAGGAAATTTAAATGTCCTATGGTTCCATGTTGGAAGAGAGAGGATTTAGCTGTGGTTTGCGTCGGCTTGTGACACTGCGGACTTGGATGCTCACAGCTGAGAGGGCTCAAACCAGAGTCTTGTTAGAGTTGATGGAAAATCTCCCATTGATTTTTAGTGGGTTTGGATCAAGTCGTGTATGAGTTAGTGTTGACTACATCATGGCTACTCCAGATTGTTCAGTGCTTTTGAAATTCTTTGCATATCCAAGTCGTTATGTAAAGTCAAATTTATTGTGCTGTCTCCTTCTCCTGTGTGGGAATGTTCTTTGGCTGACTAGAAGGTGGTGGCGGTGTTTTTGTTCACTCTCTTATATGCTACAGCATTGATTTTATTATCTGATCGTTTCCCGTCATGTGAGGGATTTGGGAAAAAGTGAATATGCTTCTGCTGAAGGCTGCTTACCCTGCCAACACCTGTCTTCAGGTCTTTTTTCAAAGAGTTTGCAGTAGTGGGACATGTGAAGTCCTAAGACATGCTTTCTGTGATATGCATATTGTAATTCCCATGTTTGTTATACAGTTGTTTGGTGGGGCATTTTTGGTGTGTGTTTTTTTTTTTTAAAGGGTGAAGGGGAGAAAGTTGTTAGTGATAACAGAGAATGGTGTTCCATAAAGAAGCTTGCAGAGTAATACATACCTGTGGTAGGCATAAAACCTCTCCTGGCTTCCCTGTTATTGGTGATGAGCAAGATTTTTCCTCTTGGCTATATTTAAAAACCCAGCCAAGAGAAAAGCAGGGAGGAGAAGGATTGCTAAATCTAAATCATTGAAGTTTGTCAGAGTTTGTCTAGTGTAGCCTGTCTTGAAATTTGATTCTATTTGGAAGGGAATCAAGAGATGAAACCTCAAAAAACCCACCTGATTTGAGGCAGGACATCCTCCAGCAAGAATCTCATTTGCTACCGGAAGGGTGAGACCAGGAATTTTGGCTCCTTGGAAAAGGAAATTCTGGAGCTCATTATCTCTCCTCTGTCATATTCTGGTTTACTGATTTGGGGTTTGCTTATTACTAAAAGTTGAAGAAGGCAGAAGAGGCATGCATATTAAGGAAGCCCAGATAAAGAGCCTGAGATGAGGGAAAGCACGAGAAGGATGGTAGCACAATTTCTGTGAGCCCTCGTGTCTTGGATTTCCTTCTAGGACTTGGTGCTAGTGGCTAATCCAGCCAAACTGATTTGCTCTTTAATAGGAGGTGGCTGTTGTGGCAGAGGGCAGAGCTGTACTGCAGGATGCAGGGTAGCAATGCAGACCTGCGTACTTATTCTGTCTTGTCCTTTTGCATGTTGGATTCCCAAAGCACATGAGAATCTGGCCTCTGAAGGAAGGGAAGAGATACTGCTGGGGCACTGTCCACCTACCTGCAGGGAACGAGGCAGCACTTCTATGCCATGGGTTTCTAGAGAGCACGGTCAGGATCTCAATCTGCGAGTTTTCTGTCAGCCAGAGTCAGAGGCCTGATTAGGAAAGTTTTTCTTTATATTTCCACAGTTTGTCTTTGTTCCCTGCTTTCCAAATTTCAGAAATGGCTATATATGCAGTCCTAGATTCTCTCCTGCACGGCCCCATTCAAATAAACAAACAAATAAATAAATAAATGCCTTTTAGTAGCTTTTCAGGTTTAGGACAGCAGAATTCTGCTAAGTCATGAAAGTACTCTTCTTCTGTCTGCTTAACTGAAGAAAGGCCTCTGAGTGGCTGAGGAAGTCTGTACTGGAAAATGCAGTGTGGGTATGTTAGTCTGGGGGTCTGCTTGGATTAATTTATCCTATCAAAGAAGTTAGCAGAATAATTCATGTGGCCATTAGCGTGGCAGTACTGCTGCTGATGCTTTTTAAACTAGTCATTGTGCAGTGGAGAAATACTGTCTTCTCCGGGATGAGCTAGGATTTTACATATTTTACAGGGATAACTAAACAAGCAATGCATGTGTTGTGAGAGCCTTTGTTATGAAAATCAAGGGCAGACTATGAAGAAACTTAATTTCTGTGTAAAGATTAAAGAATTATATTTCATTGGAGTTGGAACTAGATGATCTTTAGGGTCCCTTCCAACCCAAACCATTCTGTGATTCTTCAATTCTCTGTTACTTCATCAGTTGTATGTGGTCCAAGAGGACATTTTGAATAAAGTAATTGAATCTTGCCTAAATTGTTTCTCTCATTTAATTCACAACACGTGAATGAGATTGTTCCCATTACTCATCACAACTTCTTTACTTTAAACATGGTTGTGTTAGGGAGGCAGTGCAAGTAAAAAAGATCAGTTGGAAAAGTTGGTTCTGTTGTTAATCTTTTCAGTTTATGGTCACACTGCCAAAGTGCATGTAACAGCCTGCAACTAGACAGGATGAAATTGTAAGTGAATAAAATGCCTTTTTGAAATACAAAAATTAAATAGTGTTTTCAATTCTGAATGCTTGTGGTCATAAAAATTCTCATTTTACTCTGACCTGTTGTAGCTTATTAGAAATTAAAGGTCCTGTGAAACTTAAACCAATAAATTAGTCAAAGAATAATGGAATAAACTGCAGTTTAAAAAATACTACTATGTATCCTCAAGTCTTAAATATACAGAATTGTAATAATTTTTACTGATGAACTGAAGCGACAAATACTCTTTATGTTGTAATTAGATTATACGCATGAAAGCAGTGTGATCATTCTAGATTACAGAACTGTTCTGTGTCCTCTGGTGAACCTAACCCAATAAATTAGGGTACTGTTTTCCATTGGAAGAAATAAAGGGACTGATTGTCAAGCTGCCTAATAGTAAGGTAGAAAACAGGGCAAGATCAATGTCTCTTCAAGTGAATTTAAAGTCAAAATGTAAGTCTTGCCTTTGCTGGATGAGGAAGGAGTGAAGTTGCTACATGTAGAACCAAATTGCTTGTATGCATGCATATACAATGCATACTTTTTTGTCTTGGATAGGAGATCATTAATTCTGCTCACCTGCTGAATATTTTTGCCTATTGTAAGCAACAACGTTGCTTGACTGTAGGATGTGCTTTGCAACAACTGTGGCGTAGGAAAATAAAGGAGCTCTTTGAAGAAAATTAGAAGTACTTGTCAACTACATAAGTAGTTGGATCATTGGACAATTGCTTAGTAACGGATATCTTAGTGACACACATATGGATGAACCATTTTTAAAATATTCACAAGAAAAATACACTTCTGTGGGTAAGAACAGCTGTTTTCATCACCTTTGCAAGTCAGCTTCCTTGAGTCATGTGTTGTGTTTGCTCTCATTATCTACATCTTTACAATGTTGTTGAACTCTGGGCCTTTTCTTTTCTCATGCTTCATGGATTTGCAGACCTTTACATCTTCCTTCCACTGCCTTGGTCTTGTAACTTGGCCTCCTTCAGTGCACTGTTAACTCCTCACTTCCCACCCATGACGTTGTGTTATTTCCCTTGACTCAGCTGTGCCAGCTACTTGTCACAGTACCTACAGTACAGGCTGTCCAAGCCAAGCAGGTATGGAGTGCTGCTCTACTGCTTCTTGGTTTCCTAACTATAGAAAGAATGGACACTAATAAAGTGAAGATCTTTCTTCTTTAGCATTGTTTTTTTTCCTCTGGCCTTTAGCACAATCGTGTAATTTCTGGTCCATTTGCCTGTCTCCTTGGAACTCTTTGACAGGTAGGATTGCCTTCATGTGGCATTATACCATCTGTTTTCTATCTAGTTTTGTGTTGAAATATTTTTTTTTCCATGGCTTATCCCCAACTCTTTTGTTTTGGTTTGTTGGTTTTTTTGGGTTTTTTTTGTTTTTTTTTAATATTTCAAATGCCTTTTTAAAAAATAGGGTGTGTTTGTGTGCAAGGTGTTTCAAAGTGCAATTAGGAGCTGTTGCACTTCTGTATAAGGCTTAGAATAGCTTTGTTCATGGCTTTAGGAAATGGAAAGGTTTATCTTGAGCCTTCATTTTTTAAGTTAGGTGTCTGACTTTACTTTCCATATTGCGTTTATTCTTCTAAAAAAGATAAGGTGAAACATATTATCCACTAGATAAACAAGGAAGGATTCTGTACAGACTTGTATCCGCATAAATCCAGAATATACATGCCCATGCACATATGCATTAAAAGGGTATTGGCCTATAAAATATTCATGACAAATTTCATTTCTGAAGCAAAATAATTACTTCCATTCAATACTAAAGTATAATTTTCTTTCTACAAATACAGAGAAAATTATTTCTGGAACACAGAGTACTTCTGTGCAGTGTTGAATCACGTGTATTTCATGTTGTGCCTGTTTCACCGATGTGACTTACTGAAGTGATTTGGTTGTTGAAGTGGTCTGTGTGATCAGAATCAAACAGCTTGGTTGGCCAGAGGGCTTGGATCAACTGTTCAGCTACTTAAATTGCTGATTATTAAGGTTATAATGTCAAGCACTAAGGAAAAGAAATACCAGAATTAAGGTTGATTATGCAGCCTTAATTTGGGTATCTTTGCATATATGCAGATAAACAAAGGTTTGGAGTCCACGGACGGTACTGCTTTGCTTTTCAGGGTGCTTAGCTGTGTATAGTCATAGCTGTGTTTGAAAATTACAGTTCCTCTTAACTGTACCTGAAACTATGAAACCTCTGAACATCAGGTCACAGGGAATTCAGTTGGTTACATAGAATATGGGGAGCATGTGGTCCTTGCCTATAAATTGTACACAGGTAACAGTAATTTGTCGCTAGTTATTGTGAATTTTGAGTTGAAAAATCAGTTAGCTCTGCACCATGAAGGTATTTTACCTGAATTATCCATCTTAGCATTCAACTATTGTAAACAGTTAAGCTCTCTCCCTGTCATGCCCCTCACCCCAAAGTCCCCTGCCTCGGATACTTTACTTTTTTTTCCTTTGCCAGGAATAGGACAGGGATGCTAGAGGCATTTTCTTTCCTTTAAGAGTTCTATGCATGGAGATGGCATCTTCAAGCTCATTTCACCATAGGACGTCCTGCTGGTTGCCCTGGTTGCTGAATCTGGCAGATGTTGAAGGCAGCTGCCGTGCTTCTGTTGTTGGTAGAGTGGGTTGCACTGTCCTTGGAGTTGTCTGCTGCCTGGTTCTCTCTGACAGGGTCTTGCCACCAGGAGGGAGAGGTCAGGAGTCCTGCTTGCCATTGTGTTGACCAGGCCCTATGCTTTTGCCTTCTCATCTTTCTGCATTACTGTGTTGGGTTCGTTGTTGTCGTTGGGTTTTATTTTGTCCCCAGTCCTACTGCCTTTTGGCATCTCCCTCCCTTGCCCCCCTACTTGGCAGTTCTGCTGTGTATGTGTGGGACCACGGGCATGTGCTGTGAGACTTTGATGAAAACGGTGATGGCCTCTGAAAGTATGAAGCCTTCTTTCTTACCAAGTAGGCTGCTGCACAAGATACCATCTTGATGACAGCTGTCTTCATTTCCATTGAACTCTAGGAGAACCCAGAGACTGCTCTGGTAGTCAGGCCTCCTGGGTAGCCCTTTTGCTTTCATCCTCTGCCCAGAGACTGCTCTGGTAGTCAGGCCTCCTGGGAAGCCCTTTTGCTTGCATCCTCTGCCCACGGAAGATGAATCTCGCCCACTGTTACTCTCCTAGTAGGATGCAGGGAATGTGCTTGCAGCCATTTTGGCCGCGCCTTTCCAGCTGGTGGATGGTGGGAGTGCATTCTGCGAGGCAGAAAGACCTTCTGCTGTGATCGCTTCAAAAGGCCTCGTGTCGAGACACCCTTCGGTTTTGCAAAGGTAGAAGTGCTTTCTCTGCTAGGAGGTTAGGCGTGGGTGGGAATGGTGTGGCCTGGGGCAGGGAAGTGCTGGATTCCCTAATTCCCGAGTGAGGGAGGGCTCTGGTCATACCTTCTCTGCAGAGCTGCTCCCTGAGCCAGCCCTCCTGGTCTCTCTGTCCTACCTGCAGCGATGGGGATAAGGTGGCTTGCTGTGGCATGGGATACATGGGAGGGGGACAGCTAGGCTAAGGTGCTTCCTTATCTCCTGCTCTTCCCATCTCCTCTCCTCTGCCTTACTTTCTCATTAGGGCAGATTGCCCATTCCTTGTGTGGGCCTACAGGTGTTCGCCTTCAGCCCTCCTTTTGTGGCGCAGCTCTGAGTGCTGTTGGTGTTCACCGTTTATCATCCAGCCTGGTTATGGTCGAACCTGTCAGCTCTGGTTGTGGCGTATTTCAGCATTTTCCCCCCCACCTGCTTAATACTAAGTCCTTCATTATCATGCTCTTCTTTTGCTTTCTTCATGAGAGACAGAAGGGGTTAGTGCCCAGCAGCCAGGCTTTGGGAGTACTCTTGTTGGCATCTGTTGGTGAGCAGCTTTCATAGCTCCAAACCAGAGGACGTGGAGTAGATGGAGACTTGCCAGCCCGTCTGGGTCATGGTTCTGGTCTGATGACTGGAAGAGGAGGGACAAGCAGGCCTTCCCCAAACTTCCCCAGTCCAAGGGTTGGTGTGTCAGGCAATTGTTCTCCCTTGGCCTCTGCTCCCTTGGCCTCTGCTCCCTTGCCCCAGTCCATCTTGTGTTGCCAGGCTGCAGTCTAAAGCACAAGGGGCAGTCACTGTGGACGGCTGGCTGGCAAGGGGCTGAACTTCTGTGGGCTCACTGGGCTCTCCTGGGGGAGAGGGCAGACCTGGCCACACGTGTTTCTGCAGCCAGCACCATACCTCTGGTCTTCAGGCTCTGCACTGCATTCTTTACAGAGCCTGTTTCCTGGCATGGAGCTATATATATATGGAGAAACATATATATGTGTATATATATGTATGTATATATTGCTTTCTTCTGTTTTCAGTGTCTTCAGGTCTTCTGAAATACCTGATAGCTAGTAAACTCAAGAATCTGAATGAAATGTAATTTTTCCAAATGCTATAAAAAATTTTGTGGAGCACAAATAAACTTGGGCAAGTTGCTCTCCCCCATTTTCCCTTTCTGACTAGATTTTCACAGAGACAGCAGGATTAAATGTTGTCATAAGGGCCTTGCTTGCCAAATTACAGGTTCTCTTCCAAGGAGTAGGAGAACTCAAGTAGATGAAAGAAAATGAGTCTAAAATTTTGCATAGAGAAAAAACATTTCCTTTGACTACTTCTGCAGAAATAGCAGGACCATTTTGACTGGCTGAACTCCGGCATGCATTGCCTAGAGAGGTTGTGGTGTCTTCATCCTTTGGAGATCTTAAAAACCTAGGTGGACAGTGCTGGGCAACCTGCTCCAGGTGACCCTGCTTGAGCAGGAGAGTGGACTAGTAGTCTCCAGACATCCCTTCCAGCCTCAGCCATTCTGTGACTGAAACTTTCTGAAAAAACTCATTTTGAGATGGAGATGGGCAGAATGATATGGGGAATTGCAGCTCCCTTGGTTAGAGATGAGTGAAGGAAAAAATAATTTAAGACAGAGTCATTTAATGGGAAATGTAGAGCTTGCTTTAAAAATAAGCTGGTCTGCCAGGCTTGGCCTTAAGAAATTCAGGGGAGTCAATAAATATACTATGAATTCATACCAAAATAACAGAGAGCAAATCTTACTACTTTGGTCTACACAAACAACTTAAGCTGCTGTGTAACTTCAAAAAGTGCTCTAAATGCATTTTCCATGCACACACTGAAGTTGTGAGCTTACTTAAAACTTCAACCAGAACTCGTGCTCTCACCTTGGCACATAAGGGGCCAATGTTCAGGATCTTTGCCTTTGATCCCATAGAAAGAGTCACATGGGCATTAAATGTAGCCAGGACTTGGCCGCTGTTCAGGAGTCATTTTCTGATCATGCTTCGCTCATAGGAAATAAGTGTAAAAAGCCAAATTTACATAAGCAGACTACTCTATGGACCCTTGCTCTCCCTTCTCCCTTGACCTTTGCTGCACAGTTTGGCTCCCAGAACTTTTTTGGAGGTCTCTTTCTTGGGTTATGTGTCTCTCCAGCGGGCAACCCAAGTTCTGAAAGCAATGAAGTGGTGGAATTGCAGCCACAAAACCTGAACTCAAGCGGACTGTCTTCCCGCTCCCATTACTACTACACCTACTCATGGGGCAGCCCTGTGGGGACCAATGTGGATGCTGGCTGGCAGCCAAGGCATGTACCAGACATCTTCTTACCTTTAGTTGCAGTTCAAGCTCATCCACAAATTGCAGCTGAAAATTCATGCCCATAATATACATGCCCATCCGTTTAACCCATGTTGTGCGGCAACACTGCAGGTTGCCTTTTTTTGGTAAAAACTTTCTATTTCTCAATATTTGTTACATATTTTATTTCCTCAGCTTACAAGGACTAGCAGGAAGGCTTGTCAGCAGTTTACCTTGGAGATGGAAGGCAAAGGGGAAGTGAATTGCTGACAGGATATTGCTCACTGTCTGGACAAGCATAACATGCAGTAAGACAAAAAGCTTGGACTCCCTTTTGTGAAGTTCAGCTGCAAGCCAAGTTATAACTTGAGCTCAATCTCTTCGAAACATGTCTGTGTAGATGTAGCCGTAGTCCATTTTGATGATTGTAAGTCTGCAGCTGCATTAATTGATGGTGCAATAAAGATATTTAAAGGCAGACCTTTACCATTTATAAGTCCGGATCTACAAGATCAAATCTACAGTCTTGATTATTTTATTTTAGTGTTTTGTTTCTAAGGGTGCTTCCTGGTACACCATGCCTAATCTTGTCAATATATTGCTTTAGGTCATGCTCCTTTAAATAGCTTTGGATGAGTGGAACATCCCATACTTCTGCAAAGATCTCCTGAAGTCAGTGAAAACTGTTTGTGAACGCAGGCAGCTGAAAGAAACCAATGTGTTGTGTGCCCTGCACAGTCGTAAGCCAGTCTGTGTTTGGGAAGTGAAAGTAATATAGTATTACCGTGTTTGCTTTGGAAAGTAATCTTATCTAAAAGAGCTTGAAACAATTTGCAAATTAGGATTGTAGAAACCTCAATGTCATTTTTTTCTTCTTTAAGAGAGTAAGTATTTAAGTCCAGAAAGAGCAGCAGGCAGCAAGAATTGGACAGATTCAGCCTGGCAGATGTTGCAAGGCGCAGGATAGAATAGGACTGAGCTTTACCTGTGGCTCTGTGGAGGTTAAGAGCTGCAATCTCTGTTAGGAGATCCAAATTTCACAATGCTTAGATGATGGTGTAACAGGAGGAAGGGTGTGGGCAAAACTACAGAGCGACATATGAGTAATTCAAGACCTCACCTGTTTTCCCATCTGGAGAGCAGGGCTAAGTGGGGAAAGCAGATGGGCAGATCAGAAGTTACAGTTTAAATACTTACTTTTGCTGAGTTTATCTGTATTGAGGATAATCTTTGGGGATTCATGTTTGTTGCATGGTTTTTGTATTTTTGGATGGATGACATATAAGTCAGAAAAAATTAGGTCTGGTGTTACTCCTTTTATATACTGGGGCCAACATAGCAAATCTGAGCAACTAGGTTATAGCCAGCAGATGCCAGCAGTCTTTGTGATACTTTGCTGTTAATTTGCTTGGATGTGTTTTCTTCAATAATGTTCCTAGTAGTGAGTGAGTGGCCTTTTTAATAACATCAAAGGGGTGGAGTTACTGTCTCATTTCCATGTGAAGAAGTCTTGGTGAATGTCAAAGGCAGATTATGACCTTAAGGAGCAGTACCCAGAAGTGATATGCCAGAAAGAAAAAGTTATGATCCCAACAATGATTTCTGAAATTCAGTCAACATTACCTGTGTTTAATAAATACACATCTTCATGCAATGTTTGACATCAGGGGTCAGGACTCCAAAACGAAACTTGATACGAGATTGCCTTCAGTGGTTATTACTGCCAGAGAAATGAGAAAGGCAAAAATAAAGGTTGGTGATACAGGCTTACTGTTTTCCAAAGTTCAGTAGTTCTGTGAGCAAAATGATCTGCTTACAATGTGTTTTTAACATTATGGAAATAATTTTGTGTACAGTACTAGATTTGCGATCAGTATACCCAGCCATCTGCATCTATATATATGGCAAGCATAGTATCTTGATTTAGGGATTAAATTTATACCATGTTCTTGTTTGTTCTTCTTCAGACTTTTGTGATATCACTTGGGGTTGTTTCCCTGATGTAATGTGGAATCTCGTTAGTTAATTTTGTTGTATTTCTTGTTTACTGATATCTTTATGAAAAACTTGGTGAAAGTATGTGAAAGCTCAGTATGAGTCCTTATACCTTTATATGTCAGTTAGCCAATGGTATTAATATTTAAAGCAATTAATGCCCTTCCTTTTTTAATCCAAGCTAATGTCTTCTAATCAACGTTATGTAATGGGACAAATATACAAAACCTACTGAATTATGAGCCTGTACTTCTCTGGAAGTGCAGCATAGCACATATTTTTGTATCTTTTGAACATTTTGCAGATCAGTAGCTGAATATCTGGTAGTAAACGCATTATATTTTTGAATCAATAAACTTAATTTTCTGTCAACATGTATCTTCAAGTTATGTTTCTGCTGTATTACCCGTTGGTAATCAAGAATAATTTTATGGCTTTGGTTAACATAAGAAATTGGGACATTATTAGGGTGTTGGCATTGATGTTTCCAAAACCGGTTAGCTGCTTTGATCTGGCTGTGTTGACAGTAAAATTGGGTCTTCTGCTTGGACGTGTAGGAGAAATACGTGTTTGGTTAGACCGTTAGCAAACTGGAGGAAGTATCTAGAATAAGTAAAGCAAAGACAGGCACAGTAATAATAAAAAAAGAGAGAAAAAATTAAAAGATACAGGGTCATGTAAGAACACTGTTGCATTGGTGGTATAATTGGCTGTAAAGAGAGGTCATGACATCATGCCACAGCAACCCCAGCTCTTCTCGGCTTTGTACTGATTTCCTATGGCTCACATAAGCCCAGTCCTGGAACACTGCATTCCCTTTTGTGTAGCCCTCGTTATTTATATTTTTTTCTAAACAGAAGAGATTAAACAGAAGAGAATTCAGGGAAGAGCTGGAGAAATAATAGAGGGAGTAAAAGGAAAATTATATTAGCAAAGACCGCAAAGTGTCCGTGTATGCTTGTTGGTGAGATGTCTCTGAATTGTCTGAAAGTAGTTGTAAAAGGTAGATGTAAAAAACGAAAGTGATTTTTTAACGAAGGGACCTACTTATTAGAAGGGATGGGTCTAAGACTTTGGTCTGTGCGTGATGGTGTTATCACCTTGGAAGTGATTGACAGGAATCTTAAGCTGTGTAAAGCATCAGCAGCTGTGTAACATGGAACGATACAGCTCTGGTAGAATGGGGGACAGGCAGCTACTGAAGGCCCCTTTGTATGATAATTTTTAATAGTTGTGGCATGTTCTGGTTTTGAACACTAAATAATGCCTTTGACCTAATTTAACTCTAGTATAACAACATTGAGAATATGGAATATTTGTATCATGAAAAGAAAAAAGGAAAATATTAATGTTGAAGTATTTCCTATTCTTAGTGGTGTATTTTTACTTAATTAAACATTCTCAATAATATAAAACAAAATAAAGCAGAAACAGGATTCTGTTGTATTTGCCTAATGCAGGCATATATAGTCTTCTAAGTGCCATGTGACATTTTAGATTTTATTTCATTTTCCCTTTAAGCTTCAGACTGGCAGTTAAAGTGCCCTAAAGGGGTTTTTAAATTCTCCAGTTGCTCTCATCTTTTCTTCCTTTTCCTTTTCTTTATGGTAGTGTTTTAAGTTTTGTGGGTTGTTGGGGAAGAAGTGTCGTCTTCTCTATTGTGATCATGGGCAGCTAAAGCTACTCAGTGCCTTTTCAGTGATCTTAACTTTCATCAGTCAGCCAAAAAATGAGGATTACTTTGTAGGATTGCAGGTTACATGTAACCCTGCTTCAGAAGTGTAAGTGTCTGTAATTTAAGAAACTTGTAGGACAGGTTGTGTGATCCATTCTGTGGTTGGCCATCTCACTAGCTATCGGGTTCTTCTCTAAAAAAATGCTATTTAAAATGTCATGACAACGTTTTAGAAACTTGTGATTTAAAGTGACATAGTCTCAAAAAACTGAACTGTGTATAGCTCTATGGAGGTTGTAGGTTGGTCAAAGCACAAGAGATTACATTTCAAGACCAATATGCTAGGAGAAGTACACAACGAAGAAAGGGGAAAAAGCACCCCTGTCTCCAAGTCAGAGCTTTACCAGGTTTGGTGTATGTTTGTCTAGTTGCTTGGTGGTACCCCAGCTGGACAGCACTCCCCAAAGTATGGTGGCTGTACCCAGCCTTGAATGGCGGTGTCATGGTAAAACTTCACTCCTTTTCCCAGCTTTCCAAGGTGTGACTATTCAATCATCATTAAATTTTCAAATATATCCTGGCTTCCTTAATTTCAGAATGTAGTATGTCAAGTAAAGAGCTTTAGTCCTAACATTTGGACAGCATCCATTTCAGCTTTCAATCTGGATCTTTTTCTAATACAGCGGTGTTCACAAAGAAAGCAGGTTATGTCCATGTTTTTTCCTGTCTCCATATAATTCCTTATTGTCCTTAAATATTGTATTTATTTATTTTTTTTTAGAGTCCAGGTTGTTCTGCTTTAGTCCTTACAAGTAAACATTTTAGAAGGTTATAGGAAACGGCACAGTTACAGTAGAGTATGTTTATGGTCTTTAACTCTTGCTGTCACTCCAGAGCCACCACTCTCAGTTGCTGAGATGTCACAAGGGTCACTAGCTTCCATTTAATTTTACTTGTAAGACTGCTGATGAGTTTCACTAGGTGCCTGGAGAGGCAGTGCGGAATGCCTGGCAGCAGACTGTTGTAGGCGAAGTCCTTCAAGATGAAAGGTGTTTTGAATGGACAGGATATAAGCTTACTTTTTGTAGTCTTTATTCTGCCAGCATACTCCCTAGAGGGTCTTTTGGAGCCTAATGGTGAACTTAGGAAGGTATAAGGTAGCATTAGAAATCAGATGCATATAGAAGCAGCAGTAATGAAGGGGAGAGTATTTCACTGCTGTCAATGATTGTCAGGAGATGAATTCCCCAAGAGTAAATTCTCAAAGTGCTAGGAGGTTGTCCGATAGCGTATAGTAAAAATGAGCCGTTTACTTGCATGTTGTAATTACAGTGTTAGATTTGCAGTACTGCTTTCCTGCCTAATTGCCAATATGTAGCATTTCAATGGTCTGCATTGTTTACAAAGGTAGTGTAGTAAACCATCAAGAATGACAAAATAACCGTGGTGTTTGTGTTGTGTCATCCAAATAAAAATCCCATTTGTTCCTGCATATATTTAAGACTGCATTTACCCGTTTCTATGTCTATAAATGGTGCTTTACAGTTATATGAAAAGAGATACAGTCTTTCCAAGATCTTCTAACATATTTTTATCTAATTATGGACTATTTTCTATAGCCTGTCTAGTTCTTAACACTTTATTAGGAAAAATGCACGTAAGTGATTCAATTTTCAGTGCTGTCTGTTTACCCGTGTTAGAAATTATTCTTTAACTCTGTGTGTTTGCTTTTTTAAGGATATCATGACTCATTATTTACTCATGGGTAATCATCTTCAGTAAACAGTGCATCTTGTAAGAGCTAGTACAGAGTTTTGTGTGTATCAGTTAGAAAGAGAACCTTCGATTCAAAAGTTCCTGCCAGCTGTCACCTCCACTGCTAATATCACCTCATAATGTGGAGCTAGTTATGAAATACCAAAAATGATGTTTGTGTTTAGAGAAGCAGGAAAGCTTGCAAATAAACCAGAACTCAGTAACATGTATGCCTTCAGGGCTGCAGCAAAATACAGCCAGGCATATAATAATACAGATTTCTGTTCTGTGTCTGATAACTTACTGCTACGTTTGGTTGGTATTTTATACTTTTTCAATTAAGGAAAGCAAAAAAAGGGCAGAAAATAACTTAATCCCATCCTTTTTCTGTTAGGAGGAGAAAATACACTTTGTCTCTGTTACCAGTTGCTTTCCTTAGAACGTTATCCTAGGTTTAGATTTTGAATCATTCCCTAAGTGATGACTCTCTTGTTTTGTCTTCTATTTATAAAAGAAGTGAAAAGATTTAGCTCATGAATTTTTCATATAGGCTACAGACGTACTGTTTGGGGCCAAATGTTGTCCTCTGTTACAAGTCAGTGTCATCAGTTAGCTGTCTGAATCAATGGCAGCGTTGTGAATGTATTTCAGCGTAGTACTGACTCTTAGATGTTTGTTTCTATTGTGCATATGGGGGTAGGAATTAAGCAGATGATAGATAAACTGATTATAAAAATAGATAGGAAATAGAGGTTCATTTTCCAGTCCAACATGCTGCTGCCAGTACTGAAACAAGAGTAAAACCATTACTCACTGCCCCGCGGGTGCTGCACCCTGCAATGAATGAGTACCATATTTTTAAATATCTAGTAACATCACAAAAAACTGAAGTCAAAGCAGAAGTTCAGATCTTAATTAGTGAAGCTGCCTTTCCTCCTTTGGTGCTGCCAGCTGGAAAAATCTGATTATTTTTAAAACTTTTTAGAATGGGCTTTGCCTTTTCACTTCTTAGGTTCTATCTGTGAAACCAAGAGTGAGGAAAGGTGTAGTACAGGAGGCAGCTTTATGTGCCTTTGTCACCTGGTTTCATCCCTCTGAAGTTTTACTTTCAGGGCAGCCCTTACCCCTTTATTCTTGCAGCCTCCAAGATTTTCTGTACTTTGAAGTTAAAAACCAAGTTAACCTTTGACCAAGAATTTCAAAATCACTTGATGGAAGCCCTTCCCTTTCTGCTGCCTGCTAAACGAAAAACTCCTCTGCTTGCAGGATGCAGAAAGCCTCTGTAGAAAAGACATGAGCCTTTATTAATGCTGAATTGCAGTTTTTCTGGATGATTCTTTTTAGAAGGAGGTATCCCCATTAAGTGTTTGAAGCTCTTCCTTGCTTTTTGACCCGGAGAATAGAAAACTGGGCAAAAGTAATTAGAGGGAAAAATGTTAGTAGTGCTGTCATGGTGTGAGGAA
The DNA here is from genome assembly GCF_023638135.1 of Falco biarmicus. NCBI lineage: Eukaryota > Metazoa > Chordata > Aves > Falconiformes > Falconidae > Falco > Falco biarmicus. The sequence goes on along the minus strand of NC_079291.1, from coordinate 8,387,863 downwards.
CTTACCCACAGCTGGGGTCTGCCGGGTAAACAGGAGATTGCCCTCAGCCTTACTAGCTTGAGACCTGTCTGAAATAAAAGGAGAAAGCAAACCCAAAGAAAGTAAAATGGAAATATAGCCCTTCCTCCCTGCACTGCCCCCACCCCCAGCCTTGGCACTGAGGCAGCTTAAGGTTGTTTTTTCCCATTGCTTGTCTAATTTTGCATCTATTTTTCTGAAAAAGGGCAGAGCACAGTCTCTTGCTGCTTTTGCACTCCTCTCCAGCCAGTGGGCACAGGCAGTCTTCTGAGTGCCGGTACAAAACCTCAGTGGAGGACAGGGAGCATGGTCTGGTTAGGGTGGATGGCATATCTTATATTTGAAATTCCAGCCACTGCGCCCTGCATGAGCATCATCAGGTTTCTGAGTGAGTTTGTTAGTAGTCTCATGGATTTCCATCCTCCTTGTGTGATGCTTTTCCAAACTGTCTTCCGATCCTGTCGTTGGGGAGCTTGCAGGCACACTTGTGTGGTCTGCTCTGTCTACGGGAGGGTTTAGTGTCAGAGGAGAGTTGGGCATCGGTACTGCCTTCATGAGCCACCCCGGGGTGCTCAGTGAGCTGGCACGGTGACTGCTGCTGGTGTCACATGGAGGCAGCTTTCTGTCAGATGCATCTGCTAGTGTCAGCAGCATGGATCAGCAAATGTGCAGCTCTTCTTCCTTGAGAGAGGCAGGTTTCCAGGCTGCATCACAGTCTGCAGAGCTGGTCAAGTGGTCAGCGTCTGTCGTGCACCCATAGGTAGCGGGGCAAGCTCTGTGGTGCTGCCTGTGCTTACGTGCTGTATGCTCATGGCTGAGATCGGGAAAGTCAGAGTTTCCTGCTCATGATCTTGGCTCTGAAAGTGTCAGGGTAGGACATTTTTGTACCCTTTTGGGAGGTGATATGTACCTGGAAGGGACATTCTGTCTGAGGCAGGCAGCATTGTTTATTGTGGGATACGCAGTGTAGCAAGGCAGGTGTGACATGAACTATCTGTTACTATCAGGATAATGCAAGATAGGTCTTTTAAGAGAAATCATAAACATGTTTGACATATATAAAAAGTAAAGTGTCTCCTGTAATACTCATTCTTCCAGTGTTGCATAATCAATTTGGTATGTTGTTTTTGAAGGCTTGATTGCCTTTATGCCTTGCATCTTCTTCTGGTACTCAGATGTCTGGCTGATGAGGCTTTTTGATGCTACGTGCTGTATTTATAGTCCTTATGAACTTCTCTTGAAAAATCACTAGATTTTAATCACTCACTGCTTTGAGTACTGAATCCTAAATGTGCAGACTTGTTGGCAGTTAGAGGGCTTTGTCTATGAAAATATGTTTAAAAACGGGTCAGTCTGTTGGAGCTGGCTATCTTCAAAGGGTTAGGATTAAGATATCAGCTTTACCCAATGGCAGCACTGAGGCGGATAACAGTAGATGGATGGACAGGAAGATTGGGAAGGAATTACCTGTTAAGTATCTTGGAGTTACAAACTGATGTTTTACCAGAGCAGATCTGTCATCATCTGTTTTTCTGTTTCTGCGGGCAGTTCCTCATCCCTGTAAGTCTGCTGCTGAATGCCATTTTGAAAATCTTTTCCAGGGTAATTGCTGCCGCTAAGGTAGCACAAATGCTTTATGACACCTGGCTTACAAAAATAGTGATTTCTCTAGCTACCCATTTCCTTGCTCTTTCACTTTTTTCCTGAAATTTAGAAAAAGAGGTGTTGGGGAATGACACCGGTAAAATGGATTGACTATCCCTGATTTTTGAAATCCCAGCTTTTCTTTGTGGAATTCCTTGGAGTTTTCTTTACCTTTTAAATTACTTTCTACACTCAGAGAGGTTGTTTGACGTAGAATATGAGCTATGTTAACTAAACAAATAACAGTTCCTATTGAAACATGTCTGAATTTATGTCTCTGTGGCAACATAAACACAGAACAGAAGAAAACAGGAGTTCTAGAAGGAATCTCAAGAATCTGATAAGTCCCCCCTCTTTTGCTACTAAAATACCTCAAAAATGGAGAGAAAGCTGATAAGGTACTGTGTTGGAGATAGGCAAGGTACTGTATAAAAGCAAAAGTTTAGCTTTTGGCACACATAATAGATAGGGGGAAATGCTACTGTAGATTATACTAGTTGCACTAAATGCTTGTCTATTAAAACCAGTTGAGTGTTTTTCCTGCTGTGCTGGCATGCAGAGCTGCTGTCTTCTGTGCTGTAGCATTAAACCAACAAAATTTCTGCTGCATTGAATTTATTTTTTTTTCTCCAAAAGTCTGTCAGTCACTTCACAGAACTTGCTAGGAATTATGAACATAAAAGTTGTGTGACAAGGAAGCAGGCTGCTGTCCCGCCAGTCTCTGCTTTTCGGCATCTTTTCATATGAGGGCAGGGTTTTGTGCTGGGCAGCAGAAGCAATTGTACATAAACCGAGGGCAAAGCTGAATTTAAGAGGCTTTGAAATGTCAATTCTTCAAGCCTTGTGTGGGCAAACTGCTACTTATGTTAGTTTTTCTGAGTAAATTTTTGGGGATTTTGACCCTTAGTATTTCTATTCAGTGGTAGAAATATGATATGTTTGGTTTAAACTCCTAGAGGCACTGTTCTTGAAATGGGCTGATGTGGCAAACATAGCACCACGTCAAAAAACTAGACAAGTTTTTGTTACCACTAGTTTGATTTTTTTTCCCAAAATACAGGCCGAAGTTGTTTAATATGTGAGAAATCTAAAATACAATTTTTTTTACCCCATTTAAGAAAGAGGCTTATTTCTCTGTGTGTTTGGTTTCTTTTTGTATTTTTTTTTAACTTGTCAGTTGAAAATATTTGCTGTGGTGTTTTGTTTTATTTTGTTTTATGAAAGAAACTAACCAAAATGGGCATTTCATTTTCTCCAAATTATGGTCCTACTCTGATAATGGTTAAGAAATTTATATTTTGCTGGTTTTTGATACTAGATACAGGGTCTTAAATTTTCAAAAGTGACTCATGCTTTGGCATAAGGCCATTTTAGAGTGCATAACCTAAAACATCTGAAAGATGGTGTTCAGTTCTTACTGGAAAAAAGGTTCCATTAGAGACATTTCAGTTTGTCAGCAAAATGTCCATCCAAAATCACCACTCATATGTGCAAATAGAGCTTATTGGATTTCCTTTCAGGCTGTGATTGAAAGGTTTTCATAATTTGAAAAAATCAGAAGATTAAAAGCAAACAAATTTTCACATCTCTCTGTAATTACATAATACAATGTGATGCAATGATATTATAATTTATGATATAAGATAGTTAGTTGCACTATTGCCTGTATTGCAAAGGGAAGGCAAGCAGTAATAACTGACGGCTAGACAGTGTGTTAGATTTTACTAATTTGTATACTACAACCAGGCAGATAGTGTAGTTGCATAGCTATAAGCTATTACGTTCAAGGCTTCCAAAACTCTAGACAATTCTAGCTGGATAATAGGATCCTTTGTAATTTTCTCTTTAAGGTCCTTATAACACTGTTATAGTGGCTATTTCGTAGAATGGTTTGGGTTAGAAGGGACCTTAAAGGTCACCTAGTTCCAACCCCCCTGCTGTGGACAGGGACACCTTCCACCAGACCAGGTTGCTCGAAGCCCCATCCAGCCTGGCCTGGAACACTTCCAGGGATGGGGCATCCACACCTTCTCTGGGAAACCTGCTCCAGTGTCTCATCACCCTCACAATAAAGAGTTTCTTCCTAACATCTAATCTAAATCTACCCTCTTTCAGTTTAAAGCCATTACCCCTTGTGCTATCACTACATGCCCTTGCAAGGATTCCCTCTGCAGCTTTCTTGTAGGCCCCTGTAGGTATTGGAAGGCTGCTAGTAAGTGTCCCCGGAGCCTTCCCTTCTCCAGCCTGAGCAACCACAACTCTCTCGGCCTGTCTCCATAGCAGAGGTGCTCCAGCCCTCTCACCATCTTCGTGGCCCTTCTCTAGACTCATTCCCAACATGTCCGTGTCCGTCTTTTGCTGGGGCCCCCAGAGTTGAATGGAAAAAATTCCAGGTGGGGATTTTGCGAGAGTGGAGTGAAGGTGGAGAATCACCTCCCTCAACCAGCTGGCCACACTTATGTGGCCCAGGGTACGGTTGGCTTTCTGGGCTGCAAGCGCACATTGCCAGGTGATGTTAAGCTCCTTGTCAACCAACACTCCCAAGTCTTTCTCCTCAATGCTGCCCTCAGTCCATTCTCTGCCCAGCCTGTATTTGTGCTTGGGATTGCCGTGACCCACATGCAGGACCTTGCCCTTGGCCCTGTTGAATGTCATGAGGTTTGCTCGGGCCCCTCTCCCAAGCCTGTCAAGGTCCCTCTGTATATCATTCCTTCTCTCCAGCGTGTCAACCACACCACGCAGCTTGGTGGTGTTGGCAGACTGCTGAGGGTGGAGTCAATCCCAGTGTCCATGTCACCAACAAAGGTGTTAAACAGCGCTACTTTCTCTATTTTTGCTTTTAGTTGGTGATGGAGCTGCTGCAGACCGGTGATTAGGCAACAGCAAACATCAGTTTATGAGTCTGTGATTCCTTGGGGCTGTAGTGGGGGAAGGAGCAGTCGCTGGGTGACCTAACATAAAAGGGGTGGCGTAATCTTACAGAGCAAAATGTAAAACCTAGCAAGGATTCTCTAAACGGCAGCACCAATATCAAAAGTGCTATTTCATGACAATTTATGTATCAATAGGAAGAAGCAGTGTTGTGTTTATTCCTGCCAAGGAGACATTTTTTAGATTTTTGTCATCAGTAAATACCTGTGAGGATAATCTGAATCAGTACATTGTCACCAAAATACATTTACAAAGACAGTCCTTAAGCAGGAGTTTGTTGGTATTTTTGTTCCCAAACACTGTCCATTTCTCTTCACTGCTAAAACAACAGGGAAGATCATTTGAACATCATAAATAAAAAGGTCTGATTTCAAATAGATGAGACTAGCACAGTCAGCTTTTGTGTTTACAGCATCGCTTTCAGCATAGCATAAAATGAGAAATTGAAAAATGATGTAGGAGTTCACCATGAGTACATCCTATGGGACAGGTTTACACTTCAGTATAGTTTTGAGTGAAGAAACCAGGTACAAAAACACAAGGAAATCTAAAATGGTTCCATGAAACAGGCAGATGTTCATCAAAATAACCTGATAATTGTCAGCATTCAGTGGAAGACATGTTCATAGTTAATAATTTTGATTCTTCATCGGTGAGGAAACCACAGACTATTCTGTCCAAGTTGCTAACGGTGCCATCCAAAATGCTGTCCAAGATTTGATTAAAACAGAGTATGCCTTTTGCACAATGAAATGTTACGGCTGGATCTAATTAACAACGAACAATTGGAACCACAGGAAAACAAAATAAAATAATGATCCAGATAAGTAATAGAGCTTTTCCATTACATAGTCCATATGACTGATCCCAAATATGAAAGTCATAGATTGAAAGAAAAAAAACCCCAACCAATGTTGAAATACTATATGGAAGAAAAACTCTTCTGGTTTGTAAAATGAAAAATGCTTTCTGCTCCGTTGTTGTTTAGCTGCAATACTCAGTTGCTTTGTCATATTGTACTTCTGATACATTTGCAGAAGAGAATTCCTTCCTTATAAGCAGGAAGCAGAACAAGTATGAAAGCCTTTTCTGAACAAATTAAGGAGAAAGTAGGATATTTTGTGTCTAGTATTGCCTATGGACATGGAATCACTCATCAGGGTGATCAAGCTGGAAGACTATAAACCTCTGCCTCTCTCCCATATTCTCTCCAGGTTGCTCCTCTGCCCCTGTCCTCTACCAACAGGCTTTAAGCATCTCCTTTCACCACTAGCTGGATGCTGATGTGGAAGGATAGTGGAGGTGATGCTACCCATTCCTTCCTCCTGTCAAATCGGGACCACTCAGCCACCTGGTGCCATGGGTTTGCTGCGTGTGCCTCATGCCACTTTGTTTATCCCTGCACATTCCTGTTACACAGTCTTCCTGCACCCCTGTCTGGTTCAGGGATCCATGCCAGAAGTCAAAACATTATAATTAATCTATGAAAAAAAAACCCACAAAACTTCTACATGGGAGACATGCTACTTGTGATGTTGATGTCTGTTGCATTGGATCTGGATTTCTCTTGACTATCTAATTATAGTGCCTGTCTCCATCAAAGCAGTTCATGATAAACTAGTGGATTTTTTGTCATATATACCATTAGCAACTGTTTCAGTGTGTTGAAAGGTCACCTTCAAAATCCAGTAGATAACTCTGCATGCTACTGCCCACCAATAATTAATTATCTCCAAAATTTAAACTTATGATAATGAATCACTGATCTTAGTGAAGTGGTTTGGGAAAGTAATTCCCATTTTATTTACTATAGTTTCTTGAGTAACAGTCCAGTTCTCCCATTTTAGTTGAATAATAAGCCAGTAGGATCAAAATCATCTCAGGATAACTTTGTGCAAAATTTTTTGACTCTGTGATTCCCAGCTCAGTGTTTTATTGTGAGGAGATGTAAAATCCTTCCTGACTTGTAACAAGGGCAGGAACTGTGGTAGCCATCGATAACTAAAGAAAGAATGTGCACCGTATTGTAAGATAACTTCTCAGCTATGTTCTGTTCATGGTATACATTGAAGTAAAACCTAACATCCTCTTTAATTCACAGAGTTGGATACTTGAAGTCATCTTTGCTTTTGTGTTTTCCTAGTCTTGGGACAAGCTGGCTGGCAGTTCACTTCAGAGCATCCTCAGATGCAGCTGTAACTGGTGGATCCCCTGGCGAGTGCCGTGCAGCCAGCCACAGGCCTCTGGTGCATAGGGAGCGCCTGTCCTCAGGAGGCTGCCGGTGAAATTAGACATCCAAAATACTGTCTGCATCTGCCATGGGTCAGGGCATCCCACTTCGGTGTGTCTAGGTGCCTTTCTTGACCAGACAGACCAGTGCAAAGGCAAAAACAAGGTCTTTGCTCTCAGTGGTGTATCACTCAACTGATGCATTGTTGTTCATATGGCAGTGGCCTGATCAGTAGCCAGAGTGGGCTCATCGGGCAGTTGTTCAGCTTGCGCTTCTTGTGCAACCATGTGGCTGCTCAGCATCAGCTGGTGGGGACTGTGGGCATCACCTTTTGGTCTCTGCTCCCGTTTCACTGCAGCAGCTGGCATACTTTGCCTGGTTGCTGGAGAACATCATCTACCTTTAGTGTGGTTTTTGCTTTGGGCTCAAAGTTTGCTCTGCTCATTTATCATCATTTGCTAACCGTAAAACACGTATATTCTACAATTCAGCCTACGTAGGAGAGCTTGGCAGAGACTTGACGGCATCCTAAATGACATGCATTTAAAGTCCCTTTTATGGTAACATTATAAAAGGGTCCTTAGTGTAAGTGGGGATAATGCTTAGAGGTTTTCTTAAAAAAATATTCTGCATATAGTATAGTCTTTTAATATATCCTCATGCATAAACCCTCTCAGTATAATTACAGCCTTGTAAATCCCCATTATTTGTTCTCTATTTGTAACAAAGGATTTGTCTGCTGAGTTACAACTGCAAATTCCTCATAAACCCAGCAGCTGTGTATTATCTGTGATATACTGGGGGGGCGGGAACAGGCAAATACCACTGGCTTTCTAACAGAAACATAAATTAAGCTTTTTTTATGGAGCATCCAAAAGGGGGAAAATATGTTTCCTCATTCCTGCTAGTTGTGCGTTCAGAAGGTTTCACTGTGTTTTTGAATTTGAGTACTTGGATAGATGATTTTTTTTTTCCTGATCTCCTGTGGTAGAAATAAACATCAAAGACAATTGCAACAGCTTAGCTTTGATACATTGTTACATAGTTACTAAACAAATGTCTAAATCTGTCAGTTTCTCTCCTGTTGGGAGTTTAGCCCAACTCCACCTTTCAAAAAACCCTGAAGCTTCAGCGTGCTTGACCTTAGCTCCAGAAAACAAAGCAAATATAATTTCTTAAGGCTTTTATCCTGTTAGCTTATCCAGAGAATCTTCATTCCACGATATTTTGAATTTAGTCATAGTCACTAGCAAACAGTGTCACTGTCAGGAGCAGCGTGTATCACCACCTCTCCGCAAATGATGAAGAGAAGTTGGGTTGTGCCTGCACGATTTAAACCTAACTGTGTTTCAGTGCAGATTTGTGTTTGCTCTATATACTGGGCATAGGGAGACATTGTCCAAAGCCCTTCTTAGAAATACTTCTGTTTCATTGTCTATTTCTTATACAGACAACCAAAACTGCCATTTGAAAAATACTTCCCCATGGAATTGCTGGCCAGATGATTATACAGTGTTGTACAATACTCCTTAAAATCTCTACTGTACCATAAGAAGAAGTTATTCTCTAAGCTTGCTTTCTCTGACTCTTACATGGCAGATTTTGATTTTATTTGTTCTTAGGGTGGTTTTCATAGCTTTCAAAATGTATGCAGAGCTTAAGGACATATTCCTTGCTCAGATCACGCAGCCTGTGCCACAGGTCTGAACTGCATTGGGATGATTCACTGGGACATGCTACGCATGGGACTTAAATGAGGGCACGTGCCATACAGGTAGGAAGAAAAAAAAAAAGAAAAGGAGGAAGAAATGTAATAAAAAAGATCTTAAAATCAAATATAAAGAAGTTAACGTACTACAGACAAGTTCACCGTGATTTTTTTTCCACATTAGAAGCATGTATTAAACCTGTGCTTTCATAACTTTGTTGCGTTAGTTTCGGATGGAAATACCGTGAGAGCTGCATTCCAGCATGCAGGTGTGATGGCTGTCATCCGCCATACCAAACAGAGCATGGCAGAAAAAGTATTGGGGGAGGGCAGGGGGGGAAGTATGCTTTCTGGATGTTTGTCACAAGTTGGAGGCAGCCAGGCTTTAAGTTCTGGGGTGTGTTGGGGTGGGACTGGTACCCTGGAAAAGGTAACATAACAAAGTCTGTTGTGTTTTATTCCAGGACTCAATAATGACATTCACTGGGTGAGGATATTGTGCAGCAATTTACTATACATTTGTCCTTGAAGATACTAGGCTTTTTAATTCTGCCATCCCATAGAAAATGAACTAGCATCAATAAAGGCAACCATAATAGTTCTCATGTCAGTGGGGTGATTATAAGCAGAAAAATAAGTGTTTTCAGATACAAGGTTTGAAGGTCCAAGTCTTACTTGTGCTGTAGTTCTTGCTTACTCAGACATACAGGCATTGATTAAAACCTGGTGTAAAGTGGTCTGAATCTAAAGATGAAGTGTCTCACCTGGTTTGGGCTGTCTTAGCTTGTCTGCTTTCAGAGTTCCTCTTCAGTAAGCTGGAGGAGGAAAGGAGAAGACTCCAGGGTGCTGGCTGCACCACCAATCTCAGAGTGGTGACTTCCACCAATAACTGCCGTATATGGTTAGACACATTTGGGAGGAATATTCCTGAGTCTCAAAACTTTCCATTTCACCACCTTCATACATTGCATTTAAAGCTTGAAGGTTCCCCTCACATTTGACTATTGTTAGTTTTCTGTGAAGTTTTGGGCAATACTCAGAAAAGCGATGAACATTGGTAGTTCAAAAATATGTATGAAAGCTTGTTTTCAGCATCCTAATGCCTTTTGTAATTGGGTTTTTGATCCTAGGCAAGGTTTCAAGCCTAAGGTGGATGGAGGGTTTCTCATTGACTGCAGTGTGCATCGTTGCGCTTTGAGTGGCACTGGGCCAGGTCCTATGGAGATGCCATACTTAAATACCTTTCAGAGGGAGAGAATAATCGAGTTTAGGACTTGTGATTGTTAGGCATAGAGAGAATAGCTGCTCTTTTCTGAGATCTGCTTAGTTCTCTCAAATTCTGTGAATCCCTGTGTTACTATAATACATTAGCTTTTCCTTTTAATGACACAATTTTTTACAAAGACTAGAGAAATATGTTTGAGGATTTGAAACAATTATTTTAGTACAGTTTTTGTTTTAAAAGTAAATTAATTGATGTTTGTCATTTTTTAAATTCAAGGAAAATTCTGACACTAACGTGTATAATGTAAATAAAATGTACTGTAATAGAACTTGAAGGTCTAGTAGCGAAAGTGTATTCTGATCTTTTTAATTCTTCATTAAAACAGAGCATTATAATGGAAATGCTGGCAAAACAGGATTATGAGCCATTGCTGTCTGTGAACTCACCATTTACTGGGGAGGATAATAGCTTCTGGACAGTGCATTCATACCGTTTTCAGTAAAGCAGCTGTGAGTTTTTAGCTCCTTAGGATGGTCTCCGCAAACGTACAATGGTAGCAATGGTGATTTTTGTTTCCTCATTATTCCACCTCTGAACAGTTGGGTCAAGCTACCTGGCTGAAATGTAAGACTTCTTAGACCCAGGAGGAGGACTAGCTTCCAAAAAATCATTGAACTGTATTTCTATGACAGCCAGTCATCAAGAGCAGTAACAATGGTGGGGTGAAGAAAGAGGAATGTGCCTGAGCATTCAGCACTTCCCTGGGGAGAAGGACAGATGTGAGACGGTGGCTCTCGGACTGGTTGTGCTGGTGGAGCAGCAGAACATGGACCACATACTCCTTTTGCTATTGGCAGTTATATGTAGGCATGTATAGCTGTGGGTGGGGTTATGTGCAGGTTTTTGGCAACAATGGTTGATTTTTAATCTGTAGGTGTGCGTTATATGGAACTATTTATGTGTTTTCTGCCTTCCAGCTATGATCTTGTCTTTGCTGTCCAATCTAAACATGGGCTTTCTTCTAGCCTTTTATCCTGTAGAGAGTGTTTACCCACATGATAATTATGATTAGCATTGTGCTGGTAGTAAATGTTCTTAGGATGCATCTGTAGGTCTCAGAGTTTAGCCTGTGCACGCAGACCTATCTGCTGTCTTGCTGCACCTGCAGAGAGTTGAGTCTCCCTAAGGAAGCACCAGACGATCCAAGGCATGCTGTGTAAAGTTTCAGAAATGAAAATGCCTGTCACAGATTAGACTTTGTCATGCCGCAGTCATGGCTTTTCACTCTACAAAGTTCATGGCACAACTTCCTAACTACTGCAAGTGCTGGAACTGTGAAATCAAATGGCCTTGAGTCAAGACTGGTGGGGCAGGAAGAATTAAATTACATTTCTATGCCAGCAGAGTTCCCTGCATCTTGAGGAACAACTCTGCTGAGGGAGGTCAGTGGGTCAGTGAGATTTTTCTCTGTTGGGTTTTTTTTCCTAAGTTAGGGTTTGTTGGGTTTTTGGTTGTTTGGTTTCGGTTCTGTTTTTTGGGGGGGGTTTTTTGGTGTTTTTTTTTTTTTTTTTCCCCATTGACTGCATTTTAATTCTTACTGGGAGCTGCTAAACAGCAGAACTGAAAGCCAAACTTATTGGAATGATTTCAGGAATGGATTTATCTTCTGATCGGGATTCTTGATCCTCCACCCCTTTCTTTTTGCTTTCTTGACTCTGATGGAATGAGAACTCCGTGGCTTTTCCAGGCCTGGTTGGCTTTCTGTGATCTTTTGTGAAAAAGGAAATTCTTGTTACTTTGCTCAGTCAGTCTCCTTGTGGACCTCTGAATATCAGAGCATCCTGTGGGGGCTACAAAAATAAACTGAAGCAAATCCTGGGGTGATGGTGAATCTGTCTAGAAGACTGAATAGATTTGCATCTTTTGGTAACTTTAAATTATTTTCCCCCTACCTGTTTTTTAAATGAAGATGTCTGTGATGTATTTCAGGAGCCTAAAAGTAATTTTTAATAGGATGAATGGGGTTTTGTTGGATAATAATACATGTACAAGAGGAAGATCTAATATGTCATCTCTAATATGATATCTGTTCAAAGACTTATGCAGAGTATGTAATTTATATTTAAATTTTGGAAAGTGCACCTGGATGCCTTTTTCTCCTACCGTGTACCGGATAAGTGCTGAATCATTTGGAAATAAATTGTTTTCACTAATTGGGTATATTCATTATAGGGATCAAACCCATGTTTTTGTTAATGGCAAGATACATTGCCGTATCTTCAGCTTTGCAATTTCTGCTAAACAGCATATAATAGAAAAGACAAAATAATAATGACTGAAATAAAAAGGAACGCTTTTATGTGTACAGCTCCATGCAGTCAAGAATTTTCTGAGTCTGGGAAAGGAGGAAATATTCATCTACATCTATTCTGCAGTCTAATCCATTTGGCAGTATTAGTTTTCTGTGGTTCGACTGGAGTCAGTGGTGAGTCTTCTTCAAGAAGACTCATGAACAGCATCAGCAAAGTACATTGTTACAACAATCTCTGTACTTTTTTTTTTAGTGTTAGTTTTGGTAGTTACAAAACTGCTTCATAAGGAGTTGTTCTGAAAAAGATGGAGCTTGCAAAAAGGTTTTATGATTTTATTTATTTTTTTTTATCTGAATTGAAAGGATAATGGTAAATACCTCGTTGAAGTTACGGAGTCTTTTGGCACTGAGTGTGGGCAGTTGTCTGCTTAGTTTAACTTAATTGTATTGATGTGCTTTTGAGGCAGTCTGCTAGAATCCCTCCGGAGTGCATCCAAAGTTAACACATTTGGTGACTGGCAACAAGTACAGTTTTTACTGTAGAGAGGCATATGCTTAGAAAAAATGACACATCTGAATGTTGCAATAAAAATTTCTTCCCTATTTTGGTAGAGCTCTTTCCCTCCATCTGAACAAGGAGGTCATTAAGCATGAAGCAGTGCAAGCAGATAAGAGGAAATACATTTTTATGTGAAAGCAAAGAGCCCACGTGAAACTCTGCCATGGTGTCAGAGGGAGGTAAGGCAGGCAACCTGGCAAGTCTTCTGCAGGGACCATTGAATGGTCGGAGCCTCACTCACCCAGTGTGGTTTTGGGCATGCTGGGGTGAGGATTATTTCCACTTGGAGAGAAGCCAGATCATCTTAAAATAAAGGAAGCTTCCTGCTACCTGGTGGAGAGCAATAATGGGCCCTTCTTTCTCTAGGACATGATTCTCTTGGACAATTGTCTATTGAGACCATCAAGCTAGGCAGGCAGCAGGGCCTGTGAGAACATAAGATGGGAGGTGCTCATGGCCCTCATTATATCTTGTCCTCTTATCAACAGCTAGATCAGATAAGGGAAAGTTAGGCAAACTGTTTCTTTAAGCATGCTAGGATTTAATTTTTTTTCTGGGAGTCATAAACCGTGCCAAAGTCAGCTTTCATTCTTCTTTTAAAAGTACGTAGGATGAGTTAAATATGCTTCAAAGCAGCCTGTGCTGTGAGTGTTTCTAGCATAGAATACTGCGTTTCAAAAGCTGTGGATCTTGTCACAAGTCCAGGATGACTTTTAGTCTTCTTCAGACTTGCCTCTGTACCTGCTTTGTGGTTAAAACAGGCTATCCTGTAAGACATTCCTTTCCCTTCCCACAAAGAACCATTCTGGTCCCATAAACTTGGTGCTGTGGACCGCTGTAGTATTGGGGCAGGTGAGTAATAAAGAATCAGAGACATAATATGTCCTCAGTTGCACTCTGGCTAGCTTCAATGGATGTTTTGCATGAGAAAAGTAGGAAGGATTTGGCTCGTGCTGTAAGAAATCCCACTCAATCCTGTTGAAACAGTCATCCAGTGACACAACGCCTGCTGGTTCTGTGCCTTGATTCCTGCATGCAGAACCTTGAAGTTACCTTTTGTGGGTGATGCACACATAAAGCCAGATGGGTAAATGTGAAGTGATTTGGTGCTGATGTATGTTTTAATAGCTGATTATCACAAAAAGCTGTAGAAAATGAAATCTGTGAGGTTTTTGTATATTTTACTAAGTGATGAAATGACCTTATAGTTAGTTCTCTTCCTTTAAAGGTAAATGTGTGCAGATACTCTGCTGTGGGAAATCAGACATTGCAAATGTCAGCTCTGATGAGCTGATTCATAAAAATGAGATCTCATGCCTTTTTTCAAAATGGATGTTTAATTGAATGATTTTCTGCACTTCAGGAATGTCTCCTTTTAAGTTTGCCTGTTCCCTTTCTGAAGTAGGCTTATTTTATTGGTCTCATAAAATACTAACTTAAGGGAATTCTACTTCTGCTATTCACTTAAGCTTTGCTTCCCTCAGATGGACAGATTCACAGCCGTTCCTTGAAGACTGTAATTAACCCCTCTGTCCCCCAAAACGGTATTTGCATTGTAGAGAGGGAAATTAGTCTCTTCAGCTATTGCAACTGACCGCATGCTTTGAGGCCAAGCTTTGAGTTCATCCTTGGCAAAGATGAACAAGGTGTCTTCTTGGTTTCCTTCATCTGTATATTTCTAACCACACTGACTAATGGCTGATGAGGTGTACAGAAAGTGCTAGAGGCTGAGATGCTTTGCCTGTGACTCAGCATGATTTTCATTGCTTTCCAGCAAATACTAATAATTGTCAGATTTTATTAGGCTTGGCTTTTTGTTTTCTATTTCATGTTATTATGCTAATTTAGAAAATGAAATAAGATAATGTGCGTTTCTGTTCTTGCATATATTAGTGGCAAAAAGTACCCATTTACTTCAGAGTTACCAGAATCCAATTCCCAATTATAGTGCTGATGCCTGCAAATAGTTCTCCTTGGTTGTAAAGGACTGAACAAAAGTCACAAAGAAATGAAAGGTTAATTAATAATTTTGCAGGCCTCAAAATGTATTAATTGTTCTGAGTCATGCTGGAACTTTTCAGAATAGTCTTAAAGCTTTTGTGGTTTTCAGATCTTGTGATGTATATCGGTAAGCTATTGGCAAATGTGTCATTTAGAATGGCTTAGTTGAAGCAGATGTTTAATGAAATGACTTCATGCTTTCCTTCTTCTGCAACCACTGCTGACCCTACAGGTTTTGGGACAGAGCAGAAAACAGCAGATTTTATAAAAAACCTTCCAGGCTGGGAAACTCTTTGAATGAGGATACTGCAATGCAAGTCCACCTAATAATAGGAAATATCCAGTGTCCATTAAAAATAAGAGCAATACAAATACTGGTTATAAAGTTCTGCTTGCAGTGAAAATAAACCTACAAAGTGTGCCTAATCAGCCTGCAGTTTAGGTCATGAATTGACTAGATCAGTTGTTTGTATTGGTATTTCCAAAGCATTTGAAATGTTTGCTTAGAACAGCTAGTTATGATAGTAAATAAATAAAGGTCTCCATTCCAGGGTGTTGAGAATGATTAACTCTCCAAAATAATGGGAATTAGTTTCAGTTATGCAAAAAGAACACCATAGTTTTGGTGTTAACTGAAGTGAAAATAAAATAATAACTTCAGAAAGTACTTTTTTACCATGTGGACCTTTAATACAAATTTTTTTACTCTTTTCAGTGAAAGAACAGAACATGAAGCTCTAATAAGGTAAGATTTTTTTATTCCACTTTACCTACAATTAACTTGAATATCGTACTAATTTTTAACAAATAAATTCAGATTTTGGAGTATGTCCTAGGCACAGTGTTGGTCAGTATGTCCAAGCAAGAAAAGGAGACAATATTGCAGAATAAGTGTAACGACATTTGACTTTTTTTTTTTTTCTTCTTTTATTGTTACTAAGCCACTCTTTGGTCATTTAATCAAAATAAGATACCTGCATAATTTGGAAACTTCTTTTTGCTTATAAGGAGTTCACAGATACCTATTTTTCAGTAGAGACTATAGTTTTCACTACTCCGTCAGTTAAAATCTGATTTATAAGGAGCACTTCTTTGCAGTTTGAAAATGAAATATTAGACTATATGCTGATAAAATAAGTAGCTTTGCGGCTTTTTTTTTTTTTTTTTTTTTTTTTTTTTTTTTTGAGATGTGGTGGTGGGAGTTTGACTTACATAGTTAAATAAATGTATCCGTAGAGGAGGGGTGAACTCTTCTAGAGAGTGAATATTTTCTCCTATATAACATGATTCAGGCTGGAGATGGATTCCCTATGCATCTGCTAGATGAGCAAAAGACAGAAGAATGTCTTTTAATACATTACCAACATCAAGGGGTGTTCAAAAAGGGGGTTTTATCTTTCATTGCTAGTGAGGATGCTGACATTCATGTATTGTGTTTCTGTTCATATAGAAAATGAAACAGCTGTGTCAAATAACATGTCCAGGTGTGTGATAGCAAGTTGTTTTGACAGGCAGCTGCCGTATGATCCTGTTCAGAGCATTACAGAAATTTATCATTACTTTTCAGTCACAGGAAATCGTTTCAATTTTAATAACCATTCACAGGATACCGAGGAAGGGAGGTGGTGTGGGTTACTGTTTTCCTTTCCTGCTATTATTTACCTGGTTTGGTCTTCATTGGTGGTTAAACTGAAAGCTTGCAGAGTGGGATTTTGTGCACTTATTTCAAGTCTGACACCTTCCAAATGGAAATGTATTAAAAGGAATGTTTTTTAAACCTACAGGCTTCCCAAACCGTTAAAAGTTGATACAGCTACATAAACTATATTCCTGATTTGCAGATAGGCATCCTTGGAATAGGGAAGAGGGAGGCTTAAAAGTTACACAAAATATAAGCTGTTTGAAACTACAAGTGAGTGCTAATGTGAAATATTAATTGAAAAAGCACAAGTGGTGTGAAAAAGCAATGAGAAGTCATACCACATTTTTGTGGTGATACATCCACATTTGTGGAAAATTTTAAAGTGATCTTGTAAATAGCAGACAATCTAGAATTGCAGTTCTTGCTTTGTGTTAGTACATGGAGAGAATGTGCGTGTATTTGCAGTTACAAAGGTGTGTGCATACATAATATATCTCTGAGACAGCAAGATGCTGCTGTTCTGCACCAAATCGGTGTGAAGGACTGAAAGCCCTTCTGGAATAGGGCTGAGGAAGCTAAGGAACTTTATAATGTGTTGAGAAACACATGGGTAGTACAGGGATTTTGTAAATGCCAGAAGGGGTTCTAGTTCTGAGCAGTTTGTACATTGATCTCATCAGTATCCATGATTCAGGGAGGACACAAGTCCTCTTTCTGTCTCATTACCACGATTCAGCTATTCAAGAACTGGGCAAATGCTGAAAAAACGAATTAAGCTCGCTGGGTTTGTAGTTGATCACCTAACACAAGAGAGCCTTATGTGGAGCCTCTGAATGCTGCATTAATACAAATGTCTAAGTTATATAGCATGACAGCAGTAGTGGAAACTTACTCATTTTGTTTCCCAGAGTCACAACTGGAAGTATTTTAGGGTACATATTGCTCACTCCTGGATTTCTGCCTTGGCAGTGCCTGCAGTAGTGGTCATTCTGTTAGCAAGAATTTTATGTGATTTTTGACATACGAGTAGTAGAAAACCACCTGCTGTCAGCTGCCTATTTCTTTAACTGTAGTGTTCGGTAACTACCGATCCAGTTTGAGCCAGAATTCGTCAGTTAAGGTAAAAATTAGACTCTGCAGATTGCAGCGCTATTTATCCCAAATTTCCAGGTCTTACAAGTACTTGGGTGACTGCTATGGAAGCTGGAAAAGCTTGTTAAAGAGGATGCTCGGGGCCTTCCCTTCGCACTTGAATTGACTTTTCTCTTTTAGTCTCCATAGTCAAAAGCTATTTATAATACCACCGCAGCTGCTGTGCGTTGGATTCAGGAATCCCTGTTTTGATTTGCCAAGCAGGCAAAGCTATTTATCTCAGGTAAGAGAATTCTGAGGTGTGATGTGGTTAATATCTAAAAATATCTGTGTAGGGAGATAGGATAGGGCTCCAACAGACAAAAACACGGCAAGATAAGCAAGAGGAGTTCAGCTTGGAAATGCGATACTGTGGGTGTAATTAACCATTGGAAATGCTTCGAAAGGAATGTGGTAGATCACTTGGAGTAATTAAATCAAGATTAGATCTCCTACTGAAATACCTTCTAGTAGAGTTACAAGTTCTTGTACTTTGTAAAGAAATTGCTGCGTGAGGTATTATGGCCTGTGCCAGGCAGGAAGTCAGACCAGATTATCCTAAGAGTTCCTTCAGGCCTTTTAAATCCACATCTCCACCAACAAAGGCTCTTATGTGGTGCAGGCAGCCACAGGATTTCCAAAATCGGAGCTGCAGCGGGTCACTCTTGTTTCAGTGGTGAAAGGTTGAAAAGTCTTTGAGCAGATGCTTGAAGGAGCGCAGTGGTGGGCACGGCGCTGCTGCGTGGGCGGCTTGCGTGTGCTGCCGCCGTACAGACCGTAGTGAGCCCATTTCTGCTCGCCTCGGCGGCCTGTAGGCACAGCTTGCTGCATCGTCTTCTAATATTCCACCTGATTTACTCGGTAGCTTGCATTTTGTATTGAGTTCACTGAAAAGTAATGATTTGTCTGTGGTGTTCATTGAGTCTTTCCTGTGATACCACTAAAGTCCTGAATGAGTTTGGAATTTTCTGCAGTTACTCAGTGAGCATAATGCTATCACCTTTAACACAGGATTTTCTATAGCTAGTCTTTATACCCATATGAGTAGAAAGGGTAGGATACATTTTTAGCAGATTGTGTAGAATTCCTGTACAAAATAATCTGCTTTCCCCAAAATTGAAAAAGTAATAAATTGTATATTTGCTCTGGGACCGACGTGGGATACTCAAGAAGAGGGGAGGTCACTCGTCTTTCTGTTCTCATCAACATACCTGTTTACTGGGTAAAAGGCAGCAGATCCTTTTCATAGAAAATACCAAAAAAATGGTTGATCAAAAAGGTAATTTTATACTAGAAGAAACACAGAACACTGTGTTGAACAAGAATAGCCCTGACTCCTTTTTGTTATTTTGATAAGCTCATTAATTTCAACATCCAAAATTAATTGGGAGTTAACTGTGCAAAATCTTACAAATGGAAAAAATCTGTCAACCTGAGCTCAGAATTCTGTCATCCTGCTGCACTTACATAGCATAGCTTCTCTTACAGGGATGTACAGTGAAACTCCACAGTAGTGTGACAGGAGGAATGCCAAAGAGTTGTGCTGGCTGTATGTGTGCATAAAACATTATTCAGGAGAGCCTTCACATAATTCTGGCTCTCTTGAAAGACCTGTGAAAAAGCTCTTCTGTAATACTTTAAGAAACCAGAGCTGTCCAGGGTAATTTGAGGCTGAGGCCAGGCATATTGGAGGATTTTGTGTTCCAGAATACCTGATACCCAACCTGCCAGCAGGTGGTGGGCACTTGGTACCTGGCTTGTTTCTGTCCTCTGAGCATCCCTACTGCTCTTCCTCCCTCCCTGGGCTAACCTGTACGTATCGTTTACACTTGGCAGTCTAAACCTGAATTGGGAGAATTATTAGACTAAACCAATAGGAAGACTAAAGTAGAGAAGAGGAATACCCTTGTGTTTGATAACCCAAAGGAAGGTGGCTGAGGTGAGTCTGTGTCCCTGCACATGAAGGCTACATCTGCTTTCATGGACGTCCAAGAAAAAGGGAAAGGTGAGGGATGGCAAGAGATTGGAAAAAGATAAAAAAAAGGTTAATTACCCTTGCCTAGTAGGTAAGGGATTAGCGGCTATGGTGAAATATAAAGGAGAGAAGGCTTTGGTTAGTCAGGAGTCAAACGTGTTTGGCTGGTTGCTATGCAATAACACTTGCGATTTTTTAGTGTGAAGTTTCTTATCCACCGTCTCTCCTGAAAATACATTACATACCTATGGTTTTGACAAATTCCTGATAGCCATAATACTGACTGTGGAGAGTATTTAAAAACAAACTTCAGGATGCCTTTTTTTCACGTTTTTGCTACTACTGAGTCACTGTTAATGGGTACTTCAGTTCTGAAAAGGAGTGGAGGAGGCTGTGCTATGGAAGAAAAAGCAATTGCTGTCTCCATTTGAGCCATCAAATTGCTGCTGTTTTCCTTCATGTGAAAGCTTGTGGCTAGTCTTTTAATGTAAAGGAAAACAGTCTTTCATACCACAGAAGGAACGCCTCTGCTGGACAGTTGTACACAACCTTGCAAAATTGATTTTGGTTGTTGCTGAGAGCTTCCTTGGCATTTCTTTCTGTTCAGGCAATGCTGTAAAAGTACTCAACATGACAAAAAGAAGGAGTTGTGTTAAGGTCTGGGGAGTTCTTTTGGCTCATTTCCAATGCACTGCTACTCCCGAATTTGTTATTTATATTGTAGAACTGCACTTGCTGTAAAAGCTTAGTTTTACTGCATTTAAAAGCTATTGAATTCAGTTTCCTGCATTTTTGTTTACTTAATAACCCCTATACAAGAATCCATGATTTGCTTGGGTAACTTGTTGTTCTCTTCCAAGAAATAAATGTACCTTTTGCAAAATTTTTTAAATTCACATGCTGTTGGAGCACAGTTTGCTGTAAAGAAGTACCATGGTGCTTATGCTGTGCTCGCAATGTCTGCTCAGATAAGAGTTAAGCATGCTGCACTCACTGTTACATAACTTTGCAAAAAGTGTCAATTCAGGGAAATTCTGCTGCCGTGAGAGAACGGGAGCTTCAGGAATGTTCTCTCCCACTTAATGGAAATGTGGCTTTTGGTGACTAGTTCATTTAGAAAATAGCAGATTGTGTGTATGCACTCATTGACCGAGTCCAACTTGAACATCATGATGGGTGTTCAGGGCAGCAGATCCTGCGGTTTGCTGCAGCCCTGGGAGGGTGGCTGTGGCTCCAGTAGTAGCAGGCTGGTATAGCGTATGTCTGGCTGCTACCAGAAGGGATTTGCAGCTGGGAAGTGTTTTGTTTTGAGTAACCTTTAGAAGATTGCTTCTGAAAAATTGCCAGGTTGGCCAGACAGATCAAGTCCCATCAGCGGGAGGGACAGCTGTTCATTTGGATACATCTGCATCATTTGGCTGCGTGGGTCCTAAGACCCACCTGCAGAGAAGGGAGGCAGGTAGGACAACATGCATTGTGTCAGAAATTCTGTTTGTCTTTTGGCATTACAGAAATGGCCTTGCCATATGGATGTGGTGGACGGGTAGGTCACTCATCTAATTTTTCTGTCTTTGCCATTTTGCCCAGAGCCCCTCTGTTTCAGCCCTGAGAGATCCTGTTTAGTACAGAATATTTCAGATTACTGTACCCTGCTATTAGCACTAGCCAAAGCCTCCCTCCCCCAATATATATTACTGTGAAAATATGGGTAAGAAGGTAAATAAAAAGTTGGGGAAGCCAATATTGCCTGAATATTACTAGTCCTAGTCTCTCTAAGCAATTATATCCATTTTCTGCCTTTTTGCCCACTTCAAGGGTCTGAGACTTTACAGAAAGCCTGTCTGGAAGCTGCTACAGAACTACATGGTCGTAGCTAGATTTGCTTCTAGGTCGTTCTCATTCAGTAGCATCCTCATAGCAAGCTTTGCTTCTGTTGTTTGATTTTCCTCATCTGTGGCTTTAATCCAGTGCCCTTTCTTTAATCACATCCTATACACATCTGTCCTTTGAGTCCCACAGCTCTCCTCCTCTCCAGGTTTGGGGTCTCTGTTGTTTGCACTGTTGTGCAGGAGACTCTGAATGATTTAATTTTGTCAATTGAAGCAAACAGACAGTAAGAACATATGCCACAGCACAAAATGTTCTCTAACCACTTATTTGACAAGTGCAGTTTAATTATTTAGCGTAGCTTTTAAAGGTAATGAAGTCCTAGTAACATGAGACTTAACACTCTCCTATTAATTTTTCCCTGAGAGATGGGAAAAGACTGCTGTATTTTTGTGTGCAAACTGAGAGTGTGCAAACTAACGAGATTTGACTGAGAATGCGTAAGAGGGGCTGGAACCTTTCAGTGCTTCTTAATAGTTTTTCTAATAGGTAGTAAATCCAAGAGCATCATACGGTTAGATAAGATTCTGCCTGTGCTGGCAAACCAGAAGATGCCGTCTGATGCTTTGCCAAAACAAAACAGAGTTTTCTTGGCCCAGCTGTATTTTGATTGAACGTGTAACTTGGTAAGAGGAAAAGCTGGAAGTCACAGCCTTGTTGAAGACATACAGTTTAAAATAATTTTCTGTAGCATGATAGATTTCATGTTGCTACAAAATAAATATTTAATCAGCGCTAATATTTTTGGTTCCCTTAGGCAGTGAGAGACGTAGAAGTTCTAACCTTTTGCTCAAGTAAGTACGAATGCAGTCTAGCAGGAAGTTCAAAGTAAAATGCATGTATATCCTAGAGTTCTTTTTAAAATGGATTTTATGTGCAGCCAGCCAGGATCGACGGCTAATTTTGTTCACAACAGAGAACAGTTTATCTCAAAGTTAAAAAGCCGCCCTCCCCCCAAAAAAACGAAAAGATCTCAAAAAGATAAATGTAAACTGAGCTGAAAGCCACCATGCCTGTTAAATTGATTTGAGTTGTATGGTGAACTAGATTTGTTAAAATTACATTGGAGGAAAAAACCCAACACACCAGCCTCAAATGCTTTGCTTTTCAGTGAGAAAGCTGCCTCAGCCATGCCCGCCCAGCTCAATGACGGAAGGGGACGGTCTAGTGGCTCTGGAGAGTCACACTTACTGGTTAGTTTCTAATTCCTTGATCTTACGTGATATACCGGTCTCTTTATTCAGAGGCTTCACTTGTGTAGTACAAAAGGATATTGTGCGCAGGGAGTATTTCTTACCTGAGCTGCTCTGTGAAGAGCCGTGGGAGAGTTTGGCCCTTGGAGGGCACGAGCTCTCTGTGGGTTCTGGATACTGCTGAAGTCGGAGTGTGGCTGGGGGGTCAGACATGGCTTCCTATGAAAGGTGCAGCTCCTGCAATCTTCATCAGACAGGAGAATGGGAGACTTAAATTTCTTGCTCCTCCTGTGATTTCACTTGAGGGGTTTTGTTTGCAGAGGGAGCTAGGGCTAAATGGAGTCTACTGTATTTTTCCTTCAAACGTGAACTTCTGACTGAAGTTTCTTCTGCTGTTTCCCCTTTCTGCTCAAGAGTCAGTAAGAGCTCTTCCCTGGTACCATGACGGGCAGACCTGTATTTGTAATGAATCAGTCCCGAGACAGTCATCGTGCTTGCATTTCAGAAACAGGACACATCTGCTCATTAATCCTCTCTCTCTTTTCATCTGTTAGAAGCTTGTTTCCATCCTTCTAGTCATCAGCATCTTTCATTGTCCTTTCACAAATTGATTTAAAAACCTATCGTCCCTCTTAGATTTAATAATCACAGAAAAAAACAGAGGTAAAGATAAAATAATAAAATTTGAGGGAGGGAAATGTAAATTTTGAACTTAGACTTGGTGTACACACACCTCACAGAGGGGCAGCAGGTTTCCATAAAGGTCAGCCAGATACCAAGGAAAAAGTTCTCTGCCACATCGTGAGTGCCACCACGGTAAAGAAGTACTGAAATTTTGCTAACTGTGAGGTTGTCGGTTTAAAATGTGTCATAGTCCTTTACTTACAGTAGATAGGTGGTACTGAGAGACTCCTATTGAGCAGTTATGACAAGTGTTGACATTTCCGACTTCCATAATGTTAAGATGCTAACCATGCACACCATTAGTCTCACCCCCTTATTGGGGCTGATGCAGAGCGCCTTACATTTTACAGTTACAGAGCAGATTTGTGAAATGTAGAGACATACAGGACAGTAAAAAATTCAGTGTCGAGCCACTTTAAGATACAATGACAGTACTAACCCATCAAGATTTCCAGATAAGTAGCCACAATGCAGATGTTCACTAGCTCTGAATTTCTTGAGATATAGGAAGTTGTGTTTTTTCTGGCCAATATTCCATTTCTGAAAATAAACTGATTGGAAAATATTGGGATTTATAGGAAGAGCTCCAGCCTGGCTGGCAGCAAAAGCTAAGTGAAAATGGCAGGCAGTGCTCACTTTGTTCAGCAGCCTGTCCTCAGTGGGAAAATGCCAGACCCCGGTGTGTTCCCATTCTGCATGGGTGCATTTGATGTTCTGTTTCCAAACATTATCTAAAGGTAAAGCTTTCACATATAGGAAGAGGCAGAGGCTAAACATGAGACTACTGTAAAATGTGTTAGTGTCCATAATTCTGTTTAAATGTTATTATTCCTTCATTCTTTGAAATAAAATTAAAACAGAACCTGCATTGATTTCTTGTTCTTACGGGATCCTAAATGCTGGTTCTCATTGGCATAGCATCGCACTCATTGTATCAAAACCTTTTAGATCCTCTTAACTTTTTTTGCCTTCCTTAGAATGCAAGTACAGTTTGCTCCAGCTAAGTCTTAAATTAAGTGGAAATTGCACAAATAGGAGTTATTTGAAGCTGCAGAATGATTTTACAGTCATGCTTATGCAATGAGCTAGAGCTGCACAGCTGACCAGAGAACAGTTCTTAGTTCACGATTCCAGCCTGTTTTTCACTTCAGAAGCTTTTTAAACTTCCCTTTAGTCTTTATGCATCATTTTATGTGGTTTAACTAAAATTCTGAGGAGAGGAAGGAAAATGAACCATGGACCTGAAGAAATGTGCAAGGACAGATGAAGAGGGAGGTTTTGTGTAGGAGAGGGCGTGGAGAAAGCAGTGCTGTAAGAACAGTTTGATCAAAATGCTTGGGATGGTGAAGTGGCATATAGGAAAAATTAGATTAACTAGAAAGAATGCATGTCAGGAGAGATGCAATTTATTGGACTAGAAAAGTCTTCCTCAAGGTCAGCAAGTGGCATAATTTTCCCAAGAAACTGCGTCTATTCTTTGGGAATTGAAAACTTGATTGAGTAAACACTAGAAGATGCCACTATAAGAACTGTGCTGCTGGAGGTGAGCACTCTGAGCAGAAATCCTTTCCTACCTCTGTATTGTGACTTGCTTGAGACAGCTCCATGAGTCTGGTTCAGACTTGGGATAAAACCATAAGGTATGTTTTCTCTGCTCTCTCTTTTCCCCCTAGATGTTATTTTACTGCAGCTTGGCTCTGTCCACATAGGCTGGAGCAGACTGTGTTGTAACTTGCTTTAGCCGCTGCTGAATTTAACAGCTTTTGGCTTTGTAACCAATGCCTTAGGAGAACTCTTGCTCATCTGTTCCCTGAGCCAAAGGAAAACTCCTCCAGTAGCTTTCCCAGTGTTTTCTCTGGCTGGAACGCATAGTTACCAATTGCTAGGTGAAGATAAACTATCTTTAATCATCTTTTATTTTTGTATTTTTGGTTTGTCCAGCTGACATATTCTAAGACATTCACTTGGACTAGAACGGTAAAAGAGCCCTTTCACAATAGATTTTTTTCTTTTCTTTTCCTTGTGCCCCATGTAACTGAAATCTCCCACTGGTGGGGAAAAATGCTTTGCCTTGATGTAAATGTGTGGCAAATAGTTGAATTGTGAACCAGTCAGTCACATTTCTCCCTTAAGAGTATTTTTCATAACAAAAGGATTTATCTTTGGAATCTTGTTCAGAAATTTCTTTACATGGGTTTCCTAGTCCTTCACGATTGGCTCTCAGGAAACCAGATCCTATTGGCATTTAATGTGTTGCTAGAAATGTGTCTGCTGGGAACTTCTTAAACAGGATTGCAATAAACATTTGGATTATATTTTGCAAGTACAAATCACTGGCAGATATTTGCATATTTACTTGTTGAGTTTCAGCTTCCACTTCAGGTTAGATGAGACATAAACAATTACACAGCACCTCTGGCAAGGAATTGGTCTAAAAAGCATGTCAAAGCAACACTGGGAATTCAGAGGAAGATTTCTGAGTTTTAGAAGGAACTGTGAAAGGCTTCCACATCATTTTATCTCCATAAATTTTGTATCAAGTATGGAATTAATGTTGCAGGCTTTTACTCTGATACATCTTTTTTGTTTTACTCTGATATATCTTTCTAAAAAAATATTCGTGGCAATGCTGGTCAGAGGCAGGGACTGCACGATTGCATTGTTAAGGGAAAAAATGACCCTAATTTAAAGCCAGCTAAAAGATTGCTGGTTTTTTTTGCCAGAGTCTGTGGATCGATCTCTGTATTGTGCTTTCTAATGGAGGCCACAGGTAAGTGTGATCTGCCAGAAAGGTGTTAGTAGTTTCTGCAACTAGTTCAGGTTATGCTGGCACAGTCAGGTGAAGTGTGACACCTGCTGTACTGCTGACCTGCCTGGTGATGATACACAGTTGGAATCTCAGAGGCATTTTCCGGCAAGAAATGCCTAGCAATTTCAGACTTCATGGTGGTTTGATGATGATTCCGAGAAAAAAATACAGCCTTCAAACTAATTTTCACATGTCCTAAAGGAGCTTTTGGCAGAGGTCTGCCAAGGTCAGTAGGCTAGGTACAACAGCATGCTTGTCACCTAGCAGAGGAAATACCTGGTGAGAAGTATTCTTGGCCTGCTTCATTTTAGGAAAATCACCGTGGAAATTATGAGAGAAAAATAATGTAATTATAATTAGTATAGTGTTTATAGTGGATACACATTCCAAAATCTTTAGCAACAGTGAAGGTGTCTTCATAGTTTTCAGGAACTATACATTTACAGAAGCAATTAGATCACTTTGGCTAACCTTGAATATCTTCTGAACTTGACATTTACTGTCCATTTGCATCTTTGAAAGTCCTCCCAGTTATTCACAATTACATTTGATGCCTGGCTGCTTTGTTTACATGAAAATGATTGACATATCCTTTCTGTTTGTGTCTCTGTGCCTTACTTGTTTAGTAACATTGCTGGATTTTAAGTTCTGGAGATAAAAGAAGGCACTAAGGGTACAAGGCTTTCCTGCAGTTCATTGCTTGTCCTTTTTTGCACGTGCGGATATGCAGGGAAGCCTTGTACTGAAACTGATAAACTTCCAATTCTCAAACAAAGTGCTATTTTTATTATATAATAAAAGAGTTCAGATGACACTCTGCTTTGTACTCTGTTCCTACACATCCACATGTCTTTTGAAGATCTGTCCTTATTATTTGTGCTATAAAATCTGTGTTGATTCATGGGAAGAACTCAATAAGGTGTGGTTTAGGTTGTATGATCTAACTCCTTAGTATGGTTTCACACTTTGATGGGAATAATCAGGGGTTGGAGTCTGTACTTCAATTTGGAAAAAGGTATCCTTGTTAAATCCTTTAACATTTTCTTTTCAGCCACATGCTTCAGTAATCATTTCTAATTTTGCAGAAAACTATAATAATTCTGTTCTGTATCTGAAGTTCATGTATTTATTTTTCTTTTCACAAGCATGAGGAGTTATCTCTTAGTACTTAGCCTCTTACCAGAAAATGAAGATCACTCATCTGTTCATCCATTTTTCTTTAAGTTGTAGTAAAGCTTCATGTACAAGAATTCCTGCCCTACATTGTAATAATTCTTTCTTTTTTTCCTTTCTTTGGTGTTTGCAGGACCTGTTTGCAGTTTTCAGTAGGTTAAACTTCTTGTAGCTGAAGGATATGAAGGAGGTTTTCTGCTTTTGGTCATAGCTGAAACCTTTCACCTAAGGGAGTTTCGTTCAGGCTGGGCAGATAACTGCCTTTCCGATGTAGCCAAAAATTTTGAAAGTCAGTGGCTGGAGGAGGCCAGCGTGTAATGAAAATTTGGAGCCTGGATGGGGTTTGTCTGGGCTGTTTATTTTTCCTTGAAGGCAGAGACAGGGAAGGATGTGCAATGATAGAGCGCTGAATGAAGGATAGCAGAGAAGACACTGAGACTGGATGCAGGAACAGAAGATTTGCTTTCTTCAATGTTACCCGATAGGATCTATTTTTACATAGAAATGTCACCTGACAGAAGTCAGGAGAAATAATATCCAGGTAGTTTAGATGCAGCTCAAGGCTGGGAGCTAAAGACGTGAGGGAGAAGAGAAGAAGCAGTTGAGGTGATCTGAATGCACAGCTGTATATAAAAATAGTAGTTGGAAGGGAGAGGTCTTTGAGGAAGCTGACCACAGATGCATGTGGTTCTAATCACAGCATAGAGGCTGGCACTAATTGGTAGTGGAGAAAAGAAGTGAAAGACTGATTTGTTGTGACGGAGAGCTCAAAAGAAAAAGGGAAAACAGATGACACCAGAGAAGAGTGGCACCAGAAAAAAAGGAGGGTAAGTTGGAGATAACTGGAGACTTAAGGCTGAGGAGGAACAAGGATGTCATTAAAGAACTGGGGAGAGAAACCAGCAGATAGTTGGACAACAGCAGGGGAAACGGGGAAAAAAAACTCATCAAGATCTGGGATTCCTAGTGATATGAGGAAGATGCCTATGTGTGTGTCTGAAGACTCCTTTTCTTTAGGTAGAAAGACACATCCATCAGCAGAGCTTAGCTAGCAGGAGAAAGAGTGGTGTTTTGTCTTCCAGGAGCAAAGAAACACCATACAAACATGAAGCTGAAAATGGTCCTGAAGAAGAAACTTGAGATAAAGATCTCAGCATCTCTGTTAGAACAAAACAAGGATTTATATGTCAAGCCAGAGAAAAGTCTCCTAAAAGCTGTGGCTGGTGTGGTACCAGTGGAATTACTTTGATCTCAGAGAAGGAAGGTGAGAGAATGACAAGCTAATGAAGACTACAAAGAGTCATGACAAACTCAGGGTCATGCAGGCATTAAGAGGACTTCATGCAATGGGCTTCTTTGTACTAGTAAATTAAATGGTCTTTGGAAGCATTCCCAGGCCCTGGAAATCAATTGTCTCTACTGTTAACTGTCCCTGTCCTAGTTTTAGTTTATATTTACGGGAACTCACCTGAACTGTTCCCAGGTACAGTTTGACAGTTATCATGGGATAACTGGTGTGCTGAATGACATCAAGTGTTCAGCTCTTCGGGATATCAAGCCCACACGGCAAGCTCATCTGAAAGAGCCTATCTCCAGACCATGTATGTTGTTTCAGACCACGTCAAACTCTTGCATTAGTTTTTTCACGGTGTGCTGTGTTGCTGGAGCAGGATTTCGTGGAGAGGATGCAAAATGTGTATCAAGTGTAATGTTGGGAAGTGTTTTGGGTTTGTGTGGCTGAACTTGAATGCGAGGTGATAATAACACCTCCAAATTGTGACAGAAATTAATTTTAATGTCTTTTTTTGTTTCTGTTGGCCTTTACATGTTTCTATAAATGCTGTGTAGTTGAACGAATACCAGACTGATGAGCGTGGAAGCCTGCCTGTCAATGTCTCAAAGGGAAAACCTTCAAATATAAATAGTCTTAAAAATATAAATAGTGAAATCTCTACTGTATTCATCACTGACCACTTTCTTTTTGCCTTTCATTGCGTCTCCCATTTTATTTTTAGCAATGCTTACTTAAAATAGTTTTGCTGCTTTCCTGTTGGCGATTAGAAGGCCACTCTGGAATCCAAGTGATTTCTAAGCTGGATGGTGAGGAAAGTTCCTTACTTCGAGCAGCATGAGCCTGAAGTCATGTCTGTCCAGGCTTTCTTTGCTGAAGCATCAGCTTTGTCTGTTCTGTTGATTTCACATACATATTCTTGAGTTGGTTTCAAAATGTGATTCCAGTGTCGTTCAGGACCTCCGGTTCTTCTTACATCGATGTTACTCTGTGTCCCCCTCATAAGTTCGTAGCTCTGGTCTTAGCTAACTTACTAAAGTCAGTACTCTTCACAAATGTCACTATGTTGGTAAGCATAACGTTTGTAGATTTTAGTTTTTTTTAATTCCACAAAATCTAGAATGGGCACATGCTGGTGATCACCTCAGCTGCACACAAAATAACATGAACAAATTTAAATTTTTACGTCCCTTGGGCCTTAGCCAGACTTCACTGTTAAAACTGCAGTATAGTGTCCACTTACCGTTTGTGCTGTTAAATTCTTCTTCTCTGTGTGTTAATAAATACATAATTTTAGAGTAGGGTTGAACCTAGTGTGAGCCACGCTACTGTTTGGTGAGGTTTGCAGGCCAAAGCTGATCTTCCAACACTACTTGCTTGAAGAGGCTGCAGATGCATCATGACTTGGTTGGGCTTTTTTCTCCTGAACTGCCTCAAGAAAGGGAAATAAGTCTTGGGAAGGACGAGCTGGTTATCTATACACTGCTTTAACCATCTCTGCCTCAAAGTGGCAGGGCAAGATGAAGTAGTTACATGGGAGCTTCCTACAGGAGTGGTACTCACCAGACAGCAGCGTGGTCAGTCCAGTAGCTGGGAACGAGGATCCACGCTGGAGGATTTCTAGAGAAGGGTTGTATGGAAGGCATGGGTTGGAGTGTGCCTGCTGCATGGTATCGTGACGTGGATACTGACAGCCAGCAGCAGCTCCTGATGGGCTTGAGACCAAGTGCAGGGTCACCCAGCTTCTTTACTGGGGTGCTTCGAAGGTATCATCGAGGTCAAACGTTACCATGGGAGCATCTGCTGTGCCCCGTGGCTGCTTGGGCAATGTGACGGGACAGTGTAGAAATCCATTTCTTTAAGGCATAGAAGGTCACAGTTGGTTCCTTGTATGTCTGACTACATGCTTCGGTCTCAGCCTGAGATGCTGCCATGGGAAGGAAGCAAGATGAGAAGTCTTGTGGCAGAGAGAAGCAAGACTGGTTTTATGTCCACATCAACAGCAGAAACAGGCTCCCCGGCCCTTCAGCAGCAGCAGCGGTTTCCTCTCATGCCAAGCCAGGAGGCCCATCTGTACAGGTGGACAAGCCCCAGGCTCAGCACGCACATCAGCCGTGCCAAGGTTTTTTGCTTCTGTTTCTTGTGGTATTGGTGGAGTCCCAAGATCTGGGAGCTGAACGTCGTTAGGACAAGAGATGTTGCTGCCTCTGCCGAATGCTTTGCTACTGTGGTCACTCTCGTGAGACCACTTGTACCTTGAGCTTCTTGCAGCTGTGGAGAGGCAAAGAAAGGAGCAGAAATGTGTTGTGCAGCTGCCTTTGAGAGGTGCAGGAGGCATTGCAGTTAGTTAGGAAATCCCTGAAATGGCCAGCTGCTGCTCGTAGGTTAAAGCTGTTTTCCTGCCCTTGTTAGGGGGGGGTATTTCTCCTGCTGGTAGGCTGTCCTGGAGATGCCTCAGCTTTACATCCAAGCAGATTGCTAATGCATCCAGTCAATGACAGGTAAAATGGTCTGTGTTCATGTGGCTTTGAGACTTTGGGGAATCGTGGAATCATTTAATCATCGATTTTTGTATTTATGCTTCAAGGCACGCCAGTGTCTGCAAGCTTTTTGTTAGTTTTAAATGCAATTTCTGTAGTTTTATTTTTATACAGTGCCTTGGGATGCTTACTGTGGAAGGCTCTTAAAATAGGTGTAACTTAATGTGCTGTTCAGAATTCTCATTAATCTGCTTGTCTTCACTCTTACCCAGAGGTAAAATACAAAGCCTACAGAGTAAGGAGTTTGGAATAAAATGATAGAAAATGGGGCTCTGAAATAAAGACATTCAGCACTGAGGACTCAGACTAACGGTGGAGGAAACAGAACAGGATGTTCAGAAAGTCCAAGCCCTTTGGCATGAGTTAAGGAGCTTGGAAAATAAGCAGGGCTACAGTGAATTTGTGAAACAATGTTTGTCTTCCTAAACTGAATGCTGGAAAGCATCCATTTCACACTTTGCCTTTGCCAGCGCCCTGATACCTATTGTAGCACTCATCTTCTGGCCTCTTTATTTTCAGAGAAGCGTTTGACTTTGTGTTTAGAAGTTTCCTGCTTTCTTGTGGTGCTAACACGATCGCGTTGTGGCTGTGGGACTAAGCTTTGGAGTCTGAGTCTTTGGTCCTGCTGTACCGCCCTGTTTCTGATGTTTGTATTTTAACTGCAGGGATGGGCTTGAAAGACTCCTCTTCTGCTTTGCATCAGCATTGCTTTGTCTGCATTGGTAAATTACTCAGGGCCACGACTTGTATCTTATGATTGTCCGTATTGTTTAATTTCTAGCACATTCCATGACATGGTTTTGGCCCGTGCCAACTAGCACATTCCCAGATGACACCTGTGGCAGGATGACGTGGGAGAGGGACTGTTCTCAGCAGGCATTACTGAAAAGGTAACGGTGTTCTGCAGGGGAAGAGAGCATAGAGGCGCAAGTTTGAGCTGGCTGTGCCATTTCCCCCCAAGCCTCTGGATATCAATGCATCTTATACACTAGAACAGTCTCTCGGGCTTAGCATTTGAGAAGGATGCTGAAATACAAGCTTTTGCTTCCTAACTGCATCACTAGTGCCGTTATCCACAGCAATATCAAGCCACCTCCCCCTCCTCCCCATGGACCATCTGCTCAGGCTTACAGCACCACTTCCATAGCGCTAAGATCTTTTCTCTTTGAATAAGAGTCAGGTTAGGGGCACAACTGAAGTTTTACGTCAAGCTGGCAATACAACAAAACCAAAACCTGTGAGCTTGAGTGAACTTTCTGGAGAGTGAGTGGTCTTCGACCGTGCAGCTCATTTGCAAGTTCAAAAAGCCAGCGTTGTCACAGGCCCGCAACAGCAAGTTAGAGAAATAATTACTGTTCTGGTATGTATATATTTACTTATCACACAGGGCCATGGTAATTGCACATACAGAGCATACATTTGCTTGTACGCATGGATTTTTTTTGAACTTCACGCCTATAGTTCACCCTTCAGGCTTTGTTTGTAACGCTTCATGTGAAAGTAGGTAGTGTTTACTTGCCTCTGTGGGGCTTCTGGTTTGTAAAGCCCTCTGCAGTTCTCTGTTGAAAGGGATCATTGAAATCCTGAGCACTGCTGGTGCTTTGGCTGATTGTGTTGTTCCAAAAAATTGGTTGTGTAAGATACACCTATATATGCAATGCTCTTTATAATCCTTGGTTGCTCCCTTTCTGACTTTTTCTATTGACTGAGATTTTAGTTGCAAATGGAGATGTTATTAAAACCATAGTCTTCCTCACTCACCCACTGTTGAAAGTGTTCTTTTCATTTAGGTAGCACATGGTGGACTAGTAGAATGTACATCACTAGTAGCTGTGGACTGGATAGACTTGGGGGGTTTTGTCGTGAAAATTACAGGATTGGCTGCACCAGTGAACATCTATTTAGCATCAAGATTTAATCTCCTGAGCTGGTTCTTGGTGCCTCTGGAGCAGGAAAGGAAGAAACCACCACTGAGTTATTGGACTAATCAGTATAGCTTTTCTTCATCATTACGCTCTCTGTACAGCGCTGTTATCGTGGGGATCAGAAACACTGGGCAAAAAGGATTTTGTTGTGTCAGTGTGAGGTGGAATGATGTTGTTACAAGCTGGTTTAGTGAGCAGTTTTATTTTGAGGCTAGTCAGGGCCATGATGGTAACAGTCGCGCAGAAATTGTTGTGAAAAACAAAAGGCTGAGAGAGGTGCAGAGCCTCCTATGTAAACTATGTTTACGGTTATTGCCAGTCTGTGTGCTGCTTTCACTATTTATTAGCTGAAGAGACCAAAAAATCAATCTGGAAGGGATTGTGCTGACTACAAGATTTTGTAGCCTTTGGTGGTGCCAGCTGCAAAAATAGGCAAATTTGGCTGCAGTGGAAGGGCGTGATGGGGCAGCTCCAGCCCAACTGCTACCCTGGAGGCGTTTTGGAGGCTTTGGCTGGGAGCCGTGAAATGCATCTCCCTGGGGAGGACTGCATTGCAAACAGACCTTGCCCTTCCCTATCAGTGAATTCCTTTGGCAGTAGGCTGGCACTAGAACACCTACAAATATCTATGATAAAGCTGCAATGATTTTTTCCCCTCTGAGATCAGGACGGGGTTTGCATTGTGTTCATCAATACTTATCTCACATAGGACTCTCAAAAGGTCTCACTGTAGCAGCCATTCATTAGTGGTGGCACTGTACCTGGCTGAAGGCCAGGTAAAAACAGGTTTCTCAATTTCTCTCTCTTACACGGCCTAAACCAAACGCTGACAGCTCCCCATTGAGTTAGGTGGGTGTTGGTTGGATCAAGCCAGTCTGTTATAGGGAACAGGACTGGAGGAGTAGCTCCTGTGTCTCCTTGGAGTTTAGCTTTCTTAAAGAGCAGAAGGAAAAGAACTGAAAGGTTCTCTGCACCCCAACCCAAAGACTACCTTTGAAATAGGATACGTGTTTACATATATGAAGAGATTAGCGTTAGAAGTAACTTGGAGGTAATAAAATAAGCCTTTATGAATGCTTCAGAGCACTTTCTCTTTTCCCACGGAATTATGGTCTCGGTAGCTTGGTCAGCTCTGTAGGAAGTGTCTTTGTGGGAAGGGGTTAATGCACAGGGAGAAGAGTCTGCCGAACAGAGCAAGCTTTCTGCTACAAATTAGAAGTTTAAAAAAGTCAAAATTGCTTTGTCATCCTTTTACACTTTCTTAAATTGAGTTCATCTTTTTCAGGGAATAATTAATCTTTCTTGTTCATTTTATTTACTTATTTTCCCTTTCCTATGTAAAGTGTTGAGATCGCTCAAGGAAATGACAGGTCTCAATAAGAGCCAATCTCTGCTTCAGGCTAGACCAGTGCTAGTTCATGCGGACTGTAATGACAGTTAAATTGTTGCTAAACTAAGTATGCAGGTCAATGGGTAGGTTTCTCCATCCTATACTGGAGCTCATCCTGCTGTATGGTTTACTGCTTTTAGGGCCTGCAGTAGCAAGATTAAAGAAAGTGCTGCTTTGCCTACCTAGCTCCTTCTTGAACACAGGGGGAAAAGACTTGTGAAACCCTGAGCACACAGAAAACAATGAGAGATCCATGCTTACCTTGTTGCAGTTATTTGTGGGCTTTTCCATGCTTTCCTGCAGGACAGATTGCTGTGTTGCCTCAGTTTCATTAGTGTTGTTCAGACATCAGTTATTCAGTCCCTACCCTTGCACAAGTGCCAAAAATCACAGATGTGGAAGTCTTGGACACTGATTTTTCACAGTGTTCGTGACAAAAAGGCAGCTGGCTTCAGAGATCAGAGGCATCTTTGAATATGAAAAAATCCTCTTTAATGTATGCTTTTTTTGTAAAGGCAGTTGCTCATTCAGAAGACCACAGTCAAGTGCAAGTACCCTCAGCTGGAACCCTTGTCCCTCTGCTGCAGCACATGTGGTCTTGCTGCTGTTTAGAGTCAATGGGGTTGTTTGAGCCACTGCAGCTCCTTACCCAGGCTTATCATTAGCTGCTGAATTTTAAATACTTTCTGGAGTTTGCTCCCTTAAAAATATGGTAGCCGTCAGTAGAAAAACTACTGAAATAACAAGTGTCAGACTTGTTTTCTCTTCTAGGTACTATATGGTTCCATAACAAATAAAGGGTATAGATTGTTTATTTTTATTCAAATAAATGATTTGCCACAGCTGGAAAGGAAGGGGAACAGCCATGAGCTGGAAATAAAATTTACAGCACAGTTCTGTGTATGTTGTCGGGAAATCATTCCCATGCAACCCTGCAATGGCACAGGGATTTCAGGGATTATGTTCAGATTAAATGTCAACAAGAGCTGAGCCTTGGCAGTACGCCAGGAAGGTCATATGAGGCAAGTCCCAAACTTTTACACTCAAATAAAAATGTGTTCTGCTTAATACCCGTAATATGCTGCAAATGTTAACACAGCTAATGACTTGGGTTAAGAAATCTCATCACAACCTGATTATTTTTTAATTATTTTTTTAAATTTAGATTTAGGGCTTCTTGCTGCTTTTTGGTACTTAAGACTTTGTCAACAATTTTATTTGGGGGTTATGCCTCTATGTGGAAATTTTTTCTTAGTAGCACAACATAAAGGAATAGTCTAAAACTTCTACAAGTCCTAAAACTACAAGTTTCAAGTTACACATAAATGGAACAATAACCTGCTAATACTTCCACAAGGATTATTATTTCACAGAAACATCCCTATTATTTCTAAGATGAAGTCTAGGATGCTGTATTTCCATGGCAATTATGGGAGAATAGTTTGTTACTAGGAGGGAATGAGAAAATAAATACCAATATGTAGTTGAGGATTGTTCTTTTATTCATCTGTAGTTGGTCTTTGCCATTCCAAAATACCTGTGCAATTATGAAGGGATATGCTGACAGTCTCATACTGCGTTGAGATTGTCTTCTTTTGGTTTAATCTGATCTCTGTTTACAGTAGATTGGTTTTAACTACAGAAGGATGTTCTTACTCTGAGGGCTATCTACACGTGGAGTTGTAGGGCCTTAGCTATACTGCTTGAAATCAGTACTCTTTTAATCTACTTGCCAACTCTGAAAAAAGCTGAAACTATTATAAAATCGATGTATCAAATCCCTGAAGTACTCTAAATGTGATCCTACTAGTGCATACTATTAAGGGTATATGATGCTTTTCAATGTATCATTTCATTTGCTCTCTAGCACTAAACCCTGCAGTGGTGTGAACGCACCTTCCTGATGCCCCTCCTGGGAACTGGGGTTTTCTGAGAGAATTTTCCTGAGACTTCTTTTGGATGTGACCAACGTGCTGGATCGAACCACAGCGGTTGGTTTTGGTTTGCCAGTGAACTTCAGTATATGCTGCATTGTTCCAAAATGTAAATGGGAGCAAAACTTGGAGTCATTAGCTAAAGCAGCTGATGATTCTGTGGATTCAGGACTCCACCTCTCATTTCAAATTATATATACATCCCACTGATTATAGGTGTACTGTATACACATGAATACATACTTATATACACAGATACGCATGTGTGTGTAGACATATGTGTGTATGTGCATGCTGAAGTTTATTGTCCCCTTCCTCCTCCTGCCTTTCCCCACCTTGCCTGCTGCAGTGAGGCACAGGGGAGGGGAGAAAACTGTTTTAGCTGACAGTGGCCAACATTGCCATGGGGGTTGTGCAAACTGATCTGCAGTTGATTAAGCATGGAGGTTGGGAGAGAACAATTAGAACTGTCAGATTCTGGAAAGGGTCCCAGTGATAACATTGGGGTCAAAAATCAAACTGAAAACCCCCAGGAGATGTGGCTGGCTGCAGCAGCAGGACACTAGGCTGGGTGACCGGGGTCCTGAGGCAGAGGTGCTGCTGAGTTTTGCAGTACAACAGATCCAGTCGGTTTGTTGTTTCTGAAAGGTATGGTATGCAACCCTCAACGTATCAACGCTTCTTTAAAGAGCAGATTTAAAAATTGTGGTTTAGAAGTCAGTCCTTCAAATACTATTTATAAATAAAGTAAATTAGTGATTATTTTCATGAAGTTACCACTTTGTAAAAGTACCACTTATTTGTCCTGAATTATGAAATTGGTAGGATTTTTTCCATTACTTTTACAAGACCTTTTTTTGAAGCTACAGTCAGTGCAATTTTACCATCCTACAGCCCAAAACACACGGAAATAAATCAACCCTTATTTCCTTATTTGTTTGAAGCTAATGTGACAACAAATAGTTTGTTAGCATACATTATTTCTTTGTACTACAAAATATGCAAATATTTCAATAATGATACTTTTATCTCTATGATATTTTAAAAAACATGATACAACATGTTTCTCCAGTAATTGAGTTACATAAAAGCAGCTTCACATCAACATATTGCTTTTACAAAACACTCCCTCTATTTCAAGTTAAAATGTGTGTTCAGCTTGGGAATATGCTCATAAAGAAACTTTGTTTACCTTATTAAGAAACACTTGTGTATTCTCTTAAGTTTCAGATATTTATTTTTTTTTTTAATATTCATTTTTTCAGTTTCTGGACTCCTGCCTGCCCAGGCTGTCCAGGGCTGGCAAAGGTTTGGTAAGTTACGGTGCTACTGAGTTCTGCAGTTAAATTGAGTTGCTTTCTTGTTTATGAAGGATGCGGTTTGACTCCCTTGGCCTTTTTTTTCCCCTTCTGTGAATATTTTCTGTAACTGGATGCTTGTTTTCTAGTATTAATCCTTAGTGGCTTGACCATGACAGTTTTCCCTCTAAATCTGGTAGAACCATCAAAACTGACATTATCCTCAGCAGGGTTTGTCCAGCTTCGTACCTGTGCAGCGCTGTGTTGCTGGCATTTATTTAAGCGGGGTTGTTTCAAGGGACTGTGAGGTATTTTGGCTCAGCAGCCGCGCCAGCTCAGTGCAGCCTCACTCTCCCTGTGTCACTGCACTGGTGCCTTCTCAGAAAGGCAGGTGGTGCGGTGCCCATGATGTCCTGAGGACCGTGAAGGCAGGTGTGCTGCTTGGTACCTGTGTGCTGGGGCAGATGGGGGTGACCCACGTGTGCTGGCCACCCAGCCTGGGTTCCTCAGGTCAGTGCTAGATGAGGATTGAGTACTTAGGGGTGAGTAAGGTTGCATCGTTTGTATCCTGAATTATTTGAAGTGTTTTATCTTAATGTGAAAAGCACGATGCGCTAGGGAGGAGCAGGGGTTTCTCCTTCTTTCCCAAAGAATGGAAAAATAAACCACATAGTGATAGAAAAATTAATTTCCTCTTAACTTTGGCTGTACTGTCTCAAGGCTTTCTCCTTATAAAACCAGGTAGCATTGCTAAACCTCTGTTTGCTGGGTGAAATAGCCAGGTGTGCTTTGTGTATAAGCGATGGTAGCCTGAAACATTGCTGCAGGTGCTTCATGAGTCAGATCGTTCATGATTGCAGTAACGAGATTATTTCTGGTAGGCTCCGCATTGTGACAGTGGTCCTTTGTTTGAAGTCTGCGTTGAGTATGTGTTATACTTCCGATTTGCAGATTGCTTCTTTGCTAGAAAACAGCATTGCAGCAGGGAACTGAAAGTGAAGGTCAGTGCAGCTCAATTCAGGATGTTACTCAGTGCTGGAAATAACTGGGAAGGTTCATAGTTGAGTTAGAAGCTTTAATCATGACTTTCATTGAGATGATACTGCTTCCTGTTGTTTCTGAGGTTGGTTTTTTAATTTGTTTTTTAGTATGTTGTCTTTTGGGTGGGTTTTTTTTGTGTGTTCTGTTTTTTAAACTGTCTGCTGATTAGAACTGGGTAGATACTGCCAAGAGTGTACTCATAACTGTGTAAGAGGTGTTCTCCTTGATAGTGGTGGTCACTTACATATAATTTTGTCTGAGGAAAGGAAGAAAACCCCAGTGTTTTGTTCATGTTTGGATTCAAGTTGATTTTAATATTTACCTGCAATCTTTAAAAAAAAAAAAAAAATGCTTGTTTCCATATAATAACTGCTATTAAGTCCCTTTGTTACAAGGTGATTATGTCCTATGGCAGGGTGATTACGCTTTGTGGTGGAACCGTGACCAGAGTGTTTTTAGGCTTAGGCAATGTTTCTGCTAGCTTATGGCTAGGATTTGTCTCCCGTACAAATGGCTGGTCAGACTGAAACCAAGGTGTATTGTGCTCCCGATCTTTCCCCTGAGGGGAGCATCCCTGTGTGATATTCCTCTGCCAGGTGCACAGGGCGGCTGGGGCACCCATCCCTGGTGAGGCAGGTCAGGGAGCAATTGGTACCAGAGTCTTCCTCCTCTTGTGGCATCCCATGATGTTTGCAGGCAGGTCGGGTTGCTGTGTGGAGAGGAGGCTACCTCTGCCACATCTGGGAAGATGATAATGATGAATCAGTGATGATGGCTGTATGCAGTATTCCAGCTTTCCCTTTTGGAAATAGGAGGGGCCATCCCAGTGCGGGGCCAGGACTTCAGAGGGAATCACCAGAGCTGTTTGCTGCCGTAGAAGTCTAAAATAACCATGTTTCCCATGGAGGGTGTCAGCAGCTGGTAACAAAAACACAGAGCAAGCTGGGTTCCTGAAGAGCATCTCTGAAACTAAAATAGCCCTTTTGTTTTTAATTCTTTGATGCCAGATTTTATCCTTGGAGCTCAGAGATTTCCTGATGTTTTCATTTGAAATGGTACTGCTTCATGCAAGGTGAACATGGTTTAAAATAAATCCAGTGCAAGCATTGCAATGACTGTCCTGTGCTTTGATGTGTGATTTTAAAATTTTCCCCTCAATTACTTATATATTCTACAGGAGAGGAATGTTTTAGGTTATCTGTGTTAGCTATGAATTTTCAGCGCCAGTGTAAATTTGAATTCCAAGTCATTTTGTTGCAAGTTAGGAAAATGTTTATACACTCACTTTCAGTGATAAAAACAAGCGGCAGTTAATTGTTTGACAGGAAGAATAAACCATTTGACTGTTCTGTATTGTGCGGGGCGTTATGACAGATTTCTTGTGATTGTGCGACATTCAAATTATACATCAGTAGGGTAACATTAAATCTGCATTTCTACAAGGAATTTCAGTATTTGAATAAAAATTTACAGGGATCTGAAAGCCACTTCGTTTTATATGTAGTAATAATCATACATATTCAGTTTTGTGTAGTTTTATACAGAACTACATTTTCTGCATCCTATAGCAAGAGATAGATTGCTATTACTCTTGGGATACTTGACAGGTAATTGAATATGAAAATTGAGGTTTTTTACTGAAGATTTTGGTGCTCTCCGAAGGTATTCAGATTTTCGGTATTTCAGTTGCAGGTAGCAAAAATGCTTTCACTGTCATCACCAAGGTAATCAATTTCAGGTTACTGAAACGTAGATCTATTTTTTTGAGACTTAGTTACAAATAAGATTAAGTGGAAACATGGCTTAATAATACAGTTTGCCCTAAATGGTTAAAGGGTCAGTGTTTACTGATTACCTTTTCCATGCATCTAGATTAGGGCTGTTTAAATTGCAACCTTTAATCTAGATTGGGACCATGAGTGTATTTGACCTTGCTACGGCTACATAAAGTTCTGAGATGTTGTTGGAAATGTGGCACTCCTTACTGGTTTTCCCAGTATCTTAGAGAGCAGATTTGCCGCTCGTAGGTGTCAAAATTATGCATGACTCTTGCATGGCCAAGAAGATGCAGACTGAGTGCACCACAAGTAGCTGAAGAGTTCTTAGTAAATTAACTGAGTAATGCAGATTAATATAGTGTTAACTTCGTATTTTGTGTAAAAGATTATTTTTTGAATGAAAGACAAAAAATCAACTGCAGGATCCTGTTCCAAATGAAACTCCTTGATTTGGCAGTTTTATAAAAAAACAAAAGTCCTAGTGTTTTTCATGAGAAATAATTTCTATGAAAGCATATAAAACCTGTGTCTTTATCAGAACTTAGTTACTTAGTTTAATAGGTGTTGATTTAATGTTTAGTATGCCACGCTTGAGGAAGCCCTAAGGATCTTAGGTTGATTATAAGCATTATGAATGTTAGAAAATATATTGGGAGTTGGGGGGTACTGACTTCTGACATTGTCCTTTATTTGTGAAAGTGCAGAATGAGCCATAATTATATTGTGACTGTAATGAAATGTGTAAGCTGTAACTGTAGAGATGGGAGAAGTTCTCCTTGGAGTTAATATCAAATTTCAGTTGCCTTATTTCTTCTCATGTTTTGACAAGTTCACAGATTTGCATTTGTGGTTCTATAGCAAATACCAGATTTAAAACTCTTTTTCAGCAAAACCACTAATATTGTTACTGCATGTTCACAACAGAGCAAAAATCTTTAAAACTCTCCCATTTCCAGTCTCCACAAAACTCTTTAAAGTTTCATATGAAGTCATATGAAAATATTTTCTTAAAATTGTTTGACAATGCCATTCAAAATGAGATGGTTTGTTATCCTACTTGTTAGTTCAAGTACTGCCAGATAATAATAATTCTTAGACTTGTGATTTTTCATTGATAAATTTATTAATAAATGCAGCTATTTTATTCTCTTACAGTAGCTTTCTAAAGCAATCAATGTATTGCAAGGCAGGCTGCTCAGCTTTTCTCTTTTACCATCATAGTATGCTGCTTTTTTTAATTATTATTAATTATCATATAGAAAAGGACATGAAATTTTATTATACAGCCTTAGTAGGGAAGAGTAAGGAGGAGAGTAAGATAAATTAGCCCTGAAAGCAGAAGGCGACGTGAAGACTAAAATCTCAGTAAAGCTCTTAACTGAACTTTGAAATATTTATGTAGATCAGTAATGATTTTCTCTGAGCACTGTAAAAAAAGAAAATCTGGAATTATTTGCCTAATGTTGAAGCAGATCAGTACTAGAAATATGTCACTGCTATCTGTGGACCATTCAGTGGTCAGTATGTAGCAATCATCTTTCTCTTCAAAGTTTTGGGTTTATTTCAGTTATATCAAAATTTGCTCCTTAAGATCTTCACAAACGCTGAGGAAAGAGGGATTATTTTTCTCTTTTTTTAATGTAGTGGAATTAAAAAGAAAAAAAGCACAACCACTAACATTTTTTAAGTATACTTTTAGAAGAGCTTGCTTAACACATGCTTTTAGCAATGCTTTACCCAAAAGCATCTCTTCCACCTCTCTCATTTTTTGCCAGTGTCCGGCGATAACTATAGCTCAGGGGGTGTCTTCACTTCCTTCCTACCTTCCCTTGGGTTTGGGCTTATTCCTGCCATGAGCGGAGACATCAAAATACTTGTCTACTGAAGTGTTTGTTCTCAAGACCTCTGGAAATCAGTCTTGCCCTGAGACTGAATTGGTCCATTGTTCAACTCAACACTAAATAAACAAAACATCTTCATGCTTAGTAGGGAAGGAAATGTATTTCCATGCTCATGAACTTCTACAGAGAAATCCATTTGCTCAACCTTCAGTGTAACAAGATTGTTGACGCAATCTCTGAATGCTTAACATCGCTGTTTGCCATTACCAGAAGAATTTGGAACACGTGGTAAAGGTCATTGTACCACACTGTATTAAAGCTGTATTTCCCTATAATTCTCTATCTGAATAATCCTGACACTGAACAAGTGAATACCATAGCTCTGTACCATACCGGTGAAATATTTAAACAGTTACAAATGTGAGGAGGGGCTCATCTAACTAGTTTGAGCAGGAGATGACATTATTAGATATTTTGCATGTACACACCCTTCTTAATCATTAAAATTTTCATAAGGGGTTTTTAGATTAGTGCGAGAGCTTGGCTGTAGCGCTGGAGTAACTGACGTTCGAAGCTGAAGAAGGCCTTGACATCTATCTGGCAGTTTATCTGCTGTACACTGTAGAGATGATCTGAATCAAAACTTCTCTCTGTCGGCAAGTTTCAAAAGAATGAGTAAAAGTAATAAAAAAAATCAAGACTGAAAGTTCAAAACTGCTTTCATTTTAAACTGTCACACTTTGAAAGATACCGGAACGTCTATTTAAAACAGCACCAAAGCGTGCATTGATCGAGGCAGGTATCTTGCTAGGCAGAGCCACAGAAAACTTCTGGAAGCATCCTTTCATCTACTGGTGCAGTGTGTGTGGAATCCCCCAGAGATTACAGTCATTAACTACTCCCACGAGACTGCTGATGGAGAAGGATCTTCAACACCAAATCTGAATCAGAAAGCATGCCTTGATTGATTGTAGTCTCACGTTTGGGACTCTACCTACCATCTTGATTCAGCTGCCAACACACTGATGCCCAGTGATACTTGAGATGTTGCAGAGGGTGTCCCACTTGGCTGCCAGCAGTGGCTCTAGAAGGGTGTCCTCTGTGCGACACACGCCCTAATATTGAGGTGGTGCCTCGAAACAGGCAGCGGAGTACGGTAAACCT
This sequence comes from Falco biarmicus, assembly GCF_023638135.1. Classification (NCBI taxonomy): domain Eukaryota; kingdom Metazoa; phylum Chordata; class Aves; order Falconiformes; family Falconidae; genus Falco; species Falco biarmicus. The sequence continues at coordinate 8,344,540 of NC_079291.1, read as the reverse complement.
TGTGTTATTTAAATTCATCTGAGAATTTGTTTGGGTTTTTTTTTTCTTTTTTTTACACTTTTTTCCTTTTGCCTTTGACTTTTTCCTCTATTATAAATACGACTTAAATGTTTATGTAAAAGAGGACCAGACTGACAGCAGAGATACCGGCCAGTTCTCACAAGGAAAGAAATGTTAGTCTTGGTCTTCATCTGGTGTAGTAATGGCCAAATGACCAAAACATAGTATTTTTTCTTTAGTCTTTTTGACATGGAGATTAGCAAATTAAAAAATGTCTTCTACTTTGGCTGGTGATCTCCTCATTATAAAATTAAAAGCTTCTTAGGGCAGTTCAATAAAGCTTGCAATGTGTTTCCTCTTGGATGAGAGCCAGAGGATTCCAGCATGGTCGTTCTGGCACAGCTGGTGTGTTTTATAGAACAGGTGTCTACATGTATGTAATAAATCTGGTTCTGCTGATAAATCTGAACAGATAATTTCAAAGTATGTGTTACAGTTAACAAGGCTGATAATTTTCCATGTCAACAAAACAAAATATGAGCAGCATTTCTGTAATGTGTAATGTACAGTAATTTTGTAATGTAATGGTTCCATTGTGTGAGCCATTTTAAAATTCCTGTTCAAGATGTTCTTGATCCAGATGCTCATATATTTTCTTTTATTACTGTCTTTCAGTTAAAACCTGCAAAACTAATTCTCTTTTTGCTTACAGTGGTATCAGCCATCAGGTTAACCAGCAACAGTCCATGCCAAAGGGTATAAAATTAATGAGGAGACAGAGAACTGAACCATACACATTAAAAATATATGTAGTAAACTAAAATAATCAGTAGGGTTGCATTACCGAAGAGTTGCTTTTCCAGGTGATGTTCCAGTCTGTTTGTTGAAATCAGGAAAGCTTTTTAATCCTACCCATATCGCTTACATCAGACTGTTGCTAGTTAAGTTACTAAGATTTAGCAGTGTCTCAGGTGTTCTGGAAATCTTAGAGAAACAGACTGGCTGTTGTATTGCAGTGAATTTTTATCACTAGCACTGTGAGTTTTTGAGGGTTTTTTACGCTTTTTTTTAACAAATTTTTAAATTCTCAGTTCTTATTTCAGATTAATGCTCCATAGGATTGACATAATTATCACCATATTCATTGGGAGTCCTGTGACCTCCAGAGAAAGGTAGAGGATCTTCAGTGTTTTCTAAAGCTCACAAACTGCTGAAAAAAAAAATAAGCTGAAATGCTATAACCTCCATGATTACCCTTATTGAATTAAAAAATGAGGCTTTACAAGGAGATAGTTATATTGCATTTAGTAGTTAGTAAAAGTTCTTCTAAGACCTGAAGGATATGCTGTAGTTTGGACTCTGTTCCTGAAGTGCCTGAGGCTTTCCAAGGGTTGCCTCCAACTGTGGGAAGAATTAGCAGCTGTGAGCAAAAATTTCAGAGATGCAGGGGGAAGCGCTACAGAAGGTCCTGTATTCTCCATTGATTTGAGGTTTTCCTTAAAGGCATCCAGCCTGGATACCTATAAGGAAAGTGTGCTGAAGTTGAAGGTTGGTTAGTCAGGATCTGTAGATGAGTATCTGTATAGTATAACTATATCTGTATAGTATATCTGTATTGAATCTGTATATTTAGGATCTATGTACGAGTGGATTATTTAAGGGATGTGGCCAGCATAACATGTTAAATGATAATGCAATCCCTCGTTCCTTTAAATGCTCTATGTGGAAAAGTCCAACATGCCTAAGAGGCCACCTGGATGTGAGTTGATAAATAGGATCGTAGCAGGCTCTTTTCCCTCTCTGGGATGGTTTCTCTTTGTACGCGAACCCTGAGAAGACTTACCCTAAATGTCTGTGCGCCCCGGTGCGCGCACATTGCTCCTGCTGCCTCCCAATGTGGTGATGCAAGTCGAGGCGGACTTAAAAGAAACACTATGTCTGTGTGGCTGGGTTCGGACAAAATGGCCTTTATTGTTTATACAAACTATTTATATATCTGAGACAGTACAGGCATTAGACCCTGATAGGTTTTTGTGTCCTTCTTCTTTGCTTGCTATTTGCTGTTGCCGTAGGTGCCCGTATGCTGCGGTTCTAAGTTCCGGTTCTTCACATCCTGTTTACATACCTGACAATTTGTGGCCGTCTTAAAGGTACACGGCTAAGTCTTTGAGGTCAACTAACTTGTCTGCAGACCCGCTGCAGATCCCAACATCCCGTCCTCCTGCTCAGGATACCCAGCCAGAGCTAAAGGCAGCTTAGGTGAATTAACAGCTTTTTCACTTCATTTTCAGACTATTTTGATCATCCTAAGTTTAGGAGTGTAAATTCCCCATGGGGTCTGTCTGAGTTGCCGGATGAGAGTGCGGGGGGTTGTTCAGTGCACTGTCTGAAAAAGGAGATACATGGAATCTCTTCAAACTGGGAATACCATTTCAAGCAGAGCACTTCCTTTATGTGTCCTGATGCAACGATGGCCAACGATGGAATCTAGTTCTCTTAGCTGTGTATTGTGGGGAGTCTGCAGATCTAAATTCAGACATCTAAAGAGCATTCAGATCTGTAGATAAAAGGCTGGATGCACGTGCAAAACACTGAGAACAATTTGTGCATTGTGCTTAGATTCAGCTGTAATTACATTTTGTGACCAAGAGGAGGGAAGGAAGTGTAATTTACAGTGTTGGAATTTGTGATGTTTCTCGTGAGTTTTGGCACTGCAACAGTATTGGGGCTCTTTTATTGTGCACTGCAAATCTCCCCTAGATGACAGTAATAAGGATGAAAGCAAGAAAATCATGATAACAATGATAACAGTACTTACAAGGCATTTATACGACTTGCAAGACAGTTGTGTGATAATCCATTCTAGATCAAATGATGATACACAGTAAATAAACACCACAAAGAAAAAAGCATTAGGATGCCTACACTTGGGTGAAAATAACAGTGAAATACCCTTTCTGTGATACTGTATTTTCCTTGATTGTCATATGTATAAACTGAAAATAATTGCACCTGAATCAGTGAAATTATATTACAGCTCAACAAGAGATGGGGATTAACTCCTGCTACTTGTTTACTGGAGACCTGAAAAGTTCCAGTACCCATTTTTAAGGCAGTGTATGTTGTGATCTCACCACGCCTGACATGAATTTGAGTAGTTAAGACATGGAAATTGTTAGCTGGTGGTACAAATCCATGAGGAGCGGCCGATACCTAAGCGGCTGCGCTGCCCTCAGCGAGGCCTGGGCAGGCTGGAGAGCCGGAGGGAAGGGACCTCATGGGGTCCCACAGGGGCCAGCGCGGGGTCCTGCCCTGGGGAGGGACAGCCCCTGCACCGGCACAGGCTGGGGGTGGGCTGCTGGGGGGCAGCTCTGCGGGGAAGGGCCGGGCGGTGCTGGGGGACAGCCGGTTGCCCGCGGGCCAGCGGTGGCCCTGTGGCCGAGAAGGCGGGTGGGAGCCTGGGGCGCGTTAGGGGCAGCGTGGCCAGCGGGTGCAGGGAGCTGATCCTGCCCCTCTGCTCGGGCTGGTGAGGCCCATCGGGAGTGCTGGGCCCAGCGCTGGGCTCCCCAGTCACGGGAGACGGGGAGCTGCTGGGGAGGGCCCAGCGGGGGCTGCGGAGCTGGTGAGGGGCCTGGAGCACCTCCCTGGTGAGGAGAGGCTGGCAGAGCTGGGGCTGTGTAGCTGGAGAAGGCCGAGGGGGGTCTCACCCGTGCGTACCAACACCTTAAGGGTGGGTGGCAGGAGGACGGGGCCGGGCTCCTTCCAGTGGTGCCCAGCGACAGGACCAGGGGCAACGGGCACAAACTGCAACACGGGAAGTTCCAGCTGAATATGAGGAAAAAGCTCTTTACTTGGAGGGTGGCGGAGCCCTGGCACAGGCTGCCCAGGGGGGCTGTGGAGTCTCCTTCTCTGGAGACATTCAAACCCACCCGGGCGCGATGCTGTGCAGCCTGCTCTGGGTGAGCCTGCTTCAGCAGGGGCTTGGGCTAGGTGATCTCCAGAGGTGCCTTCCAGCCCCGACCAACCTGTGCCTCTGTGGTTTGTCATAGTTATATGTTTGCATGCACGGGATGATTTAGACTTTTCTATATGAAATACGTGTAAATCAAATAATATACAAGTTTGTGTATATGTTCTTGGGTTTTTTTGTGAAATCCAAAGTACCAAGTTATAAACCTATTGAAATATTTTTTTCATGCAGAATTAATGTTAAACTCTGTACTTACTACCAAGTCAACACATAAAATAAATGGATCCCTTCTACAAACATTCTGCTTACCATTTCTATTCTCAGAAAAGTTTGAGTTTTTATTGCCTCTGTCAGCCAATGTGTAACGACCCAGCATTTCCACTGCTGAAGAAAATTGATTTGTTGTGCAAAAACTGATACTAATTAAGCTGTTTTCCGTGTCCAGTCAGTGTAGTGCTGATGTGGGGGTAGGTGACCAAGTCTTAGGTGCCTGAACTTCTTGAAGTAAATCTCAAGAGTGTGCATAGGGTACATCAGAACGTGGCTGCAGTATGCCGTGGATGTTATGCTTGTAGTATCTTGGGCTGTATTTGAATAAAAATATTGGAGGCTTTATCCCTTACAGACTGAAAATGAGTGGAATGAATGAAGAATTGGACCAGAGTTGAATTAATTGTTCCAACACCAGCTTTCAAGTGAGGCTGGATTGAAATTACTCTGCTTCTGATTTAGAAATGGAAGAGTTTTTAGAAAGCAAAACTAAACAGTAACAGAGGATCGAAAGTTACCATCTGGTTCATGGAGAACAATCCTATGCTTTTGGCAACATCTGCTGCATATATTCTCTATAGTAACGTGACCAATTTAAAATAGTTTGTCACCATATATTAATGTCTGGTGCTTGCACAGGTACAGCCTTTGGGCTGCACGTATGTGGCATCTGTAAAACAATGACAGACAGCAAATATGACACAGACCAGATTAATGAAGGAACAAAAGAGGTTTTATTGATGATATCTCTAGTATTCAGAAAGAATTACACCTTTTTTGTCACTGTGAAATACGTGCAATACTAGCAAGACCCTTCACACTAGGCTTGCCTTGTGATTTTTTTCAGTGATGATGCACGCTCTTTTATACCAGAAGGGAAAGAAGCTAATTAAGTCCTTTACAAATACACGTGAAACACACAATAAATAAAATCTTGCAAGAGTGCTGCTTAAGGTTATAGTGTTCATCTATCAGGCTTGGAACAGAATTCCAATTAGAATCTCAGCGCGATGAGTGGTTTATGTTAAGTGTGTAGTACAGGCATCATAATAGTTTTCCTTCTCTTGATATATTGGTGATTTACTGAATAGTGGCGTGAGGTACGGATTGGTTTTATGGCTGTCTAAGAACATGGTATAGTGTTAATGCTCCATGTTCTTCAGACTGAAATGGTTAGGATGCCTGCTGTGTTTTAATGAGGTCTAGCACTATATTTAAATTTGTTTTACCATACTGATTCATCGACTTTTCATAACCATATTTGAATTGTCTCAGATATCCTCCTATCGCAAAAAATCTAGCCTGTGTTACAGTCCCTCAGACACCAAGTCCTGACAGCTATGTGTCCTGTACGATCGTCTGTGCTTTTATTCTCTGGTAGAAAGTGTAACTAAAGAACAGTGATTTAGCTTTTGGGTTGATACACACTTCAAACTTACTACAATACTCTTCTCTCTTCATCTGCTGCTGTCGTCTTATCCAAGTATTATAAATATCTCTTATTTCTCTCCAGTTAACTTTCTAGCTCTCTGAGTTGGAATGCTGTGTCCATTAGCCATATAAAAACTTGTTGTCTAGGAGGGGAAAGAAGAGTTATTTCTCTTAGCCTAGTGTGGGAATTTGGAGAGACAGACTGTAATTAATTATCAAGCTTGAATTTTGGCCAAGGCTCTGTTAGACTGAGAGTTACAGTTCATGAATTTCTTTCATTCTTGTGATGATAGGAGGAGCAGGAGGGAGACAAGAGAGTGGGATTTCATGCTAACGTAGAGAGCTTGGACTCTTGCTGTGGCAACGTGTTTCAGTTGTCACAATTTTAAGCTGTGCTGCTTTATGTGGCTGTGGCAGGAGGATGGGGGGTAAAAATGATAGCAGAGCTTCATATGACATTATTTGCAGGGGAAAAAATGGTTAATTATACATAAATCAAGCTCACAAAAAACAAACGGAGCATGAAAGAGCTACAGTGCATGCCCTCTGCCTTTCAGACCGTTTCCAATTCACTTGGTGCTTTGTGTTGCTTTTCTGAGGCAATTCTTTTCACTTTATGTGCATCAACACACATTTTGTCATAATTTGTTGATGGTAACTTTTGGGCAGATCTAGCAAGTCTCTAGTAGGCTGTTTAGCAATTAGATGAAATATAAATTAAGAAGTTGCAGTATGAGTAATATTATAAATATATTTTGATTCCTCTGCTAGCTCTAGAGTTATTTTTTGTAGGGAAGAAGTAATGACAGTGGCAAGTATTAAAACTGATGCATCCAGAATTGGGGGGGGGGGGGGGGGGGGGGGGGGAAGGGAACCTATGTATCCATCCACCAAGGCCACTCTTCTGCCACGTTATTGGGAGCTTATGCCACATGAGCCAGCACTAATGGGAATAGTTTTATTCAATGGAGAAATAGGACTAGAGAGAAGATCTTTGATGAATACATTTCTTCTGTAGTTTCAGTTGTGTTCCTCTTCGTGACCAAAATTTTTCAATGTTACCTAATAATTCACATTTAAATGATGGAAGAAAATTATTCAGGGTCCTAACTTTTATGAATTTCTTGGGTTTATATATATGTCTTCTTAAATGCATGGTATGCAAAGTCCTAATACGTTTCTGTTCTTAAGTAATAAGAGAATTAGATCTGGTTTTCTTCTGTCTTTAAGGAAATGCTTGCATCTGAAAAGGTTATAGCATTGTGCTGTGTAATGGTTCTGCCGTCCTTGTAAAACAAGATGTACTTTGTCCTGTTAAAATTAGAACTACTTAAGAGACACAGCAATTATTATGAAATTGCAAATCATCTCTCTCCTGGGAGAAGGTGATTTTCTTCGCTGAAGGAAAGTTGGCATTAATAAGCACATAATCAGTGAAAATAGTGTTGTCATAATGGGTATTGAAGTTTATGTCTGTGGGAATAAATGATATTGTAGGGGGTAGGAAAAAAAGCAGGGTCCAGCTGCACAGTCAGCATTCCTTTTCATCTTCTGCCTTTTTGACTAATCCATGGTATAACCAGCTAGTTGTGGAAAGTGGGATTCAGTGCTGAAAGGAGAACATGTGAATGACCTAGGAAATGAGCTGAAGAGTGGACCACCCCCCCCCCCCCGTAATCAGTTATTTAAATTATTGCATTTCTATGTCTATTTTTATAGTATAATTTCTGGGTAAAACCTTGAACAGCCAGTCACAGAAAGTTTTCTGCCTTATTTAGTTCCATTTCGACTCCAGACCATGATGTAGTTGCATGCGCAATGCCCACTCAGTATTGAGCAACCAACACAAGAAAGGTAAATGATTAACCAACGCTTACGGTTCCTTTCTGGCTGTTGCTCAAAAATCACTGCAGAAATCATTGAAGACCTTCAGAAATTCTTGTGTGCTGAGGCCGAGTACCTGTCCCCGTCGCCTGCCTGCAGAGGACAGCGGTTCAGGACTTCCCTGTCTTTGCCGCTGCCTTCTGGCAGGGTGACCTTAGGTGCACCAGCGTGTTGCAGCCGTGGTGGAGCAAACACGCTGGAGCTGGGTCAGAGCTGTGGCTGCTCGGAAGGCAGGGGATCTTGCCCACACCAACTCTGTGCTGCTGCTGCTGCGGCTGGGTAGTAGGTGGCTAAGGAGGTGTGTGCTGGGTTACACAGTAGCTATGGAGTAAACACAGTGTTTGTCTTTCCAGAGGGTTTTGTTTAATGTTTTGTTCTCGGTCCTGATTGGTAGCTCCAGTGTCCTTTCCCTGGGACTGCTGAAATGATGTTTATAGCTGGATTTGTTAGGAAACAGGGAAGATTTTCAAAGGCATAGATTTCCTTAAAAATCTCAGTAAGAGCTGTCTGCCTGATTGCCATTTGTGGTACTTCAAATAGTCTTTCTCATATTTTCTATATAGGTTTCTAATCATGGAAACAGGGGCATAAGTTTATACACCTTTTAAAAAGAGGTGTCTTCTCCTGATGAATAGGGGTTTATTTCTGAACGACAGTTATGGGGATACGTACAGTCTGAATAACAGGATACCTGCAGGAGGGTGTCAAAATATTTAGGAGCAACATGTTGTAGTTGGTATCTGAGAACATTAGCTTCATGTTGACAATTTCTGAGTTACTATATTATGCTATCATTTTAAGTGCATTTTATTCTGATGTAAGTACTGTGCACACACAGCACACACAGTTTGCAAAGTCAAGCGCTGTACCCCACCAGTGACCCTGTCTGGCTGTTTCTTTTCATCATAAACTCATTATCCAAGTCACTTCTGTCAGCTCATTAAATCCTTTTCTTTTTAACCTCTTCTTCAGGGGATCCTACTCTGTTCTCTGCAGAAGTGGTCTGTATGGGCCAGGTATACGTTCTTTCTCCTGTTTTCAGCAGGTTTTCCTCCCAGGGGCGTGCGTCAGCCTGGTCCTGCTCTCAGCGCTGCCTGACCTGCATCCCGGGCTGCAGCAGGGGCAGCAGCAGTGGCAGGGAAGGCATCTCACCTTCCTCTCCTCGTGTGAGGATGGAACTTGCAGTGTTACCTGGCATTAAACCCCATATCCAGCGCCTCCCACAATTTTGCAGAGGTTGGTATGTCGTCAGGTATGAACTGGTTTTAACTGGCCTGGCAAAAGCAACTTCCCTGACTAAAATGCACCTTCTGCCTGTTTAAAACAAGAAGGATATTTGAATTCTTGAAGGAGGAGTTACCAAATATGTTTTCTCATTGTAAAACAATGTCTTTTTTTCCTGGCTTTTATCTTGGAAATCACTGAACGGTTTTGGCTGGTGCAAGAAAAAAAATAGCCTGAGGCATACATCCAACATGGGAAGTTTGAGCCTGGACAATTAGTCTGGCAAAATTATAAGTAAGTGAAAATCGGATCTTACAGGAAGTATTGGATAATTCTTAGTAACAGGCTCTGTGACAGTTCCCACCTATGTGTATTGAATTTGCTAGAACACTTTCTTTTCAACATGCATGCAACTTGCACACACTCTTATCCAGTGTATTCTGCTGAAATGCATATCACTTAATTAAATAATCCACTTAATGTGCCTAAGAATCACTCTATCTTAATATGACTGCAGCTAATCACATGTGTTGTTAAACCTGTTAATTGCTTATCATGTATTTGCCTAGTTTGAGTTTTATAACAGCAAATGGAGGACCAAATGCTCAGTGTCCTTTATAACTATTACTACTAGACATATTAGACTAATTGTAAAATTTTTGTCCATCCTCAAAAATGTACACTAAATTTATCATATAAAGGTCAGTAATTGAAATACTGTTGTGACGTAGAAAGCTGTCTTGCTATCAATGATTCAGGAAAACAATAACTTGGTGGAAAGCCTTTAGTCTTCATTCTTCTAATGCATAAATTTGGCTATTTCCATATTGAGTTTTTCACAGTGGGAGTCAGAGGAAGGCTTTGGCTGGATGTTCTCTACCGCTAGTTAAGAGCCTTTGTTGTGTTTTCATTACGTTTGCCTCACATAATCACTCGCTGTTAATTTCAGAAAGTCTTTGATATTTCTCTTTGTGTGCATCCCATAAACAATAGCCTGATCCAAAATGAAACGTGAATTACTGCCTTCTGACCTTACATACAGCTTTTCCTTGTGGAAAAGAGCATATGAATCCAGATGTTAACTGCATCTTGAGCACAGATAACTTCCTTCTGTGTACAGTGCCCACATTCCTAGGCAAGGTCAATGATCTGGTCAAGTGAGGCTTTTTTGTTTGTATGACTTCTCTTGGCCCTATTCCTTTTAACCATTTTTTTTCCTATATTCAGGTATGCTTCCCGAACCAGCTCAGTCTTTGTGGAGAGGTCGTGGTATTTACCGTGGCCGCAGGTTGGTGGTGCATTGCATCTAGCCTTAGTACTCCTAGGACCAGATCGAAAATGCCAGGGTGCTATGGCAAAAGCAGCAGTAAGCATGAACACCTTTCCTTCAGCTTGTTTCTTCTGATGGGTTCATGTTGTGTTCATGGGACAAGTCTCGTGTCAGGGGTGCTGGGGCAGGAAGGCTGAAACTTCCCAGGGAAATGTGGAGATGGAAGGTGGTGTGCAGAGAACACTGCCTTAAAGCTTATAATTTCCAGAGGAGCTGTCTGCAGGAATGCCGTAAGCGTGGAGGAATGATACCTCAGAAGATCACTCTGGTTGCACCCTGGGATGTATACCAATTTATGGGAGGAGTCTTCTCACAATGGAAAAGGTAGAACTCTATATTGAGCAACCTAACTGAACCCGGAAATCCTTGCCCAGTTTGATTTGGGTAAAGGAACCTCTGCTACTAAGTTCTGTGCTACTTAGTATCTATATAGTAGATACTTGCTGCTGAGGGCACACAGAAGGGAAAGGATTAAAAGAAAAAAAAGTAAGCCAAGCATTTGGAAATTCAGTATGTGTGCACAGCACAAGTGATCAAAGCCTGCTAGAGACCCCTTGTGAGAAGAGGTGTGCAGTTAAAATGGTAATTTATTGTTTGGGCAGGTTCTTTGGGAAGGAGGAAGGTGACTGAATCTTCAGGTGATCATGGTGAGAGTGGTGGTGGTTACTCTTCTGGTTCTGCTCATTGTCCTGGCTCAGCCAGTTTTTCCACTGCTAGTCTTCAAGGTGGGCAGAGCCGAGAATGATTTTGCCCCAGTATGATGGCACCATGCCTTGCAGTCAATTCTAGTGTAAGAGGAAATGGTAGAAGAAAGAACAAGAAGGAGGCAGTGATGGGTCGGGGAGAGAAGAAGAGAGAATACAGTGGTACTGTCCTGTTTTGTGGGAGCAAAGGCTTGTACATTAGGGGAAAAGCTGGGTCTCGTGTCCATTGAGATCTGCACCACACATCCTGATCATGGCCAGTGACCTCAGGCATGTGCAGGTCTGGTATCACAGTGGTTAATGTTTGCCAGCGAAGGACTGATGCTGGAAGAAAGTGAAGGCTGACTATTTTTGGCAGAGAATCCCCACTCTTTGCAGAGTCACTTGCAGACTTGTGAAGACCATGAATCTTACGGTCTTTTCTGTTGCAAGGCTTTGAAGGTAGATGGCAGATGGGTTAAGTTCATCTTCTGGTTATTTCGTTCCTCAGCTAAACCTGCTTTCTATTTGTGCCTGTGTGAGCTCACTCATTTGCATTCCTGTACTGTGCTCTCTCTTTCTTATTTCTGTTTTTCCTGGACTGTCTTATTATAGAGTTCCCCAAACCCAGTATCCTGCTAAGACACAGTGGAGTGGTGATACCTGTTCCATGCACAGGCTGATGGGAATGCCCGCGCTCCTGTGGGAAGCGTCGCGACCATCTGTGTCAGCGATTTAAGTCTAGGCTGAATCCTCTGTTGCTGCAGGTGCTCTCAGATGGATGCAGGGTTGTCAGGATGTCTTATCTGAACTAGGACTTCATCTGCAACTCAGCCTTTCTGAGCCAGGGAAGGGCATGCTAACAGGAACCGAATGGGCTGCTCTTTCCCAGCAGTGCAACCCAGCTCTGCCCAGGACGTGCCAAAGCTTCATAAACTTCTCATGCCTGCTGTTAACACAGTTCTGGGATGGCAGTGGTTGATATTTCTGTTTAGAGCGATGGGTTTTTAGGTTCCTTTAATAGTTCTGCATCTAGCAGTCCTTACAGTATACTGCAAATATATATGAAACTTTCCGGTTTTCCCCACAGCTCTGCAGTAAAGGTAGAACTGGTGGCCCCAAGAGATAGAGCATTTTCCTGTAAATTCTTTGCCCCATCTGTTTTCAAGTTAACTGATGATGAAGGAGAGGGAGGATGAAGGGGAAGAATAGTATAATAAAATTCCTCTGTTGCATCACTTACAATTCTCAAAGAATGTTTGTAAAAATCAATGTTGCTTCTCTTTAAGCTGCTGGGGGGCACAAGTATTTAGTCAATTAAATCCTTGGGTTTGGATATATTTTTTTTTCCAGCAAGGCTTCTTGAATATCTTTGTTCTGTTACATGTGCCTGGTGTCATTTTACTAGCTAAAATAGTGGGACAAGTTTTGTGTATATTAGGTATATACTAGATAAGCAATAATGGGAAAAATGAAAGCATGGTTCAGATTAGGAATTAGAAGTTGATGTAATCTGAATGTGAGCCACATGAGTCTGAATTGTCTGACTAGTTTAGATCATGCAGTTGGGAAAATAGTGGAAAGGAGCCCTAAGTACAGATGACCTCCCAGATGCTACATTTGGTTATTTTGGATAAAGCAGAATGTTACCTGAAATTCTGTATTTCTTTTTGTGATCGCCCTTTCCAGTCACAGGAGGGCAATCAAGGTAAAATAGGATCTGTGAGCTGCCATTTTCCATGCTAGCTCTGAAAAAGTTATTCTGGTAATTTGTTCTTGAGCAGGTAAATGTGGCTGTTCTTATTGTAGTCCTAATTTTCATTTTGAATAGAGCTATCAATCTGGCAAGCTGTACTTGACACCCAACAACTGGTGGGATATCTATAGACCAGATAGGAATAATTTTGTCTAAAGATACTAGCTCCTTTAATAACAAGTCATCCCTTCTTCTCAGTGTAGTTTATCCCACTGCTTTTCTCTTCTTTTCTGACTCCACTGAGGGCTGGTATCCCGAGAAGACCTCCACTCCTTGTGCTTCGTGCCTGACCTCCCAACAGTAGCACTTGTTTACCTAGAGAGGCAATTGTTTTCTGGAGAGCATCCAGCTGATAACTTACTTTTTCATTAGACCCCTTTTTCCTGTTAGTTATCTCCTGTTAGTTGATCTGTGTCATTTGATAAAACTAATTAGGTAATAAAAGACTGCTTCTGAACTCCTCCCTTTAATTTTGGCATGGTGAAATGTACTTCTTGGCACCTTGCTCTTTCCTCATAAAGGCAGCCTTCAGTTGACAAACAACATTAATCCAAAAGTAAACAATCCAGTTCACGCATCCTCTCTTGATATATCCTGGTGCCAGAACGAAATAGTTCCTAACAAATTATTTGTACCAAAGATAGTGACATAACCCTGGCTCTGTTTTAGAGTTTTGCAAATGTTTGCAGAGCATCTCAAGAGGCCAGGCTAAAAATACTCAATGAAACCATTCAGCATTCTGCTAAAAGCATTTTGTTTCCTAGGACTTACCTCTGTTCTGAAAATGCTGCCCCACAGCTGCATTGCATTTATTAGAAGGTGATGCAGGTTTAAGGTAGGAACATCATGTTTTGTATTTAATTTTAAAATATAGCCTAATTTCCAGGTTTGCTTTTTAGATTATGTGCTTGTTTTGTTAAAAAGAAATCTCTGTGGAAGAAAAGTTTATTATTAGCTTCAAGCTGAAGTAGCCTTCTTTATCCTTCATGAAAGTTTTCAGTGTGAAGGTCTGAGATGTGATGATATGCAGCTTTTCCAAGACAAATAGCAGAAAAAATTCTATATGGCCAATGGCCTCCGCTACATCCTAATGAGGTAGAAATTGCCTGAGGATGCTGGTGGATTTTTTTTTTTCTTGATTGCTGCACGTGTGCATCGCAAGAGAAGGAAGGTCTCAAAGCTTCCTTTGAGAAGAATATGGAATATGCTCTGCTCAGATGTGAGATCTGTAGAAATCACTGTGGTCATCTTCTGTTTGTGGTGCTCCAGAACCTGGAGAAGAAATACATCTGGGATCCTCAAGGACTCTCAAGGTCTGAATACCCAGCCCACCAGAAGGCAAAGGGAAACAATTTTCCAGGTTTCAGGTGTTTTAGGGATAGCAATCAGGTCATGGAGGGATGACTGAAGGTATGCATCTAGCTTGGCTGATGCTACACGTGGCCTACCCAGACTCATATGGGGTCCAGAGCAGCTGGTGGAGGCCAGGCAGGACAACTGAGGTCATGTGTGGGCAACTGAACTGAGCTCTTACATAGTCTTGGTCTCTTATTTCAGCACGGTTTCAACCTAGAGAAAATCTATGAAAGGCCAGCAGAAGGTTCTCTCAGAATCTGGCCTGTGTTTTACACTCAGAGATGTCATTGCTCTTAAAAGAGTAGCTTCTACCTGTTGATTATTCAGTGTTAAATGCATCCAGCACTTCGGTCAGGTCTGAAAAGTGTGTTGATATTAGTTGCATATTCACTGTGCGCTGGATTTGCTTCCATGTCAGAAAGATGTACCGTGGGGATGCTCAGAATCCATTGTGCTCACAGAGGGTTGGAGTACTACATCTTCAGGGATGTAAGAGCCCCAAAATAGTAGCATATAAAATTTTAAAATCAGTGATATGATAAACTCCGACAGTACCAGCCTGTGTTTGAGTGAGTCATGTGATAAATAAGTTATGGGAGTGATAGTGAGATGCAGTTACAGCAATAAGAAGTAACTTTTTAAATGAAAGAGAAATTGAAGTTTGTATTTAATTTGGCCTAATTAGATTCAGGAAAAGTTTTGACTTGCTTTCTGCCCCTGAACATTTTTTTGTATCTTCTCTAGATGCACTTATAGCCAACTCTGACTCAGGGGCATTTAACTAAGATGACTGAAATGGTTATTATCCTCTGGAGCTGCTGATTTTTCCTATCAGGAACACTCCTGAGCTATTGCAATTTATAACCTAGCATAATGTCAGCTAAAACTTTTGGCTATTTTGACTGACGTACCTTGTATTTCAGGCAGATTTGGTTCTGCATTTCTATCATTAAACATAAGCTTTCCAAGCAATTGCCAGTTACTGTTCCTAGTGAATTGAAAGCATGGACTAGCCTGCCATCATGTCAAATCTGATAATTACTTTTTACTCATAAGTGGCTCTGGAAATCCAAACAACTAAGCCTGTTTGTCCTGTGTGCTTTCATTTAATGTACTGGTTCATTTTCACTTCAGGTAGTTTCTCAGCCCTCCTGGCTGATGTTTTAACACCACGAGAAGACCCTATCGGTCTTGCATGAAGTGTTAGTGCTGTGCTTAGTGGTGCATCAGTGAATTGTATCCTGCGTGGCCTGACTTACAGTTTACTGTGAACAAATTACCCAGGGTTATAGATTTGCTAAGAGGTAGTGTTAAGAGTCTCTGTATTTATAGGCACCATGACACCTGTTTTCCCCCCGGGGTCCTTTCCCTGTCTGGGTTGTGTGCTGCCTGCCCCTGCCCTAAGTGGGATGTGGAGCAGTGCCAGAGGTGCTCTTGGCAGCACGGTTATGGGCCCTTTCTGGCCTGACCCCAAAACAAGGGCACAGATAAGGAGCAGAGGAGGCTACAGCCTGGTTTTGAATGGAGTTGCTGTTGGTTTCTCTGCCTCGGCTCAGTGTTTAGCTGTGGCCTCTGTAACGCTGTCAAGGTCTGGTCCATGGGAAGGGAGAGACTGCTCCACTGCTACAGCTGCAGTCCTGGTCTAGGCACCGCAGGTATAAATGAAGAGGTGCCGCTGAGCAGGAGCGATGCTCTGGGTGTCCTGGCAGGAGAGCGCATAGCACCTCTGCTGCTTTTTTGGCTGGACCAGACGGGAAACCTCCGCACCTTGCTGTCCGCTTGGGCTGCCAATGGATGCTGTCTGTACGACTAATGAGATAAGCAAACCTCTCCACCCCTACCCTCGTGTGCAAAAGCAATGCGCTTTAATATAATGTGTCATTTCTATTGCATATTAAAACTAAGCTGTTAAAATATTGTGGATTAAACCGTTAACATCCACTTTTTCACTCATACAGGATCCACAAACACGGCCTATATAAGGGATTAAGAGTGCATAGCTCTAGGTGTTATCAGTGAACAAGGAGAGCTGTGTTCTTACTAGCTAGCAGCAGTGCAGCTTCTTCTGAATTCACGAGAAATCCTTTTGCAGCTTGTAAGCAATTGCAGTCATTTTTGCAGGATTTCTTCTATAATAGGAATTGCTGTTGTAACATTCTTAGTTCTTCTCAGGTTCAACCAAACTGTACTTAGGTGAGGCAATTATTGTATTTTTTTCTGAATGAACATGCCGAAGAAATGCCTAAATCTATCAGAAGATTTTAAGGGGAAAATCCCACCCTATTTAACTGCTGTACTAGTGTGAGCTTTGCGGACAGTTTAGCAGTGGATTATGTTTTTCAGCGATTTTGTCTGGTGCTAAAAAAAACAAGCTCTCTGATGTATGCCAAAGTTACATGGAATACATATAAGAGCTAAAATTGAGCATACCTCTTGCAAAGGAAAACTAAAATTGGAATGAAAATATACTAAACTGTGGTGTGAGTGAAATGTGACAGTGACTTACTTCTATGCAAAAATTTAAGCTAGAAAGTGAAAAATGGTAAAAGCTGAATAGTAGCTAGCACAAGTAAATAGTATTTGTCTTCAAAGGGCCATAGGGATTTTCCTGCATTTCAGAAGATCCATAAGATGGTTTGGCTTGACTTTCAGGTACTGCAGCCGAAGCAAAGAAGTCGAGTAACTGTCCGTAGCAGGGCTAAAATGAAATTCAGATATTCCTGGTCTCTCCTCTTGTTCTCCAGTTGCTTGACTGTCAAGGCAGACTGACACCAAATTGTCAGGAAGATCTACAAGTTCTTGTTGATTATTTTTTTTAACTTGTTTAGCGACTTTGTCTCTGTAACAGACATTTGTACCACAAATGCATAAAAGTGGTTTGAGCATGTCTGCTTCTGAATATATTTTATTTTTAGAAAAATTTTCCCCTGTTCTTACCATTTCCTGTGGTTTTACTCTGGAGCATGATGGATGAAGAAGGCTACTTGTGTGATTAAGATATAAGAATAGAAATTGTATGTCCTGGGTGTACACATGCAAGTCAAGTGGGATGGTCAGTGCTAACAGCAAGTGGACTTACGCATCTGTAAAAGAATGTTTGTCTTATTAGAAGCATGTAGAGGTGAGGCTGCACCGAGGTTTGAAAAGCCCTGTGGGATCCATGTAGGAAAGTGTCCATAAAAGTGATGTTAAATCGGTGAGAGTGTAGAAACAGTATGTTCACCTGTAGTAAGCAGTGAGAGAGTGGAGTTAAACAAGAGCGAGACACACTGGAATGAGTGTTGACACATGGAGTTAATTGAGGACAATTAAGTCTGTGTGTAGACAAGAAGTACATAGTCCATTTGAATTGCATGGTATTATGTGAGTAAAGGGTGCAGGATTAGACCCATTGTTTACAGATTTACCTAATGCTTTAAACTATTTGGATGAATGGTGTTACACAAATGTTACTCATAATTATTATTTAATTATGACCACATGTTTACTTTGAACGTAGTCCTATACTTAATATGTAGGAAAGCCAGGATAGTATTGCAGCTTCAGTGTGTGAGCTACTGTTTGCCAAGCAGCGTTTTGCTAATGGCTTCTCTTTTTGTGTCATGAAAATGCCTCCCTGGCCTGTGAAGTTGCAGTGGTTACGGTATGTAATAGACAAATAGCTTTCACAAAAATACCTTCAGCTAGAACATTTTGAAGCAGTTGCATCTGAGATAGAATGCTAACTTATTAAAATTAATACTATTATATATGCTGCCTGTGTATTGTTTCAAAGTATCTGAGATGCCAGTATTTCATTCTGGTTACATTGAGAGTGCAGAAAGCAAATTTCATAGCATGATTCATAAGATCAGGAGTGCTACAGGATTTCTATAATTCATATGTTGCTACTTGCATTGGCATTTAAATGTTTAAACTGTTATAAAATTTCAGGTTCTTTAAATTTTAATCTAGTTTTTTTGACTCCTAAGCAGAATTAAGTTATTCCCTCTGTAATTCTGTGTTTTGAGGTTTTCCTTTGCTCAGATCTTCCACTTCAGATAGTGTGGAAAGCTTACGATAATTTTATGAGTGGCTACAGATATAAGCAAGGAAAAGAGCTTAGTGGGGGGTTTGTATCTTTTCATTTTTGTTCTTTTTTTAAGGAACCTGATAAGAAACATAGTTCTGAGTGGTATACAGTATATCCTAGGTTGCAAGAGATGGGATGCTGTTCTGTCCTTTTTAAGTTAATTCTTTTTTAAGAGACTAAAGACAATGGAGAGTGTTAACCTTTTCTTTAGAATGCTTTTAGTGCTTTGGATGGAGCTATCTCAGTCCCTCCACACGTGGCGTTTTACTATGATTGTTGGGGCTTCTGAGAAGGAAAAAAGACCTCTCTTGAGCACAGGGCTGTGCGCATGGAATTGAGAGATCAACCCTGTTAATTCAAGAAATATTAGTCTTTCCTTTAACCCAATACAGGAATCTTCTGAACCCTGACTCTCTCAGTTCCTGAATCCTTTATAGTGACTGCAGCTCATATGTTTCTTGTTTTTTAAAAGCACTTGTTTTTCCCTGTGGGCCTCCCCTGACATGCTTGCCCCTCGATAGATGAGCTTGTGAACCCTACTCAACGCATGTAGAAGAAGATCCATGAGTCTTCTGGCCATGTCAGGCTTAAGGTGGCATGACACTTAGCATGTACACCAAAAAAGCTTGTGTTTCTTCTGTGTTTCTGTACATTTGCCCTGAACGCCTGTTTGCTTTGGGGGAAAATGACTTTTCTAATACTTTTTTTTTTTTTAATTGAAATATTAAATCATTTAATATAGATGTATTTTTTCTAAGGGGAAAAGGGGAGACGTTCTGATTCCTGTTGGAGAGAAGAAACTTTTAAAAAAACTTGTAGGTGTTCAAAGTTTACTTAAACTTTCTTTCACACAAAAAGACATTCTGTTCTAGATGACTGTTTCTACTTGAAAACAAAGTATTTTGATAGAATAAATTTACATTGAATTTGAAATTATTTCTGAAAGGAGGCTTGGTTTTAAGAAGCCACTTTGGCCCTTCAATTTATTATTTTGGTGTAGAAACGAAGGTAAAAATAAATTGTGAACGCAGTTCCCTTGCAAAGGCTTGAGTCTCTGCCCAAGGCTCAAGCATTCCTTTGCCTTCCTCTGTGTTTTTCCAGCCCTGCCATAGGATTGAATGTTTGAATATTGTAGTGTCAACAGCTCCTTGTATTTTCGCTTGATGCAGTTGAGCAAAAGTTTTGACATTCAGCTGAAATGTTTGAGGAGCCATTACCAGCATAATTCTGCTTCTTAAGTAAATCTCATCTTGGTGCTTGAAATCTAAATGGATTAATATTTTTAATGTCTTGTTTACAATGCTGCCTATGAAAGCCTGTATTTGTCTACTTGCCAGCCTTCCTTCTTGGCCAGGAACTGTTCTGGCGTGAATCTCCATGCTGGGCTCCCATCCATTTTCCTTGAGTCTCTCTGGTTCCCTCCCTTTTCCTCAGGGGCTCTCTGGAAGATTGTCAGAAGGGCTTTAATTTCTTGAGCAAGTCAGCTTTTCTTGACTCCTAAATATTTCTGCCTCAGCCCTAAATTTCAGAGTTTGCCAGCCAACCACAGATGGCTTGCCCTGGTGGTGTTACAAAAAAACACATATTTTCTCAGGTTTTGATGAAAACAAACCTAAAAACAAACCAGTGTTCGCTTTGTGAGTGGGCAGAAAAAGATGGTTAAGAAAAAAGAATCTTGAGTTCTGTGCATGTATGTGTATTTCTTCACAAGATGCCCAGCAGTCATGATGGAGTAAAGGTGAGCTAGTAGAAAACTCCCAATGTAGATTGTATACATTATAGCATACTACAGTATTTACCAGCAGAACCATGCTAGCTGGGAATGCCAGGAAAACCCCAAAAATCCACAAAAAAAAAAAAAACAAAAAAAAAAACCAAAATCGTGCAGTCTGGTGGCCCTGGCTTAGATAAGATTCTTAGATTTAGATATAGACTTCAGGGGTAGGCAGGTTCGTAGAGGAGAGTCAGGAGACTTGCTTGAGTGTGACATAAACCCAAGTGCTAAAGCAGCACGTAAGTTATTAGAAAGTAGAAACCAGGGGTGTATGATATCAGACTACATTATGGTAAAATTATGCAGCTGTAGGTACGGTGAACCCTGACTTCTGAGCAGGCCAGCAAATCCTCACTAGTGGTTATTTTGATATGTGATACCCTGATGCTAATCTAAGGAGTTGAATGCAAAACCAGAGAAACGCCAGCAACAATAACAACCCTTAGCCGAGTGAGGAGCACTTGGCAGTGCTCACTGCCTTCCTAGGAACGGAGAGTGAGCACGAGCTAACTCAGTGACAGGGTGCACGGTTCGCATAGAGGGATCGATGGATCCTTGCACAGTCCCCTGAGTCGGGTACATGTGGAGGGAAGAGGTGGTGTCTCCGCATCACGACTGAGACTGGTAATCGGACAGCCCCCACAGGGCAACAAGAACTTCTGCTTGGTCTGTCTTTGAATTGGGTGGGGGTTTGGTGCCCGGTCTGGTGTTGGGAGTGCAGCGGGTTGGCAGCCCTGGAGGAGCAAAGCCTGGCCTGGAGACCTGTTTCACCGGCCTGCCCCTGCCCTCAGACCGGCCGGAGCTGCTGTGACCTGCGGTGGAGGAGCAGCCACGTTGTCCTCTGCCATCGGCACGGCACTGGCCTGCCTCCCGCCCATCATCTCCGTCAGGAGCTGGGCTCAGGCCTCCTGGGAGCGTCCAGTTGCGCTGGAGGTGAAGATGGAGGCGCAGATGAGAGGAGACAGCTGAACTCCTCTGTGCCTGCCTGCAAGGGACTGCAGGGGACAGCCGTACCCCAGGAGGGAGGGAGGGAGCGAGTAAGTGAAGGCCTGTTTGTGCATGTAAATGCTGATTTCCAAAGAGGTTTTAATTTCTGGTTCTTAACATGCCATTTAGTTTTGAAAACATGGTATTACTCAAAATGAGGTGGATTGGTGAGACAAAATCATCTTGACAATCTTTCATTACAGATACACAAGATATGTAAGTACCCTTAACATTTTAGAGACTAGCATGTCTGGCACTAAAAATTTATGAGAAATATAAATAGCAGGGATAAGGGAAAAGGAAATTTGGATTTAATATGCAAAGTGGCCAAGTATTTGGCTACCCTTTATCCATTACTGATCATTCTCTCTGCTGTTCAGAAATTATTTGGAGTTGGGGTTTCTCAGGGTGGTTTTTTTTTAAAGCATCTTTGACTTTCTCAGACATCAGGATTACGAGATGAATGTGCAAACATGAGTGTGTGAGTCAGGAAACATGGCAGCGGAGGTGGCTGTGTGAGCGAGGCTGTAGGTAAACAGAAATAAAGTTAATTGGCAGTTTTCTTCTATAGCACGGGCAGCTGAAGTCCTCGCTGGAAGAAATTTTCTTTTCCCATTATCCTTTAGCATTCTCTTGGAGGGATTGTCTCAAGGGAAGTGAGTGAGTCAGAAAATATGCCAAGTTCATGTCATGGCTGTTTCGGCATTTCTTTCTCTTGCTGGCCTCCAGGAGCTTTATTGGCAAGTGTTTTTAAAGGAAATGTTGGCACAGGAAAGCCTTATTGTTTATGTCATGAAAGTCTCTTGGCGTCTTCTGCCTTGTTATTTTCTCCCTTAAATGGGGAAATTGGGGGGGGGGGGGGGGGGGAGGCGGGGGGAGATGGGACTGAGAAAGGAAAAGAGGAGAGAAGCAGAGTATTAAGTTTGAGACTGTTGAGGGTTGCTACCACAACTGTTCTCCCTACATCAGGATGTATCTTGGTGAGTCCTTTCTTTTTCTTTTTCTCTGTTGCTGCTTTGCAGGCTCTGCTGCAGCCAGTGGATCAATTTTTAAATGTTTCCTCTTCATGTTTTTCAAGATGTGGCATTTACAGAGCTTTATGAAAGAGAGAAGCCAGCAGTTTTCTGGTGGGCTCTCCTTTGCCAGAACAAGGCAGGGAGAGGCAAATGCAGAGCCCAGCCAGGGTCAGCTCATTGCCACCTTCTCACACATGGAGCAGGGCCGTTGAGGGCCGTGATGGGCCGTTGAGGACATTTCATTAAATTCTTTTCTGTTTCGTGTAAGGTTTGCATACAAAATACAATGTGATTTACAGAAAAAAAAAATAATCGGGAAGTTCTGTGGAGCAGATGCAGTGGGTAAAGACAGGAACAATAGTGAAACGCTGCATGGTCAGAAATGCTGCTTGTTGAAAACCAAAGCAAAAAGCAAAAGCATTCATTTAAATGTATAAGCATTCTTAAAAACAAAACAAAACAAAACCAAAAAACAAATCAACCCCCACCACCACCCCTAAACTTATTCATATGTACTTAGGCAATTCTGGCATAACATAAAAGCAGACAAAAAAAGAATTATGTCCAGTGCAGCAATAAAAGTTGCTGTAACCTATTACCCTCAAATTAGGTGAAAGTTGTGAAGTCTCTGAGGATGCTATTAAAGAATTAATTGTTAACATTTCAAAGAATGTTTCAGTATTTAGTATTTTGTGATTTGGAAAGTAAAAAGTTAACTCTGCTTGTGATATGTCATGGCAGAAAGTCTGTTTCTAAACCAGGTTCATTTTCATCTATGGTATTTGCCTCTCTGATATTTATGTGTGCAACTCAAAAGATACAGAATGAAAATTCTTTCAGGTTAAAGCAAAGATATGCACTGATGCACAGAAGGTGCACAACCCTATTTCTTCTGGATTTGCTACCAGCAATAGAAAAAAAAAATACTAAGGCAAACTTATTTTTGTGAGCTGAACATAGAGAAAATGACATCTGAACAAATTTTGTTTGTACCCAGTTAAACTAAGGGTTGTCTGTGGGATTAAATATGTATTTCAAGACTGTGATGCAGTTCATGTGATGTCTCTTCAAACACTGAGTATTTGTTGGTACATAATACATCTTTTTATTGTGGCATCTTGCATTTTAGTGATGCTTTTTTGGAATGCTCTTTTTCAAAGGAAAGAAAATGATTAATCTTCACTCTTAAAACCCACATTGTTTCACTTTTCAACTCTTTCTTGTGATTTTGTTTTCTGACTTACCTATTTGTGGGTCTATGCAAAAATATGTAGTATATAATAGTTCAATTTGTGGAAGTTTTTCCCTCCCCCCACTTCCAATTTTGCACTTTGATTTGCTCAGACCTTGCCTTCACTTTCTTTGAAAAGGTATATACAATCAAAGAACGTTACTTTAGAGTAAGACTTCTCATGGAACATGCATTTCTAGACCTGAATATTCTTAGAGCTTGTTATTTTTTCAGATTTAGGATCTTGTTCAGACTGTTCCAGGAAAAGTAACTGGCTGCCAGCATTAGAATCCAGGGAACTAGAACCTGGATTTTTTTTGGAAAACATCTTTAGGAGAGGTGTCTGTGGCACTTATATTCATGCTTTCAAGTATTTTTACCAAGGTTGATCCTTAAGAATTGTTTTGTTTTGTAAAATTACAGTCATAAAGCCAGGAAAAATGCCCCTTCTAGTAAGCACTAGCTGATTTGCTTATAATTTCTTTGGTTGAACATCAATCTGTAACAATATAATCACTTTTAAAAGGACATCCTAGTTGCATATGGTATCTTGCAAGTGAACCATTTTCAGTATGTTGCAGTTGTTACCTAGAATAAGACATAAGATTTTCGTGTTTTTCTCTGTATGTCATTACATATATCTGAACCTATGAATGTATTCGAATAGTTATAAGTATGTCAAAAGCTAAGCACTGTAATACTTATGAGACCGTGGATTTTTCTTCTGTTAGGAATTTCTCAGTTTTAGCACATAGAAACTTTTGTGCTGTGTTCCTTGCATCTCATGTCATAACACGAGAAAAACCAAACCATAAAACAGGGTGTGAATAACTGTACTTTGGCCTTTGTCTGCTATCCACTTAACCAGTGAGCCAAAATTCTTTAGACGTGACAGTAAAAGCGCAATATTAAATCATCAGCCTACACCTACTGCTCCAGTGTCAGATACACTGTGACAATATTGCTTTATTGCTATGTGGGAACATGAAGTGAAATACATTAGAGCTCTGTTAACAGAGTGTCACAATGACATTTTGAGTGGAAAATTACAATTTTTCTGAATGAAAAGTTCAATTCAAAACCTCCTGGGTTAGGTAAGCCTGTGCTAGACGCAGGGGACAGTTCCCTCATGACCCTGTTTCATCCTGGCAGACTGCTCTGTGTGAGGTGTCTGGCGTTGCCTAAGCCAGCGGGTAGGACACGCTCCCCCAGCACCGGGAGCCGCTGGCCCTGTACCCCCCGGCTGTGCCTGAATATCCTGGGGTCCCCAGTTGCACCTACATTTCAGCTTCTCTGAGAGGCTGCAGGTCCAGGGGGTGCATGACCCTGGCTCCCCAAACTGGGTTTTCTTGAAACTTTGGCTTATGAGACATCAACAGGGAGGACTTTTGTCAGATGTGGAGAGAAACTATGCACAAACCCACCAAACGGTGCACTGCAGCCCGCTCCCTCCCAGCTGTGCTGCTGGTCACCCCAGGCTGGGTGCTGTCACTGTGTCCTCCTGCTCCTCCTCCAGGCTCCTGGCCACAGCTGACAAGTGCTGCAGTCCTCCCACCATCCCGCTGGAGGGAGGCCCTGATGGCTTCTCTTCCCCCACGTCCAGCTCCCGCTTTGCCATGACACTTGCCAGAACCTGCAGGTTTTTCAGACTTCAGTGTTCCTGTCAAGCTGGGTGAAAGCCATCCGGCAGGCAGAAGGTGTGGATGGGGCAAAGGGAGGGAAGGTGATGGTGGAGTAGCGCACAGCCACTCCAGTAAACCTTGTTTCCTTAGGGAATTGCATTGGAAAAATCCTCCTCTCTCCCCTGAAGCTTTGAAGTCACCTGTGAGCTTGGAAGCCCTCAATGTGGGCTGCTTCATTGGTGTTAGGCTTGTTGGTTTCCTATGCAATGAACTCTTAAGAAAGCTACCTTCTCCATTTTGAAAGCTTTCTCCCCTCTCCCACACCTCCATGCATTTTTATTACATTGAAGAAAGAGGGAAATAATAATTAAAAAAAACCAGATATGGCAAATAACAAGCTTGTAAAAAAATGTTTTTTCCATAATTCATAACCACTCATTTTCTGACAGCCAAATTCTGTCACATGTACGTAAAAAGCTGATCAGGATGATGAGTACTGTCAAACCACAGCTACAGTTTAACTCTGTGGCGTGGAATGAATGGGAACAGGGAGTCAATTATAATTTAGGATTGTGTTGTTCATCGTGCAGGCTAAACAGCATGGCTTAACAGGGAGAGGTCAAAATTCACACGTTTACCCGGTTCTCCAAGGGAGGCAATGATTTGCAGAAAAAATGTGATCCGGTTATAATCTACTTGGATTTCC
This sequence comes from Falco biarmicus, assembly GCF_023638135.1. Lineage (NCBI taxonomy): Eukaryota > Metazoa > Chordata > Aves > Falconiformes > Falconidae > Falco > Falco biarmicus. The sequence goes on along the minus strand of NC_079291.1, from coordinate 8,319,228 downwards.
AAACATTTTCAATAGAGTTCTTTCCTGAAGGCTTATAAAGAATTAAAGCTGCCGTGCGATGAAAGGGAAACTCTTGTCATGAATTAATAGCAGGTTAAAAGTTAGGAAGCAACGAGGAGTAAATGGTCAAGTTTTACAATGAAGGGAAGTCACCAATGGAGTCCCGTAGGCATCAGTCCAAGCATCTGGGTGGTTCAGTACCTGAAAAAGGGGGTTAATATTGGAGTAATAAAGCTTGCTGACAGAGCTACAGTCAACTGAGAAGAGCTGTAGAAGGATCTGACAGTATTGAGTGTGACTGAGTAATAAGATGGCAGAGGAAACTCAGTGACAGTAAATGTTAATATTTTTAAAAGAAGAAGAATTGCAGTCATAGTGGACTTGCGACCACTTAGGAAAAAAGTGCTAGTGTTTCATAGATGCTTCTATAAAGGTAACAACTGAATGCCCATCAGATGTAAAAAACAAACGGAAGTTTTCAGGAAGGAGACAGAGAAAAATGCCATATTCTCCATGTTTCTCTGTGTAGGACTGCATCCGAGTGATGCGATCTTCGTTCTGACCTTTTAAGAATTTCTTGTCTGTAGTGTTAGAGCACATACAACAGCACAATATTTTCCATCTTTAGATGCATCTTTTTCTGACATGCTCTAGAAACCCTGTAATACTGAAGAACAAATGAAGATAGACTCAGAATTTTATTCCTTTAAATTTTTCCAATATGAATTAGAGTATCAATATCGTTAATCTTACTGCTAATTAAGAAATAAAAGTATGAAGAGCGTGTCTGAAAAATAAAATGTGTAAAGCCCTATCTGTATGAAATCTCATGCTGGGAAGAATTACAAATGTAAGTAGATTTATACTAAATAGAAGTTCTCCTTAATAAGTAAGGGTAGGTCAGCTGGGGAGCGTTCTGCGTACTTTGCTGTAGCGTGCCTGTCTTCCATTATGTTTTATTGCAGGATGTGTTAGTCTCGTAGAGCTTTTTGAATGGGTGGGTTCAGATGTATGTGCTCACAGCTCTTACACCTATCAAACCCTGTACTTATTCCTGAGCAATTTTACCCAGGATAACTTGTGCCTGTAGGTATTAAGTATTAAGCACCTGTATCGTGTCCATAAATATGTAAAATTTATGAGTTTTTCATAGGTATTTCACAGGTAGAATAACTTATGTATTTTGCATAGATTTCAGTTATTCTTTAAGTTACAAACTCGTACATTGTGTGGTATGTGTACTGCATTTAGTGATTTCCACTTCTTCCTCCCCGTCTGTCTGAAGATTTCAGATATTTAACAGGAGAAAAATATTCTAATGATACATTCATGATTTCATTAGTCTTTGGATCATTTGTTTATGATTTTATATGATGTTAAAAGTTCCCAATTTTTAACAAAAAAATCTGCAAAATTCTTTGTCACCTACAAAAGGCTTGAAATCATTCTGACCAGACTGCTCTTCAGAATTATGTAGTGGCATTCAAGTAGCTTAAAAAATAATTATTGCTTCCCTGATACAAAAAAAAAAAGATAGGTTATGCTAATGTTGTTCTAATGTTCATTTAATATATATATAGAAATAATAAGTAATTTTACAATTCACATATACACTCCGATTTAAATAGAAAAAGATTGAAGTTGAAGAAAAGCAGAATAAACTTTGATTGATAATCAGCATGTTTTTTCATGGAAAAAGTAATGCAAAGATTGCCACTGTATAAATAGATTGTGCATAATGAAAGAAAATGTTATTTCTGCATTACTTAATTCCTCATTTTTCTTCCTGACATTTTGAATCAAGCATTAGTCTGGAGAACAGATTCAAAATATCAAGAGGTAAAACAAAAAGCTAAACTTTGTCTTCAGGATGTAGTTTCATTAACTTGATTGGGCATTACTCAGAGCAGATCCATTTTTAGCATATTGCATTTGCATACTGACCTTTTCTGCACTGTGAATGAAAATCGGTGCTGTGATGTGTTGATTAATCCCGTAAAATAACATTTAAGATTTTATTTAAATATATTCTTAGGTGAACAATAATGACATCAAATCTAGTACAATTAAAAAAAATCCATTACAATAATAAAAATAAATCTGGATGGCTTCCAGATAGTAGAAATAGATGGTCTTGCAAAGCTAAGCCTTATTTTCAGAAATGCTGACTGACATTCTCCTTCTGCCTTTGGTAGCCATCACTAAAGTGCAGAACTGTTGGAAGTTTAACCATCTTATGCAGGATAGATCTAGACATTAGGTCTGAAATGGGGGAGTGCATACATTTGCATGTGTGCATATACTGACAACATTAATTTGGAAAAATACTGGCTAACGACTTGAGACAGAGTAGCTACTCCAGGTGAGCTACATAAATGGACACTTTTATTCCTCTTTCAATGTGATCTCTAGATAGTTTAATTTAAACTGAAAGCAGACTGACTCCAGAGGAAATAATCTGGAATAGTTCAGGTGTAGATTGCCCTAAGTAATGACTGAGAAATACGTATGTAACTACGTTGTCCTCCTGAGGTCCCAGGTGGAGTACCCACTCCAGTTTCACATCGTAGGCGAAATAATGAGCAACAGGAGAGAGTCTAGGCAAGAGTGTCGAGAAGTATCAAAGGCATGGGAAGCTTGAGTTCTAAGCAAAGTTTTAGCGAAGCACAGCAGCTTAGTTTTGCAAAAAGATGATCGGGAAGATCATGATAATAGGTGACATGAAATGCATAAAAGTTAGCTGCGAGGAGGGAAAGCCAGCATTGCCTGTGGATATAGCAGGACACTGGGAGTTGAATTTACAGTAAGAGAACTCTGTATTGGGAAAAACACTCTTAACTAAAGGAAGAGGTGATCAATAGAAGAGGTTGCTTAGGATAGGTAAGGCGTTTGAAGCTAGCATAAATGGGCATGGATTTACAAGAAACATACACCAGCTAGCAAATCTCTTAGTACCCACATGGTGAGGTGTTCGTTTTGTCTCAGGTAAGATGTGCTAAGGTAGTCCTGATAGGTAACCTCCAGTATACCAGAATTTATGTAAAACCCTGTAAGATGAAAACCCTTTCAAACTTTTCTGTCCCTTCACCCTGCACTTACGGCAAATCCTGCTTATGAATTACGGCAGCACCCGCCCTGCTAGCATGTCCGTAGGGACAGGCGAAGTAAATGCACCGCTGGACTGGAGCTGTTGCCTTTGAATTGAATTGAATTTGAATTGAAAGAATGAACTTCAGACTTACCGAAATGCTAAAAGCTTGTTGAAAGCAGCAATTAAATTCTTAATGCAAGGCTTGAGGATGTTTCATTGCTGTACACAAATTGGGAAAATACATGCAGATTGTACTGTTTCAGAGAGGTTATTCGGTGTTTAACTTTCTGCTATGTTTCTTGGAAAGAGGAAGCAAGTTTTCCGTCCTTCACACTCCGACGTTCATTATGAATGCCATTTGCTGTACAGCCTACTGTGGCACCTTCTTTAATTAGCACTTGCATTTTCTTCTCCTGGAGAGGATTGTGATAGTGGCAGATTTGATGTTTTTATTACCAGAGAGATGGGAAAGGCTCCTGTAACTTTTATAACTGATCAGCTGAGGCAGCCTGGTTGCCCGTGGTTCCTAATGAGCAGCGCATGACACAGTGCAGAGTATTGGCAAGATTAACGAACCCAGGCTTCCTTACCAGCAGACTGACTTGTAATAGCAATATAGAGAAGGAGCGAGAGCATTAGCACATACTCAGTAATGCAGCATTACACTGAAATGAAAATCCTTTGCAACCAGCTACAGAAACGTGCTAAAACACCAGGTTTGTATTTGCAAATAGTAATTCATGCAAATGGTTGCAGACTGACCACTGCTAAAAGACTGAAGCCCTAAAGGGGGAATCAGCTATAGACCCTATTTTTGGAAGGTATTCCCATGTGGGAGAATAGATCAGAATATGCTCCCCTCCAAAAATGTTCCAGTTCTCTTGGCAACAGCCAAGGATATTTTTTCTTAGTTAAAGCCCTTGACAGTACCTTTGTGACATCTTTAACAGCTCCCCTTATTTTATGACAAGAAATTATTATCACATAAAACCCCTGAATCAAATAATAGTAATTCCAATGTCTTCTAATCAGTGGATTCCTGCAAAGTTTTCCTCCTTATTGGTGAAACTTTTTTCTGCATTCTTTTGTTTGGAAAGCCAATGACACTTGTTATGATTTCTGACTAAGAATTTGCAAATACCAGATTTTCATTTGAAGTTCCTGATTTGGCGATACAAACAGCTCTAAGGAAGCATAATCTTTTGGTAATCTTGAAATGGTGAGGACACAGAGAGACTCATTTGAGTTGAATCACGTATTATAACCATTCAAGTCATACTTTGGCAAGTAAAGTGCTTAAAAACACCCACTGATTTCTTTATATTTCCTGACTCTTAAGGAAGACCAGAAGGATGAAACGTTAGGAGTCTGTATGAAGGGGAGATGAAAGAAGACTAACAAACTAAAGATGGGCTTTATCCTGCGGTCCCTCAAGGAGCTGAGCACCTGCCCACTGGAGGGACCAGTGACTTTATCTGGAGATCAAAACGCTAAGCACAGTACAGGAGTCCTTTGTAGGTAAATGCATGAAGGTTTTGCTTTGTGACACCTATTTCTCAGAGCCTGAAGATTATTTCAGGCTCAGTTCTTGGGGTTCCTTATGGCACTTCTACATGAACCCCACTCCAGCTGCCCACAGCGAGACATGCCTTGGAGAGAAGTGAAGGTAACTCCCACCCCTAAGCTAGTGGATTGGGGCTGATAGCACTCACTTCTGGAGCCAGGCAAGTCAGATCTGTCCCTGTCTCCCAAAAGCAGGAGGAAATGCCCTACACACAGCAGATCAGGTTTGCAGCAGTGAGACGTCCCTGTCTCTCCTCTTCTGTGATCTGATCTCCAGCTCTGTGCCTCCTTGCTAGGAAGGTAGCATCAGCCAGGGTGGGGGTCTCTCGGTAGCCCTGCTGAAGTTGTTCTTTTTATAAAAAATACTTAAATATTCCCTGAAACCACAGAAAGAAAAATGTCAGTCTCTTCTGGGAGAAATCTGCGCAGCGTGAAACTGAAATCAGCCTGGAGTTGTTTTACATGGATTTAAAAAAAAAAAACAAAACAGAACAGAACACAACAAAATAAATATCCATCAACTGTGAAAGAATACTGAGAAAAACAAATATTCACCAGCATCAAGTGAGGGTTCGTTTGGTGAATGCGTAAAAAGATTTCTTCAGGAGGTGAATTACATGGTAATACAAATGTTGTAAGGTGGAAGAATATTTCAGAAATCAGTTATCCAGTTCCAGAGCAGCTGAGACTTACAAACAATGACTGCTCAAAGCCAGCTAAAATTTCAGCTGAAGCCCTCGCTGTTGGTCAGTGCATTTGAGTTGTGAGACAGTGTACCAGTGAGGGCTGCGGAACTGCAAATGCGCAGCGCGCTGCTCTTCTCCTGGGTGGTGTAGGCAGCTTTCTGCTCCAGGCTGCTGCCTGCCTTGCCTGCTGCCTGGAGCTCTCTCTGGTTTTCCATGAAAGAATATAAGCAGTGGGTAGAAGTTCTCTTGAGTTAAAGGGAACAGGATCAGGCTGTGATTCAGGATCAGACTGCTTTGTCGGTTTTTTGCTTTTGCAAAGTCAAAGTTGGGGATCTCGTCTTTATCTAGCCTATCTGAAACAGGGAACCAACAATCATTGTAAAGGGGAGCTTCGCTTGTGATCATTCTTGTGTACAGCTACCAAATGTTATATATGGGTCCCAAATAAAATCTGAGTTTTAGAACAAAAGCCTGGAGAACCATGATTACCCCTGCCTAAGAATGACGGAAAGGCATTTGCCCGTATATTCATCTTGATTTTTTAAAAATCAAACCAGTGCAAATTCTTTCCATCTGATATCATTATTTTAAAATCTGTTGGGAATTCAGTAGTTCATAATAAAAAACAAAAATTGTTTTACCTGCATGTCAGAAGTTTTCCCCATGCAGTAACCATTTTAAAAAAGCATACAATTTATTTTATGTTATTTTATCTTCTAAATGTGATTGTTGACACTGCATGCAGGTTTATCTACTTCCAAAGTATTGGCTATTTCAGTGATGCACAAATCCCAACAAAGAGAGCTTTTTCTGTAGCAGCTTAAAATTTCGTTCCTATTAAAAAGCACACTATATATATAAAAAAAGACCCTCTTCATGCGAGAGCATTAAAAAAGAATGTATGGTACTGTTAAATATTCCAGTGGGCTGCTAAACCAAACAAGAAAAATGCTGGCAATGGCTAACATTCCAAATCCCAGATTCTTCTTAGGAGTGCCTGCATTCACCAGCGTTACACAGCTTTGTGCAACTGTGTGCATTTGTAGCACTGAACGGTGCTTTGCTCAGTTGTAAATGTTCTGTGAACACAGGAGGTGCTATTCAGTGGAGATTCATTTGCTGCCTCTGAGAAAATGGAACAGGTTTCATAAAAAAATCCTTGTAGTGAGTAAGAGGCAATATATTTAGTGAAGTTTCTGAGTTTGTATCCACTGTAGATGTCTTGTTGTGGATCCAGTCAGATTTCTTTCTGCAAGTTGGTCTCTGGATTCTGTTAAGTCTTCTCCTTAATGAACAAGCCCCTTTTTCTTCTTTTTGTCTATCTCCAATTGAGAGTTTTAGGACACCCTTTTTATTTTTGAGGATACGGACTCTCATAGATGAATTCTTTTTCCTCTCCGGTATCTGACTTCATATTCGAAGCAAACTTCAGAAGCGTAGCCAGCACCCGAAGGCAGCACATCTGTCTGCTGGAAAACTAAACCTTAGTTAATTCACCCATCAGCATCAGTAGTCTACACCCTCAGTGGGGGTGTTTGGATGCGTATCTCTATAAGGATAATGTGCTACATAATCTTTTTGAGGATAATTTGTGCAGTATCTAAAGATGGTAGTATTTACAAGGAAAACCATGTCTGTATAAAACCAATTGAAAAAAGAACTAAGGGTTATTTTAGAAAAGTGCCAATGGAAAATACAGTTGGAAAGGAAGAGACTTCTGTTTTCACCTACTCCCTATTGTCTCAAAAACAACGCTTTCAATGTAAGAGTGCAATAATTTCACGTAGCATTTTTCTGAAGAAATATGGGTATTTCAGTTTCATTACCCTCTTGGCTGCTCACTGAATTTGAAGGCGTTAACTCCTTCTTTGGGACTAGGCAAGCAGTGAAGTGGCTTTGGATGATTTTGCCGGCATACATATGTTGTGTAAAGGCATATAAAAATAATCATCCCCTCCTAGCCAGTGAAATTATCCTGGCAAAGCCCCTAATACATATGAAGCTATGCCAATGAAAAAGTGCCGCTGCCTCTGTCGGTTTAGCTGAAACCATTCTGGGGAGATGACGCGGTGTTGGTGGGAGAGGGTTTCCTTCTGCTGGTGTGTGTGTGAGGAGGAGCTCGGGAAGAGGCTGACACTGTCAGGTCTGGCACAGGCACCACCACAGCAACACTGGATGCTCAATCCATCCACCTGGGATGTTCCCCTGTGCCCATCCCGCCTGGACCTTCCAAGCACTCCCAGCAGGTCAGCACACACGTGTGCTCAGAACAACAGGCTTGGTCGGTTGGTCTGATTTAGGACAACAGGCTGCAGTGGTCAAGGGCATGGCCACCTGATAGATACCACCAAGCAGCCCCGGTTAACGTTATTTGCCTCTGCTGTTACCCCTTTTGTCATGTCTTGACCCTCCTTTTTGCTGCCCTTGTGTCTTTTTTCTCCACTCCAGTCTCTTCCCAAATAAATAACCCGCCCTTATCTGCGGTTTTCCCCTTTGATCCCATTTTTTCCACATTCATCCCAACTCAGTATTTCAGCCACGATTGCCTAGGGAATCCTGGCCTTAGGTGACGTGATGGGTCCTGGTGGCCCTGCATGGTTGTACTCCCCAGCAGGACCTTTGCCCTCCCCTCATCTGTGACATTCAGCCATTTCTTGCCAAGCGTCCCTTCACCCATCAGTGAAATCCAGCTGGCCATCACTTTTGTTGGCAGCATTGCCAGCGTCCTTCTGCCCGCCTGGTGTCCTTCCCAGAGCTAGGAATTCCCACCCAGACTTCACAGGTGGGCTGGGATCAACATCTCGGACCCTACAGGAAGCTTTAAAGCAGACCTTGGGCAGCGCCATGGGAGCAGGAGAGCAGTGATCGGAGCAGTGCCAGCAGCCCTGTGACCTGTGGCCGAGGGCAGCAGCTCACGTCAAAACGGCAGGCGTGAGCCAATTTGGAGAGGTGTCAAAGGGGAGCTGGGTAATGTCCCTAAATGATGTATTCCCATGGGCAAAAGTTTTCGGCCCAATTTTGAAAAAGCCATCTTGTTGCCACTGTTACTGCTTCCAAAGGGTAGATGTCCAACAAAGGATCGACCTCTTTGAACCTGGTGAAGGAAGTAAATAAGAGGCTAAAGTGAAGGAATAAACTTGGGTGGGCAGAGGAAAAGGCTATCCTTCATAAAATACAAAAGTGTGGCCCCTTGCCCAGGCAGACTGCATAAAGTAAAGTAAGGTAAAAGTTGTGTAAGGGTTACAGGAATGATGGTCCCAGTAAACTTTACTGAGCCTGCTCAATAAAAATGAGTGCACATGAAGAACAGAATTTGGCATGAGAAGCTCTTTGTGTCCTAATCCGTGCTGGAGGAACGTGGTACAAAATAGCTGACATCAATAGAAAGATGCCCTCTACCTCAGTGGGCCTTCCAGCAGACCTTTATCTTTTCTCTTACTATCTTAATACTGGCAGGATGACTAATACAGGCAGATATCCTAAAGCTGACAATGACATCTTAAATCTGTCCTGGAAGATTGAACAGAATATTTGTTTCTACAGCTGTGCAGGGTTTTCATGAATTGTAGCCCATTACTCAACAGAAAAAGTGTAAGGATGAATAAAACCAAAATGAAATACATATAAAATGTAGTAAAAGGATATATGATTTAAAAAATAATTAAAAAAAAGAGAACTGGAAGAGAAACATGTATTTTGGCTGTAGCTGTTGACCACAATAGCTCACAAATAAAGCCCAGCGTGGCTGTGAATTTTAGCAGATGCATGGGTTTGTAGTGATGTCAGTTTGTTCAGGAGAGAAGAGATGTCTGTGTTACTGAAGCATTTCCAATCATCCAGCACTGTCAACTTCAAGCGCTCAAGAACTGTGAGTCAGGTCATTACTGGCAACTCTACTTTTTCATTCTGAATTTTTAAGACTTTTTTTTGTTTCATTTTACTGTCGGTATGTGAGCAAGGACAGCACTTTATAGTCTGCTGTACCCTGACTACAAAGCTGTAGTTTCTGTGCCTGTTCAGAAAATCCTAATAAGTATACCAGTCTCACTTTTGAGAGATCTACAAAGATGTTTTTTAAAAAATAAGCAGCTGGTTTTAAAACATACCTCATCCTGTTTCACAAATCTTTTTTTTCTGTAATTTGGTTAGGATACCTCAAAGAAAATTCTAATTTTAAGTCATTATAAATAACTTCTTATGTAAGATTCTTCAGCAACTTCACAGATAGTGAAAAATAAGCCCTCTTCAGAAGCTAGTACATTTTGTGCTTCCCTTATAATCAAACTGCTTTGTTGTTCAGGCTGAAGCCTCTCAGTGGATGGCAAAACATGAAAATAAATCTGGAATCCTGTTTTTCCATAAAAAGCACCAAAAAGTTGGTTGCAAATACCTTTTTTTGGACAATATGAGGTGTTCTCTCATTCTGTCAATGTTTTCAGGGGTTTTCTAGTTAATCTATCTGTTTTTCTTAGTGAAAATACTGTTTTGAATCTCACAAAAGAACAGCCCAGAAACCTCCATGCTGTATTTTTTTTTTCCACAGAAATTTCACGATGAGCTTTTGCAATCGCCACATATTGTATCTTGGCACAAAACACTACCTCTGCTTATGGTTTGCATCATTAAATATCAGATTGGCTGCTCACTGTGTTTATAGGATACAACAAGAAATAGCCTGTTAAATCTGGCTGGTTGGTAAAACTGGTGTTTGTTGAATCATTGCACTACTGTGTTCCCACATCATACAGAGAACAAAATCCCATAAAACTAATAAGCTGTAAAATAGAATTGAAGTCAATGGCAAAGAATATGGCCAAATGTAGTAAATAAATTGAGAATAACTTTTTTGAAGTCTAAAAATGTGATCCCCAAAGTGTAAACCTGAAATGCGATCTGTAAAACTTTTTGAAGTAAAAAATGCATGCCAAGCATATATAATATTAATAATAGCAGTTCTGATGGCTTATCTGTAGATCTTACTGGCATACTGTTGTAACTGAAGTATTATCATCTCCACCTTATGGATGAGGAAGCTGGGTTACCGTAAAAATAAATTTTCAACACGGAACATGAGGCAGTGCTGACTCCAATTCCCACTGCAACTCCCAGCTTTAATTATTTTTCTGTGAGCTTCATTTGTTTCTCTTCATGATACAGAACTTGTTCTTTCAGCACAAGGTAATTTGGGTAACGTTGAATGTAGATTAGATCCATATATTAATACTTACGAAACTTAGTAATTCTAAAATTGCTCTGATAGATTAGCTCCTTCCCATCATTGGATGGGGAGATGTCTACATCCTTAATTTAGATCGGTGTGTCACTTTTGACAGTATTTTACTGCTCAAGACACTATGGAAAGCAACAGGAAAAGACCGTCTCTGATGCTTTTTTAGCACGTTTCCAGATAAGCCTGATGGGAGGTATGTGAACTATCACTTTTAAGATCGTGTATTTCCACTGTCCTTTCCAATATCATGTGATGCTGCTGAGGTAAATCATGGGAAGCCTCATTATCAACAACGCAGAGATGACATCCCTTTCTGCTTCTCCTGATTGATGAGAGTGGCATAAAAACTGGCTCTGGGTGTCTGGCTAAAATCAAACTGCATGTTAGTTAAGTAGAGATGATGCTAAACAGAGTTAAATCTGCTGGAAAAGTAGCGGTTTCCATCTTGCCGTGTTTGGGAGTCATTTTGCTTGTGGCTTCTCCCTTGGCTCTCTTTGGCTTCTTCATTTTCTGCATTTTCAGGGCAATTTTTCCTGAGATAAGCAGAGAGAACTCATCTGGTAACTTCACTTGAATAATCCACACATTTGTATCTTCTGTCCCTTACTAGTGCAGTGCATTTACATAGAGCTTTGGAACAGAAAACTGCAATTCGTTGAATCTATCCAGTATGCTGCGCCACTGGAAGCGCACCCCATTTTATCACTGTCTTGCCCCTAGGGCTCCATACCAGGGCAGATCCAGTATTTTCCTGCTAACCTTTGAAGTCATCTGTGCTGGATGTCTTCAAGTTTTCTTTGAATGGTGGTTGTCCCTCTTTGCAAGCTGCATCCCTGAAGGATCTGTTCTGCAGATGGCAGATACACAGGAGTAGGAGGCAAGGAATGAGTCATTAAGGCCATGGCTTTGGCGTTTGGTAGTGGAGCCCCCAGATCTGATATCCTTGGGAATGAAATGCAGCGTCCAGTTTTCCTGTTAGACATTCACACAAACAAAATTTGAAACTAGAACAGAAGGAGAGACTGGAAAATTGGCAAATTGGAAAGGAGGAGAAGGGAGAGAAGCGAGAATTATGTTTTAAAAGAAAAGTCCGGACCATTCCACTAACTCAGGAGAGCAAAGAAACTGATGCCACCCTGGTGTTAACTCGATCACATACCATTGTGAAGCAGTATAGTACTGAGAGTTTAAAGAACTTAGTAAAAGGCGTGGATAAGATCCCCCCTTGTATTTTTGGTGCACTGTCTGGGGAAAGTGGGTCTGCTCATACCAGGGTTTTGCTTAGGACAGCGGGAGGATGCTGCTTCCATAGAAACTTCCCTCTGCCCTCCTAGGACCCCCAGTGCTACTGCTTTGACAAATACATGCCTTAAGTCCCAAATACTTTACCTCTGTTAGGGGTTGAATGCAGGCAGTGGTGAAACTGGAAAGATCTGAGGGTACAGAGCCAACAACTGGCGAACCAGGGAAGGCGAAAGAGCTGCAGATGTCCAGCTCCCACCTTGAGCAAAGCTGGTGGTGCAGGACAGGGCTTTACAATTGAATTTCCCCTGCTTGTTCTTTCCCCGCCATTCTCCCGGAGGCTTGGGCTGCTTGTGTGTTGTCTCCAGCGTGAACCTCTGTCTGTGTGCACCTAGGCGCAGGCCATCACAGTGCTCTGCTTCTTTCAGTGATTTGGTTTTCTCTGTCAGTCTAAGCTTTTGGAACATCTGCTCAGAGCCGTATCATCTCAAGATCGGTCACAGATGGGTCATATAAAGATGGGTCATATAATATTAAAGAACATTCAGAATACAGCTGTTAGGAATATCTTTCTGAGTCTTAATTCAGTTCCATTGCTGCATCTTTGCCCCTCCTTTCTAAGCAAATGCAAGCTTTCTGATTGCATCCTTCCTCTCTGTACAACAGCTCTACCTATTTATTGGGCTTTTGATGGCTTCTGCCTGACAGGCTGTACTGTCCCTGAAGACCAATCCAAAGGCTACTCATTAAAAATTTAAAAGCCACCACTGCGTCTTCCATTCTGCTTTGTGTCGTTCTGCAGTTCCCTCATCTTCCTCTGCACCTGTAAGCTTTGTCTCGCAGTGGAAGTGCTAGAAAAACAAGTGCAGATGTGGGGTGCTCTGCTGAAGTAGGGTACAAAGACTGGGGGGTGGCAAGGTGAGCTCCCCAGGCACGCTGCCCGTGGAGGTGTGGAGCTGCTGAGATCGGCGAGGAAGGCGTCGGGTTGAATGCAGTGGTAGGAATCTGGCAGCAACAAAATGCTGTACTGGAATCTTCCAGCTGTTGAGTCATGTCTTGGTACCCTGTAGCCAAAGGTAAAATGCATAGATGACAGAGCAGGCTGAAAAGGTTGATTACAGCTTCCTCACTGGACAGAAAGAATGTCTTTTGGAAGGGTTGTGTAGGTCTTATTAAGGTGTGCTCCATAAACTTGTGTAATTTTGTAGACTTTTTTTTCTGGTGGGAACAAGGAAGAAAATATTCAACATCTAGGCTAATCTTGGATTTTAGTATTATTAACGAATTCCCAGAACAAAGTCTATGTGGGAAGTCCAGCTTGCTAAATCTGCCAGCTTTCATACGTGGTCTTTATTATTTATTTGACCAATAGTTACGTTTAGGTAATTTAGCAAAGGTGTGGACTTGGGTTCTTGCTGGAAATCTATTCTCATTTCTCATCAGTACTAGATTCTTGGCTTTATTTAGTACTAAAGGGAAATCGACCTTACCAATTGATATTGCTGTTCTCTAGAACATGCAGCAAGGACTTTTTAGTGCCTTTCTTCAGTGTATAAGGATCCAAATACAAAAAAAAAAGTTGTAATGGATTGTGTTATCTTTGGGGGTGGAGTTTCCCCCCAGTTCAAGACTTACAATCTTCAAAGGTGTTTCAAAAACCTTCAGAAATCATTTTAACGATTAAAAAGTAAGTTCAGTGCACAGAGTCATAAATACTCTAGTTGATTGCAAAAGGCATAAAGCCCTGGTGTGTTCCAGTGGGGTGCCGTTTTATGAGACAGGGTGACCCTCGTCTCCCTGCCCTTCCCTCCTTGCAGGGTGGGCTCCTGCCGCTTTGTGCCAGCTGCGGTGCTCGCCCACCACCTCACAGGGCTCAAACCCAGCACAAAATGAACCAGCAAAGAAGTGGGTACTTTCTGCAGGGTCGGTGAAGCGAGTCAGGTCATGCAAGGGGTAGAAGGGGAATGTACTACAGAGAAAAAAAAATCTTTCATGTCCATCCTCAGTTTTTATGGTGTTTTATATGAAGGTATTAAAGTGTGCTCTCTGTCGTCCCCATGCGTAAAACTCCCTGTTCCCCATGTGTAAGATCTTCTCTATTCCCTTTATTTGAAGCTTTTAATATAAAGCGTTGCATTTCATGGAGCTCTGCTATGCAGCAAAGTAAGCATTGTGGTGATAGGTATTTTCTAGAACTATCAGCATAAGTATTTCTTTATTAAAAATGATTTCAAAAAACAAAATAATGCCCAGTCTGATTATATGCAAGAAACAAAAAATGCCCTCCCACGTTGGCAGTAAACTTTAATCCATTAGACATTAAAACAAAATCACCTAAGGAAAGCAGCTTAACTCTTCTTTATCTTCAGCAACTAAAGCAGTTTTGCAGAGCCACCTGTAACTCAGAGTGGTTCAACAGCTCCCCACTCATGACCCCGTACAACCATACCAGGAACTAAATAAACCCTACTTACTAGCAATTAAAGTGATTTAATTTAAAACGCAATGACAGATACATAATGGATTAATTACAAAATAAGTAATTAGCAAATAGGATGGAAAAGGTTAAAAGGTTGTGGACTTCTGTTGTTTGTTTAAGAGAGATAGCGAAATCATCAGCGATTAAACTTTTTCTTTATTTTGGGGCCTGACTATTATTGTTAGCTGTAAATGAAGCAGCAGACGAGAGGTTCAGAAAAAAAAAGAAGAAATTGCTGTTTTATCGGACATACTGAAAGGCCATTGTTGACACTGAGGCTATGTGATTTGTTTCTAGTCTGCACTCAAAATTAGGTTGGCTTCTATAATGTTTGTATTTAATATTAGGATATATGCCTCTTCTGAAAAGAAGTAGTTGTCCTCTCCACTCTCCACAACGAAGCCCCAGTGAGGGCAGGAAAAAAGGTGCAGGGAGCGAGAGAGGTTAGAGCACACCTCTGAGGCAACTCTGCTGCCTTAAAGAATAAATGAGTGAAGTTTTTTGTTGGGAATACACCATAATGTGTTTGTTCTCCAAAAAATGAGGATAAAGAAGAACAGGACTTTTAATAGGGTAACTTCTGAGCTGTGAAAATCCTCAGCTGAATTCTAGTTAACTTCATGCGGTTCTGGTCATATATACAGAGCCATTGCAGAGGGTGCAAGCAATCTTCTGTTAAAATAAGCAAGGTAAGAGCTTCTGCTTCATTTTCACAGGTATTATTCCTTCTCTCCATGACTCCTGTCTGCCCAAAACCATAAGCAAATGGGCGTTTAGATAGTTTTAATAGTCATATTTTATAACCACCAGCTTATTGCCAGGTAACTTGAAACCCTTTATTTATTTATAATAATTACAAATATATTTATGTATCTACAAAACATGTGGTTTATATTTTGAAATTTCAGAGGGGATGTTTGCAGAAAGCTTTTTCTAACTTGAGCCTGATTGTTAGTGAAGTAATTGAATTTTTTCTTTTGAAAAATAAGCTTTTGGGTAAACCTCAGAAATATCAATATGGGCTTCTCCATTTCAAAATATCAATTAAAACCAGGCAGGAATTCTCCTTTTTAAATATAGCTGCCCTCTAACCTAATCACATATCCACCAGCAACCGTTAGCATAATTTAACCAAATTTTCCATAACAGTCACATTCTTCCAACATCCCTTGCTCTCTTTTGAGCACGGTTCTCATGCGCTCACTTTGCTGTCACTTTACCAAGCCATAGTTAACTCTCAACCGATACATGTTAGTCCAGCCCCTTAATCATTTAACTTTACTGTCCGTACCTCCTTTTCTATTATTCATACTTTTTTTGTGTCTCTGGTGCCTTCATCGTGCCTCCAGGGATATTATCTGCCTTACTGCTTGACATGAGACCTGAACCTGCACATCCAGAAATGCCCTGTCCCCTTTTGGTGTGTGTCGCGCTGTCAGCATCTGTCTTATGGGCATTTCCCTTGAGCTGCTCCTGCAGTGGCAGGCAAAGGCTCCAGGACCACCAGTTCGACTTGCAGAAAGGATCTGCACAGACTTTTAGCTAGCCTTTACCCCCCCACACCATAGGTTTTGCTGGCTAGGGATACAGATTTCAGAAAACAGCTAACTTCTTGTTCTGCTCCGTTACCTTAATGTTGTTGAAAATAAGCTTCTTCAAAGTTTTCCCCCACTTACAACTGAATTTAAGCCATACGTTTCAGGTCTGGAATCTGTGTAGAACATTTCAGAATTCAGTGGTTTTGCAGTTCAGCTATCAGTTTTTAGGACGTACAGATTCAGGTTTGGAAAACTCGTCAAGTTGCAAAACCCATGAGGCTAAATCCATAACTGTAACAGCATCTCTTGTTCTCTTTTCCAAGGGTCTCTGCAGAGTTCTATATATTTGCACAGTGTAATTCAAGGCCCACAATACAGACGATGAGCTTTCAGTATTTAGAATTATTTTTTAAACTAAGCGGTGGCTCTTTGAACGTCTGGTTAAGAAAAGCAGAAAGCCTAAAGCTGCATTAATTCTGCTGTTCATATCTGAATCCCTAAGAATAGCTCAAACAAATGCCAGTACCAATCTGTAGGGTAGTACTTACCCCTATTCAGAGTGACATTTGTAGTTTAGAACATACTCACTTCTGCTTCACTGATTTTTTAGACACAGCGTATATAAGATGCATGGACAAAAATGCATTTCTGTTAACAAGATTCATCCTGGTATCTCCCCTCCTGACATTTAGAAAACACTCTTTTTTTCTTAATCCATTTCATCATGAGGGTGGAAAATCACCAGTTTCAATGAAAGTCTTTGAAATTTAGTATCTTTGGGATTATCTGCTGTTAGTCAGTTGTAGGGATTTACTGGGTAATTCAAGACAGCCTTCGTCTAATACACGCTTCGCAGTGAGTAATAAGAGAAATTAGCATCGAAGATAAAACTGTCCCTGGTTGAAATCTCAGGGAAAGCTAATGTTTCATGAGTTGACAGAACAAAACAAAGAAGAAAAGTTTTATGTCTAAACAGTTGTGTGAATGGAACTCCCATACGCTGGAGGATGAACACGTAAGCCATGAACACACAAAAAACACAGGAATAAACACTTAAATATGAGGCCTTTATCCCTTTTGCATTTCTAGCATGCTTGGCCCTCCAGGATGCTTGTTCAGCTGGAAATTTATGCAAGTAGGTAGAGGTCTTTCTGAACTAAGGTCTAAATCTGTAACAGTATAGACATAACTTACACAGATCAGCTACTCTTTGGCAAATCTGGCTGGCTTGCACTGTACCACTTCATGTTAAGAAAGTCCCCCACAGGGAACAAAGCACTGGTTATCAAAATAGTTGCTAAACAAGGCTGCTTCCAATTCTGTGCTCCTCTCATGCCCTCCTGTGTACACATGTAGTAGGCCAAAGCAAAGTGCTAGGGAGCTGATGTTTCTGCAAGGGGATGAAGTAAAGCAAAGAGAAGGCTACGGTCCACGATGCTGACCGAGTTTTAATCCAAATATAAGAAGACTTCTTAGAGCCCTTACATCTTAGGGCCAGTTGACAGCTCCGCACCGTGATAATAAGTGATTTGAGATACTCTGTAAGTGAGATAACATTACTCATTTCTGTAAGTCCAGGACTAGAGAACTGTTACGTACTCAGTTTTCTGCTTGATGCTTAGGTGGTTTAAAGGTAATGTTGCAGTCTTCCCCCGTGCACTTTCGATGATACCGATGAGACTACCTTTCTAGTGTGTCCAAGCTGCTGGGAAATGGACAGAAATGCTGACACTCTTTTTGGCTATGTCAAAATAGATTATTATGTTTTCCATTAGCTTATAAACAGATATATTTACCCAAATACACTAAGACATTAAGTTTTGATGAATTCATAAAACCAACTTTTATCTTGCTTTTATTTTGCATTATTTAATTTTGTGGTCCTCTGTCTATTTTTTCTAGATACATTCAAAACAACAGCTTTATCATTCAGCCTGTCCTGCAAGCCGTATGCCAGAACTGAAGTCCCACCAGTGGGGGACTATAGGAGGAATGACTTCGTCCATCTAAATTAACTTTGCTCATCCTGCAGTTCTGGTTATTGAAGCACAAAAGCTTTCAAAAGACCCTGTAAAGCAGTGAGGTTACCGTTATTATTTATCAGGCTTATTGTCTGCATATAATCATTTTCTGGCTTTCATGCTGTAAAAAAGCTGCTGATGCCTGCACAGAGACAAGGACATACCATATTATGGTCTGTCTGACGCAGAGCATCCATAATCTTGACTTGTTAGTGCTCAGCCATTTTTAGAGCATTTAAGAAGCAAGTTTAAATAGGAAATTCTGAGCCTAAAAGGTAAACCCAGTACTCTGTTCTAAAGAGCACATTGAGTCTGTGTGAGGAGGAAAGAATAAGGTTACACAGAACTACTGGACATTCATGTTAGAAAGCTTAGTAGCTCCTTGCCTTTTTGATCGAGTGTTTCAAGATAGATTGCAAGTGTTTATACAGATAGTGCACCGTGGTTTTGATTTTATGCCTTACTGCATGTTTTTGTGTCCTTGTGAGTTTAACTAGACTAGTAATAAAAAGCACGAGTCGAAGTCCACTTCTGAGCTTGTGCCTACAAGGGAGTTCTCATGGGGGCTTTTTGTTAAGCATGTCTAGAAAACTAGATAGGTTGTCATTTCTCGTACAAGGCACAGTTGTTCAGTGTGTTTTACAAGGGAGAGAATACTGGTTGCTCATTATATAGGTACCATGTACCATAAGGCATAGTCTAGTACATTTTTCACTGAGTATGTATTAATTCAGAATCTTCTGTATAACTCTGCTCTAAAGCGCTAATTTTGCCTTGCTATTAAATATTGAAATGTTAAATATTGAAACAAATCTGAAAGTTCAGTTAGGCATCAATACAGCCTAAAGGCTACCTTGTCATTTTTCCTCATGTGGAGTTGCTTCTTTGATTTTTCACTAAAGATGAAGTTAAAAGCGGGAGCAACTTTCATGGGAGGGAGTTTGCAGAAAATGTTTAGATGACACATCCCATAATTCATCACTCCCAAGCCAAAACAGCCCCCGAGAAAAACAAAAGTGCCATAACTTGTGCCAGGGCAGAGTGTGAGGGGCTGATGTCCTGGGGCACTGGGTCTGACTGCTGGAGCTCTGCCCTGTGCCCCGTTACAAACCCTGTGTGCTCTGCTATCCTGCTTCACCCTCGCCTGCTCCTCGCTGCATCCCAGGACCTGGGCCCGCTCCCACCCACCCCCGGGGTCTGCCAGCAGCCCTCCCCTCCTCTGGGCACAAGGCTCCTCTCCCTGGAGGCAACCCAGCTCCCAGCGAGCCAGGAAGGGCGAGCGTTGTGTAAGTGTTGTGTAAGAGTGCCGGGGATAAGCCAGACATTGGGTCCTTCAGGTGGGGTTACAGGAGGGACTCAGGTGGAAGATCCGGGTCTCCCGTAGCCCTCCCTCTGGCTTTTGAAAGGGGATGTCAAGGGACAGGCTGGTGAGGGGCAAGGAGCTGGGCGGCTCATCAGTGCTTCTGAAAGGTGCAAAATCCCCTTCCCCGCCTGCTGCTGCCTTCAGAAGAGGTGGGAAGCAGCAGCGCTGGTTCCCCCAAGCTGTGCCAGGGCTTGCCGGGCAGCCTGCAGTTCACCCTGCGGGCAGGGACCGGGATTCAAATGGCAAATTGCTGTGCCCCCCTGCCTAGGGCAGACTGGCAGCTGCCATTAAACCTGCAGCAACAGGGTAAGGTCAGAAACATCCTCATCCCCAGAGCAGCGCAACCCTTTATATAGCCATTGGTCATCCAGTGCGTTTGTATGGAGGAGGAGGCACTTGGTGAGAGTGGGAGAATGCTTAACCACACTCATTAATGTTAGTTGGTTAATTGCCTTTCATTATGGGAGAAGAAGTTTTGCACTAATTGGTGGTACAGCTTGACAGCATTTCTAGATTGGAGACCAAAGCCTGAGAATTAGTTCCAAATAGCACCTTTTCAGGCCAGAGGAGATGAAGATCCCAAAGATGTATTTTTTTTTTTTAATTTGGGGCAAAATAGGGATATTCTTTTCCTGATGCAGGGCTGTAGATCTGAAATGTAACTTGGTATCAGAATGGAATCAACATTTTGCTACTTTTATTTGAGGTATCCGATACAAATGTGAGCACTACCTTGTTAAAGAAAAGCAAGAAAAAAAAGTAGGATTGAACTCTGGTGATGGAGAAAGATCACACTACCTGCTCCGCGGCCTCGGCTCTCTTGTGGGGAGATCATGTAGGATGTGAGATAGCAACCTCTGAAGTTAGTGCTGCGTGCTCAGGGCTTGTGACTCACAGCCATGAGACCTTGGGTAGCTTTGTGGGCAAAGAGTGCTTGACACACAAAAAATAATCTAATGAAGCCTGCTCTCTGTGATGTTAGCAAAGCTTACCCGTAAAAATTGTGTCACTTCTGGCAAGAAAGAAACTTACTCTGCAAGGTCCATGAAGACTCCCAGACATTATTGGCCTGATGTGGTGGAGCCTCGCCTGTGACTCACGCGCGCTCTTCCCATTTGTGTCTGTTCACGTTGTAGACTGAAGAAGAACCTGATTTCCTCCAACGTCTTCCACATATGTGCCTTCAAGAGAAATTTGCTGTAATTAATGTAGACACCAGTTACTCTGCTTGCTCATTTAAAGTAGCAACCGTGCTGGGCTTTCAGAAGATGGTCAAGGTTTTGGGTGCCAGAACAGATAAATAGTTCTGTACCTCCACAGTGTTTCTGTCCATGCGCATCATTCCTTAGAAGGAAAAAGCAGAAAATTACTTCTGGCATATAAAGTGTGGGATAAAGGCCATTCTCTTAGAGAACATTTAAGATTATTAAAATCACCGTCAGGTACAAAGCAGGTGTTACAAATGAGCTTGTTTACTGTGGTTCTTTCGGTGGTTGCTAAATCTGCCTGGTGGAGGTGCTAGGTAGGTGGGATGCTGTGCATTCACAGCACCACCAAGACCTGCTCCGAGAAACTTAATGTCTGGGAGGGTGCGAGGAGAAGAGGATGTACTCTCTCCATTTTAAACTGTGGGACACAGGAGGACTGTGCCAAAGCCAGATACGTTAGTGTAATCCTTTAAACAAAAGACTATCTTTTCCTGCAGTCATTTCATAATTAGTTTTTTTACACAAGTGACAGCTGCCTTCATGCCAAGTCCTGCTCTCATCAGGGAAAATGGCAAAACTCCCAGGATAGCTAGAATATTTTTTTTATACATAATTCATTGAATAACTTTGTATTTCTCCTCCCCCCACCCCTTTTTTTAATAGATCGGTGCAAACCCAGTAATTTTAGGGTTAGTAACTAATTATTTACAGGATGAGCAGCATTTTTATTTAAAATGCTCAATTGTTTACTGCAAAAGCACTTGTGTGTCACTGAGTCACCAAACCACAATGAAATTCTGGGAAATGGCTCATTGTTGAGGTTCACGGGGTCCCATGACATGGGGTGTGTGTGTGTGTGTGTGTGTGTGTATGTGTGTCAGAGTCTGATTCTAATTGGGAGGCCCGATCTAAATTTGTATCCTCTTTAATCTTCTGATTGACAGACTGTGAAGGATTTTGAAGTTCCACAAGATGTCAGCAGCAAAAGAAAGATCTTGTGTTGTTGCCTCTGGTCGTGTTGTTTGTACATGGCAAATACCAAGCGGAGTATTTGCTTTTCCCTGAAGAGTTTAAGGAGATACTGTCTTTTCTGAGAAAAGCCCAGGCAGTCTCGGGTGGTTTCCTCGGGAGAAAAGACAAAGAGATAAAAATACGTTGTAACATGTGTGCTGGAGGATATTTTACCAGTCCCTGCTGTAAAACTTTTGGTAGGTTTTACCATGCGCTTGCTTTACAAATACAGTCAACATTATGGGCTGAGGTTCCCCCCGCCCCCCCCCCCCCCCCGACCCGCCTTTTTTTTTCTCTTGGGTTTGCTTTGTTTGTTTGTTTGTGGGCGTTGTTTTTCTTTGTGGAGTGTTGGTGTTATTTTGTTGAATCCTGAAGCAATTTGAATCTTGGAGGAGCAATTAATTTAGTTTGAAGATTTCCCAGATATGCCCGGCTAATGTAATGAGGCATAAAGCGATGAAAAAGACAGGGAGCACATTACGGAGGAGATAATAGAGCTGTTAATTGAGAGGGTCGGGGTTTGGGTGGGAAGCGCCCGCCGCAGCGCTGCGGTGCCCCGCCGCTGCGGGCTCCCCCGCTCCCCTCCGGGCTGCTCCCGCGCCGCCGCCAGGGGGCGCCACCGCACCGCATGGCACCGCACTGCGCGGCGGCGGGGCCGGCCGGGGCGGGCGGGGCCGGGGGCTGTGCGTGAGAAAAGCCGCGCAGCGGGGCAGCACCGCGCCCGCGGGCCGCTCCGGGAGGGCTGGCTGCGGTTCTCCGCTGCGGCCCTCCGCTGCGGCCCCTGGGTTGGGGGAAGGCCCTGGCTCCCGCCCCGTCTGGAGTAGCGGGACGCCGAGGGGCGCCTGGGGCGAGGGGCCGGGGCGGTGCGGGGGCTGCAGGGCGCGGCGGGGCGCCCGGCCGCCATCTTGTGGAGCCTGCGGAGGGGCCGAGCTGCCGGCAGCCTTCGGCCCGGGCGGGGGGGCGGGGGCTGATGGGCTGAGGTGGAACTGCGAGGCAGCGTCCCAGATGCATTAATTACACGGTACATGCGATTGCTGCAATTCACCTGCTTTCTCATTCTAGCGTTGTAGTCTGTGACTAAATAGAGCAGCTGTCCTTTCAGCCTGCTGTTCGTGGAGGGTGTTTACTTCAAGGACAAGGAAGGGAAGCGCTCCCCGTGTGAGGGGAAATACTGACAGGGCTGTGGTGCTGCATGGATGGCGAGAGATAAAGATCAAAAGGTTGTTAACGTGTACCAAAGGACAGTTTCTTAACGTAAAATGTCGATCAGGGCGATCGAAGAGAGGTTCTGCTTCCCCTGTGCAATGTCACTTGCGTGCAGACGTTAGAAGATACGTGTTTCCTGACAAGCAAGCGAGCGTGACTGATCCCAGGCTAGTTTTCCACTGGCATTAGTGGGGTCAGTTGTAGGCCCGGGATTTCTTATTTAAAAATTCTAATGAGATCTTGTCTCTATTCTGGAGTAATGCCTTTAGGATTGTCTCCACTCGGATTGGATTGTTGGCGCTTAAACCAGGGAGCGAGCTGGGATCATCCAGCGGCACACTGTGTTGTGGGCTGGGGTGGCTGAAGGAGGGAGTGCTGCCTGCGATGCCTCTGTTTGAAAAACATGGCTAGTATGAGTACAGATACTGCAGAGAAGTACGATGCTGTGACTGGTATCGGTGACTTTCTGTCCTGACACAAAATTAATGTGCAGGCCTTCAGACTTTGCTGCCAGACAGAAAAGGAGCGTGTATGTATGGACATATGAATGGGGGAGGCAAGCTAAATACTAATACCATGACTTCAGGATGCCAAATACAGTTCCTTACAGCTGCAATTATCTCCTTAATAAAATCAAAGATGCCATTGTTCAGAAGTAATAAGCACATATGAATTACTTTTCTGCCAAATAAGTAAAATTACTATTTACATCTCAAAACTTGTAGAAGTTGATAGACTTCAGGTTTTCAAATGATTGAGGAAGAATCAGTGTACCTGTAGACAGCGAATTTCTAATCTGAGTCCTCTATTCTTACTGATATACCAATGGGAGTATATCATTAGAAACTCTAAAATAAAAAAATCAGCTCCTAAAGTTACTCATTGGACCTAAAGGAACTTCTGCAAAAAAAGTGAGGTGAGGCAAAGTGTTCCATGAAGTGGGCAGATGCATTTCTTTTCTACGTCAGTAGCCACCAGCTTTTTGACCTTACTTCCAAATCCCTGTTACCCACAACTCTTCCAGTCCACCAGGTTTTGGACCTGACTTGCACTTATCGCCTCATGCAGTTAAGCAAGGTGCATTGAATTTAATTTGTTAAGCCATCAAATGTGGACCGTGGTATTCAAGATCCAAAATGTTCCATCCTGTTTAAATGTTAATAGTATTCTGCAGATTTGCATTTATGGATGTATTACATGAGATTTTTTTTTCCTTTTTTTTTTGGCAGGTGACATCGGTGACGGAAGAAGAACGAGAATGATTACATATCCATAACTCCCAGCAGTATGTCAGGTAATTGTATTTTGTAAAAGCATCTACGCAGTATTTCTTGCTTTGCTGGAATTATTATTAAATGTTTACTGCAAAATACTGCTCTAACAAATTCTGAATGCATTGGTGCTGGGAATTTAAATTTTTCCTCTACCCAGAGCATGGAGATGTGAGGCACGTAGTAATCTTCCCAACATTTTTCTGCTGAAACTCTTCTCGGTTTTCCTTCAGAAACAAAGTTGTGTTTTGTTTCTAACGCACATTCCAACTTCAGGTTTTTGGCTGAAACTGCCAGTACAGTGACAGTTTCTGCTGAGTACCTTGGCCTAAGTTATTTTGTAACGTGGACATATCCCCTGAAGTTCAAAGTGAGACAGTCAAACTCATTTTACATAGATTACCAAATACTCTTCAGACATAATAATTGACTAGGTCTGCAGGTGGGCTGAAGACACAGAGTTGAAATGACCATTAACCATTTTAAGTCTGCTTAACCATCTTAATGCTGCCAGCTGCAAAGCATTTGAAGGCTGTACATAAACTGTGTCAAAACCCCCATATATTCTAATCCCAGAACAAAATGTGTAAAAAGGTGTACTTATTAGAAAGCCAGAAAATTTCAGACTTCCAGATTTTTTTTCAGTATTCATCAAATCGCTTAAGAAAAGAAAATATTCTGCTGATACTGTTTGTCAATGTATATTTCAAGAGCCAAATGCCATAAATGGGACTTTAAAAGCCTGTTTGTAAAATACAGCGTGTGCTATATAGGGAAAATTGTGACAAACGAGACTGATTCCTGGTGTTATGCTCAAGGGATAGTTTATTTTTACTGACTGGGCAGATCAAATATCCTTTCCTTTTTCCCTGCAAGGCTCCCATCCTTTTGTATTGGCCAGCAAGGGGTAACAGTTGCATTCACCAGCAAAGCTGGTCTTTTAAGTTTAGGGTCCTAGATATGAGGTAGAAAGTAAAACTCATGGGGAGAAACGGAGTATAATTTAAATGCATGCTTTCAGAGTAAAATGTATTATTTGATAATATGTAAAGATGTGTCACCTGACTTCTGTTTTTATGGTTTCTTTGCTGTCCATTGAAGCTGAGGTTAGGCACAAGATGAATGTAAGATGGAGGCAGAGGGCACTGAGGATTTTCATGGAATGAGGTGAAATACCTGACCCTTGGTTGGTGTGTTGGGCTCTGAATTAGCATCACTGCCACATGAGGGTTGGGAAGGAGTTAGTAGCCTTAGGCTGCACTGGCAGGGCCACTAGAGTGTTTTTGCATTGTTCTGCAGGCATTCTAATTTCATTTAGCAAATACCTGGTTTGGAAGAATTCAGAGCACTGACATGTAACTCAGTCCCTCCAGCTCTCTGTTGTGCTCTCTTCTGTCTCATGTTAAATTTCGTTCTTCGACCTTTTGCTACAGGGCTTGATTTTGCTGTGGTTTTGGAGGGAGCAATTAGTAGCTTGTGCTATGTGATGGCAAGAGATGGGGAAGGAAATGCAGTACAGGCGCTTTATCCCCACCTTACCTGTTTGGAGTGTAGCTTCCTATGGAGGAGAGTTTTAAGGAGGATTCCCTTTAGCAATCTAACCAGACCTGTCTCCCTGGACTTCCCTCTGGCAGGGAAGCTCTGCTAAGCTTGGTGAAACACAAAGCCTAATTGGGAGGACCTACATTTTCTGCATATTTTTTTTTTTTCCAAACAAATGGGCAGAACAAATGTGTGCAAAGAAAATAATTGCCAGATGAAAAAAAAGGTTCAGTGCAGAAGACGACTGTTGGTACAGCTGTAGATGCCCAGCACTTTTCATTATAAGCAGTTCATATTTTCTGTTTCTCATTATTGGAATGAAATTCCCTACATGAGTGTGAATGTGAAAAGAAGCATGGATGAAATAAAAATCTTTCAAACTCTATAAAAATGGCATAAATGCCACAATCCAGAGCCAGACAGGACTCCTTTCTTAATGAATGGAAATGAAAGGTTAGATTCTGTTACTGAGTCATTGGAATATGAGAGCAGAATCTAATCCAAAACCAAACCAGTTGCCTAAAATAATAGGCTGTAGTATTCTGATTTTTTGATAATTTCTCTGCCCAAATGTTACATTTTTGCTGCAGGAAGAATTTTCCTCCTCTAGGTACTGCCCAAAAGCCTCCAGTTTGTGCATCTAGAGGAACTTTTCTGACGGAAGACTGTAGAATTTGGCCTACATTTTGCAACTGCCATAGGAAAAATATTTTGAATATTTTGACATCTCAGCTTTAAAAAGAAGTACCGGTGTGGCAGTTGTGCTGCAATTGTATGTGCTTACACTCTTAATAGAGAATTCAAGTTTTCCAAAATTATTTTGGGAACTTCAAAGTTGTGGGTAACATGGAAGGATTTCAGAAGTGTAGAAGCCCTTGCTTAAAAGCAAATAAAATGAAAAATAAAAAGCAAAAGGAATGCACCAGGTGCAATCTTTGCATGCGAAAAGATAAACTGAAAGACAAATGTTGAGTTAATGAGGTCCAAACTACACTTCCTTTTTCTTAGAATGCAGTCAAAATAGAGTTCACACAGCAATACAGGTGGAGTTAATGAACACCTAATATTGGGTACTTGATGACGTTAGAAGCTGACATGTGAAAAGCTGGACCTACAGGTTTTGTAAACAGTGTGTTTGTCAGTGTACTTTTGCAACTTTACCAGTTGTAAGTGTCACAACTTGCTTAACCAGTTTTATGTACATGTAACTCAGATGATAACCAAACACTGAGAGAAAAGGATACTTCTGGACAGAGAAAGCTGGACATACCTCTTGCAGTTGAGTACTGAGTATATGCATTCTGTGCTCATAACTGAAGCTTAGTACATGGCTAAAGTAAATAGTTTTCAGATGAGTGATCACACACATAAATGTAACAAAGCAAATCTGAAAGTTTACCTTTCCTGTTTTGAAACCTTATTTTTTTAAACACTCGTCTTTTATGATAAATGCTGCAGCAGATCTGATGCTTTTTAAGAACAATATTAAAAATGCATTTAGGAAATGTAAGTACAATACGTTTGGGGGTTGTTTTAAGTAGAAGTAAGTGGAAAATGACTGATTGGCCATTCCCCCCATCGTTCAGCAGCAGTTTTACAGTTGACACCAGCAATTAACTGTCCACAGAGTAATACTGGGGAAAAAAATCATAAGCATTTTAAAAATTAGTACCATCTCAGCAATAACTACAAGTTTTGCCATACATTTACAATAAAATAGAAAAAGAAGTTGGAAAGTATTATTTTCTCATTGAGAAGAGATAGTACTTTCAAATAAGTAAGTATCTAACATAGTTCATTAAAAATTTTTGGCTGTTTAAAAACTGTAGTGAGGCTTCTGGCTTTAGCACCACTATTCACTGGCAATAATCTATCACTGAATTCTTCTTTCTGTACATTTTCTCCCAAAATTCAGGAGAAGCCCCGAGAAAGACCTTTATCTTACTTCATTTACCAGAGTGAGAACTGAAGAAGGAATTCACAAATGGGTTCTAAAAACCAGAAAGTAGTATTTGTCAAGTACAGTAAATCTCATTAATTTCACCTTCGTGGCAGATGAAGACTGAATGTAAATAATGTAATAACGGTGTCAGTGAACTCTGCAGCAGCTCTTTCACTGACTTCAGGAAGGGCAGGATTTTACTCTGCTTTAACTTGGAGTTTCATAATTGACTCAGACTTTGTGCTTCTACTCTCCAATATTCACACGGTTCTATTTGATAATGACTGTAAAGTTAGATAAAGGTAGGAATTACAATAAAATTAAGTGCTTACATTAGGGAATATAATTTAAATGTCATAAATGCATATTTTCAGTAAGTAGCATTTAATATGCAGCATTTCTTGTAACAGGTCACTCCTTTGGAGAATAAAATTAATCCTTCTTTGTGCAACAAATCCATTTGAAACCCAGTGTCTCCAAGGGTGTTGCATGTACTTTACAAGAACTGAGAAAAGTAATAGGATAGGAAAGGTACCACCTTTTCTTCATTAGTCTTTTTCACTGTAACACTCATTACCCTGTAAACTTGCCATTAATTCAATTGGAAAATAGTTTGTTGTGTAGCATCCGTTGAGAAATTATTTCTCCTGAATTTCTATAATGATTTTCCTAGGATAATTTAATTTGACATACACCACTGTCTGCCACTTCTTGTCTGCCAGACCATGATAAAATCCAACTGACTCAAGTGTATTATTTCTTCTAAGTAATGGACACTTTAGAAGGACAGTAAATACTTTAATATAAGGTTTTGTTACGCCAGGATTCAGCAGCTTTGTAATGAGCTTTTGGGGATTTTCAAAAGGTTAACAAGATTTATATTGTGGGATGTTTTTGCATGAAGCTATGAATCACTCCATGATGGCTCTTATTACTTAGAAGCGTATTTTTGAATATGCAGTTAAAAATATCACACTTGGTAAGTTCTAGGTTACAGACATTCTGGTTTAATTTTAACTTTTTTGTTTTAAACTTTAATGTTTTTAAAAGTGCTTTCAAAAATACAAAAATTTCAAAAGGCAAGTAGTCTGTATAACATTTTGTAATGTTCCAATTTTTTATGCAATTCTTTAGTAATGTGATGGGGGTTTCTTTCCCATCACGAGGGGGGGAAAGGCACTCTAAAGAGGGGGGTTTTTCTTTAGGAGAAACATGTTTATATGTCTGTGTTTCTAAAGGTGTTTAAGTTTGGTATTTACAACTCAATGGATACCTGCTACGTTTTCGAGATAAGATACACATGTGTTTCAGAAAATTTGGATCTAGTTAGATTTCACAAAGAACAGAGGAAAAAAAACCATGTATTTTTCTAGCTTTGCAACATCTGCTAGCCATTTTCTTAAGTATGTTTCATTATGTTAGTGCTGATGTTTTTTTCCTTTTAATAGTCCATCAGTATACTTAGTCCCTTTCTAAAGTAATTGTATTTAAACTAGAGGTGCTTCTTTTTGATAATCTTCTTTCTGAAATCTATTTCTGATGGGAGCAGACTGTTGTGTTTGAAATTTTCAGTATCATTCTTGGACTGTAACACTGTGTTTCACTGCTGCCGTCAGTTAGGAGTACATAGTGCTGTCAATATAAAACATACTTGTTGATTTCACAGGCAGACACTTTTTAAAGTATTTAATTAAAAAACCCAAAAGGTCCTTATGCTTTTTTCTAAGTCTTCTCCATTAGCTTATAAAATAAAACACTTCCCTTTGTTGTGCTTGCCACAGGAGTTGCAGCTTGCCGTTTTATGGCCTTCATAAGCCTGACCACAGACTGCTGTTCAGTTTTTCTGATGATTGCATGTCAGAGCAATGAACTTACAGTACTTGTCCTTGATATACAGTCCTATAGGTAGAGAGGACTGTAATTATTTTGTGCCAAATATAAAGCTGCCAATGAAATGTAGGAAAGTTACTGTCCAATCAGGCATTTTCCAGTTATTTCCATATAAACAAAGTACCTTTTACATTCCCTAAATGCATTTCTGATGATGTTCTTTAAAAGCATCAGATTTGCTGCAGTGCTTATCATAAAGGAAGGTAGATGTTTAAGGAAATGCTTAAAGGTTGCCAAACATGAAGGCCAGGCTTTTAGATCTGCTTTGTTATGTATGTGATCACATGTCGAAAACTGTTTAGACCTGCACCAAGCTTCAGCTTATTTCAAGTTTTGAAGAATTCTCTCCTCACTTCTCAGTTTTTCTTTCTGAAGAAGTCTTTGACTGCATTATTTGGGCAAGTATTGTTTTTTGTCTTTCACAAATAACATATTTGTCAAGACTGATAGTTCTAGTACCTCTTTTTTTACCTGACCATTGCTCAAACCTCAGTTCTTGGACAGGAGGTGTTATTTCAAGACACTGGGTATCTCTTAAGCAATTCTAGAATTAAAATAGCTTGAACTGTTTCATCACCTTGAGAAAAAAAAAAAAAAAGCTTCCATTATGTGCACATATCCCCAGGATTTGCTATTAGTAAACAGTGTCCAAACAGATTGTCCATTCCTCAGTGGGGAAGGGTGGAAGGTCTAATGTGGGCTTGAGGAGAGACCATGTGAAGTTGATTTGAAATCTCATGGCAAGAGCAGTACTCAGAATTGGGATTTTACAAAATGGTGGTAGTGATTTGTAGAAGTGATTTGAGTGATTTCCCAAATGGCTTCATTGTAATTTACGCATGTCTAAAGGTCTGTTTTATGGTATTTTGATCCATAATCTGGAAATGTTGTTTTGGCTTCTCCTATTTTAGTAGGTTCCCAGGCATAAATCACCTAACATGATATGGAGAGAGTAAAAATCCATTAACATTCCCATATTCACACAAGCAATAGTCTGCAAAATGAGTCCGGGACAGGTGGATTGCTGTCAGTTGGGCATCAAATTGATATTGTTTAAAAAAAACAGAGGGAGGTGGTTCTACACATGAGAGACAGACAGATACTGGAACTCCTTGCCAAAGGGTGTTGTGACTGCAAGAAGTGTATGCAAGAGGAGACTGGGCTTCACTTCAACGAGAGATCCCTTGGGTATTACTGCAGTTTAGGTAGGCTCCAGGGACTCAGGCAATCCCTTGGGCTGACAAGTAGCTAACGATTGGGAGGCTATTGGTGGGAACTCTCGTGTGCTTGCTTTGTTCTTACTGTTGCCTGGGTATCTGTTTATGGCTTCTGTTGGAGAACAGTAACCAGGTGAGCCATGTGGTTTAAACAGAGCTGCCATGCTCAGGTGTACCTTGTTCTCAGGAAAACCCCCTCCCCCATGTTGTACAGAGCTATGAGAGGGTCAAATGTATTTAGCATCTGTGTGGCTGTATTTGTTAACATCACCTTTCGAGTTCCGTTGGGTATCCCAGCATCTTCCTGCTTTTTCCGATATAGCTTTGGTCATTCATTTCTTTCAGTATTTTTGTTGCATCTGTAGCTGTCAGAAGATCCCATGTTTGAGTACACAGCTCTTATTCATTCCTTTAAGGAGGGGGTTTCAGATAGCTCTGTACATACCAAAACCCTGAACCATTTGCTTCTCTGTGCTCAGAACCTGCCTCTGGTTAACTTACAGATGAGCTGTCACATTCTTCTGGATATTCTTTTCCTCTGATTAATTTTTTCTTATGTTTAGTAATTTGAGCATAATGTCAAGCCCAGGTTCTTGATGAGATAAGTATATGTCTAGTATTACTTTAATAGTTAATAGAAATTCAGTGTGGTTTAAAAAAGTGATTACACTGGTTCATGCTGAAGACCTCATTAAGGTATCTGTCAGCAAGAGCAAGGATAAAGCTATTACACTGTATATTACAAGTTTCTTAATGTTACCTTTTCTTACACATTAAAAGCTCTTAACAAAGTTTATTGCAAGATCTGCACACTCTTCTTTTATGATGATGTAATCTTTGAAAGATTGAAAATATTGAAATCTAATTTATAGTGGAAGCCATATTCTAAAATGTACTATTTAAATATTTTATAATACTGCCACTGCTGAAGTGAGTAACAGTGCAAAAGTCCTGGCTTTGTTTACTTCCACAAGCATACTCATACACACGTTTCTGAAATACTGGAAACCAGCCAGTAGTTTCAGTAAGACATCACTGGTTCCAGAGTCCCTCTCTCTCATTGTAACGTTTTTTCTTATAGTCAGTCATTTTTACATTTTAAAATTTAGGAAAGAAATCACATGTTTTCAAAGGTTTTATTTAGCACATTATATGAAGGCAGGGTTTGCATATTTATAAGGAAGAATCTGGCTAGTCTGTATTAGCTGTGTTCTACCCTTCTGCTGATTCAAGGATCACACATACCTAGTTTAAAGGTTGAGACACTCAGTTGTGAATGTTTCCCTGTTTGATAAGGAAGAATAAGGAGAAAATGCTACAGTGTTATTTGGGAGAAAAGGGGAGGAAAGGAGAGGAGAAGCAAAATAATGGAAAGAAAATAAAATGCTGTGAAGAGACTTCAACAATAATGAGAATAAACTAAACCTTAGCCTTGTCTGGCAGAGATAATTTTATTACTTCCAGCACAAACGTGCATGAAAACTTCACATGCTTTTACTTACAGTTACTTTGCGTGCTTTAGAATGTTTGTACAAAACATGAATCGAGTTTTAATTTTGCTGGGGAGATGTCCTTTAATTGTAGCTTGCTTGCTTTTTTCCTTAAGTCGTTAAGTAAAAATCATCTAGTGATACTGGACGGGGTCCACACAAAACTAGGCTGCTTGATCAACCTACTATGCACCCCTCAGTCTTAATCCTGATTACATTTGCCTTAGTTGATCTCTCTGAAGCCAGCCCACTTCAATGTCCTTAGATGCTTGCATACTTCAATGTCTTAAAAAAAAAAACAACAAAAAACCAACAAACCAGGAGTAAAGTGCTGTTGCCCTTGCTGCTCTGTTTTCAGTAAACTCGAGGAGGCAAAACTTTACCTAAGAATCACTTTTGTCAATTTTTTGTTTTACAATGAAGTAACTTTAATGACAGTTCAGAGACTGCTAATGTATTTACCTACTGCTACTATTTTGATTAGCTGCAAGCTGAAATTCTTACAGACTGAGAGCAATTTTGGAATGCAAAGTAACTCTTTGTTGTGAGAGGAAGAATCTTTGTAACTGTAAAAACAGCAATAATCTGGCATCCCAGAACCTGTTGATTTACCGTTTGCCTCAAAACTGGTAGCCTGTTGCTGAGGGTGAAAAAGAAAGGTTTGCAACTCCCCAAAATGTGTGAGCAATGTAGCCTCTGAGGAGCGGGGACTGCCTGTGTGGTCACACAGCAGCTTTCATCGCCAATGGATCTAGCTGTCGGCTGGAGCTACTGCAGTATGGAGCAGTAGTGGTATTACTGGGAATACAAATGCCAGCCTTGAGTGTAACAGGGAAGATCCTGAGCTGGGAAAAACAGGTGTAGCTGTCAGGGCACAGGAGGGAGGATGTAATGCGCTGCCTCTAGGGGTTGTTGTGGTGGGCACAGGGAACAGGCACACTTTTCGGTGTGCTTTTTGGTCCTGTGCTGG
Organism: Falco biarmicus; assembly: GCF_023638135.1. Classification (NCBI taxonomy): domain Eukaryota; kingdom Metazoa; phylum Chordata; class Aves; order Falconiformes; family Falconidae; genus Falco; species Falco biarmicus. The sequence goes on along the minus strand of NC_079291.1, from coordinate 8,286,268 downwards.
GCACTGTGAGTTTTTATCAAAAGTTCAGGATAGGTGCACAGCTCATTCCAGCAAGAATGCTGTCCTCCTGGCTGGCTGGCTGCCACCTCCATATTTCTGGAAGTAACAAGTTAATGGCTCCCTTCTCTTGAGAAGTACTAAAGAAGGGAGAGGCTTTTTGTATCTCTTCCTTTACCACTATTGGCAGATACTAGTAGAGAGGTAAGAAAAAGCACGTATAACAGAGATGAAAACAAGTTAATTGTTCCATTTTTTTATAGTCTTTTATATAGTGACATTCAGATAACACTAAATATCTGAGAACAGGCCAACCTTTAAGTCATCCATTAGGAGTCTTGGCCTGCAATAAACAATTTCTGAGAGATGCTCCTCACCTGTCCTTTTAGTTTAGCTCAACGAGCACTTCATCTCCTAAAATTTTCTGCTCCCATAAAACAGGCTTACCTGTAAAGTCAGTCTGATGGGAACTTGAGAAAGTCTTTTGAACTGTTGACTGCTCAGATGCCAGTTATTGCTACAAAGTGCTGCTTTTATATCTCTCAGATTATTTGATGATTCCTTTACTTACATTGACAACAAGAGCTCTAGGCCCTTCTTATTAGTCCCTCTTTACCCTGAAAATAGGGCCTGTGGTTTCAGTCGTGATTCATCCCAGCAGGCTGCACTGCTTTCTGCCTTGATTATAGCCATTTTAACAGTAGCTGCAGGGAGAGAGAGACATGCTTCTCTTACATTTAGGGAGCTCAGACAAAACTACATTATCATCCTTTATCAAGAGTTTGGGGTTGACAAAACCAAGAGCAGATGCAGGAGATTTAAACTGCATTCTCTGTTGGGGGTGGTGGCAAGTTTTTGAGAAATTCAGGCAAGATATGTTAAAACAAAAGGAGTAGAATAAATAATGTATTCCTGTAGTGAAACTGTAATTTAATGGTTTAATAAGCTGAATGGTAATTTAGGACATACATTATCTGCTGCATCACAGTATAGGAAGTATAAGAAAAGGAGACAAATCTTCCTTCAGCAAAATTTGAATGTTGGATGTCCCTGATGACTAAAGGGAATTTGTGAAATAAAGTGGAAGCTTGTAAAATTCAATAAATAATGGCTATCGTAAGAGTCAAAATAGTGAGACAGATTTCAGAGGGAACTGAAAGGAAAAGAGGATAAGGCTGCTTGAGGTTGGGTTAGTGTTTGCAGACTCTTGCCTGGGCAAATTCCAAATGATGGAAGCTATAACAGAATTGGTTTCTGCTTTGAAAACACAGAAATTGGAGAATGTGTTTTATTTTTTAAAGTTAAAGAGGGTTTTAGAGTTCCTTGCTAAAGTTAAAAATCTGTAAGCCTTGTGTGACATGCTTTCTGAATCCTTGGGGAGCAAAAGTTTTACCATTGCAGTGAGTCTATGTTTTTTAATTAAAATCGAAGGTAAAGCAAATCCTCATAGGCTAAAAGACAGCAAAGATGACCTTTAATATCAAAGATAAATTTGAGAAGAAAATAGAAGTTTTTGCCTAACAAGATTGAACAGCCTGGATTATGAATCATTGATCTCATTTCCAGGACTAATAACAAGACCTGAGTAACTGAGGATATAACTGACTTCTTTAAACAGGGTCGAGAATTGTGTGGCATCAGTGGTCTGCTCAAGAAATTGACAGAGCAGTATCTATTTATGAATGAATTATAGGAGTGCCTGTATTTGTTATATATATACATTGCACATGCCCAACTCCCAGGTTTATCTAAAGATGCAATATTATCCATGCAGGGCGATAACTAGAATGTGAAGGAAGACAAGGAAGAGGAGAGTAGCCTTATACTGAAAGGTGCATTATCTGAGATTATACAAAGCCTAGTGGAAGGGTGAGTTGTAGTGCACAGTTCCTCTCTGTGCCAAGAAGAGTAAAGCAGCCAAGTCTGGTTCAGATCTTACAGGGAAGTTCTGCGCAGCCCACGGAGGGACCCCAGAGGGTCTTACCAGAACAATCCAGCCTCTCCATCTGAGTTTAAATTTATTATGAAGTCTATAAGATATGGCAGTGTTCAAATTATGAAAAAAAGTTTTATATTCTGTTCTTTCGATTTTTTAAATTGCCTAGTATTTTCTGGGTTACTTTCACTACTCTATTTTAAATCTGATTATCCTCCTACAAGTGATATTCTCTTTCCATATTACCTGCATTTAGTTACCTTTTAGTTTTACTAAGAAAATCAAATCTGAACTAAGAGCAGGTCTATAAAGCCAGAAGTAAGTCGGTAAGTGCAAATTCTGTAGTTAACTTACCTGCCCTATGCATTGAAGTCTGTGATGCCAGATAATTTCTCATACAAATTCATGTTATTGATGCTCAACTGAGATACAGTGAGTAGGAGGAATGGACTTTTAACTTCAAATATCAGGTGAGCTTACTCCCAGCAGAAAAAAAGTTATGCATTTACATTTAAAATTAAGTAAGATATTGAGGAAAGCTATATAAACTACCAGGGATTAACACAAGGTAACAGTATTTAATATTAACCATAATTAGGTCTTCTGAATATGTCCTATATTAGCAACATTCCACTTAGAAGAAGTCTTAAGACAAAACTTTCAGAAACAGCAATAGTATGTATTCAGCTCTGGTAACTGAAATCCAAAGTTATTTTTTATGGGTTTTGTTTATCAGGAAATTACTGACCTAGTGTGCATGTATTTACTAATATGTATATGAATTAGTTTAGTTAGTGAAATGTATGTAAAATTAACTCTTAGGTCCATTAAAACAGCAGAACCATACCTTACCATGATTAAACCCACAGTGGATATCAGTCAGCAAATATCTGGATTTTGCTATTTTCTATTTGCAAGTTAAAAAGCTATTTTGTGTTTGAATTTTGATACATATGATATAAAATAAAATAATTTCTTTGAATGTGGAATACCTATGATCTCTAATGTGTCATTTCTACAGCATTTCATTTTGCTACCCAAAAATAGAAAACAGGCTGTATTTAGTTTTACAGATTTATTAACTAATGGTATCTCAGTTTCTTCTATATCAAAGAATAAATAAATTTGCTTAATCATTATGACTAATCAGATCAAATCATGCCACTTTAGTACTGTTCATTATCTACACTGGACCCAAATGTCCATACTCCTGTGATAAAATCAGTGTTTCCAATTCTCTACAGTGACCACAAGTAGAGGAAGGCAGTAGGTAGCAAAGACGGAACTGCTAAGCATGCCCACATAAGAATGTCACACTTAGGTAACAGAGTGTCCCTCAGGTCAGCGTACGATAAGAGCAAAGTCAAACAAGGCTGAATCCTTGATGTTTTGTGTTTTAAGTATCTGAAAATTGTTCACGACCAGCCTCGACCTACAAGACCTCAAATGATCATATGAGCAAGGCAATAAATTGGTGGTAACTTGCCCTGAGGCCCATGTTGTAGTTGTGATGTTGTGAAAGTTACATCTAGTGTTAGCCTGTCCACGTAGATCTGCCTAATTGTTCAGGCTTCACAGACAGGAAAATTTTATATTTACTTGTACCGAAGTGGAACTATGGTGGCTGAATGGGCATGGCTGAAAGGCTCTGCATCGTATCAGTGCGGTCAAGTGGATATGCACGGGAATGCCACGGCGTCAGGAGAGCCGGGGAACCACTTGCTTTCCAAAACTCCACACCTGAGCAAGATTTTGGCAATGCCAACAGTTTGTAGCTCTGCAGTATTTGCCAAACATCCAGGACGTGGCCTCCTTTCATGGGACAGACTGATTCACCTTCCTGACAGAAGTCAGAAATGGAACGTAGTGGGCATAGCGGAAAACCATTTGTGTAGGAAAAGGCACTCCAAAAATTATGATATCCAGAGGAATGGACAGCAGCTTTCGCAATGTCTACATGCTTCAACTTGGACTAGCACAATTCTACAGCCAGGCCATACAAAAGCAAACTTTCAAGTTATGTCAAGTGCCCAGGAATACCAAAAAGAAGAAAAAAAATTTAAAGGTAACTGGCATTATTATGCAGAGCACAGAAAGCACTGCATTAAAAACAAAAAAAACCCAAACCAAACCCACCAGGTTGTTATATCTTTGTTTACGGTCAGGGGTTTGGCCATTGGTAAAAGCATTATTATGTGGGGGGTGTTTTCTTGTTATCAATTTTTAAATTTTTAATTATTTTTATTTTCAGCGGGGATAATTGTAGTTTTTAGTATTTCTTATAATTCAATTTTATAGCTTTGTTAAGAGTCCTGATGACAATGTAATGAGTACTTACTGGGGTCTTCTGTGTGATACCTAATACAAAACAGTATCTATTCCTTTAGCCTTCTAAAAATGTATTTGTCTCTCTCTTTATGGTCTTGATAAGCTCATCAAAAATCTTTTCTGAACCCGGTCATTTTAAATTAAGCATATCCTTGATACATTAAAAATACAAAGGCAAACAAAGCATTCTTTTACTACTTCCATGGTGTTCGTCTCTCACCTGTGACTGTGGTGTTTGCCTTTTCTTCTTTCTTATTAAACCATCCCCAGAGCCTCAGTAAGTGCACATAACAGAACTCACATAAATGGAATTTCATGTTAGGAATATTCTTTGCCTCGGTAGTCAGGAGAATTAACCATTTTCTTTCAGGTAGCGTTTTTTTGTTCACATCAGCGCAGCATTGAAGGAATTCCTTTTAAGAATCACAGTAGCTTAGGTATTAGCACAAATTTAGTGCTTAAGTTATTTTTATTCCTTTTTAAACTGCGGTAAATAGTTCTTTGTTGTTCTTCACCTAAAAAATAATGACTGCATATTGGGAGGGAGGGATTACAAGTTGTTTTCTTTTACTTAAGTCTTGCGTCACTCCAGGAGGAAAGATTACAGTGTCAGGCAGGATATCACCTCATGAAAAAGTTAAACTGGTCTAAGTACCTGATTTCTTTAGATTTAGTTGCTCTTTACCTCAGAATGCCTCTTTGCTAACAGATGTCAGGTGTTGATCGCTTTAACGTCTTACTAAGGGCTGTCAGGAGGCTGCCAAACCCAGACAGTCCCAGCCAAGAGTCTGTTAATTATGTTGTGTCAAGCTAAATTAGCTAGCTTTCTGCTCGATTTTATTTTTGAACAAATGGAACTTTTTACCTTGAAGTTTTCATGAGGAGTTGGAGTAGGGAATGACTCAGAAATGTTTTAAGTATTGGCGGTTACTTTCTCAAGAAATAAGCTGTGTAATTAACCGATGTTTGCTAACAGGGTCTTCCAATTATGATATATGGGGAGACTTAACAAATTGGGTTGTCTGCGTCACAGGTCTATAATGTCTCTGGGCAAATATTTGCTCAGAGACCATCTTAAAAGTTGTTGAACGCTGTTCAAGAATTTTGTTAGCCAGGCTGTTGGCAAACCTCTCGAGGAGCAAATGCTTTCTGACAACACCATGTGCTACGTACATGTGTCATGAAAAGTGCAAGGAGCTAGTGCAAGAAAAAGCAAGCCCAAACCCTTGAAGAGTCCTGATGGTGAAAGAGCAAGATCCATTCTCTTTTAACCAGATGTATTCAAGGTGTCAAATATTTTCAGGGATAACTGGATTCATAGTGAATCTGAACATTTAAATATAAACTGTGACGTTCTTTGTTACCCAAACAGACTAATGAGTCTGAAGTGTTTCAATAAAAGGCACATCACACTGGCATTTTATGAGTCACATACAAATTTAGCGGCGTGTCATAACCGAGGTACGGCAGGTTTTGTAAGAGAAGTGGTTTTAGAGAAAGAACTAACTTAATACCTGTTGAGAAAAGAGGTGTGCTATTGTGCAAGTAAGATTTTCTTCAGGTTTAAAGCAGGGACAGCTAGCTGGAAGCTTGCTGCGTCTGTTGCAAACCCAAAGAAATTATTTTATGCCAGAAGGCTTTAGCTCTTTTTCTCTCAACTGTATCACTTGCTATAATAAATATAGTGTAGACAAAATTACAATTTTTAATGTCTTTGATTCCAGTGAGACATGCTCCAGGAATTGTCAAATGCTGTTGTAACTTTACAGCGCTAGCATTCTGTAATACTACATACTTCATGATTTAGTCACAAGTAGAGTTTTAAAAATAAGGTAAATACTATATAGTGTTAACATTCTGTTCTTGTAAATACTTGGAATTATTTTGGAGTCTGATTTTTGAGGTTTTCTTAGTTTAATCTGTAAGTTTGCATAGTTATATTTTTGGGGGACTGTTTTGAGCCTCTGATCAAAGTACGTAAAGTGAACGTATAAGGTAGTGCAAATATATACCTTAGAGAGAGGTGGTAGCTCATCTTGTGGGCACAGAGGTAGATGTATTTGACAAATGCTGTGTGTTGCAAAAAACATGTTAGTACTTCTGATCAAAAGCTGTTACAGTTTTCAGTGCATTTTCTGTATGATAGGGGATCGGGACTGTCTGGGATGTGTTCCACGTTATCTAGTGTGAGCCCTGAAAGCGCAGATTTGTGTTTTCCTTGAAGAGCCATGATCTAGGTTTTTTTCCCCCATGACCTTCATCAGAGGTGGCTGAGAGAATGCAGGCAACAAGAAAATCTTATAAGTAGGAAATGTTACGGTTATTTTGTAATGTGAAAATATGTATTACAAAACTAGGGGCTGATAACACAAGGTACATAACTGATAAGAGTTTAGAAAGGCGTGTTTAATCCTTGCAACTACATGTTCAAATGTGCAAAACTTTTTGACCAAAATACTGGGGTTTTATTCATCTGTATCCACAAAGCGTGCACACAACCAACATAAGATCCTTCCATTTGGTCCTTTAGAAGCGGCACTCTGCCCTGACTAATTGGAATGTTCTGCAAAACCTCCCACGCACTGACACTGCCGAATCCTTTAGAAGCGGCGCACAGGGGCCCTAACTGCGGCATTGAGGTACCCAGGGCTCTAGACCAGGGGTGCACGGTCTAGTAACAGGAGAACGTGACTCTTGCAGGTAATACGCCACCTGCACATTCATGCTGATAGCAGAGGTACGCAACCGAGTAGATTGTGCTGAACGACCCTTCTTTTTGTGTCAGGGGTGGCAGTTGGTTGGGGTGTGCTGTCGGGAGGATCATCCACAGGAATCCTGTCTTGCCTTAACATTTCTGTGGGTTTGTTTTGGTGGTTTTTCTAACTGGATTAAGTCACAAGAGAAGCGCTTTAGTGGGGTGTTTGATTATTCATAATCAAAAGTTTTAGTCAGAATTTTTAAAATGGGACTCGGTGAAGAGCTGCGTGGTCTAGCGTAAAGTAGTCTGTCTCTCCTGCAGACACCTCCTTCCAGGCATTCTCAGCCTGACTTCTGCCCACCCCATGTAACATCACTGACCGCACTACACTTACTTCTGGTTTACATCAGGGTGAGTATTTCAAAACCTTTGGGACATTCAAGACTCATGTTCAGCAAGTAATTCCTGCCTTTTTTAATACAGTGAACTGACACCTTGGACTGTGGAGGGTTCAAACTTCGGATCCTCTTCTGCTGCAGTATTAAAGTTTCTGTTTTATCACTGCCCTGTTTCCTTGTACTGGAGGTTTTACTCTGCTAGCGATTAGTTTCCATGTGTTCACATAATCAGATGTGAACTAATAAAATTCCAAGTGTGATACTATATTGCTGAAGGCAATGAAAGCTCAACATGACATGATTTAAACTCTTATATTCAAATCAGAATACAAAACAAAGAAAAGCTGTTCATACAGCTTTCTACTCCGCTTTCAGACTTTTGATAAAGACCCCTTCTGACTGTCTTCCATCAGATGATTAAATTCAAAGTGATACATGAAAGGGACCTGCAGGATTTGACCCTAAGAGTTTAATATAAAAATATTTTAGGAATATTTCAGTTTTAATAAGGATGTTAAATCTTTGCACTGTTTTTTGAACTGATTTGTTTCCAAGGGAACAACAATCTGCAGTGCTATAAACCTCTTTAATACGAGCACATTACAGGTAAGGAAATTCTATTCCCTGGCAGTGTTTATCATTCTTTATTTTTTTTTCTTTTTTTTTTTTTTTTGGTCAGAAAGGGCTGTCATCCATTTTTCTTTTTCTCTTCATTTTTAACGTAATTTAATTTCCTTGCAGTATTACAGTAGTTCTGACAAAAGTAGTATGTATGACACATTTCTAAGCATTGTTGACATAAACATTTTTTATTTTCTATTGCTGAGGGATTTATTCTGGAACAGGGAGTAAGTCACAGGCTGTGCTGTGGTGAAATACTATATCCTCAGGTGTCATCCTGGCTGGGATAGCTCTGTCTACATACAGTTTCAATTCTGTTTAGCTTTTCAGTAACAAACCTAAAGTAAATTGAGGAGAAAGAACAAGAGAAGAGAAAATTTGTAAGAATTTTGACTCATCTGGCAAAACAAATCCACATGGGGAAAAATTCCCACTAAGAACTCAAAACCTATTTCTCCAAAGCTTTTCTGTGTGATGTAAAAGAATCTAGGTATTCTGCTCTGCTAATCTGTAAAAAACCAACCTCATCTCTGTGCAAGCTCTCACATAAAATCCTGTTCACTGTACAGGATTGTTTTCTGGTAAATGAACAATCCATATATTGCACTTGTGGAATGTTTTCTTTCTGGGGAGTGCCGAAAAGTAAGCTTGGCAGGTTGTATGTGTTACATTTGTATGTACTACAGTATTACCAACCGATCACATAAATCGGGTATAGTTTGGGGGTTTCTGTGTAAACAATGATTGCAGAATTTCTTAGGAAACACGGGCATGTGTTTGTGAAGTGCTGAACATCCATTCTTGAAAAATCAGATCTTGCCTAAGACAAGCTTTTTATCACAGACAAAACTACTGTTTCTAAAATCTAGATCATGGGCCTGAGCTAAAATGAAAATTAACTTTTATGGTGTGCTTTTTTATGTATTTCACAAAGCTATTTGTTGAGTTAGATTTTTGGTAAAAACAGCATGGAGAATGAGGGTTTATTTGTGTTTCACTTCTGGGATTTCAGTAAGTATTAGTGCTTTTAACGAAGTAAGATGTAAGTTTATCAGAATTTTAGCAGCGTAAGGTAATTTTGGAAGCAACTTCATTGACTTCAGTAGAATTGATCTTGATAGAGTTCATTTTGACTTACCAAATGTATTATTATTTTCTGAGCAAGTTAATAAGAAATGTGTGTTAAACATGCTTCTTTTATAGTTAGAGGAGGAAAAAAAAAATATCCAAGGATGAATTTTAACTTCTCTGGTCCTCAGAAGCACTTTTCCTGAATTCTGTTAGCCTGCACATCAGGTGCTAATTGACAGTGTTTCTTGGTTAGATATGTTAGTTACGCTTGTATGTTGGAAGGGAGAACATTTCTCCAGCAGATCTTTGCATTAGATTGAAACAATAAACAATATTGGATAGGGAGAAATATGTGCATGTCATGCCCAGTTCTTACTTACGTCACTGAATTTTTGAGGACCGTTTGGTGTGTGTTTGTCAGGGTTGTTAGATGTATACTTAAGATCCTAGAAGAAAAAGGTCCAACTTTACTGTAATTTTGGCGATCATGTAAATACAGTGAGTGAAATAAAAAAAAAGAAAACTTAAGACCTCATTATCAGATCAGTAATAATTCTGCTTCCTAAAAATAAGAACAGACATTAAAGAGGGGATGCCATCTTGTTACTGACTTTACAAGTTTTACCATATTTTAGCTGTGCTGTAAAGAAAAAACATCTTTTAAAAGCCAAGTAAAAAAAAAAGTAGCAGCTAATGTAAGTTAAAAATAAAATAATGTCTTCTCGATCAAAAAGAACGGCAGATTAAACAAGGTATGTTAACTATATTGAAAATTGGGGTGCGTTAAGAAATTTTAAGGTCCTGTACTTTTTGTTGTAGTGGCATTGATACGTTCATAGCTCATAGGTGAGCCAAAATGAGCAAAAAAACCCTCCTTACTCTATTCAGTCTGTTGTAGACAAAGATACACTTCTACAAGCACTTCGTTACTGAAACATAAAAGATAGCAAAATGTAATAGCAAGGCAATTAGCTTATTGATAATCTTTAAGCAGTGGGGTTTTTGCTGATTATATTATTTTGAAGTTTCCCACCTGTTGAACTCAATAGAAATTACCTCCCCAAATCACTGAAGTTTAGAAAAGCTGTTTTCCTGTAAATGCATTACCAGGCAGTGGGGAAGATTGTGTATGTGTGGAAGGCTGGGTTGATTCATGCATGTAATTCTGTAAAACAAAATCAATAAAGCTGATGACAGATTAAGTTGCTAAATTTTGTAAAACTAGACTACTGTTTGGGTCATCAGCACAGCGCTATTGGATTTTCTAGGTTTAATGCTGAAAAACAGGATTATTGATTTTAGGATTTTCAGTGTATCCCCTCTGGGAGTTCTTAAGCAGTCTTTATAATGCTTCACACTTAAGTTGACAACTACAGTGACATAACTGTGTCCTCGCCTTAGTAATCATTTTCTAATCATATTGGAAAAGGCTGGAAATGGTTTATAAAATGATTATTCCACACAAACAGGGGAACAGGAGGGTTGTCGGGATGTCGCTTCTTTGTCTGGTAGTCATTGCTACCTGCCTGCCATCTTCCCTTGGAATTAACTTACAGTCACAGATTAAGACCTTTGACTGTCATAAATCTGCTTCCCAATATGTTTGACTGGCAGGGGAGTTCACAAGCCGTCCCAATATAAATAGGATTTTAGCACATCAGGTGCTGCTCCAAAGTAAAACGGGCTGTTTTGCAGTCGACTTTGTTGGTGTATATTCATTGCTCCTCTCCCGTTCCATGTGTATGCATGCCTGCGTGTGTATGCATGTGTGTGTGTACGTAAAGTAGAAGCTGAGATAGGGTAACAAAATGAACTACTGTATGCAAGAAATATATGAAGTGCACCCAGCTGCTGGTAGCAATTGCTACATGCAGTCCACTGATTATTGCACATATATTGAAGATAATCAGGGTTACAGCAGTTGTGATGCTCAGGTCCTGCACAGTAACAACATATATATGGAACAGGCCTGGGCGGTGAATCAGCCTTATACCTGTAGTTACCCTGGAAACGTGTTTAAAAGCGAGTACTCTGACATGGACATGGCCCTGAATCAGTACAACCAACCTGAATATTTCACAGAAGAAAAACCTACTTTTTCTCAAGTGCAGTCGCCATCGTACTCTCAGAAGAAAGGTAGGGGCAATTTATTTGAATAACAAAAAAAAAAAAAATTAATCTCTGCTTTTGTTTTTGTTTTGCTTTAAACTTACAGTTGCATCAGTTGGCTCAGATACATCTTTGAATGTGAAGGCTGCCTGTTCAAAATTGAAAGCAGCAGTAACATAGGTTGCTAGGTGATTGTAAGGTTTTCTGTGAGCGATAAGGATTTCCAAGCACTTTTTCTTAATCTATAAAAGACATTTGCAAATATATTGCTTGTTTTCTGCTTTCTGGGGCTATTAAATCATTTGCTATTCACAGTGAGCTAGATAAGAAAGTTTCTCTTCTGAAATGCCGTCATTATATATTCTGCATCTTAAACCTCTGTTTCTGGTTACATACAAATAATGTGTGTTGAGTCCTTGTTATCAATAAATGTGAACTCTGTTTACTCAGGAACTCAGGCAAAATATTTTGAAAATAGAACTGTAAATATGTATGGGAAAATTACTATGTTTAATAGAGTTACTGTCTTTTAAGTGAAAACAATGTAGTTTCTGATTATGCAAAGCAAAAAAAAGGCTGAAAATTCAAGAATATATCTATGCAAGAAGGACTCTTCTGTATGCAAAAAGTTAAATCTAATCGATCTGTTTGAGATAAAATCAGTGCAATATCTGCTCCCTCAAGGTTAAAGCGTTGCCTGTTTTTAGGATTTATTCTTTTGCTTTCAAGTAAGCAAAGCAGATTCAAAAAGAGCCCAAAATACCAACAAACACTTGGAAATGTTTTCAGTGTTATTTGTTCTGTACTCAGACAAGCAAGCTGATACAGAGTATACATTCTCTGTGTTTCTTTAAAATCACATTATTAAAGAATAAAAATACAGTCTGGTGTACCAGCATAATGTCCTTTTTCTATTGAGACCAGATTTTCTGTGTGCAGTTATCCAAAACTCAGATGAATCTGATGTAACTAGGTAGATAGAGAAAACGGCATTTACTACTTTTGAAGTGGCTTTGTTGTATAAAGTAGACTTTTTAATCTTATTAACTACATGGAAAACAAACATTTTCTTTTGTGCTGGCAGTGTTCATGAGCGCTTGGTGTGATAAATCTACATGTTCGGTAGACAATGTCTCAATTTTATACTTTGAACAGCATTGTATTCATAAAAAAGGAAATATTTTTTAAATGTTGTTCTAGGAAGCTGTAAGAACATGGTCAAATTGTAGACTAAATATAGTTGTGAATAATGCATGGTTTTGTATTGTGCAACATTTTAATGCTTTTTAAGGCTATTAATCTGCTATTGGGTTTTAACTAATGAATCTATAACACTTTCTAGACTTTTCCCATGTCTTATTTTTAGTTAAAGAAAAATAGTACTCAGGATTATCTTAGAGAAAATAAAGAGTTGCTATTGCAAAGTCAGTAAAGGAGTAAGTTTTTCATAATGTTAAAGTTTATAAATAATAATTGATACACCTAGATCAGAGTTTTAATTAAGTTATTTCAGTACTCAGGCACCTGACATATGCTCTGTTCAAAGTTTTTGTATTTGTTTGGTTGGAAGAATGAAGAGGTTTTGTAAAAAATGCTTGACTGACCTTGTTTTCTACCTCAGTTTCACTAAAATGACAGTGAATTTTGTGGAAGCCGGCTCTCAAGCAGGCTTTTAATTGATCATTCATGGAGACTGAGCAACGTGCTCTGGGATTCTTTAGAGCCTTATTACTGTGATAATCAATAAAAAGTTGCCTCCCTTCTGGCAATCCTTTGCAAATTCTGAGTTTCTTAAGCAGAAGAGATCTAAACTGTGTGGGACATGTGCCTCTGCTCTTTCTTTTTTTTTTTTTTTTTTTAATTTTCATCTTTTAACCAAGCTATCATGAAACTAACGAATCGTTTAATCCTGTCCTAAGAACAGAAGGCTCTGCATAGGGCATGTGTGTCTGTATTGATCCAGAATTGATTTGGGGGGTGATGAGGGAGTTTGTTAGAGACGCCTCGGTAATAGCCCATTAAAGCAAAATTAAGTCCCTAAGCAGGTGTTCATGAGCAGTCTTGATTGTTGCAGTTGGTATTTCTGTTAGTCCCCTGAAATTTGTAGTAATCTCAATAATATGCTGTTCAAATAAGATTGTACTTTACAATGGCACATGGAGTCTTTTCCTATCAAAACTTTTGCTAGTTATTAAATGGTTAAAGTTTTATTTTCCTTCTGGGAAGAACAAAAATCAATATTTTATATGCTGAAAAAAAATTAATTTGTGAAGGGGAGTTTAATTACTTTTCTATCTTTAGGTCACTTTTAAAGAATTCATAAAATAACTTTAAAAAACAAGAACCAAAGATCTCAACAATGTGTCACCAAAGGAAAAAAAAAAGTATTTAGAAAGTGTAGCCAGTTGTTTTAAAATATGAGAGCACTTAAGCTGTTGCAGTTATTACAGTACATTATAAACCATTATTTCCTGACTATCGGTCACAAATTCTGATGAAAGACTTCAATTTTAAAGGAAAAAATTGTGTACCAGAAAATCCAGAGGCGGAGATACGGTTTTAGCTTTGGATCTGCTTGTTGCTCCATTGCCTTTCATGCTGTAGCAGCACAATATTCATGCCAGAGCTTACTGGTTTATTAAGGAAGCCCTTTTGGACCTGATCCTACCATAGGAGACAGGCAACCAGATACACTTTGTTTTCCACATGAGGCTGTGAAATCTGATGAGCAAAACAGGGCTCATCATTATGAGAACATGATGCTATTCCCAGTTCTGTCCCAGAGAGGTTAAACTGGAATATTTTTCCCCTCTTACAGTTTAACCCACCATGGTGAGCTTGCAGCGCTGCACGCTGGACAGGTGATGCTCCAGGGAGGTTATGCCACCCTACCATTGCCCAGAGGCTGAGCAGAGAAGCAAAAGTAATCTCCTCATGCTGCCCATACAGTGAGGAGGAATACCCAGTGACAGGGTAGAATAGTGCAGTCAGGAAAGCACAACAGAAATATGTCCAGAGTCCAGAAACCTCAGTGTCCCCACGTTTGGTGTGTGCAAGTGATTTGGCCATTTGGACCACGTGGGAAATAGGTCTGCAAAGTCAAAGCTGGGATGAGAGTTGGCTTTCGCTTCCCTTCATGCAGTTATTTCCAGGACAAAGTTAATAAAAGATGCCCGCAGGTGTCTGTCAGGTTAGGCTTTAACTCCAGGCTCTGTGAGAGCAGACCAGAAGTAAACCAAGGGTTTGCAGGTGGGAATTCCTGAGTCGGGCTGTAGCAGTGCCGGCTCCTCAGCCCTGCATCTCGCCTGGTTTTCCAGGTACAAGGTGAGGTTAATGCCATCTTCTTAAGGGCTCTTGGTATGGTGGGAGAATGGGGCTTTAGAAGTTAATATTTTTGTTACTGTAATTGTCATTATTCTTTCCCTTTGTATTCTCTCAGGCAATTTACGTGCAGCTGAGAATACGAACTGTAGGAGTGCTGGAGTATGTGACTGAATTAGTCCAAACTGAGTTCTCAGCGGTGTGAAAATGTTAGGGTACTTTCTGAATAGCTAAGAAAATGCAACATGGAGATTATGTGAAAATGTCTTCTCGTAAGGGCAGGCAGTATTTGTGCATATAATCAATGTAAAAAAACACTGATCATTTGTCGTCTTGACCTTTGCAGCAGAGCAGCTCCCAGTATGTTAACAATTATTTTGGGCTTAAAAATGATTAATTTTTCTATTGACCACCCATGTAAGGAGATAGCACTGATCAGAAAAATTGCATCTTATCCAGCAAATCATTATGCATTTGGAACGACACATTTCTTTTTTAATAAAAATGTCAGTGGAAAAAGTGTTTTCAGCTCCTTTACTGCAGCCTTTCCACAGCCAAATGAAGGATGGGAAAGTGAACTAAGTCATACTTTGCTTTTGCATCAGTAGTAAAACTGATGTTCAGCGAGTCTTAGACTTCTAAATGAGTTACTTGCAATGCTAACCTATGATCTCTGAAAACATTTAAATAACTTGGGGGGAGGAATGAACCCTGCATGGTCTGCTTCTTACAGTAGTGCATTTCGTACCTGTAATTGGTAATGGATGCAAGTACGGTATTGATCACAGCAGTTTAAGTGATAACACAGTTTGGGCTAAAATATGTTCAGCGTGTCTGTGCAAAATGCACTGATGTTGATAAGGTTTCTGACTCAGCCCAAAGAACAGAGTTAATACATAGTAAAGTCACTGAAGGAAAAGACACTATAAAAAAGTTCCATATGTTCTATCTTTGCAAAATCTCTTGCCGATTTTAGCAATTCCATAAATCAAAGAATGTAGACAAAGGTCAAAATTGGGGACAAGCAAGGCAGCTAAAAACATGTGACTCTCTTTAAGCAGCATTCTCAGTGCTGCTAAGCTCAATGGAGAAATAAGCAATTTTTCTCAGTGGGAGTAATTTAAAGAAAGCGGGAAACAAGGATCAGTGTATCAGCCCAGCCTTTCAGGTCAGTATTGATAACAGTGCAGAACAGAATGCAGTATGCTTTTTCTCACTCAGCTGTATGCTTTCTCTGATGAACACTCTGTTTAAGCTTTTTCTACACAAGTGTATCCAGGATGATATCTGGATGGCTCTTGTAATTTTTTATGATTTTAAAGGGTTACAATGTGACTATGGAATTGGTAGAACAGCAGTATGAATTTTCTTTTCATTTCTAATACAGTTAGGGATTCTCAAGGTAGTAATTAATTTCATCTTTTCCATTTTCATACTGCAATGTCTAGTAATTGAATAAGACCTTACTGATAAGTCCTAAACTCCTCGTTTCAGTGAGTGCTCTC
Source organism: Falco biarmicus (assembly GCF_023638135.1). Lineage (NCBI taxonomy): Eukaryota > Metazoa > Chordata > Aves > Falconiformes > Falconidae > Falco > Falco biarmicus. The sequence continues at coordinate 8,270,284 of NC_079291.1, read as the reverse complement.
TAGTCATGCAAACTATACCAGATGGGGGAAAAATAGATTTCAGGGAATATACTTAATACACGACTCTGCCAGTGTGCAGTGAAAATCAAAATACTGGATGGTGGTCTTAAAACACAAGTGTCCCTGTGCAATAGCAAAAAAATTACTTTTTCTGCTTGCAAGGTGTAAGCCTATGGCGGATCAGGCACAAGCTAATAAGGAGCATCTGGTATACAGACGTAATTTGTTTGTGTCAATGGCACTCATACCCCTGTTTGGTAGTCAAATATGTTTTGGGTCCTAGAATTTTTTTTAAGGTGTGGTTTAATCCCTAAGCCAATATTACATTGTACAGAGAGAGACCTGGACATGCAAAGACTGTGCTACCATACTTTAACAGAACTGAAATCAGTGCTTTACTTTTCCCAAAACATTTTTTTTAATGTGTGCCAGGTACAGAGGGGAAAAAAAACAGTATCATTTTTCATGGGTTGTTTTCATTTAAACAGTTTTTCTTTGCCTCGTTGTGGGGGGCAAGAATAGCCACCAAGTGTCTCATTTGTGTCTCTCCAATCTGTTAAATAGTGCAGAGTCGCATATGCTGCTTTAAGGTATCATTCCTGCAAATGGTAATTTGAGAGTGTAGGCATACAGTATTAATGAAAGAGAGTACCTTAGATGACTGCATAGATTAGCAGATCTGGTTCTGTCCTTAAAACTGCTGGGCAAACTCATTGCGCATTTTTCTATCGAAGGGAATTGTTTCTTGCCATACCTCTACAAAGCTACAGTTACAATGTAAAAGATACTGTAAATCACCATCAAGATGGTTATAATGGATTGTACAACATATTCTTCTAGGTAGGGGCAACTGGTCCTGCTGGGTACTTAACCTTGCCAAGACAGTAAGATTAGGTGGACTGGCAGGTGGGAGTCTGGGGAGCAAAGGAGTTACTTTAGGCTGCAGGGGAAACCCAAGACATGGAAGGTCAAGGTCATTCATTGGTGTTCTCCACTGAAAGCAAAGTTCCAAGGCGGGCATTGGGATGAACGATGTTAAGTCATACTTGATAGTTACCTTTGAGGATCATACAGGATGCACCGAACGATAGTCCGGGAGGTTGCTAGAATACAGCAGACAGAGGCTTGAAAGGCCAAGGAACAATATTGGTTATTGTTGTACAGTCCGGTGAGGTTGGTGTTGCTTTTGAACGGTTCCTCTTCACTATGCATTTGGTAGGTTTTGACTAAGAAATAAAGGATGAAATGTGAACACCAGAAATAGGAATCCACCTGATGTTCCCGTGAGATTTGTCATCAGACATTCATAAGCAAGTACCTGGGTTAATCTGTCCAGACAGCATCTGCTTTGTCCACATAGGAGGTTTTATTTTTGGATCAGAGTTATTAAACGGACAAGATGCCAAAGTACTGCTGATGTGAGAGAGAGGTCCCTATTAAGTCTGCCCCTCCTCTTTTTTCCCCCCAAGCGCTGCAAGGAGTAAGAGAAGTCTGTTGCTCAGCTTCTTCCTCAGACTATCCAACAGACAACTCTGTTGCCATTCATGGCTTCCCCAAGAATCTCCATCGCGCTATTCATAGCTTCCATGCTGGTACCAAGTTTAGAAAGGCTTTTGAATTTCCATCTGCTGATACTGTGTCTAATTCTTAAGTAGCAGCAAAAATGCACTGAGGCTGCTTATCTGCACGTCTTACAAATGAAATTGCACTGAATTTATACAGAGGTCAGACTGGATATTTCCATCTACTAGAAATTATTTACAGTGGACAGTATGGTTTGTAAGAACTGAATGTAAAGTCCCTTATTCCTCTTGGCGCATCTGTTTGTCTGAATTACATCTTTTTAAAATCCTGCTTAAGGTCCAATTTTCCTACTTTCTAGCAGTTTCAGCTGTTGGAAGGAGGGGTAAAAATATACAAAAGCGTGGATATCACTCTCAGATTTGTAACAAAAAGAAAAAATGTTTGTTGCACACTTTTATTACCAATGATTTCTTGGGATAAGATTTTTCTATCTGTGTTTCCTGTTGAATCAGTAGAAGAGTTCAAAGAGTGTGCTTACCTTGTGACGTGGGCACCATGCTGCAAAAGCGATGAACATAATGTTTAACGTTTAAGTAGCTTAAATAGCTGGCACTTAACACTTCCGATGCAGCAAAATTGGGAATGTGGTTGCATGTAAGGATGCAGTTTCTAATTTCTGACTAGAGTGCCTGCAGGAGATTTGTCTTTTCTGCCAGACTGGAAACTGTTTCCTGGGTTGGATAAAGTAATGAAACTCCAAGGAGATGGACAGCGGTGGTCTCATGCTCAAGCTACTGTATATATTTAAGGAAGCCGTTTAGACAAGTGGTCTCCTGCTCCTCCAGTAGAACAAAGCTGCCATTACATGAGCAGTGCTAACCAGATTATATACTTAATGAAACATCAAGGCATTTAATTCAGAAGTAATTCTTGAGGAAGCAAACCAGGGACACTGAATTTTAGAGGATATAGTCTATGCTATACTAAATCTGTGTGTCATGAATAGCAGTAACCAGCAATAACAAGAAGCCATTAATCTTTACGAGAAATTTAGTGGAAGATTATGTGTCCCTTTGCTGCCTCCTCTACTGGCTCCATGTTGTGTATGTGTTGCATGTGCAGAGGCAGGTGTGAGCAAAAGGGGGGCAGGATGGAGATAATAGCCTCTGCTAATCCCCCCAGGCATAATGTCCATTAGAAGTCAGTGATGTAAATTAGAGTCGAAACCCTGCTGTCTCTCTTCCCTCAAGGTCACAGAATCAGCTCCATGTGTCCACCAGTCTTTATCCAAGCACAACTTGTTCATCATGGAGGAATGTAACTTGAATCTAAATCTGATCTTTTGCCATATTCTAGACTGGTAGGATACATCGGGAAGATCTCAGCTCATTCCCCCACTCCCCTTTCAGATGCCAGTAAGGGTATTGGCAAACCTGAGGCACAGGTACTCAGGCATGGTTTCAGAGTGCTCCTGCTTACCAGCTTTATAGAAGAGGGATATATGTTCCTCTGTAATTTGAGGTTCTCATAATTATGATCAAATGAGACATATGAAGTAGACTGTACAAATACTTCCTGCCTTCTTGCTTCTTTACTTTCTCCTAATCCACTCATGAGCCCCTAGAAAGTTCAAGTATTTTAAGCTTAGTTAATTTCAAGTGTTTTCTCTATGATTTGGGCTTTTCTTTCTGGAGAGCCTCTGGCAAGTGTAGCCTTGGGAAGGCAGTTTCATTGAAGCTGTCTGTTACTGAAGTGGCCCTCTGGTACGTTAGTCACAGGAAGATGATGGCCACCACTCTTGCAGCATCCTCCAACAGCCTTCTGCTGCCCTAAGTCTGGTTGCTCCCCATGTGACTGTGGTGTGCCAAGTCCCCAAGGCGTACCAAGCCATACTGGTATGAGGGCTGCATAAGGACCGCAAGCTTGGAGTCTAGTCTTAACGTGTCGTGCTACAGATGGGTTCAGCAAGCCAGTGGCAAGGGGTAATGTTATAGGTAGCCACATTGAAAGGACTGTCCCTCACTGCACTCATAAACTGCACTCAACCAGTTGGTGGATGATGCAAAACTGGGAGGAGTGGCTGGTACGCCGGGGTGTGTGTGCTGCTATTCAGAGTGACCTAGGCAGGCTGGAGAAATGGGATGGGAGGCATGCCAAATCCTGCTCAGGGGCAGGAGTAATAAATGCAGCAGTACAGGTTGGGTCCCAACTAGGTGGAAAGCACTTCTCATTGAAGTTCTTGGGGGTTCCTGGTGGTCAGCAAGTTGAACATGAGCCAGCAGTGTGTCCTTGAGGCAAGGAAGATCAATGGCATCCTGGGCTGCATTAGGAAGATCATCACCAGCAGGTTGAGGGAGGTGATACTTCCCCTCCACTCAGCTCTGGTGAAACAGCTGTAGTGTTGGGTCCAGTTCTGGGCTCCCCAGAGAGACGTGGACATACTGGAGAGAGCCCAGAAAAGGGCCACAAAGATGATGAGGGGACTGTAGCATCTGTTCTATGAGGAGAGACCTGGAGAGCTGGGAATGCTCAGCCTGGAGCAGAGAAGGCTCAAGTATGTGTGTGGAGTCTTACCAATGTGTATAAACACCTGATCCCCCATCAAGTAGAAGACGGAGCCAGACTCTTCTGAGTGGTGCCCAGTGACAGGGCAAGAGGCAATGAACACAAATAGAAATACAGGGAATTCTTCCTGAAGACAATAAAATAATCTTCACTATGAGGTGACCAAGCACTTGCACAGGTTGCCCAGAAGGGTTGTGGAGTCTCCATCCCTTGAGATTCTCAAAAAACGTCTGGACATGGTCCTGGCCAGTTGGCTTTATGTGACTCTGCTCGAGCAGGGGTGTTGGACCAGACGACCTCCAGAGATGCTTTACAACCTCAGCCATTCTGGGATTCGGTGAAATATTTACTACTCTTCGGTAATCTTACATGGTTACGCAAATAGCTGCACTTTCCTCTCTCCCCTCAAAGTGAATCTGAGATCTCTGTGTTGCGTATTTACAGAGAGATTTTTCAGAAGGAAGAGTTATGTACCATAACCTCATTAATTATGAGTCACAGGAACACTCATTTTGAAAGTTTGTATTTTTCCTCTGTTTAAAAGTTCTCTTTAGTTTAGAATTGCCTTTTGGTTACCATCAGAATGGTTTTGGGTTTTTGCTCAAATGGAAAATATGTTTATGTTATCAAAACAACTATCATTGTGGGAAAAGAACTAAGCATTTCCAATGTTTTTCATAGCAGTAATATTTCATTTAACTTGTTGGGTGTCTGGTAGACCACTTCAGAAGAGAAAAATGTCATTCTAACGCACGCACGTACTCACACTCACGTATTTGAATGCCCTTGTATTTTGCCCTCAATTCAGGCTATATTAAATATTGCTGCAGAGCACACCCAGGTCAGGTATGATCAATACACCTTGGGATGTCTGTTGCTGGTACATCTCTAACCACACCTGTGGAGCTGTTTTGAAACAAAGGATCTCTCAGTAAATATTTCTTACTACCAAGTCTCGTGAGGCACCCTGCAACCTGGGACCTCATCTTCAGTGTCCAAGTATATCAGGGGTTTTGTGAAACAGAAAAGAGATATATATTGTATGTCTTGTTTCATTTTTTCACGTCAAAGCTTTTGGGGTAAAAATAAATAGATTTATTTTTCTGATATAGTTTATCACTCAGGAGAGAGAAGTCACGTTCCAACTTCTCCCTCTTGGCCAATAGATGCTGAAATAGTCTGAAAAGTAGACTATGGTTAAATAAGTCTGTAACAGTGTGATCTTTTTATTTAGGAAATTCAGTGAGTTCAGAAATATGGGGCTGGTAGACAAGATCTATAGTGGATTTAAATATAATACTTTTATACCAAATGTATCATTTCATATTGAATTTACATGCCACATGCTCTTTTTCTTTACAGGGTATATACCCAGTTACTTAGACAAGGATGAGCTATGTGTAGTATGTGGGGACAAAGCTACTGGATATCATTATCGCTGCATCACTTGCGAAGGTTGCAAGGTAAATGGCACGGTGGGAAAGTGGGAATCAGAAATAGCTGTCCAGCTCCTCCATTATACAGATTTCCTGAACTGTGCTGTCAAATAAAACAAAGACAGATTAGAAGCGTATAAGAACATCCAGTACTGATGATAAGCTGTAACTGGCTATGCTGCTGCTTTTCATATGCATAAGGAATATAGTTGATTTTTGCAGTGTTTGCTTCTGAAAAACGAATGAGAAATTTAGATTTTTGTGGTTGCTGTTTAACTGTTAGCTTTCACTATTTCCATTTTTTAATGTTCCTTTGGTCATGTTTCTGAGATTCTGCCTATGGCCATTAAGAGTCTGTAGTGATTAACCATGTTCCAGTGCCTCTCATCGTTACTGTGAAGAAGTAGAAATCAAAATCCCTTCCACATGCTCATACAACAGTAACATCCATCACTTTGGGAAGCACTGACACCCAGTTAAAACAGTTTCAAGAAGATTTTGACTTCTTTAACTTGAGCATATTGAAATGTGCTTTCAGCCCTAAATTGCATCTACAAAGCTACATGCAAAATTAAAAAAGAGATTGCTTTGGGCAAGTAAATAAAAAAAATTGAGTAACACAATCAGGCACATCTTACATGATTTCAGTGCCATAAATTTGCCTGAATAGCTTGAGATCCTGTAAGAAAGCTATTCTTTCCTGCAGAAAATAAAAAATAATTGTTTTTCTAAACAAATGGGACCACACATGTCATGGACTAGTCTCATGGGACTAAGCCACAGAAGTCGTATTCTGTTCATCCACAAAGTCTGGAATATTTGGATTCGAGATTTTGGGTTTGGATTGGCTTTAGAGCCCGACATCACAGAAGGTCTTTTGTTGAAGTAGTTCCTTCAGTTGTACAGCATTGCCCTGAGTTACATTTATGAAATGCACAAAGGCCTGAATATCCTATGTATAGCAGATTCGTGGTAATATTCATAACAGATTTATACAAATACATACATAATGTGTATTAAAAATTATTTGTATCTGAAAAAAACTGTGGAACTAAACAAGTGATTCCCGTACGCATCCCATATACCAGATGATAACAATACATAAAATGTAAGAATATGACTTAATTCAGATATAATGAGAAGTAAGCAACACTGTGGCATTATGAAATACCTTTTGCTCCAAGCTCTCTCACTAGCTTTCCTACTAAGATTTTTGTTACTCCAACTGAAGTATTTCTTTTTATGCCTACCAGCTATTTTGGAGATAGAGCATACAAAATCTACTTTTATCTTCAGACACAGTTCTTCTATCTGATTTTATCTTCAGATACAGTTCTTTGGTAAAATTTAAAATAATGCTTATGTGCACAAGGAACTAAGCTAAAAATTTGCAAAAAGTAATTAATTTCTTCTGCTTATAGTTGGCTTACAAAGAGACCATTTTGTTTTGATTTGATTTGTTGTTCTTCTTGCAAATGTATTCATTCTACAAGATGGGGTTTTTTGTGTGGACAGTTTCAAGCCATACTTTGGAGGATCTGCGTGCACACTTCAAGTTGTATGATTTATCAGCAAAGTTATATGTAGTCAGTTCTCAATGAATTTGACATTTACTAGTTGCTTCCATTCAAAAGCACTTTAATTTTGTAACAGCATTAATCAGGAGTGACAGCCAAAAATTTGCTTTGGCGAGTGCTTTCATGAACAAAGCATCCTCACACATGATTTCTGAGGAGTAAATTGTAAAGACTTTAAACATAAACCAGCAGTGAGTTCTGGCATCACAAAATATTTCTCCAGACTGTACCCATTGCATCTATTGCCCTATAGGTGCATAGTAAAGGAATTTAGGAAAAGAGTAGTTGTCTTGCAATAAAATACGTGTTCTTTTATTGGTGAAAATAACACTTCTGTGATAAAGTTTTTAGACAAATACAGAGAGCAGCTTCCTTATCACATTGTATCTAGAGATGATCAAAGAGCTTTTTGTAAAAGGTTTCTGAGAAGTGCAAAGGAATAGGAAGGTGAAATGCGCTTGTCCCAACACAAGTGATGAAGAGCTTTGCCATTGTAAAGCTAGAGCGACGTTAAGTGACATGCAAGGTTTGGAAAACAGAAGTTCAGTACCACTTCCTCAGATTCATCAGAGATTTTTCCATATTTTCTGGAACTAGAGATACCCTGTGGCCCTGGTTGTCCAGAGCCAGCTTTGACCTTCAAGGAGGAGACGGGCAGGTCCTGTCTTGAGGAATTCATCACAGATTTGAGACTGGATCCAAATCCAGTTGTTGGATGGATGAGAGTTTGAGACCTGATCCAAACATAATGACATCTTGCCTGTGATTTCTTGAATTTGGGCTCAACCCAGTAGGTTCCAGTCTTGCAAAGGCTCACACACATGCTTTATGCAACTCAGTTTGATTGGTATTTCAGGTCTTAACCGTTACTAAGGAAGAAAGACTTATAGTCTTAGCTCGAGCTGGATCTTGTAAGATAAAACTCCAATGAGGACAAGGCTCTTTATTGTCTTCACTGGAGGTAGGAGCTCAAGCTGAAGTACAGACTTATCTGTACATCTTAGTTCAACAGTCTGTGTTAAAAGAAATTACACACTGCTGTAAGATTTCACCAGGTGTTATTTAACATGATTAAAAAACAGACCTTTTGCCTAGTGAAGTGAAGAAACTATTCATTAGATAAAATTCCAGCTGGAGAGGCTGTTCATAAGGTAAAATCTCACTTTAATTTTGCCGTTGTTTTCACTGAAACCAAAACCATTCTCAGTGGCCTTAGTCAGACAGGACCAGGGTCCCAGCGTGTTCTCTATGTCAAGGTGGTCCTAAGCTGCATTGCTGGGTGTAGATGGTCTCAAATGATGGTGAAACTTGAAATTAAAGTGAAGTCTAAATTTCTTGCTTTACAGCCTATCTTGTCTGTATTTTGCAGTCTTGGGAAGTTTGTCCAGCTCTTGAAGAAGTCAGTGAGAAAACTCATATTGAAATTAGTAGCAGAATTAGGTCTGTAATGTTCAGAGATAAGTTGTATCCGATTTCTTTACCTAAGGCCAGAGTCTATGAGGTGTATAAATCAGTGAATTCAGTGGAGCTACATTAGCTCATGAGCTTGGGATCTGTTTCAATTGACAATAGAGATCAGTATTATGATGGATGGATGGATAGATGGATAGAATGAATGGATTTGTATGGAGACAGTGTTATCGGTGATGGTTTTTTTGAATACAGAGGTAAATCTGTGGTAAATACAAATCAAATCCTTTTCTCAGAAATATAGATAATTTAAAAATTATGAATCCATTATTTAGAACCAAACTCAAAGATTGTGTAAATTGTGTTTGCAAAATTCTTAGTCTTGCCCAGATTTGGCTGGTTGGTTGGTTATTTGGCTTTGATGGGCAGAAAGGAGTAGAACTGTTCTTAATCCTTTCGTAGCACACATGCACAACAATTCTTACTATTTGCAGAAGTCAAACAAAACAAAAATGTAACAGACAGAAACATTAGGCTTCAAGACATGTAGACAGTTTTCTTCCCTCAAGACAGAATTACTTATGCCTTTACTTACCTAAGATGTCTGGTTTTAATTTGTAGGGAGGAAATGTTTCATGAAACTCAGAAATGTCATACACTATGAAACTGGTTCCTTCTTTTCCTCTTTGAGAGTTTCATGGAATGACGTTTGTTATCTTGCAGACTTAGTTACATTTCTACCAAACCAAAGTGGCTCCCAATCTGAAAAAATTGCACAATGCTAATGCTTTCCAATGTATTTATTTATTGCACTTAGGGTTTTTTTAGAAGAACCATTCAGAAAAACCTCCATCCAACCTATTCCTGTAAATATGAAGGAAAATGTGTGATAGACAAAGTAACAAGAAATCAGTGCCAGGAATGTCGCTTCAAAAAATGTATCTTTGTTGGCATGGCAACAGATTGTAAGTATATTTTCCTGGTTTTCTTTCTTTTTTCTTTTTTCTTTTTTTTTTAAACGTGTGTGTTTGCTTACAGTGTGTTGATTAGTGAAGACTGTTAAAGTAGAGCAGAACTGCTAGCACTTTATTGTTTTTAATAACTTATACCAGAGAATTATGCTCACTGCATCAAACCACTTTCATAGGGCTGTAATTTTTTATCATTCACCAGATCGCACCTTCTCCTGGCCTTAGCAGGCTGAATAGCACTAGAAATGTTCACTCTTCAGAGGAGAGGAGGGAGAAAGGCATCTAGATGGACACTTTGCTTGAGAAAACAAAATCTTGTTTAGAAAATTCTGGAGGATGTGAAATTGAATGTCGTTGTATGAGTCATCCTGCAGTTGTTTGTTTTATTTTTAGCCCTGAAGAAGTTATCTACTGCAAAGAATGCGACTCTCATTCTAAAGAACTAGAAAATATGGCTGTAAGATTAACTCTTAGGGGTCATCTTTTCCTGCCATTGCACAGGGATTTACACCAATAACTTCCATTAGTGCAAATGGGAGGAAGTCACATAAACCCCTCTGTGCATTAATGTTAATGATTGTTGCTGGTGTAATCCTCTGCAGAAGAACTGACAGGAAAACAGGCCCAATAAACAATGGAAGAATACTCTAATGGTATTTTTCATTGTTTATGTAATGGACAACAGTGTCTTCTGTCTAGAGGGAAATGGAAGAAATGACACAACTTCATTTTAGCCAGGTAGACCTTCAGGAGTGGGGCTGGATAACCCTAGGTCACCGGTTTGCATCCAGCCCAGTCTGATGCAGCAGGCAGTGGTGAGCATCAGCCAGGCAGTGGCTGTACAGAGAAGTTCCTCTGAGCCTGGTGGTGACCAGAAGGTGCCATTGCCATAAATCTGCCGTGGCCTGTGTGGGCTGCACTTGCGTATGCACCGAAGGAGCCGTCACTGAGCGTGGCAGACGGGCCAGCTGTCCCCTGCCTCAAGAAGGGTTTCTCCCACCTTTGAGTTAAAAGGTGCGAACAGAAGCACGTAAGCAGGGGGTTTGTTGCTCCTGCCTGCCTGCCACCAGTTGTGGATCAGAATGGTCCTCCTCTGCTAAAGCAGGCCAGTCTGTTTAAATGGCATATTCATGTTGGCATGGAAAATGGCCTAAAACTTTCCATGGTGGTCAGAGATGCACAGCCCTAGGGCCTGGCATCACTGGAAGTAGCAGGGTTCTAGGGGGATGCTATGGAACGGCACCATTTTAGGGCTTATGGAAGGAGCCGAAGGCAGATTGTTTCCGATCATGTCATGCAACAGGTAGTCGAGCCTCCTGTGAGTAAGTACTCCCACTTCCTTAATCGACATTACCTTCTGCTGGTTTACAAGAACACATTCTACACAATTCAGAGCACCAAGAGTGCTGATAATACTTTAAAGAAGACAAAAGTGCATCTTTCCCAACATGGATTACTCCAAGTCTGTTGTAGGAGCACTTTGTCCAAGTCCTCACACAGCTTTTACATATTAGTTTTATTAGCGGAATAAGCCACTGAAGGCAGTGGCAGCATACAAAGTGTCACCAGAAGGGTAAGTCGTTCTTTGCAATCCAGGCTTCTGAGAGGTGAAGTTTGGAGGGAGAAGTAAGAGAACTGTGTCAACTGTGGGTCTTACCAAAGTACCTCTTTACTGATTAGTTAAGGTGTTTGTAATCAATTAGTCCCTCAGGCACACAAAAGACCAGGTTTCAGACAGCCTTAAGAGCTTCCTGCCATTTTTGTATGTTTTTTTCCCCTGCTAGTGGTGTTGGATGACAGCAAGCGGTTGGCAAAGAGGAAGCTGATAGAAGAAAATCGAGAGAAGAGACGTCGGGAAGAGCTGCAGAAAACCATTGGGCACAAACCAGAGCCAACAGATGAGGAATGGGAGCTCATCAAAATTGTTACTGAAGCACATGTGGCCACCAATGCACAAGGCAGCCACTGGAAGCAGAAGAGGAAATTTCTGGTAAGGGCTGTAGCCTTTTACACTGCTCTCGGAGCCAGGTTCCTTTCTTTCCTCTGAAGTTCCTTCCCAACATTGCCACCCCAAAGTGGATATATCTGCCAGTGTATGAAAATGGATGATTTTTATAGTTACTACGTGCTTATTCTTGCCTGAAGCTCAGTGTTTGATCAGACCATGTATTTCAAGAGATAAACAGCATGTTGCTAAGTTAAGGCTTACCCAGCTGGATACTTTTAATGCGCTATGATAAGAAAAAGCAGCAAAAGCGTTTCACTTCTGATTAACAGCAGTAGCAGTCTCTAACGCATACCAAATCTTTTTTTATAAATTATGTCTAGGGACAGTTGTCTTTATTAGGGACTAGCATAAACCATACTGTAAGTGTTAAAACAATGTAAGTTCTAGGTGAAAGCTGATATTTTTAATTAGTAACTCATGGGTTTTGCTTCCTTGTTCCAAAGTGAACACATTAATTACAATGAATTTAGCAAAGAAAAATTACTTTCAGTGAAAGCAGGATGATACATAGACTTATAGCATTGCAATTGCAGACCACAAGACAACGTCAGCTTTCAGTCTGTAACTAAGGATTGGAAAATAAATGGTGATTTGTGATGCTCAGCCTTAGAAGAGGATTTAGTTGATTTTTCTAAATTGATTTTTAAAGGAAAGAAGTGCAGAATGCAAAATGCTTCTACAGCACAACAGAGGGATTGTAGACTGCATTTCAGGAATACACAGAGGTCTTTAACCGTTTGTGTATACCTAACCAGATAGAGAATGCTCATTTTTTGCAGGCCTAGGCTCCTGCTGCTTAATTCACCGTGGGAATCCCAACCTACTGTTAAATTGCTAAGAGACATTATATATTCAAACCAGCTGATCCCTTTTATGACGTTCTGATAATTTCAGTGGCACTGTCTACATTTCTGTATGAATGGCTGCATATTCGTAGTAGCGTGCCATCAGGAAAGCACAGCCAGTGATCACTGGGGAGAAGCAACAGAGCACTTTCCAGTGGTGCTGCACGGTGAGGTTTGCAGCAGTAGTTTTAGCAGATCAAGAAGCAGCTGCAATAGTGTGTTTTGTTGCTTAGACGGGATCGCTGTTCTTTGGGTATTGCCTGGTTTGGGATAAAGCATGGGGAGCTTGAGGGCGGCGCTGGGAATGAGGACAGTAGGCCACATAAAATGTGATTGTTGAGGGTCTTCAGGCTCTGGAGACAGGCACAGTGGTGGGGGGACCTCCAGCAAAAACATAACCAAGGGCACGAGGTTATGTAATGAGTGGGCTACTGGGAAAATGGCGGGGTGGGACAGAGGCAGGGGTGGCAGCTGTAATGGGCAGTTCAGAAACCAGCTGTGGCTTCCACAACTGGTTCCTAGGCCAGATCAAACTGCCGTTGGCACAGCCCTTGCTGCAGGGCCTCCTGCTTATTTGCAGAGCTAACATGCTGAAGCCCAGTGGTTTCAAGGCAAGCATAGGAAGCTCACTGACACCTCGCAGTGAGCACAGAAGGGGTAGTCCAGGATGGCGTGCCAGCCCCAGGTGGAGGGCTTTGAAAGCCCTGCCACAAGCTGTTGAAGAGCCAGAGGAACTGATCGCACACCCCAGGAGCTGTGGGTTGGTCCTTAGGCAGCTGAAGCTGGTTCTTCAGCAGCGGGACCTCCTTTGAGGTCTGGACTTCTTTTCCTATTGAAAAGGTGAGTTAGGTAGCAAGGGCTCTCCAGTTGCATTCCCTTCTGGAGTGTCATAGCTTTAGGTAGTGATCCTGACTTCCCTTTCCCAAGAAAGTGCTGTGTTCTTTCTTTTTCCCCCTAACAATGTTATGTGTGGTTTTAAGCATTTGGTCTTCTTGCTTGGAAGTGATGAAGGTTGTTTATCATGAGCACACAGACAATGTGGTTTAGTTTCCCAAGTTTCAGGGAGGGAGGGAGCCTAGAACTGGGATTATTTGAGTTTTTTAGTAGGAACTGTCAGATAATTGAGCCCAGTCCTCTTCATTGTTACTTTACAATTGGTGCTTGCTTTATTCACACATTGCAGAGTTTTTTCTTGAAAGAAGTTAGATTTGGATTCAGATAGGTGACAGCTGTGGAAGGATCCTTTACAATGGGTTGCTGAGCACAAGGTTTTATAGACAGCACCTCCCCTGTTTTAAGTGCACTTATATAAATGTATTGAATTCCATCAGTAGTAAAGGCCTTCTTCTCTGGGTTTTATCCAGTTTTTTACTCTAATGTAAATGAAATGGAACCTCTGCATGGTGGCTGGCAGGTCTATTACAACCTCAAAGCCACACTTCGTGAATGGAACAGCTTTGATATGCCTGTTTTTAAAATACATGGTAACACTGACAAGCTGTCATAAAAATCACGTGAACAAACTGAAGTGCAGTTGGAGAAAAAAACCACTCATCACGGATTCTGCTTGAAACTATTTTGTTGTATATTCCTGTTGAAATCCTCAATATACCTTTTTTTTTTTTTTCATTTTGGGGAAGCCTTGAGCTGAAGTCATGATTTTCAACCAATATTTTACCCAGACAAGTTCAGATTTTAGTCACTTTATCCAGATTAGCTTTGTCTTAACCCATTCTTAGTCATCAGTTGTTCTAGCCTAGTTTTGGAAACAGGCCTTGGCAGTTGCCTGGAGCTCTGTGATACCAGGCAATCTGTTCTGAGGAGGATTTCAGAACTTCAAGTAGGTGAACGAGCCCAATTCTGCAAAGCTTTCAGCATCTTCTTGGGGGTGAAAAGTCACCTCACCTCCCTTCACTTTCAGAAAAACTTGAGAGTTCTCAGCACCTGTAAGAAACAAGAACACGCCTATATTTTAAAACAAAAGTGTGTACGCTACACACACAAAATACTCAGATACAAGCACAATGAAGAAACTGCATGCGCACAAAAATGCCCACACAAGATGGGTTGTGGCATGCCAGTCACCCATTTCTCTGTGCACTCGCCTCTTTTAGAAATGCCTTATACAAACAAATAAGTTCATGTTTTGTGGTATAATGGGCATTATTTATAAAGCGAATAGTGTTATTTTTTTTTAGCACATCTTCTGTCGCCAAGCAGGACTTTTTAGAGTATAAAATGCTTGCTCTAAGATAGATTGCTCCTTTAAATATCTTTGTTTATATCCTTAGCCGGAAGATATTGGGCAGGCACCAATAGTTAATGCCCCAGAAGGTGGGAAAGTGGATTTAGAAGCCTTCAGCCAGTTTACAAAAATTATCACACCAGCGATTACAAGAGTGGTGGATTTTGCCAAAAAGTTGCCTATGTTTTGTGAGGTAAGAAGACTTCCTTGCACTCCTCATTTATATGCCTGTTGTTAAAAACTATTCAAAATATTCCTGGCATGGAACTAAAAAATTCACTATGTTTAAACCCAGAAAAATTAAAGGGATCCAAAGCTGATAGGACTAAAATCTTCTTGATTTTTATGAGATTTCTTTTTTCCTGAGATTCCTGAAATAGTGATTTTGTTCGTCTAGAGGTCGTCATGGTTCATTAGGGACTCGAATGTGTCTTTAGAGGTGGCCAAAGCAAATGAACAAAAAGAGACTGTCTGGAAGCATCTTTGATACATTTAATCAGATCTTCCAGAACACAGTTCCCCTCTGTGCTTTCTGGCTCCTGGGCAGGTACAGTATTGTGGAAATGGGTCTACACAGTAGCAAAGTCTTCAAATTCAGGAAAGTATCCCTGTCCAGGAGTGGCACTTGCCTCATTGTGTTCCTTAAGCATGCTCTTCCTGAATGGGGGAGTTGTGTATAAAAGAGTCTGTAAAAATACTGGATTGTCATTCCAGGTAGATACTCACATGTTAAATGTCAGTAAATATTGACTCAGATAGACTTGGTTGCCATTAGGAATATAGAGGCCCTAGGCTCATCTCATTTACACCGAGGTATCGTTTTTACTGAAGGACCAGATGCAATGGCTGACAGGATTTTTTTCCTGACTTAAAAAAAAAATGTTATCAGAACTACAGCCTGAAATAATATTTCAGGCTTAGCAATCTTAATATTTTAAGATATTAATTTTAAGTCTTGTGAGTCACTTAGGATCCACAGCCATGGGAGTTTTAGCGTGGAAATATCCCAGATCCAGTCATGGAAGGATGCTTGCCTGCTCACCCACACTGCAGAGCAACACTTTACTCTGCTGTTGAAATGCCAAGTCAATAACATTCAAAATGGGAATGACCGTGGTCAATGAGTTCGTGGGACTCCCTAACTCAGGAACAGTGTTTCCTCCTAATAGCTAAACATAAGTCAGGAAGGACATTTAAGGCAGCTGTAGCATTTTACTCTTCTGTATGTGGCAGCTTTTCTTTAAGGTCGGTCAAGGAGAGAGCTATTTTATGTCCTCTGGCACCTACAGAACAAGAAAAGGTAAATATCAATAGTTGGCATAGTGTAAATAGCCCTCCCTGGCTAACCTCAGCATTGGCTCCATCAGCCAAGAAAGTATGAAATAGTGGCCGAGCATGAAGATTTCCAAATACAAGGAACGTGTCCATAGATCAAGAGGCCCTCGCAGCATTCGGTGTCTGAGGGAATCTGTCTCCTCTGATTAGGCATTTGTTGGTAGGAAGTTGCAGTGACATACCAAGGTAGTCTTTTAATTTAGAAGGTTTTGCCAGTCACACACAGACTGCAGTGCCCATCTGACATCTCCTACCCCTCCTGGCTACTGTGGGCCCACTTGTGTCAGAACCGGGCAGGAAGCATGGATGGAGAAGTCAAGGCGTCATTAGGCACAACCTCTGTAGGTTATGCAGCTCAGCTAGGACAGGCTTTGTTTACAGCTGAGCCGCCGTGTAAACCTGACACTCCTGACAGCAAGATCTGATGGCAGAGTGAGGGACAGCTCCTCACGAACACAAAGGAATAGGACAGCTGTCCTCCGAGTTGTCATGTAGCTCCTGCTGTAACATAAAGAAAATGACAAATGTTTGCTCCTTTTTGAAGGGGCACTGTCTTGTTAACTTTGTTTCAGTTACGGTTTTTAACCCGTATCTTTTTCTTAGAAGCAATGCTGTGTGAGCTGTGGATCTGTTTATGAGAAAAAGCCCTCCGTTCTCCCGTAGGACCTGCAGAACCTTACCTCAGTGCTTAATTCCACAGAGGCATAGGCTGAGAGTGTAGTAAATCCCTGTGGAGGAGGGGCATGGCAAGGAACATCCATAGCCACTGACATATTCGTGGCTACTTTTCCTTCTTTTTCTCTTCTTTGGACACATGCGCAAGCCAGCAAAGCACTGTGCGTACCCAGCTTAGTTTGTGTGCATCCATTGGCCCGTGCCTCAAAGAAAGAATCTAATCCCAGGGTGGTCGAAGTATAAAGAAAACTTCATTTACTTCTCAGAATTTCTGCTGTTGTTTCCTTCTTGTATTTCCTTCTGCATAGAAGATGAAGACTGAGAAGCATTTAATCAGTTTGATGTCAGGTTTCTAAGTGTCACCGGCATCAGTGGTTTCATGCTGGGTGAAGCTATGCAAATACCTTTTTAGGGAGCTCAGCTCAGCTCAGCTCACTTCCATGGTGATGCATTACATGTGTGCTGGCTGCCAGTCTGTCCTGCAGAGGTGAGCATCTCAAGTTTCTGCCTTTTGGCTTTTCCCCCAGCAGAGCGAGAAGGAAAAGACATGTGGCAGTTAATCAGGCACATTTGTTAACCCCACTCCTGGAAGGTGCCTCTGGTGGCAGCGCTCAACCGATGAGTATAGCCAGCACTGAACCCTGCAGAACTGGGAGCAGAACTGATGTACAAGACCCCTGTCTTTGGTAACTGCTGCTGCTGGCAGATAAGACCTGAGGCTTGGCATCGGTGAAACAGATGTCCCATCTATCCTTCAGAATTGGGAAGGAGGATGAAGGACGGGCATAGGCAGATCACCACTACCATGAAGAAATTTTAAGAAGGTTCAAGTAGGAAGAAGAACTCTCATTGGTTTAATAGCTCACTAATAAAACAGCTGAAGTGTCACAGTGTCTTCCCTACTGTTACCTGTCTGATTCTTTTCCACCATTCTTCCCTCTTCTTGGTGTTTTTTTCCTTCATGTCTCTTTTCTTATCCCTTCTCCCTTCCTTTTTCTTTTGTGTCCCTCTCCTTTTCCCTTTCCTTTTCCCTCTCCTTTTCCCTCTCCTTTTCCTTCTTCTTTCTCTGTTTCTGTTCCCACTTCAGTCTCAGCAGCCAAAGAGTGGTGTTGTCACTGGGTAGCAAGACTGCCACTGTGGCTGTGCAGCCTTCTCCATGCTACTGCTGAGTGTGATCCACAGAGAAAGTGATTTGCCCTGAACTGGATGAGTCATTTTTCTTGTGTATCAAACACTTCACACCTGAAGTTGGCATTGCTAGAAAAATAGCTGCATGATTCAACTCCTTTTTCTGACTGTGGCTGGCTTTGTGCTTAAAACTTTTCTCTAACAGGGAACTGCTTTCCACTTGCATTAGCTAACTGTCTGGCATCCACTCTGCATTATTTTAAACCAAATCAATGTACTTGCTTTGTGAGTACACAGTTGTCACATAAACCTTTATTTAGTGGGGTTTTTTTTTCATTTTGAATTGCAAATCAGGTAAATATAAGAACTCTACATGAATCAGAAATGGATAGATTTATGCCTCTTTTAAAGCCAAGTAGAAATGAGTTGCTTTTTCATATATGTGACCTTTGCTGTTCATTTAGTGACAGTCTTAAAATAGTCTTGGTGGGTTTTGCTATAACTGAATTACCTGTGAAAACATAAAGACTTGCTTTATAGAATGCGTTCTCCTAACATATAAGCATCCTAGTTATACTTTCTAAATACAGAACCTACCTCCACCAATTCAGGCAGCTTAGCTTTTTTAATATCACGGAAAAGACATGTCTAGCCTCATGCCCTGAAGACCATGGCTTATGCACCAGCATAAAAGCTAGAGCTATATCATAGATTTTCTGTCTGTCCAGCAGTAACATAGGGAGTCTAGGGAGATCAGCCTTACTAAGTTAAATGTAGCTTACTAAGTTCTGTGTTGTTTAAATGGACAGTGAGCGTTAAGAGTACAGTAAGTTTCAGCCCTTTTATTTAAAAAGCAGTCCACACTTAACAGGCCCTCCCAAACGTCTGGTTTTTCCTCTGATCAGGTAAGAAATAAGCCTGGCTGGTAGTGAGTTTAACCAGGATGGATGAGGTCTGTACCAGCCCCAATTATAGTTTACTGTATTATGCTAAGTTGTAAACTGAGGGAGCTCAAGAGGAGGAAAGAGAAGGGTAAACAGCTGAGAACCGTGACCACGTTAGCCATCTCGCATCCACTCATGATGGGAGACAAAACCAAGGGCGTATGCTGCCACCAACCTGGCACCTGGTAGGTCTGCTTCACCCTTCACACTTTCTGAAATGTTCTGCAAGCGGAAAGCTACATTCTTAAGATTTATTGGACTTAATTTTATAATGCTCCCACAATCTGAGCTGTCCCACAGAGAGCAGCACTTCTGCAAGTGTATCTGAGTCAGCCTGGCTTGCTTTGAGTATCTTGCCCAGGACCGTTTGCCTAGAGCTGTCATCACTAGATTTCCTAAGGGTGTGTGGGGATGTTAATCTGCTGGCAGTGTCTGAAGGCAGGAATGCAAGTCTTGGAGGTTTGTGCGGTGCAGTCAATCGGCAGCATGTTTGAGGGTAGCTGTGCTATGTGAGGTAGTGTCCTGGGGTGTGAACTGTGACTTCATGCTCATGGATTTATTTTAGTTGTAAAACCAACTCAGTTTGAAAAACATATCTTTTTCTTTACTGTTTATAATTTCTGCAGCTGCCATGTGAAGACCAGATCATCCTTCTGAAAGGCTGCTGTATGGAGATAATGTCCCTCCGAGCAGCAGTTCGCTATGACCCTGAGAGTGAGACTCTAACACTAAATGGGGAGATGGCGGTGACAAGGGGCCAGCTAAAAAATGGGGGTCTTGGCGTAGTGTCTGATGCCATTTTTGACCTGGGCATGTCTCTTTCTTCATTTAACCTGGATGACACCGAGGTTGCCCTTCTTCAGGCTGTTCTGCTCATGTCATCAGGTGAGAACAGAAGTATGTTGAGACCCCAACCATTTGGAAACTCTTTAGTCTTTGTCACAAGCCTCTTCTAAAAAGAAATAGGATATGTTAGATCTTGTAGTGCTGACTAGAGTAATGTGGGAGCAATTTTCTCTGAAAATCCTGATGCAGCTTAGAATTAGTTTGGTAAGCATTAGGAAAGACATTCAGGGTATTCAGAGACATGGGCATAAACGTGGCTTTGGTAACATGCCTTGGTCAGTTTAGTGCTTAGGGAGGAGGCAGGGATGATCATGAGAAAGAAATTAGAACTGGTTCTGAGCCGATTTGCCTTGCATGAAAACTGGCAATTTAGCAACAGCTGTCCTTACAGTAAGTTCCCTCTTCCCCTCGGTACTGTGGTGCACTGGGCAGTTCATACACATTTCCATCAGTCTCATAGGCTTACCTTGACCTGCCATCTGGTTTTCCTACTTAACAGCACCGCTGCTGGCTGATGGGCATTTGAGAGCTGTGCTGTTTCCCCACACTGGGACCATTTGCAACTCGTCTCTTGGTGGCATGATACGGAAGCAGCACAGACCATTTCGTGTGATTTCCAAAGAGTTTCTAACCTTCTCAAATCAAGTGTGTTTTAAAATATGCTCCCACTGACTGTGCCAGCCCAAAGAGGAAATTCCATTCTTGGGCAGTGGCAGATTTAGCAAGATTTTGTTTTAAGACCACTTTGAAGACTGGGCACTGAGTAACAGTACACAGACAGTGATTTACAAGCATTAACTGCATCTGAGACAGAAAGGTTTCCACATTAATCGCAACACGGCACTTGACCTTCCTAATCAAAACATTTTTATTTCGGTTTTTGTTCCCTACAAAATGATACGTGAGTAGGGGTTTCAGAAGGCAATTCAGAGGACCTGCTTTCCCAGAAGTGTCTCCTGAAGAGTGACTTAACAAAAGGAGCTTTTCCAGTGCCCATCTGGGTGCCGGTTGAGACACTTGGCCAAACTTTTGGCCTGTGCTGTTCCTTGGTGCCCTGTAACAGTTTCCTTTGCAGCTCACCTATGGATCAACGCTTGATCAAAGCATTGGTCAGACCACAGAGAAACAGATAGGAAAGAACTGTAATTTAGATACTTGACAAGGAATTTTTTTTAGTTCTTCATTAGTTGTTTTACAGAAGGTTGTAGGTCGAAACTTTAGCTGAGATCAGGGACCTGTTGCTCTAATCACTGTAAGCAAACACTTTCCAAACAGTTATATTCTAAATGGGCAAAGCAGACAAAAGATGAAGAAAGGATTATCTCCTTGTTTTAACAGGGATAGTACTGATAAGTGAGGTGTCCAGGGTCAAAGAAGTTGTTTGTGGCAGATGTCCTTGGTCTCCCTCCTTTTTTTCCTAACAACAGTATCATCCTGTCTTTTCCTGATTTATGGTCAGGAATTTGTTAATTAAGTAATAACTATAATTCTGCTTCTTTGTATCTACAGATCGCCCAGGCCTTGTTTGTGTTGAGAGGATAGAAAAGTGTCAAGAGGGTTTCCTCCTGGCATTCGAACACTACATTAATTACAGAAAACACCATGTTGCACACTTTTGGCCAAAACTGCTGATGAAAGTGACAGACCTGCGAATGATCGGCGCCTGCCATGCCAGCCGCTTCCTGCACATGAAGGTGGAGTGCCCCACAGAACTCTTCCCTCCGTTGTTCCTGGAAGTGTTTGAGGATTAGAGAGACCAGAGCGGTTCTCCGCACCCCCGTCGCACTACTGGCTGTCATTTCATCCCGTTGCCCGGCTCTTCTCACCTCTGTTTGTTCTTCTTTCGTGCTCTTCTGTTTCTTGAGGTGGGGTTGGGTTTTCGTTAGGGTTTTCTTTTGGGGTTGCTGGGGGGCAGTTGTGTGTACACATGGATGAAAACATCCCTTTAATGCGGGTACTTGTGACTATTGCAATTTGTTCTTCAGTCCTTTGATGTGAATGCTTTGACAGCTTAACAGTGAAAATAGAAACAGGCCAATCTCATTCACCAGCACTTGCATGGTCACCAGCTCACACACATCATTGCTTGGAAAATACGGGAGAGAAATTGAAGTGGCAGAAAATAAATTGGCCTCCAAATTGAAACGGCTATTGTTAATTTGACCCTGGCAATTTTGTTTAGTCTTTTACCTCATTTTGCAGGGCACAAGTGACCGATTCATGAGATGAAATTTCTAGTCTTCACGGTTGTTTCTATTGTAACAATCACCATTATGATCTAGGATCTTCATCATCACCATGATCCCATCATTATCTGAGGATTGTTCAGGCAGATGCAGTTCAACAGTTTAACTGTGCCCCATAAATCAAGTACTTAAAACAATGCAGAGTGTTAGAAGGGATTGACTCTTTTTTTTTTTTTTTTCCCATGTGTATAAGAAATTAAGATACTTCAGTTTTTACTACATTTGAACTCCACGTAACTTCACTGGAAGGTAAGGAGGGGAATTTGATCCTCTGAGGTGCTTTTCCTCGGAGTGGAGAGGTCTGCTTTTTCTGAGGTGTGTGGAAAATTTGTCACTCTGAGGGAGAAGGCTCCTGTCAGGATAGCAGGCTTTCCTCCAAGTTATTCAGGGATATGAATGCTCACAGAATGATGAAAAGGAGAACGAAACATACAGGGTGACCTTCAGATGGGACGGAAACCAACCGTGTTATTTATGACACTCAAGACTGTACAGCTTTATCCCAGTAATACAAACAGTGTTGCTTGGCAGTAATCTTTTGGGGTTTATATATATATATATATAAAGTTTATATGCACGTATATATATAATTTTATATATATATAATTACAAATCTTCAGCAGATGTCTTAAACATATTTCCATATTTTTCTCGTCTCACTCTCCTCTCACCCTCTCCTGTGCGTGTGTGCATTTATGTGTGTTGATCAGCTAGGTTCTCCCTCCTTGGTGTCTGTATGTGTTTTGTTTGGCTAGATTCTCTCTTGATTCCTTTAATTTATTTCAACTAACTGCACTAGCAGGAACCGAACTGAGCAATGACAGGATGTCCTGCTGCCGAAATCTGCAAGCCAGTACTCACAGTCCTGGAATGTTTGGAGGCCGGTGATGAGGGCATTATAGGTAGAGGTTCCTCTCTGTCATCCATCTCCATTCAGGGGTGTTGTCCCTGGATTTTATAAACTTGGTATTAAACCATTCCCTTAATTTGTATGATACATCAAAAGCATCCTTCTGTTCTTCCTGGGAACCAGAGACTTAGTTCACATATTTGCACTTCTTCATACCCCACGTTCTTTCGTGTTGTGCATTCATTTGTACCGGTTTCTTTCTCTGCTATTTATTGATATATTTGCCTGGCAAGTCAGTGGGCATTGTTATGGTGGATGTGTTGACTTTCAAAGCTCATGGCCTATATCTAGTCCCGTACAGTAGGTGTTTACCCCCTCATGAAAACATGATACTCAGGAAAACGTATCTTGTAGGTGGAACACCGTATGTGTGTGTCAGGGGTTAAATTCTTTCCAGCCCTCTTCCCCTACGTCATTAAAGCATGTGGAGTGCTATTGGCTATGTTTTCAGGGAATCTTGTTCTCCGTATTCTTTGATACCATATGCACCTCTGATGAGTTGTGAGCAGCGATGTTATCACTTAAGGGTTTGTACCCGTAGTTTTGTGAGAACGCAAAACACAATGGGTTGTTTAGGGTTTTTTTGCAGGTAGCAAGGAAGGC
This sequence comes from Falco biarmicus, assembly GCF_023638135.1. Classification (NCBI taxonomy): domain Eukaryota; kingdom Metazoa; phylum Chordata; class Aves; order Falconiformes; family Falconidae; genus Falco; species Falco biarmicus. The sequence continues at coordinate 8,247,016 of NC_079291.1, read as the reverse complement.
AGACTATTGGAAATTCGTTCTTACATGTTTGCTGAAGTTGAAGAACCTCTGTTGTGGGCTGTGTTTCTTCCATCTTGAAGCATATGTGTTAACAACATCAGTCTATCCAGATTCCTTGCAGAGCACTGTGTCTTAGGGATGAGTTAGAAACTTTCTAGCTTTTGGAACAAGGGGCCAGATAATGTGATGAACTCACATGTACTCATGCAGAATCTCAGATGGGCAGCATCCATAGTCAGTAAAGAGTGCTAGATACCTGATTTGGGGGTGGCTTGGTAGAGAGCTGGTAGCATATAGGGAAAGCAAAAAACCAGCTGATCCGTTACTTGCATCTATACCCACAGTGGCTTGCAAAGAAAAAGAGCATGTCTTTTGGAGTTCTGTTCTGCCACGGATCTGAGCCAGCAGTTCCCCCTGAAGCCTGTGCAAGTATCTCACCTGTTTGCTAAATCTAAGCTTGAATTAGCATACAAGCTTTTCGCTATGATGCAGATGAGACCCAGGAGAAAAACCACCACATTTCTCCTAGTAGTATTCACAATGATCTCACTACAAGGTCCGTAATAATTCGTGTATTTTTCAGGGCTTCAGTTCCTGGAGTTGTGCTGCTGCTTGAGAGGTTCTGTCTGTCATTAAGGTCAACAATTCTTATTCTTTGGGCTATGAGGAAAATCAGTTGCCTAAGTGTTCATTATTTAGATGGGAAGTCACTGTGCAACAGTGACTTAGCTCGTAATTATTGGGACACTCGTAACTGGCTTTTGAACACTTGGGATTGTCAAGACTGTAAATCAAAAAGTAAATAAAGATCAGAAGTTAGAAAAAAATGTGAGAGTTACTGGATTAACTTGGGGAAGCAGCAAGAGATGAAAGAACTTGAAACACCCTGGACAGAACTGCAGTTTGAATCAGTGCTGAGAATTAATGCTTTGTACACTGGCTGCTTTAAAAATCTTTGCTCATACAGGATCTTGTTCCCCAAGGTCTACCATGGCAACTTACAACATTCTGTAACAGCTTGCATAATAAATAGATGTAAGCCGCATTTAGGCATCTGAGCTAATGGCCTGGCTTACCAAGATGCTGATGCAGTTTGGAGTTGGGCTTAATCAGGGTTCAGAAAATCAGGCCTCCTTCCTTAGGTGATTGCAGGTGCACTGAAGTGCCTAAAATCAGGCAACCAACTTTTGACAGGTTTGGCAGTACTCTAAGCAGAAAGGACACACTTTCCGAGCTTTTTAGATTACGTTGGAGTCTGGCACTGATCAACAGAGCGGGATTAGTGGTATTCCTCAATCGAAAACTAAGGCCAAGCTCTTAGTTTGACAGATTTGATGTACTGGCATCTAATGGCCTCTGATCTCCTATCAGTCTTACTTTGTGTGACTTCATTTACTCCCTCAGTACAACTCCTGCTTTATGTGATCATGAGAGCAAAACTAGATCACATGAGGATGCTCTTGCAGACTCTTACCAATGGATACTGACCTTGGTTCTGCAAAGACATACTTGCTTTTAAATATCAGTGATCTCAAGCCATTGTAGGATTGAGCTGCTGGGTTGACCATCTGAATGGCAGACATCAGGACTGCAGCCAGCAGCCTTTGTAGTAGCTGGCCTTCTGTGTGAAATAGTAAACGTGCACTTCGGAGTCTCATTTCTGATGGTGCCACATAACTCTCACGTTTGCTCTGTGGTTTGTGTGGTTCTACATGGAAGATTCTTCCTGTCAAACCTGATTGTCACCATTTGTGGTTTTGCCCTGAGTAACACGTGCATTTAGATACTCATTTCATGTGTAATCTCAGTTAAGTTATGATATTTATAATTACATATATAGTGTGTGATAATGATTTTTGTTTACATTCTGCCAAAATGTAGATGTTAGAGTTAGACCTCCAAGGTCCGAAATCATCCTTGAGCAGACTGCTTGCTTCTTCAGAGGTAGGCATCAGAAAGAGGAAAAAACTGTCCAGAAAGACCATTTATGTCCGAAATCTGCCAAGACAGGGCTGTTGATCACAAGCAGAGCATGTCATTGCTAGTGATGTATTTTTATGCTATGGAACTCTAACCTGTATGTGTCATATTGACTTCTTGCTGCATGAATCATAAATTATAAAAATCAATCTTACGGTTTTGAGATGTAGCCAGCATTCCTAAGGCTAAACCTTTTTCATTGACAGAATCAAAATCCACAACCAAGGAACGTATTCCTCTCACTGTGAGAGAATTGAAGGTGTTCAACATTTATCTTTTCACAAAGGAAGAGGTGACAGGACCTCTTAATGTGTCTTGTTATTGTGATCATCTGGAAATGATTGCCAGACGTTTCCTTTTGATACAGCAATGAAGTGATCCGTATTTAAATTTTATAGAGACAATTTTATTCTAGTGTGATAGAGATTTATTTTCCACTTAAAGACTCAAAACGGTGTGAGCACATTTTTTTTACTATGGTATATTTTTGCTTTAAAATTAAAAACAAAAAAAAAAGGTTTGGCCTTATCACAAAGTTTTAGTATAGGTGTTAGCAAATGCAAACAGTATGCATTATTTGTGTGTATCCACATTGACTGATGTCGCCTTCAAAAAGCAATATTGTGCAGGTAATAAGTTGTTTGTGACTGTCCATTGCACAGTTTACCTTCTTTAAAAGCTAACCTTGTTTATGCACAAGACAATCAAATGTAAATCTGCATCGGCACCCGGATGTAGATTAAATTTATGTAAATTACTGAGCACAATGTAAAACATTAAAAGACACTTTATTTAATTACACATTTAATGTTGGTAAAGATAGTATCAGGGCATGAACTAGCTGACATACTGTAATTTCTTTTTCTCTTTTCCTACTTCCTTAGCACTCTTCAGTTTTAGTTTGCTCATAAATACATCAAATTAGTCATTCATAATTTTTTTGAAGAGAAGGGTGGTTTGGATTGTTTATTTGTTTTTATGATGTCGGTTGGGAGGACTTCTTTGTCTATGTGGTTTGTGGGGGTTGCTTATTCTGTTTATTTTTTTTATATCAGTTTCATGCCCTGAGGGTAAGGCAAACATTACACCATACAGTAAAAAACAAAGTACCTTGGATGATGTATTTTTTTGCAAACAGTGTTAAGAGTTATGCTAGATTGGTAATATTTTTTCAGCCTAAAATATATTAAAAAAAAATCTGTGATCACAAATGTTTTAAACTATCTAAAGAGAAAATTTGTATATTTGGGGGAAGAAAATAATTTTTACATAGCTTTTGTATGCAGATATTAAAATGTAATTATGAATATAGTGGGCATAGATAACTGTGTAAGCTTGAATTCTAAAAAAAGAAAAAGCTTATAACTGAAAAGCTGTTCTGGTGTATCCGTCTTTTTGTTGCGGGCTGTTTTGTCAGCTTTGTCGCACGCTTCCAAGCCACTGGAATGGGAAAAATAGGACACAGAGGACAAGTTGTATCACCTCTAACCTGTTTCTACTCTTCTGCATCCCTTTCATTGCCTACCTCATATCTTATCTCCTCTCCTCCCCTCCCTTGGGCACCCAGCCAAAGGTTTTCACTTCTCCACTGTTCACATTACCCAAACTGAATTCACTCCAGTGAACTGACAGTTATGTCTCACTCAATTACATTTTTTAAGGGAATGCCCTTTCTGTCCTTCTCCATTCCCAGTCTAGACAGGGATGGTGTCACAGGAGCAATAGACGTCCCATCTCTTCACACTTTCCGTGCCTTGGTCGCCTACCTGTTGGAGAAGGTCTCCTCGTTCAGATGTTATCTCTGATATTCCTTTGCAGTTTTGATTTCTCCTCCAATTCTTTGATTCCCCGCAGGAAGAAAGGCAAGACCCAGTGCTTGGACCCAGAAGCGTTTCCTGGGCTGCCCCAGATGGCAGACCTGCGAAGGCTGTTGCTTCACGGTGCTCTCGGCAGGCATCCGCTGGCTGGCTGCCCGCTGCTGTCCCTGGTCCCCTTCCACGTGAGGTGCTGGGAGCCTTCCAGTGGGTGCTGAGCTCCCTGGCCTCCCTCTGCCTGGCGGCCGTGGGAGCGCCTCCCCCACGCCAGGCTCGGTGTCCCGGGGCAGCGCCGTGCCGGCACCTCGAGGCTTTGTTCCCACTGTTGCCCGTGGGAGCAGGGCCTGCCTTCAAAGGCAGAAAGGCCATCTGAGGAGCCCGAGGGAACACGTGAAATCCACGCTCTGCCTCAGATCAAAGCCCTCGGAGCACTTCAGCTCGGGCCCCTGAGTGCGGAAGCCTTGCCAAGGCCTCGCTGGGTTTGCCCCGAGCCAGCCGTGACGGGGGCTGCTCAGCCCCTCCAGGACCAGCTCTGCGGCGGGGAACTGATTTGCTGCAGAACAACTTGTTCGTGCAACGTGAAGAAATAATTCTGCTACCACAGACCCCGGGGCATTGGCTGTGACATTTTCGGGCTTCCTTTGTAGGGGTGAAGTCTGCGTTTATCAAAAAGTAGCGCGAGGTCTGTGGAGAGGAGCAGTGTTCTGGCAGCAACATATATTTGCTTCAGTGTGCACTTACCACAGCAGAGAAGGACATAAAAGATGATCATCTCTCCCCTCTAAGCACTGGCACTGCCAGCAGGAGTGTGTCCTCAGTCTGTTGTGAGCTGCCTGATGCATCCTGGGCTTGTTGTTGAGCGTCTTGGCTGCAGTTCATCCTTCCTCTTGGGAACGGTAGGTGAAGGGTTTCTCTCCTTGAAAACTGAGCCGTGTCTGAAGGATTTTCTCAGTGGGAACTTAGGAGTCTAACATTAAACAGCCGTGTGTCTTATGGTCATATGTTCTGTGGGATATTTCCAATAGGCTCAATGGTTTCAAAATGAAGCATGTTCATAGTAAGAGTGACTGCAGACACACCACCTTTGAAACAAGTAAAGGATAAGAACAAAAGTCTCTCCACTCTGTTTATCATATTGCAGTTCTCCAGATTGGATCACAGAGCATCCTTCTGTCCTCTCCTACCTCTCGTGTCTGGGGGGAGCACTGACCTTGCAGGTACTGACTGATGTGAGCTGCCTCGGTAGGCACAAAGACAGATGTGCCAGAAAACCCTTTTGCCAGGATCAAGGAGCAGTTTTCAAGGAGAATTTAAAAAGATAAGGAAGCCCCTTTGAATCATTTATGAGAGCTTTGAGATTCTGAGGTCAAGGAATACTGAGAGACTTGGGATCTCCGAGTCAGAGGTCCTAAAGGGAACAAAAAAAGGCTCCTAGGTTATCTTGACCTTGTGGTGCTTAGAAAATCACAGACTTAGGGAAGTGGTAGAAGTTCTGTACCCTGCTGAGCAGAACCAGGGTGGCCTTCTACAGTGAAAATAGGGTAATCTACAGTGGATTGTGTTTGGAAAACACAATGTAAAAAAGTAGAAAAGGACATCAGCATATCAAAAGCAAAACCAGAAACGAGTCAATTCCAAAATGCCACTGAAATTTGAATTTCCAAGAGGCTAACTGCGTGGGTATAAGAGTAGCTTTGAGCATTTCTGTTTGGAAAGACAGTGCTTTAGTTTCTAGAAATAAAAGTAGTTTTGCAAACTCTAAACAATAAAGTGGTATTTAAAAGGGAAAAAATTATGTTATGTGTAGCTGCAAGTTCTTGGTTATCTCCCTGCTCAGAGGTAGGACCAAAAAAGGAGGAAGACTTCTTTGCTGGAATAACTATAGAGGCAGAAAGGTTCACTGCCTGATGTAATGTTTAAAATAGAAATGAAAGCTTGGGCATACCTTGGTGTGTATATAAAGTTGCAATAGGAGTTGCTATGGCTGAAAACACATTTCACTTTGTATGTGAAATCTCAAAGATATTCTCCACTCTTAAGGAGCAGGAGCCCAGGAAAATAAAATGTTAAAAAGTTAAAGACCTGAAAAAAACCACAAATACAGCAATATCTGAGGATGAGACAATTCCTGGCAAGTGGATAAAGCACTTAAATGGAGACTGATGAAAGAAAGAAAGAAAGAGGAACAGAAAGATCAGAACAAAATGCGTGCCCAGGGGTAAGCAATTCAATGTGCACAGGGACTTCACATCGTCCAGACAATCCTAGATTTGTTTGTTCATGATGAAAACATGCATGCTAGCTCTGGATCATTATTCTGTCTCTCCAGAATTAGCCTTCTTGGGAAAAGGGAAAGGGTAATGTAAGCTAACTTTGCACCTTCGATCAGTGTTCACTATGGTGTAAGAGAGCAGCTGCGATAACTACAGGTAATGGCCTTTGCGGCTTTGTCAAAGAGCCTGGCTCTGACCACGTCTGGCACCAGGGCCAGCTCAGCCGGCGTGCTCTGAGGAGCAGCAGTGCTGGCAAAACTGTAAGGAAGATCTGGAGAGAGGCTGAAGGGTCGAGCATCGTCTCCTGCTTTCGCACTTTACAGGCTAGCATCCTTCAAGCTGGGACCCTTACCTGATGAAGAGTGAAGTATGTTGAGTTCCTGTGTAGTCAAATTTTAAAAAAAAACAAAGCTGGGAATAATTAATGGATCTGAGAGGCCAAACCTTGCACCCCCTGAAGTCAGAGCTGTAGATAACGGCAAAAGGTGAGAGCCAGGCTGTGGTCTTGGAAAAGTCGTTCCGTGCTCCTGTGAAGTGTAGGAGAGATCACAGGTACTGTCAGTCGCTTTCACAAAAGGCACATGAATGTGTTTGACACAAAAAGGTAACCCACGATTTAAAAAGAGCACATCTCGGCAACGTGGCTTAGAATCAGTGAACATGAGCAGTGGAGAGCCTATAAGATACAAAGCCATGAACACCCCAGAGGACTGAGAGAGGCATTGGGAACATCTAACAAGGCACTTGCATTGCCAGGAGATCCTTTCTGGGCAGGAATTCCTGTCTTCTTCAAAGACTCAGAGGAGTCTGACAGGCATCAGCTACCAGTGTCTACCCCTTCCTTACCCTCTGCCAACAGCGGGTAAAGGTTTTGCCCTGGAGCTCCCCTCCTGCATGCCCTGGGTCCCCCAGGCTGAGCACGTGGGGTTTATCAGGGCAGCCTCTAACTGCCACCTCTCCCCATCTGCCATGCCTTAAACCCAGCTGGCAGCAAGCCCCGTGCAGCTGCTTGTCTCTCCCCCGCCAGTGGGATGGGGGAGAGAATTGAAAGGGTAGAAGTGAAAAAACCTGTGGGCTGAGATAAAGACAGTTTAACAGGTAAAGCAAAAGGGGGGCGATCACTGCCCTTGCCCCGCTGGCCACACTGTTTCTGATACAAGCCAGGGTGCTGCCGGCCCTCCTGGGCACACTGCTGGCTTGTGTTCAGCGAGCTGCTGACCAGCACCCCCAGGTCCTTTTCCACCAGGCACTTCCCAGCCCCCCTTCCCCAGCCTGTAGCGCCGCGTGGGGTTGGTGTGACCCGAGTGCAGGACCCGGCACTGAGCCGTGTTGAACCTCATACAGCTGGCCCTGGCCCATCGGTCCAGGCTGCCCAGATCCCCCTGCAGAGCCCTCCTGTGCTCCAGCAGATCAACACTCCCACCCAACTTGGTGCCATCCGCAAGGTGACTGAGGGTGCACTCAGTCCCCTTGTTCAAGTCGTCAATAAAGGTATTAAACAGGACTGGGACCAATACTGTGCCCTGGGGAACACCACTTGTGACCGGCCACCAACTGGATGTAACTCCATTCACCACCACTCCTTGGGCTCAGCTGTCCCGTTAGCTTTTACCCAGCATATAGAGTGCGCCAGCCCAAGCCATGAACAGCCAGTTTCTCCAGGAGAATGCTGCGGGAGATGGTGTCAAAGGCTTTACGAAGGTCCAGGTAGACAACACCCACAGCCTTTCCCTCATCCATTAGGTGGGTCAGTTTGCTGTAGGAAGAGATCAGGTTAGTCAGGCAGGACCTGCCTTTCATAACCCCGTGCTGGTTGAGCCTGATCCCCCAGTTGTCCTGCACATGCCCCATGATGGTGCTCAGGATGATCTGCTCCACAACCCTCCCTGGCACCGAGGTCAGGCTGACAGGCCCGTAGTTCCCCAGATCCTCCTTCCTGCCCTTCTTGTAGATGGCCATCGCACTGGCTGACCTCCAGTCTTCTGGGACCTCTCCAGTTTGCCAGGACTGTTGATAGATGGCGGAGAGTGGCTTAGCGAGCTCCTCTGGCAGCTCCCTCACTGCCCTCAGGTGGATCCCATCCAGCCCACGTACGTAAGTAAAATAAATACATTTTTCCTCATATTCAGCTGGAACTTCCCGTGTTGCAGTTTGTGCCCGTTGCCCCTGGTCCTGTCGCTGGGCACCACTGGAAGGAGCCCGGCCCCGTCCTCCTGCCACCCACCCCTAAGGTGTTGGTATGCACGGGTGAGACCCCCCTCGGCCTTCTCCAGCTACACAGCCCCAGCTCTGCCAGCCTCTCCTCACCAGGGAGGTGCTCCAGGCCCCTCACCAGCTCCGCAGCCCCCGCTGGGCCCTCCCCAGCAGCTCCCCGTCTCCCGTGACTGGGGAGCCCAGCGCTGGGCCCAGCACTCCCGATGGGCCTCACCAGCCCGAGCAGAGGGGCAGGATCAGCTCCCTGCACCCGCTGGCCATGCTTTTTCTAATGCACCTCACTTCTACTCACCAGGTCAAGAGGTACAGAGCTTGAGAGATGGTCACAAAGGTCTGCCTGGATGGATATTGTGGTAACAAGGCAGGTGGTGACAACGAGGACAGATCTACTGCCTCTAAAGCCTGTGTGCAAAGCTCAGGAGCAAAGTATTCTTTATCAGGAGTCTGTAGTATTAAAATGGGCATCTGGTTATTATAAAAACCTGGCATTCAGTTGTCTGTTCTCCTAAGAACTATTCTGTCATCAGACCTGCAAGTTGTGAATATTGTTGCCAAGACCCAAGGGCGAAATGAGAGTCTGTTCTGCCAGAAGGAGAGGGGTTTGGGCACCCTGCAGATTGTGTGTTCACACAAATTTGCACTCAGCGCATGGCTAAAACACAAACTGGGCTGATCTCTTCCCAGTATATACCCCCAAAACCCTATGCTGAAACATAGGTGCTGAATGCCCTTTGGATCAAAGGTCTTCTGGGAGTGACTCTTTGTTTTGGGAGCCGAGGACAACTCCGAGCCCTGGGCTGCCCTGCACTGAAGGCAAGGGAGCACACCAGGCTGGGAAGGGCTGTGCCGAAATCTCCACCTGCCCCGAGCAGCCGCGGGCACGCAGCCCGCTGAGCCTGGAGCAGCGTCAGGGCTGCGCGGCCACCGGGGCTTGGCTGCTGGTCAGCACCCAGGGCAGGGAGGGCACACACAGCACTGGGGTGCGAGGCACGGCAGCCCTCTTCCTGTCACTTTTATTTAGAGTTCTAATAAAAAAAAAAATCAACAGTGAAATCGAGAAGTCATCCCATGTTAATTATACCTTGTCACATTTCTAGCCGTGCTGATCTGATTTGCCTCTAGCCTTGGCGTCAGACAGTTGAACGCACCTACACGCTATTTTTCCCACACATGTTTTTTCCTGAACTGGGGATGATGACAGTCTTTCAGCTTCAAAACAAGGCTCACAGTCTCCGTTTCTTTTTTATGGTGGGAAAGAAGGTGGTAATAAGGATTTTCAGCAGAAGATGCCAAGACCAGGTAGGGCTCTAGGACAGGACAGCAGGCTGAACTAATAAGCCAGGATTCAGAATCACTTTCATGAGCTGTAATGCCACACTTTTATCCCCCCACAGCTCCAGGAGACTGATCCCAGTAATATTATCATTTTCATCAAGGAAGTAAATAAGATTTTTCTTTTTTTCTGGGCTACAAAAGAGAAAGGAGATGCTTGACTTCCTCAGAGTCAAGATGTTTGACTTCTACAAAGTAAAGTGAGCCCCTCTCAACTGTTGATGTTTTGTGTCTGCTGCAGATGAAACTCTCCTTCTGCTCAATGTATATTTTAAGCAGAGAGGTTGATCGGCAAGAGAGAACACTTGTCTCCGCTGACCATTTGGCCTTCACTCCTACATGTCCCACATACACACGCTAAGTCCTGGGCAATTTCTTTTTCAGCATGTGGTAGTAGCTCCTGCTCTTGGATCGAAGGTCAGGTGCCAAGGTCTTGTAAGAAGGAGGACTATTCTGGGTGGATGCCAGCACTCTCCATAGAATGGAAAATGCCATCACTCTGAAAGTGCTGCAAAAGCTTATATTCTTTGTGAGAGGGAGCAGATTTTTCCTATTGCATGAGTTAAGGATCAGTTATGAAAACCTCACTCTTCTCTGCCGTTGCAAGCTGTGGGATAGCTCAGGACTGCATTATTCTTGGACCAGTTTTGAAGTAGTCTAGCACTGAACACAAAAGCACACTCTGAGCTCTACTTTGCTTGGCCCTAATTTTAGAAGTTGATGTAATATTATTGTATTAAGAAATCTGCTGGTTGCCTTCCCTCTGAGATTCCATCATGTCCTTGAAATGGGTACTGAGTGGTTTTTACTGAATTTTCCCATTTTTTTCTCTGTTACTTCAGACCCGCTGGATGTAGGGTGCCAGAAATAATTTTTCTATAATGCAGAGTAATAGATGACTAATAATAAGACCCAAGACTTGAAACTGTTTTCGTAATTCCCCTTCTTTAAAGAAGAGGTCAGAAAAAAAGTATCTTTCTTTCCCTCCTCCATCTATATCCACGCATCTAATACAGAAATGTACGTATCTAATTCAGAAATGTATCTTTCTGCATTGGTGCATCAAGTATTTTAATGATTTAAGTGCAAATATGGTAACTAAGATGAAAACTACAGCCTGCAACAAGTAAACAGAGATAGAAGTTATAGCTTAAGATTTGTCTAGTTTAAAGACCTGACCTAAATGATGATGATGGGGTGGGTTCAGACCCAAAAGCTGTTCAGAAATCAGGTGGCTGTAGAAAAAGCCTTACTTGCATATAAGAGCCATGCCCATAATTTATTTCAGGGGAGATCTGAGTGAAACATCTATTTTTTTCCCTAAAGTGGACTTAACAGCATTGATAAGTGATATCATATGATATTGATAAGCAATCTCATATCAATGAGAGAACTTTGGCCTTTTTCACCAGTTCTATGAAGCACAGGGAAAGGGTTAAAGGGCAAGTCTTGCTAAACCTCTGCCTCTGCAGTTGGACTTACCCATGACAGCAGGAGCTTGTCTTTGGCAAAGTTGAGCCTGTTGAATTTTGTGTCTGGGTTAAACTTCGTCGAACAGACAAAAACACCTGTGTAGAGGTTCTGCCCATGCTTCAAGCCAGTTTACACTCCTGAACTAGGCACCAGTTTAAGCTACATTGAAACAGGTGCATGTCTTTTCCCCAGCCACTTCTGCTTGGCTGGACTGACTGAATGAAACCAGTAAAAGCCTAAGCACCAGAGACACACCTCAGCCTGCCCGAGGGGGTTATTTTCACCCACAAAATGGGTTTCTAAAATGCTAGCAGGGAAGAGCAGTACGACCTTGGCATCATTCACCTCAAAGCATATTAAATTACACAGCTCTGTGGACTAGGATGATAGTTGTGTCAAGCATTGGTGAAGTAGTAACACTTGCATACCTGTGCATGGCATCACCTGGAAAGCGGGCACTTGCGTTGCACCTCGTTACATGGCTTCTGCCTCCAAGCCCACCATCCTTGCCTCCCCAGAGAGTCCCATTGTCATCAGTAGAGCCACTGAGGCACTAAGACACTCGCAGAATGGGCGAAGACATGAATCTGGCCCAACTGTGGCATTTCAAAGACGATAATTTCTATGGGTGGCAAAAAAAAAAAAAAAAGGCAAAGAGGAAGAAACAGTTTTGTATACAAAGATGCTCAAATAGCATGAAAAGTCAAGCATATACAACAATCCCCTTTGAAGAAAAGAGCTACAGAAGACTGAAAATGACCCCATCTGGGAAAACAAAGGAAACAACAGCAACTGGAGGCTTGTCTGTGATCTCTGCTGGTGATTTAGGATGGGAGAGTGTTTTGCTGCCGTGATGGCCGTGTAAGCAAAGACTGCTGCTGCTTTGAGCCACAGCACTCCACACCACCCAGCCCCTCTGTGCAGAGCCTGTTTGTGGGGGCAAACCCCCAAAGGAACTAGGTTTTACAAAACATCTCATTTGGTTGAAAAGCCAGCTTTCTAGCTAACCCAGTCTGAAACATCATGTTCCAACCAGCCCAGTGCACAGTCACAGATCAAGTTACCAAATAAAGTGTTGTTTTTTTTCCAGAGCCCCGATTTTGTGACAGCAGCCTGTATATAATGCATTCCTGGTGAGCTGGGTGCCTGATCAGACCGTGCTAGCTGTAAAGCAGGGCACAGTGTTGGCACCTTGGTTGTTTAAAGTGTTGGGACTCTTCCTATGTGGAAAGGATGGCACATTATGCCACAGACATTGATTTTGCACCTAGGCAGTAAGCAGTAGCTTCTGCAAGAGATGCACCGATGAATACCTAGAGGAAGCCATTTATTATCTAAAATTTCTCATCTAAGAAATACATCCTGTGATGTCCCAGGATTGCCGTCAGAGCTTCTGCAAGGGCCAGGGTGATTTTAGTCTGATTCTGCACAGATGTTTTTTGAACCACTCCGTGGTTCTTGCAGCACACTGCTGGTGTGGACATGGGTGAGGGAGGCAGGAATTTTTGCTGCCAGAAGATCATATCATGTTCACAAGATAAACATCAGTTACGTGCTTTGTAACTGGCCCCTGCAGACAGGCTGAGCTTGTCCCTTTGAAAAGAAGTGCACAACTACTCAGGTAGTTGTTTCCTTTGGATCTTCATTTCTGACCACACTGGGCTGGTTGGAAGATTGCATTTCAAACTGGGTTAGAGAGAAAGCTGGTTTTCCAGCAGAACTAGATGTTTTTTAAAACTTCCTTCTTTCCAGCAGCTTTCTTGATTCTGCAACTCAGGCATTCTTCTTCAGACACAATGTTGCAGTTTATCCTGGGACTGTAGCATGGGCATGAGAGCTGTGAAAAAACCCCTTCAGCTGGAGCAAAGCAAAAACTGGTTTTAGAAATACAACCGTAGGATCTTGTGAAGCTTGTTGATAACTGTCTCCCTAGCCAGGCTGCCTCTTTCATTCCTTATCCTCTGGCCTCTTTGCACAATGCTAGAAACTGTCAAAGGAGCTCCAAACTCAGCCTTGTCAGCAGAATGGGGACACATAGCACCTACACCATGTGCTGCTGGAAACCTTCTCTGACATTCCTGATAAAGTAACTATAGGAGACAGCAATTCAAAGCTTTTCTTTCAGCTCCCTTCTTTCCCGAAGTACTTTGCCAAAACTGTTAAAGTCACAGAAAGATGGAAAATCCAGCTAATCTAAACTAGCAAACCTCAGGACAAGGAGCTTGCCAGACTATATGATGAACAAGATTTAGAAATTACCTACTTAGGTTTACCCTTCTGTCTCCTCTCCACGGTCATTTGATTTCACAAGTTTTGCTAGGGAGATTGTAGTTTAAATAGAGGAGCTTTGCCCAAACCAGTAGCAAAAAATACTGGAGAGCTCAAAGTGAAAAACAGGAAACTTCTACACCACAGGAATCCTGAATGTTCAGTTTAAAGAGAATTCACCGATTGGAAAACATTGACTTGAAGGCAATAAGAATGCTAAATGATCAAAGAAGAGGACATGAGATCAATTAAAAAAAATGAGAGGTACTCTAGCTAAGAAGCATGGTTTGCCCTTTGAGGAGAAAAAAAAAAAAAAAATCAAAATCCTGTGACTGTGCAAAAACGCTGGGACAAGTGTTGAGGACTTCACAGGCTGAGGAACTCCATTGATTACTAGGCTTTATAAGGCCCATAAGCTTGAAAAGAGACCGGGAAGCCATGCCATGAAGGCCAGAAAATAGCCATTTGCTCCCAAGTACCAGACAGACCATCCGGAGACTGGACTAGACCTTACATACCTGTCACAGCCACAGCCTTTTCTGCCTCCTCTCTGGGCACCCCCCAGAGCTAAGCTGAGTGCTGCTGGTGGTGGTAGGCAGCAGTGAACCCTTCCCTGGATCCCAGGCCCGTGCCCACCTTGCTGCTCAGCAGGAGGCTGGCCACCGGGCAGGGCTCTGGCTCGGGTTTACAGGAGCAGACACTCCTGCTCAATTCTTGCACAGCCTGGGCTCAAGGATCTGGTACGGTGTTGACTGGAAGGAACACCTTCATCCTCTTCCTGGGGCAAATGCTTCTGCCCACACTGGTCATCTTGACCAAGTGAGCCAAGGAAGTATCAGGAGGGTTCGGGGAAGGAGCAGCTGCTACACTTTGTTCCTTCTTGGGTTTTAGAAGGCTTCCAAAGTCAGGTTGAAGGCTGGGGCACACAACCATTTCTGAGCTCTCCTGCCCTTTGAGGAGCCCACCTGAACCCCAGGCTCAGTACTCTGCATGGGCTGATACCCTGGACCCCATACCATTGCTGCACCTGAGAGGCAGGGACAGCCTGTAGCTCCTGTACCACATCCTGGTGTGTTCAGCTCCATGGGACCACACAGACATACAGCTCATCAACTCCACCTTAACAAACTTAAATCTGGAATTGCCACAGGGACACAAACACCTTCCCCAAAAATGTCAGGGAGTTCAAGCTGACCCAGAACACACAAAAGACCTCTCCAGCCTGAACTGGAACTCCATGACACTCCCTGGTGTCCATGGCTAACTGTGGGGATGTTCTTCCCATCCTAGGAAGACATCCCAACCTTGTCCTGAGCTCCAAAACTATCAACTTGCTAGTTGAAAATACTAATTCCTAGCTGGCCTGTGCCATCACAGGGCCTCTTTCCAGCTATTCCAGGTAGGCAGAACCAGTGATGTGTTTTCATCCAGTCCCTACTCCATCTTCTGTCACAGCACTATCAAAACTATCAAGCTGCAGCAAGGCTTCTACCATCACATACCAGGTTAACTTCAGTAAGTAGTTCCCATGCCTTGCTTCTTCTGGATCTCTCTTCATCCTGTGTTCCTCTTCCATCCCCCTTAGAGCTATTTAACTACTTAGCAGGAACCAGCCACAGCTGCACCTTATCCACATCAGCCAACCCACCGCCCCTGAAGCCAGCCCACAGCTGTATATTATCAATGTTAATGAACCCAGCTTCATTCCCCTCTAATTCTTCTACACATCTTCTAGCACTGAGACTACGCTGCCCTGCTGTACATGGGAAAGTCACTTCTTTATTTCACACAGCCCTATTTATTCTGTCTGACCTTTGTTGATTTTTCTTACTAACTTCATTTTGGTTTTCTGTAAAATGTGGTGTGTTCTATTTGCTTTCCTTGACAGGGATAATACTGTAGTTTTTAATTCTTCTTAAATGTCCTGTTGCTGTCTATAGTAATAAATTGCTCATCATGTATGGTTTTGCTTTTATGATCATGTGCTTATCCACCTTGAGAGAGTGGGATTTATGCAGAAATAACTGAGTAAATTTACTCTCGAGGACATCTTATGTAGAACTTAATTATTTCTTTAATACGCCTTTGTACTTAAACTTTAAATCTTCAAAACTGTAACACAAGCAGTTCCTGTTCTTTCTCACCTTTCTGTATGATAGGCTGGCACCTGTTACAACCAGGCTCTGTGCCAGGTTTGCCAGTATCTCAAGAACATGAAAATCACAATCCTCACCTGATCCTGTGTGTCATGGAAGGAGATGCCCTTCCAGGTGGGCATGGCAAGTAAACTGCAGGCCCTCCCCCCCAGTGCTCTGGCTTCTCTCTTATTCTCCATCTCTCTTGTAAGATATACCCATCGACAGACTGCAGACTAAGCCAACTAGCCTTTTCTGACATGTGGGATCCCTGACAAAAAAGAGCTCTCGTCTCCTTTTCAATACGCTTCGAAGAAAAATAGTAGGCTGGAGCCAACTGATAGTCTGTTCCCAATACGTGAGATGTGACAAGTATAAAAAATATATGGAAAGAACTGGTAAGACTTTGTTTATATGGCAGTCAGGACATCCTCAAAGCAGACCTGTCATCTAGCCTTTTCTTGCTGGTTTGGAGCAATTAAGTGCAAAGAAAAATTATGTAATGAGGCCCAAAAAATGCCATTGAGAGCACATACTCTCAGTAATAACTCCTGATCATTGAAGATGAAGACGGCAGGGTGATGCAAGTTCCCTGAGCTCTGTTACAGCAATGACAGTAAATATAACACAGACTTAGAAGCCAATTTCATTTTCATTTCTTCTTTCTAAAGAAGACTTGGAAGGAATTTTTCTAGTAAGACTCCAATTGAAATGTCCCATACATATGGTCAGGAAAAGAAACATACTGTGGGGAAAGAGTTGCTAATCTCAGCATAGAGTAGAGAAGGTGTTTATAGTTTGGCAGTCTCTCATTTTTTCCTCTTAGGATGTTCTGTGTTTTACATTGTAAATACATTAAGTCCTTTCTCACATGTTTGGAGAATTTAAGAGAAAGTTGGGGAAAATGGCAGATATTTTTAAAGAACATATCGTCAGCAAAAAGATTGCAGTTTAGCATCAACAAGATGAATTTCTTTAAACTGTGCAAAACCAGAAAGTGTAAACTTTTCATTGCAGCTTACACATTTGCACATAAATTGCCAAATACATCTCTACTGCACTTCTATTCCAACAAAAGGTAGTAATTTTTCCCTCAGCTGGCAAGACCTTTACTTCTCCTATGCCAGAGTACCAAAATTGTAAAAAATCTGCTTTCTTAAAGGATTGAAGTCTCCTGATTCCTGACTTTCTTCCTCCAATGTGTTACTTAAAAATCCTGACTTTGAGACCTTTTCCACAAGCCACTCCTAAGGCATATTCCATTTGCGGAGTAATCTGGCTCCACCAAGCGACAATTGTTGCGATTGCCAGTCTTCACCTGCACAAAACCAGCACGAGGTACCGCAACAAGCCACCAACATCGAATTGTCACTGGCGAGCTTGCTTTCAACTCCGGTAATCCGAGTCCCTTCGATTAATTCACTGTAATACCTATGGAACAAATCGTGGTGGGGTAGAAGAGTTGCAGAAAAGCAAACTGTTTCCCACAGACCAATTTCACAGCCTTCCAGATGCTGGATGAGGTACCTACCTCTAGAAACGTGATGGGAATTTGAAGGCAGTGTAGAAATGATGATGCTGTGTGGCCTTTTTCATACAGAGGTCTGAAAGAACATACACTGGAAGGCTCAGGCAAAGAGGAGAAGCTTGCTGACACACAGCCACGAGGCAGGTTGTTCTCGTACCCATTATACATAACCACTTCTGAAATAAAAGGTACGCTGAAAGAAACGAGTGAAGAGGTTGAAGGCCAGGGACAAACCATGCATGAGACAGTGAAACAGATTGCTTTGGAAGCCGTGTTTATGAACCAGCTCAGAGATCCTACACATAATCTTTTAGAAGTGTGGGTTAAAGTAGATGTGCTCAGACCTGGAACAGCTAGAACTGGATGTTGGCATTTGATGCTTTTCCAGCATCACTTGTTTCCTAGTCTGTTGTAAATTTTAGACAGCAGGATTTCCTCTACTATCATTATTATTTGCATTTTTATAATTTTGGGTGAGGGAGGCTATGGAAGAGTTGAAGCCAGTTGCCTTTCTTTAGTCCAATGAATAACCAGCAGAGAGAGAAGGTGACAGGCAGCACTGAGCAAAGGCGTGCAGGCTAGCTGTGAAATTAACTGTTTTCTACCCACGCATACAGACCTGCATGGGTCCACCCAAGCATACATATAACACTCTCAAAAGATGTATAGGCCATTATAGATGTACTTAATATCTTGGTATTATAGTTCTCTCTGTCATGCTCCCTAGCTGCAGTAGAGTGTATCAGCATGTGTGTACGGTATCACAGATAATGCTAATTTGTGTGTTCTCAGCTACACGTTCCTTTGCAAAGACTGCATGAGGGGAAAGAGAAGGGGAAATAATCCAGCATGCTCCAGGGGGGTGAAAGTCAAAACCACAAGAAAAAGTGGACAAACTGGCTCCAGAAACAATGGAAAGAACTTTCTGGACAGGGCTAGGCAGAAATCATTGCTACTCAATCACTGAGTTGGCTGGAGTGACGTCTGCTAAGACGTGATAATCGGGACAAGAACTGAAGATGCTCTTTTTTTGACATCAATTTTGTCCCTCTGAAGAACCAGGAAAGTTTTATCCTGTTTCTTTACAAGGGTTGGTCCAGAATTCTGTCCCTGCCATGCTCAGGTAGAACAGGAACGTTGCTAGCAGTGTTCTCTGTGCACATTGGCAGTAAAACAGCCCTCCCTCTGCTTCGGAATATTGGGTGCTACTTCCTCAACACTCGGTTTTCAGTTTGGTATAGTTAGGATTTTTAACCCTAGGGCTGTTGTCTTGATGGACCAGCAGAACGTGGTGCTGTTAGTCTTACTGTACTGCCCGAAATCCCAAGGATTCCCACTGACCAGCACTCCACCAGCCTGTACCCAAACCAGGCTGACTTTCTGGAGGATATCAGGCTGCCTGGATCAACAAAAGCTAGCTATGAATCACCCGTACATGGTGGCCCTTCTGCCTGTTTATTCTCTACATGATCAATGGGCATCACCAAAAATGAGTTGACAAAACCAAATACAGTGGGCCTAATCATTTGACCTGTAAAAGCCATTGAAATTGCTCCTGTTACTGAAACTAGTAGAAATCTTTAAATCATTCTCTACACAAGGACTGTGTTATACAAAGAGAATTAGGGGCCTGGAGCACCTCCCTGGTGAGGAGAGGCTGGCAGAGCTGGGGCTGTGTAGCTGGAGAAGGCCGAGGGGGGTCTCACCCGTGCGTACCAACACCTTAAGGGTGGGTGGCAGGAGGACGGGGCCGGGCTCCTTCCAGTGGTGCCCAGCGACAGGACCAGGGGCAACGGGCACAAACTGCAACACGGGAAGTTCCAGCTGAATATGAGGAAAAAGCTCTTTACTTGGAGGGTGGCGGAGCCCTGGCACAGGCTGCCCAGGGGGGCTGTGGAGTCTCCTTCTCTGGAGACATTCAAACCCACCTGGGCGCGATGCTGTGCAGCCTGCTCTGGGTGAGCCTGCTTCAGCAGGGGCTTGGGCTAGGTGATCTCCAGAGGTCACTTCAACCCTGACCAACCTGTGCCTCTGTGATTACCAACTCATCTTACAAACATCCAATAGAAATGTTATAATTCCACTTCTTTGAAGGCTTTGATCATGGAAGCAAACAAAACAATTAACATTGCATAGGATATTTCAGATCCAATTTCTTGCTTAGACGAGAAAAGCAACTTTCTGACTTAAAAGCACTTCACTTAGACCTCTGGTAGCACATGTTGGACAACAGCATGTAGCATCAGTTTCAAACTCTGATGAGAAGTGTCTGGAATGATCCTAGAATCACAGCTCCAATTCCTTTAGTTTAACGTAACTATATGATGTAACTCTAGCCACATGACTTAGTAAAGTGAGATTAAACCTGAGCTGAGGTTAAATCTTTTAACCCTCCTCCAACTCATCACTGTAACAACTCTTTTGCCATATAAATACACCTACCTGCAATAAACTAATCTTCTTACAGCAGGCAGTCACTTAAGCTAGAACTATTAACTACTTGAGAAGATTCATTATAAAAATACCAAATAATACAGAGGAGGTAGCTTGCAGATTAGCTGATACGGTAACAAAGAAATACAAATGTTTTAAGAGATGAGTAATCTAGAAATGAGCACAATTTGGTAAAAGTGTGTCAGTACCCCTAAGACCAGAAGTAAGACAAAGGTGATGAGAAATTATTTTTTCTTGACAAGTAAACTTCAGGAAAAAAAGGAACAGATAACTAGGACTGCCTTTGGATAGCCAAGAAGAAAGTAGTCAAACACAGTTCATTGAATCCCAGTCACTGTATTCATGTCAAGCAAATGGATGACTAATGGCTAAAAGACCTTATCAGTATCGCTAGAAACCACTAACTGCTAGTTGGCCAAATGCAAAATATGTTAGCCATAAGTGAGACGAAGTTTACAGGGAAAAGTATTATTTTGGTTAGACCACTTGCTATTTGGCTGGAAAAACTAGAAAGATTAGTCTAAATGAATTATTAATCAATTAGATAATTCTAGAGGCAGCTGTTAGCAGGGGGGACATGTGAAGATGTTAGTGTCTGTTGTATGGAAGGATACACCTAACTATTGGGGTAAAAAAGAGTGGAAGGTTCATAGGATGTTCGGATGAATATATTTGTACAATATCATAAAACTAGTACTGTGAGAGCACTTGTTCCTTAACATCCAGTAGAGCCCTTTTTTTATCCCCAGCTTGCAGGGGCTTGGAGCTTTTTGAGGTTTGTTTGGAAAGAGGCTGATAGATGTTTGGAGGAGCTAGGAAGAAAGAGCAGGGGGACAGAAAGCAGAGGGGAGGGAAAGCAAAGAGAAACTGAAATGCTGTTTTGGCTTTCTGTGACACTATGAACTAAACCAGAGGCTGCAATTACCTAATTTGCTCATCATTTTTCCATTTGAAGCCTAAGAGATTGTGACTCTTTATGGTAGAGTCTCAAATCTCAAAAAGAGATCCTTACATTGGTTAAGGAAATGTGTTCCCAGCTTTTTCAATGTAAATCAAGAATAACGTCAATAAAATAAACAGATTTACAGCTCTGTAAAATCTATACAGACAAAGCCAGTGATTTTGAGGTAAAGAAAAAACAAATACAGAATCTTCCAAGGACTGGGTACACATAAATGGATATGTAGTGTGACTGCGGTTTCCATTCTTGATCCATAAAAGGCTTTTCCAGCTTGAAATATGTCCCTGCCCATGGCAGGGGGGTGGACTAGATGATCTTTAGAGGTCCCTTCCAACGCAAACCATTCTATGATTCCAAGATCCTGTGTTCTGAGTAGTACCTTTTTTTAAACCTGTATTTACATTTGAAAATACTGTACAGTATATTTATTTTTCTGATTGGAAAAGGGAAGGAACCCAATGCTGTGGAAATTATTTACTGTCCTAAAAATTCTGTTATTCATTAAATTCTACCTTTTATCCTTGAAGGTCTTCCACAGTGTGCTGCTGGAGATGGTGAAATACTTGGAAGTGAAACAGAGGGTGATAGTAACAGAAATGAGCCTTCTCATTTCATTTCAGAGGTCTGCCAGCAATCTGACAATGCCACTTTCTTAATGAAAATGGCTCCAGACAAAGGTAAACAAATCTAAGTAGAAATTAGGCATTGTTTCTAAAACATAATTACTTCTTTTGAAGTAATTGTGAAGTAATTTTCACTTATTATCATAAAAAGAGTACGTTAATGTCAGTAAGGGATAAACCTTTGAATGGAGATGCCTAGCAGAATAGAAGAACTTGAAAATGGGCTTTCTTCTATCTGCAGTCTATTTTCATTATCTACCCAGCAGTTCAATAGAGACAACTATTGTTCAGTGGTGCAATTAGTATTTATGTAATCAACAGCTGTTACAAAGTAAAAGATTCAGAAAACCTATTTAGAAAAACATGTGGCCTGCAGCTAAAATTCCCAAACAGCAGTAGTTTAGAGGAATTCTTAATCAGTAGTCTATTTATGAGTTGCTTTCTGGAGGATGTCTTAAAGATTATTTTGGTTACTACATACTGGGTCATACAAGTCTTTCTGGAAAAATTTTATCAGTCTAATTGTTTACAGGTTCCAAATATGAACAAAACTCCATTTATTTATTTTTTTAATTTATAAAGGACATTTGTCTGGACAAAGTAGTGTCAGAGCTGGAAGATGCTTTTTTCAAGTGAAGAAGAGAGGCTAATTTACAGTACGTTCCCAAAAAGCATGCCCACTGTGCACTGCTGTTCAAAGAGGAGAACTCAGGATGTACTTTGTACATGCGACTTGGACCACTCGGAGATACCTGATACAAGAAGAGAGTTTTCTAACTGGGGAGCAATTGAATTGCAAGTCTATGGAAGTGGACTGCAGGAAATATAATTCCAGTATTTTTCTAATACATACCCAGGATGAAGCAATTGGAAGTACAGATCAGGAGATTTTGAGAGGGTAAGTGTAAATATTCATTTAATCTTACATGAAAGTTGCCTCTATGACATACAGCTAGGAGCTTCTATCTGGCACCTTCACAGGCATTGTCTTTTAAGATCCACATTTGCCTGAACCATCCTGAGTGCATAATGCTGCAGCATTTTTGAATAGGAGAAACTTCTGAGCTATTTTCTAGTGTTGTCAAAAGTGCTTTGTCACTGCAGTACAGTGAATGCACATGAATGTCCCAGAAAGTGAAGACCCAGCAGCTCCAAAAGGCATGTGCCTTGTGCCCTTACTGCCTCTCTAGAGGCAAGTGTTGAAAGGAGCTCTCTTAGTGAAATTAAGATGAAAAGTAAGTGCATCAAGCTATCTTTAAATCCAGGCTTGGAGGGAGAGATAGTTAAATATGAAAAACACATTCTTAATTAAAACATTTGCAGAAGGATTGGGCAATAGCAATACAAAAGAATTCAAGTAGAAACAGACTTCCTACATTGCCTAATGTTGTGTTTCATGATCTACTACCTGTTGGAGAAGGTCTCCTCGTTCAGATGTTATCTCTGTTCTGATATTCCTTTGCAGTTTTGATTTCTCCTCCAATTCTTTGATTCCCCGCAGGAAGAAAGGCAAGACCCAGTGCTTGGACCCAGAAGCGTTTCCTGGGCTGCCCCAGATGGCAGACCTGCGAAGGCTGTTGCTTCACGGTGCTCTCGGCAGGCATCCGCTGGCTGGCTGCCCGCTGCTGTCCCTGGTCCCCTTCCACGCGAGGTGCTGGGAGCCTTCCAGTGGGTGCTGAGCTCCCTGGCCTCCCTCTGCCTGGCGGCCGTGGGAGCGCCTCCCCCACGCCAGGCTCGGTGTCCCGGGGCAGCGCCGTGCCGGCACCTCGAGGCTTTGTTCCCACTGTTGCCCGTGGGAGCAGGGCCTGCCTTCAAAGGCAGAAAGGCCATCTGAGGAGCCCGAGGGAACGCGTGAAATCCACGCTCTGCCTCAGATCAAAGCCCTCGGAGCACTTCAGCTCGGGCCCCTGAGTGCGGAAGCCTTGCCAAGGCCTCACTGGGTTTGCCCCGAGCCAGCCGTGACGGGGGCTGCTCAGCCCCTCCAGGACCAGCTCTGCGGCGGGGAACTGATTTGCTGCAGAACAACTTGTTCGTGCAACGTGAAGAAATAATTCTGCTACCACAGACCCCGGGGCATTGGCTGTGACATTTTCGGGCTTCCTTTGTAGGGGTGAAGTCTGCGTTTATCAAAAAGTAGCAGTGGGGACCTCTGCAGGGGCTTCCAGACAGTGTCAGAGCAGGGCTGTGCGTCTGGTGGGCAGCAAGAAGGTATGTGAGATGGATGACAAGAAGTATGGGGAAAAGATGAGAGACAGCACTTGCGCTGTGCACGTGGGGTTTAAGAAGCTGAGTCAAACAGCTCTGTGCCAGCTCCGACCCTGCTGCCTGCGAGGGCAGGAGCTGCTCTGGCCGAGCGGGGCTGCTCCTGTGCTGGAGGCTCCCGCTATAAGTGCCAAGTGTCACCTTCTTGTCTCCATGATGCCCAGGTTATCTTTCCAATGGAAAAGCTGGTGCTGGAAGTGCAAGTTGCCGCTCTGTGGTAGCCCTTGAGGCCAGTGGGAAGTGACCCGTGCCCCCAGCCACCAGGTGCTTCGTGAGCCATCTCCGTGTGGCCAGATCCAGAGGCGCGGGGGCTTGACACCATCACTGCAGTGCAAAGAGTGAAGGCCTTCACCACGCTCTGGGTGACTCTGGTAGGACCAGCTGAAGCCTGCTTGTGGCTTTTTTTCCATAAGTCTGGGCATTTCCTCCATGTGACCCAAACCCCCTTCACCAAACACGCTTTGGCCATGAGGCTGTGCAGGGAAACGCATCGCTGGGCTCCCTGAGGCACCAAACGTGCCTTCGCTCTTCTGCTCATGTCCCTGCAGATGGAGCCTGAGGTTGTCCAGCGTGACCCCAGCAAGCAGGACACGACATGACCTGCCCTGGGCTGTGCTGTGCCCATGGGTAAGAATTGGGCCATTTTCTCTGCGTGTGCCTTGAGGAGCTGGAGGTGTGGGGCGTGTAATAGCCGGTAAGCCTCCCTGAGAAGTGTGGCAGGGGAAACGCATTGCCGA
Source organism: Falco biarmicus (assembly GCF_023638135.1). NCBI lineage: Eukaryota > Metazoa > Chordata > Aves > Falconiformes > Falconidae > Falco > Falco biarmicus. The sequence goes on along the minus strand of NC_079291.1, from coordinate 8,222,962 downwards.
GCTCCTGAGGGAGCCAAACTTACTCAGTAGTGCTCTGATCTGGGACATCAGCAAGTCCTGTGAGTCTTGCGACACTTCAAAGACTGGGTTGGTCAGTGGAGCAGAAAGCAGAGGGACACAACGGGCAGCTAATGACCCACCGGTGGTTTGGCTAGCAGTAGCTAACATCCCCCAGGCTTTTCTGATTGCCCTTTGGATCAAAGGTCTTCTGGGAGTGACTCTTTGTTTTGGGAGCCGAGGACAACTCCGAGCCCTGGGCTGCCCTGCACTGAAGGCAAGGGAGCACACCAGGCTGGGAAGGGCTGTGCCGAAATCTCCACCTGCCCCGAGCAGCCGCGGGCACGCAGCCCGCTGAGCCTGGAGCAGCGTCAGGGCTGCGCGGCCACCGGGGCTTGGCTGCTGGTCAGCACCCAGGGCAGGGAGGGCACACACAGCACTGGGGAGCGAGGCACGGCAGCCCTCTTCCTGTCACTTTTATTTAGAGTTCTAATAAAAAAAAATCAACAGTGAAATCGAGAAGTCATCCCATGTTAATTATACCTTGTCACATTTCTAGCCGTGCTGATCTGATTTGCCTCTAGCCTTGGCGTCAGACAGTTGAACGCACCTACACGCTATTTTTCCCACACATGTTTTTTCCTGAACTGGGGATGATGACAGTCTTTCAGCTTCAAAACAAGGCTCACAGTCTCCGTTTCTTTTTTATGGTGGGAAAGAAGGTGGTAATAAGGATTTTCAGCAGGAGATGCCAAGACCAGGTAGGGCTCTAGGACAGGACAGCAGGCTGAACTAATAAGCCAGGATTCAGAATCACTTTCATGAACCAGCAACTGCAGTGCCGCACTTCTACTCAACTAGTGCAGCAAGCCAAGCCAGGAATTATTTCAGGACTTTTTTTGCAATTCCCCTGATTTTACTGGAGGTAAATAAGACTTTCTTTTTTTCTTTTTGGGGGCTTCAGAATACACTTAGAGGATGTTTGACTTCCACTTGTGAGCCCCTCTTAGCTCTTGCACCACTGGAAAGGGAGGAATCCCTTTTTGTGGTGCCTTTGCAGAGGAAACGCTCCTCCTGCTTAATGAGGATGTTATGCAGAGATTTATCTGTAGGGGAGACACTTTTCTGCACTGTCCATGTAGCCTTCATTCCTACCTCTTACACAAGTGCATACCCTGACTCCTGGGCATTTTTTTTTTCTTAGCAAGGGTTTGTAGCTCCTATATTTGGATTGGAGGTTAGATGCCAGGTTTTGCAAGAGAGGGGGCTATTCTGTGTGTATGCCAGTGCTCTCCACAGAATGGAAAGCATCCTCACTTTAAAAGTGCTGCTTTTGCAAAAATGTATGATGTTCTTCATCAGAGAAATAAAGTTTATCTGTTGCTTTTACAAAAAGCCAAAGGAAGTAGAAGTGCAGATGCTAGTGAAGCCTGACTTTGCCACAAAACTGTGATTCATGACCACAATGTTGGGTGCTTGGTCAGACCATGGCAGCTGTGGGGCAGAGCATTTGCACATTGTTCAAAATGTTCCTCTCATGTGAAATTGCTGGGTTGTGCACCTATGCAACACAAGCAATAGCTTTTGTGACAGACATACCTATCTATTGGTGACATTTGTCACCTAAAATCTCCCTGCTGAGAAATGCAGCCTAGCTGTGAGTCCTGATGCACCTGCATTCATGTCCAAGTTTCTGTAAGGTCCAGGGTGATTTTAATTTGATTTTTTCCCAGGCTTTTTCATACCACTCCATGGTTCTTGCAGCGCACAGCTGGTGTGGATATCACGGGCTGCCTGAAAATCACATAGTATTTTTTAAGGCTGTAGGCAGATGACTATGCCCTGACCTGCCTTTGAGCTAACTGAGCAGGACATAAGAAACCACTGGGCATGACATGAGCAATTGCCAGACGTGACAGCTACGGATGTAAGAAGCCAACAAAAGTTACGTATAACACCATGAGGAATGGATGGATTTCACAGATGGTTAAAAGTGAATTACGTGAGGAATAACCAGACCTCACAGATAACTGTAAGGGAGGGCTGAGGACCTTCTGGGGAGTGGAATCTTGCAAGGCCTACAGTGCCTATGTAAAAGTATCTGTAATGTCATATAAGGTCAAGATGTACCTACATATCATTATCAGAAGTACAGAATTTCGGTACAGGTGGAGCCAAATTTGAACTGAGAGGGAAAAAATAATTAGGGGTAGCTTGTTTATTTGGGAGCAGACTAGGGTGGAGAAAGGAGAAGCAAAACATGGCAAAAGAGCTAACAGGTGTAAATGACATAATCATAGCCGTCCACGGGTACCTGCCCTTTATCACTACAGCCTGGAGCAGGACAATTAGCCAAACCTGTTCTGATCATACCACACATGTCTAACTTGTTTCCAGAGTCAGGAGACCCAGAGTGCATTCAGTTGCCAGCAAAAGAACACCCAGGATGGACAAATCAAGCACCCCAGCATCGCCGTGTTGGTGTCTGTTCCAGGCTTGATGGTATCAGCATCTCCCTATCAGCCTAACATCAGTATTCGTGATACAAGTGTTGATTACATAATTCATAGCAGGTTGATTGCTCTGCTGCAAAATGCTGTGTGTGTTTTACTGACTCATCTTAGAAAGTTTCTTGTTACTCAGCCAAGATATAATGGGGAGAGCAATGACAGTTTCCAGGCAGGGTCTGTAGGACGAAGCCTACAGTTGTTCCTCTGAGGACTCCAGACACCGAAATGCACCGAGCTCTGATAGTTTTTATGTTGTTGCCTTCGGATCTTTGTGACTCCAGCTAATCTAAACTACAGCACACCCCAGGACAAGGAGCTTGCCAGACTATACAACGAACAGGATTCAGAAATCACCTGTTCACATTTACCCTTCTGCTTCCTCTCAGCAATCTTTCAGTTTCACTGATTTTGCTAAATTAAATAGAGAAGTTTTTCCCAGGCCAGTAGTAAAAAGTACCAGAGAGCTATAAAAAATTCAAAGTCCACACCGCAAAGGTCTTGAACTTCAGCTGAGCACTTTGGTCGTACAGCGTACCAGGTGCTTGGCACGGGCTCATTGCTGCACCCTGTATGATGGATGCCCCTTAGGGCACTCCGTGTCTGGAGAGCTGGTCTTGTTCATTGCTTCACTTACCTGCTCGTCACGAAATGAGCACTGAGGGGGGAGGACAGGGCTGTCCTGTCTCAAATACGTTGTTTGTAAATGGGAATCCAGGAGTGTAGTTCAGTGAGAAGCTCCTTGAATAGGGGTTTCTTCATGTGTTTCTTATTCAGCTCCTGGGCCTTGACCACCCTGAGTGAATTCTGCTCCCAGAGCTTCAGCTTGTCTCCCCACAGGTGCTGAGGCACACTGAGAGGTGAAGTCTGCATCACCTCTTACCCACTTGTCCCTGTCTCCCTTTGAGGTCTGGCCTCAGTCATGCGGCACACTAGGGTTGCCACTTGCGTATAGACTCTGTTCAGCATTAATTGAGAAAGAGATAAGAAAGAAGTTGATGATGATGGGAACTGGAATTCAGGAGGTCCAAAGTACATTCCCACCTTAGCCAGGGATTCGTTGTGTGATTGCGGCCATGGGTCTTAAGCTAAACTGTCTGCAAAATGGAAGTAACTTTCCCTGCCTTCCTGGAGCACTGATGATAAAGAAATAGCACAGTAATGAGAGTCATATTTACCTCTTGAAGAGCAGTGTAGGACAGCCTGGTCTCTTCCACATGTGTCACATTGCATGTCACCCTTTGGAAACAACACTGTTAGCAAAACTCCCTGCAATTGCCTGAGTCAGCTTTGCTAGTTTGAATTCCTCTGGATGGTGGATTAAAAACAGCCCATTTTATCAGGCTTTCCTAGCTTTCTGACAGGGTAATTAATAGCAGCACACACAAAGCATTAGTAGGTTTCGCATGGCTCTTACTGTGAAACAACTGTAATGATGAAACATTTTCATCTGAAGACCTGAGCACGGAATCTATAGGGTGTTAGTAAAATTAATTGAACAGAGTGAAAAGCATCTCAGGGAGGGCAAGACCTCTCCTTCTGGCAAGCACAGGTATTTTGCAAGTGAGGTGTGCTGTTCTGACAGAGGAATAGAAGCAATGAAGTAAAAAAAGGCTGTTGATTTCCAGGCAGAGAATGGTCTGGTCCTTGTTTTCCAGCCACTTTGTCATGTCTGCAGAAGACAGAAGTGTCTTGAACCCCTCCCCAGCTCCCTTTTCTCAGTATGCTCCAGTCTTACTGACGTGTCTTACTGCCAGGAACAAGTCGTGTGGAACAGAAAGGTTGCTCCTGCCTCTGCTACACTTGGTGTTTTTCTTTCACAGGTCAAGTAACATAAATTCCACTGGTATTTTCCCTGTGGTTTCTTGGGCTGTTGCATTAATGGTCATGTATTAATGCTGAGGGAGAAATGCCAGTCATAGGATCAGGATGTACTTCTCATTACAGTAATTGATGTCTGACAGTGCTGGCAGGGTGAGGTCTACAGTTCAGTCTGAAAATGGATTTATTATTCTGCCATTCAGGAGCTTGGATAAATTGTTGTCACTCTTTTTTTATCTCAGGAAAAGATTAGCCTCCTTGAGAGACTGGCATGGTCATGCTTGATGTGAGACATAACACATGGAGTTGGAAGAAGGCAAAAACACTACAGGTTGACTGTGGATGGGAATTGAATGTGTGGCAGCATGGAGCAGTTCTCTGTCTCTACAAGTGTCCTGCAAAGGACAGCAAAATTAATTCTGCCCTGCAAGTACCAGGAAGATGAGGGAGGCATAGGCAGCACGAATAAATGAGAGAAGAAAATGAAACACTCAGGAACTAAAAAATATTTTTTTTTTTAAAATGCCAGTTTCTGAAGATGCTTGCAATCATGCTTTCTTTTTCTCTCTCTCAGGTTTTGTGTACCTCTGTTGATTTTGCCCTTCCCTCCCATCAATAAGTTTTAACTCTTGGTGTTTTCTAGAGGAATTGAGAACTCAAGAGTGCCTGTCAAGAAGCCTCAAGGTAGAGGAGGAGCCCTGTTCCCCTTACTATGGTGAAAGACGAGATCAGTGCTCCTTGAGCAGAAAGGCTTCCATGTGGAGGGGAGAGGAGAAGCAAGAAAGTGGATGAATGCCCGGATTGCCAAAGTGCTTCAGTTAAAGATTGCATGAAGTCACAGCTAATTATCTATGGGCTTGTGCAGCTGTGTAGTGGTTTTGAGGGATGTGTGGCATCCAAGTTGTAGACTTTGGAGTCTGAAGAGGGATTTGGATGCTTTTGAACTGTATCTAAATATTATTCCTGCACAGTTCTGTGGTTTCAGAAAGTTCAGAGAAACAGTTTACCTTTGAAGAGCTTTAAAAACAAACTGTCAGGTGTATTTTTTTAATAATTTACCCCAGCCCTCAAAGTGTTCTAGATATTCTGCAGATAGGTAAGAAGGTCAGGGGGATGATTCAGCAACCTTTATTCACATTAGCAGCCTCAACAGTGAGGCTTACTCTGAGGGATTTATGATCTCTTTAGAGAAGGGCCAGCTAAAGAAAGGAATACAATAAAGTGATAGTGTGGGAAAACTTAGGGGTGTCTCCCTCAGCCAGTATCTTCTGGTTTGATCTCACTTTGCTGTTAATTTTTATATTTATATTTGGCATCTTTCTGAAGTGCTTCTTATCACAATGGAAGCACAAATCATGTTAATTAATGAGAGTAGCAGCCAAAAAAAAAAAAAAAAAAAAAAAAAAAAGAACTGGCATTCCTTTGCCATAGTCAAGAGCTCTTGAAAAACTTGTCCTTGACATTGTTTCGGCTGAAGAAAAATTAGATGCATGATAGCCCTCAGACTTGATCAACTTGATTTTTCTTTCTATTACACTGATGAAAAGTACGTGGCAGGAATTCTTATTCTTGTACAACTGTATTGCCACATACACATATTGCTAAATAGCCAAGCATCATCTCCTTGACTTGACCATCTATCACCGAGGGCATTGAAATGTCTGAGGTAGTCCGCAATAGCTTTAGCATGATGGAGAAGAAATCCTTCCTGTTGATGTAAAATCTCTGCCAGGCACAGAATTAGGGTGTGATGTTGTGAATCACCACAGCACAGCTGGAGAACCCATATGTTCAAAACCTTTGGCAACTTCTCATACTCATCTGCAACCGTCCAATGAACATGAATTCAAAGAACCCTCTTCCTAACCTCAGGTCACAACTCACGCTGCTCACTGTGGGATGCTGTCCCCCTGGCCACACACCAGCAGCCAGGTTTCAAGACACCATGAGGTTTTTTTCAGTCACAAGCAGACAACAGTGCAGCATGTAGATGCCCACCCCAGCAAAGAAGGGTGCAACTAGCAAAGCTGTCAGCAAAGGCTGCCTTGTGTATCGTTAAATTCATAACCTATCATTCAGCGGTTGCTCCCCGACTCACCCATGCCAGCTGAACACTGTCTTGTGGGCTCAGATCTGACAGTGGAAAAGAAATAGAAAATTTACCATTTATCCAGTTCCTTCTCTATCTTCAGCTGACAGAAAATGAAAATGATGTATCCGGCTCACTCACCACCAGCAGCAAAGCACTGCAACTGGCTTGGCAGGGGCACATAGTTGTTCTCACGAGTAAGATGATTCTTATAGCTCCTGGATAAACCACCTGTTGCAGGGGTGTGGGGTGATTATGGCAATTTAGACAAAACTAAGTAAGTTTTAACCTTTCAAATCTTTGCAAATCCTGTTGGAGCTTTTGAATCATTCTTTGTTTTATGTATCATCTTTTTCAGTGGCCTTCTGAATGTCCAAGGGTGGGACGGCTGGGGGTCAGTCTTCTTGACCTTGTAATACGCACACTAAAAATCTCTGACGGACCAAGAACCACAGGAGATGTACCACAGACTACAGAGAGCCAGAAGCAGAGGGAGATGGCAGCAGATCCCTATATGTGAGGTGAAGGTGGGCATAGAGTATGGCAGGGTTTCAGAGAGGTTTGGTTTGAAAGCCTCTCTTGGCTTGCTTTATTTTCCAGCTGAAGGAAAAGGCTGTGGTTATCCAGCAGTACCAGCACCAGCACACCCCTGTGACAGACACGTGGCATCTTGCCATGGAAGCTATTTCTGACCTGCAGATCAGTCCCAAGGGGCAATATTGGAGTCAAGGGGTATCTGAAGGACAGACTTTCCTATCTGCTGGTACTGTTCACCTCAAAGCTGAATCAGGATTATATGTAAACAAGGAAGAAAGTAAACTGGGTTTCCCCAGCAGCAAAGCTCTATGTAGCCTGAAGATTTTAAATGCAAGACTGGTCCTGAAGATTCACTTAGAAACTTTCTTTAGAAGTTTGCCATCATTCAGAGCTGCTGTCTTGGCATGAGTTATGTGGAGCAAAGCTGGGTTCTTGCCCTCCCACCTGAACAGAAAATCTCTGAGATCTCTAGTACGGTAGCTCGGTGTTGAGTCAATAGGTAGAGAAACCAAGATACTTTAAACGGTTGACTCACCTTAAGCAGCTTAAAAGCTGTAGCTGAAACAGCTTGGTCTATGGCATTACAGAGCTGACAGTCATATACTGTTCAGCTCTTGACACACCAGTTTTCTTGGACTTACGACAAGTCACTCCTCGATTCTTTCCCCCCCCCCTCCCCTTGTCACTTTGCCTTTAATAAAACACTTGCTGTTGGGCTTCCCAGACACAAGTCAGAGTCTCAGTGCAAATACAGGCATCTCTGTCACTAACTCTTGACAGTGTCGTGGGGTGGTGGGATGAGAAAGGCTGCAGGGGATTGCATTCATTAAGGAGAGGGAAGTGGAGCTGAACAGCAGCAAGCAGGCAAGTGCCAGTAGGAGGGAGAAAGCTCCAACAGCCCCGAGTCAGGCAGCATGAACTGCAGAAGGCGGCCAGACAGGCCGGACGCAAAGGGATGAGGCGGAGCGGGTCTGAAGCTGGTTGCACACCTGCCAGCAGGCTACTAGAGGGGGTTTTGGCAGGCACTTGAGGAAAGGGCTGTGTGGGGCTGCTCGGGGAAGGAGCGGGTAGGTGACTAGAGGTGCTAGAAGATCAGAGCAGAGGTCTCTGCTCTTTGACGAGCAAGTGGGTAGAGCTGGAACAAAGTAAGCTGTAGAAGATACAATGCAAACATGGTTACGGCATGTGGCAAGATTGGGAGGTATTGCTGGATGTGGGCCTGCATAGCTGGGGCTTGAGAACAGGCACAGCACAGCTGGATTCTTTCCTCTCAGCTAAAGCCCAACCACAGAAGACTGCAGCAGCACCTCTGGATTTGGGGCCTGGCATAAGCACATTAAGAGCTGCTGTTGATGGGAGCCACAAAAATAATGCAGGGGGCTGGCTCTGCAGCTCCCATCAGTCACACATGAAGCTCTGTTTGTATCTTCCTACACAGCCAAATGAGCTGCGATTAACAAACACAGACCACTTCAAGCATCACAGACTAGACTTGCTGTTAATTAAAAAAGGGGATGGAGAGGAAAAACAATGTTTTCCAGCTCCTCCCTGTGTCTCATCTTTGTCTTTGCTTTGTTCTCACTCTCTTGCTGACAGTCTTTGTGCCCTGTCTCCCAGCAGTGATATAAAGGTTATTTGATTATACGAGGACTGTTTTGTCTTACAGGACAAACATCACCCTCTGGGAAACATAGGAGTTGCTGGCGTTGCAAGTTCATTCCTGCATGCCCACAGCTGATGGTCTGCATCAAGGCCCAGGAGCTGGATGTGTGTGTGAGAGAGAGAGAGAGAATGTGCAGATGTGTGTGCCTGTGCACGTGAGTGTACTCACACCGTGGTTGGGCAGGGGGAATATCTGGGTTTAAACATGAAAAATTTAAGTTGTGAGCCCTCCTGGTTTGGGAAGACAAAAAAGAAGAAACTCAGAAAGAGGTGGATCCTAACACACAGCTAAAAAAAATACATCAGCTGAAAAAGAAGAAAATGAAAGGTATCTGGTGGTATTATTTTCAGGCCCCAGATTGAGAGGAGGCACAGAGGCTGGTGTTGAGCCCCATTTTCTAAGGGCTGCTTGCTCTTCAGGCTCAGGCCCTCACCCTTCTCTACCTGGAAGAAACTGTGGCTGTGAGGGGAGATGTGGGGCAGGAGCAGCAGGTGACGGCAGAGACTGACGGTACAGAGGAATCACCCTCACACGCAGGCTCTGAAGCTGCAGCATCCTCCCCTCCCCGGGTGCCCAGCACCAAGAGGGGTTCAGCAGACTACACTGTAGTCCCGACGATGCTCAGTAGTGATTTAAGGCTCTTCCCGTCTTTTAATTCCCTTCTGCTGCCTTGCCCTCGCGAGGGCCTGTGCCGCAAGCGCGGCGCCTGCTTGCAGGGCTGATGCTCTCAGCTTCAGCGCAGAGGCTGCAGTGAGAAATGGCTGTGCATCGCTGAGCAGCTGGAAGCAGTTATTAACCGAATTTGGCATCCAAGCTGAACTATGAATGCATCTGGGTGGCTTGAATTGTTCTTAATTATATTTTTGTTTTATTGTTTTCATTTCGAACTGCGTTTTACCATTACTCTCTGTATATCTCTGTGCTGTACATTTGCTTCGCTTCCAGCCTGGGGTAATTGCTCCTTGCTGTGCTGTGTTTGCCATTTTAATTTTTTATCATCTTGGTTACTTTCTTTTCTTTTCCCCTTTTGATTATTTGGTTATGTCATTCCCATTCGCCCTGACATTTCAATAAATTCACCGCTACATTATCTTTGTCCCTAGAGCTGCAGTTTATCCTTCTCTTCTAATGTCTCTGTCTCAAAGCTGGGTATAAACTGTTTATTTTTTCCTAACAGCCTCCCTTCTGGGCTGGGGAGCAAACAGCATCAGAGCGCAGCCCTGCCGCAGACAGCGGCGTGCCGTGTTGCAATCCTGGTGCCAGAGCGCCCCCTGCCAGGAATGCTGGGGAATAACACGTCTCCCCTTAGGGGAGGAGGAAAAACCCGGCAGGACCCGCAGCTGTGCCTGGCAGCAGGTTAATGCCCAGGTACCCAGATGCCATCAGCTGAAAGGGTGCTGGTGCAAATGGCGTGTAAGGAAATGAATTTTTTTGGACTCCATTTGCAGGCTGAGGAAATGCCCTTTATCCTCTGGGTTTTGCACTTCTCTCTCCCCCTGAGGTGCTTGTATTTTCCTCCGTCACGCTTTGTGACTAAAAGCTCGCAGGCAGGGGGGATGCTGGGCAGTGACCCCGGTGCTGGGCAGGGAAGCGAGCTCTCCTCCTGCTCACGCTGTGCATGGGGAGGCAGCTCTCCTACGGGAAAGCACTTTTTTCCCTTTGCAATAGCTGGTTCCACCCCGAGCAAATAGTTTCTGTTTGTCAAGACTTTGGGCTTTGGCAGGTGCTGACAAATCTTGCTCTGTGGTTCAAGACAGCTCTGAGCTGGCCAGTCCACCCACGTACGGAGGGAACCGGCCAGTCCACCCACGTATGGAGGGAACAGCCTTCCTCGCCACATCAGTAGGGTGGCACGAGCGGAGCAGCTCATGGGCCCCAGCTTCAGCTGCTGCAGAGCAACACCTGGCAGCTCAGTTTAAAGGGGTCGACGGAGACGGGGTTTGGGTGAGTTATTGGGCTTTGTGCAGAAGCGGGGAGGCACAGCCAGGTACTGGAGCCCTGTGACTGCTGCAGGGGTAGCAGCATCTGGGGGAGATGCAGCATAGGTAGCTGCTGGGTGGAGAGGCAAGGGGGACACAGGAGAATGATACTTTCTTGATTTGCCTTTTATTTTGGACTGGGTGGTACTTACCGTGTCACCAGTCTCTGGAGCAAGGTCCTCACAAATGGTTTGGTTTCTCACCAACAAACTAAGACCTTGGGCTGTGGTTTGATGTGAGTTCACTCCAGCAGCACTGCATATACAGCCCTTTCTAAACTGCTTGCATAATTCTTATTAGACTTTATTCACATATGAGAAACACCATTTTCCTTCAAGTACTCCTTCTAGACTTTAATAAAGTCCTAGTGTATTAATGAGCTGAGCCGCTGGAGTCTTGCTCTCATATCTTTTAACACTGCCAGAGAAGACAAAGCCCACCTTGGTAGCTACTTGCTCTAGCACAGGCAGGTCCCTTGCTAACGCACAGCAGCTCTTCAGCACGTTGAGAAACACAAAGGCTCCGGTCAAGGCTCTCCCAGCAGTCAGCTTACATGGCTGAATGAAATTCCATGGTATTCACATGTGGTAAGTTATGCAGCAATGGAAGCTCAGGCAGAGCAAGGGTACGTGCCACGTCCACGAGCACATAACAAGGACAAACTAGAGACCAAACCCTAGCTGTTCCTCTCTAGGCCTCACCTTTACAGGACCAGCTTATCATTTTAGGCCATTTAGCTGCAATGACACCAGGAATGTGACCCGTGGCCACGCGATCGCCCACATTCAGGTCTTCCCACTGTGAGCCTGGCCAGCCAGAGCAGCCTTGCAGGCTCTGATGCGGCTGCCTCAGGAGCCGATGCATGCTCCTGAGGGCACCTTCCCATCCCCAGGCCAGCCGTGTGGCTGCTGAGCCTGAGCGGGCACGAACGCACACACGCTGAGCTGGAGAGCACCGGCAGGATGAGGCCAAAGCCGATCCCTCCTCCATGGAAACCTCAGCAGCTGGTAGACATCGGGTGGTTTGTCATCAGTGGGCAGATCGCTGGGCTGAACTAGCCCCTGAGCCTACATTACGCGAGTCTGTAAGCCAAGAGGCAGTCGTTGCTATCAGTAACTATGTGATAGCAAGGGCGGGTATGCGTGTCCGCAGACAGAAGTGAACAGGCAGGGAAAGCTGTGCCCCGGTTCTGGGGGCCTTGTCGTCTTTCTTACTGTATTTCTCATGAAACACTAGGACTAAACAAGGAAACTGTTGTGGCACTAAGGTGGCTCTGTTGTAACTCTGACAGCACTGTTTCTGGCCATTTTGGGTGTAAGATGTGTAAAGAGGCAAAGCAAATAAATGCTTTTTTTTTTTTTCCAGGGTTTGGGCTTGAGCGTGTTTGAAACCCACGCCATGACTGGAGAGCCACAACCACAAAGTATAGCGTGGACATCAGAGCCTGCAAGCACGTTGCTCTTCAGCTCCAGGGCTATTTTTAAAGATCCTGACCTGGTTACGGACTTACAGAAACCTGGCAGGTGGGAAGAAGCAAATACAGGGACCTTCTCCATGATTCGAAAATAATTACTAGCTGTGGATGTAGTCACCTAACCTTATTATCCCCACCCACCCCGTGTTTGTCTTCTCCTCCAACCCTCTGAACGTGACACTGTCTTGCCTTAGCTTCAGTGCATTAGGAGGCTTTTCAGGGCCAGAAGTGTGGTCTGAGCACGGCCCAGGAGCTGTGGTGCCGTGGGGCAGCCGGGGGAGCCGATGCTCTTCCAGCAGAGGAGTAAAGGCTGCTCATTTATGCCAAGGAATTTCTGGCTGCAGGTGCCAGGTAATTCCTGGTATCACTGGCAGGCGATCCTCCTGGCTTTCACAGCAGCGCTTTAATTCAGCCCACCTATGCTCACACAAGGCTCCTGCGCAAGAACAACCCCGTGCAGAGCTTACATGGAGTTAGCTACCAGAAAGTTTCATATAGAGTGAAGTTAAAAAGCGACACCCCACTTTGTCTTAGAAAGCAACGGAGGAACCTCTCCTACGGTGAAGCACCTATAAGAAAAATGGTACTTTTTTACACCCAGGTTTATCACAGCGTTTGCTGCGCACGGATAAATGAAAAGAAAGCAGCCACTGACCGAACTGGGTTTCCCAATACATCACTATTTTAGCAGAGCTCATCTGCAAGGCACATGGCAAATGATTGTAAATAATTATGACTAAATTCTTCTTGTGAAATGTAAGAACCAGCATTTGTTTTCTGATGCATTAACCCAGCAGTTTTGTTTATACTCTTATAAAAGGACTAACAGGACAGATGCTCCCCTGCGGATGTCGGGGGGGTCAGTTTGGACCCACACCAAACTAGCAACAAGGGGAAGCCTGTGTGTGGGCATGCAGAGGGCAAATGCATACCACACAGTAGGAAATGGGGCTGCCAAGCCACGCACACTGTTAATCAGCATAAGGCGACGACGGAGAGGTTGGTATTGGGCAAGGATAAAAAGGTGAACAGAAAAAAATCCTCCATGCAGCATGGTCTAATCTCTGCACTATAAGCCAGCCTAAGAGGTACTAGTTTAGACATCACGGAAGTGCAGCATTGTTAAATAATTTGTATCATCTGCCACTGGGGACCCAGATGCATGTTAGGTGGCCATTTATCCATGTGCTTTCCCTATCCCAGAGTGTTGTGCAGAAGAGAGGTCACCTATCAGGATGCCACATCTTTGCACAGATCTGGGTTGCTTACCAGGGCTTCTGTACCTGCACTTGGGCCAAAGGAGAAGAGGGAAAGGGACCAATGGGTACCTGAGGTTCTCCTTGAGATCTTACCATATTCTGGGACTAAGCAAGAACTGAGTCAGTCTCCAGCCTAGGTCAGAGGAAATCTTCAGCATGTGTTGACGACTGAACCTGTGAAAGTGGCATAAATGGGGGCATTAGTGTCAGCCTCATTTTAGAAACCATCACCGCTGCGTATGTATCACACAGCTTTGAGTCTCTGCTTTAAGTAAACGAAAACCAAGGCAGCAATTATCCAGCCTTCCAGCTAACCTGGGGCTGCCGGCATGGGGTCTGTGGAGCACCACAGTGGAGAAGAGCTGTCGTACAGCAGTAATCCAGCAGGCCTGTCTAGACGTGCTTGATTTTAAGCTGCAACTTCTAGGCCAGATGGGTTTTTAACACATCATATTGGTCTCTGCCTTTGTGCCGTCTTGTAAGTAGCACTCAGTGCTGCTGCATCAAATAATTTGAGTCACAATCTTCTAAGCCTGAGGTATGGGGGGTAGGGGGCATGGGCAGAGAGAAAAGCTCTTTGAGAAGGTAGTCCCCCCAGTTTTAAGCATGTAACTTTACAAGTAACCCCCTGAGGGTTCTCCTCCAGCCAGAGGCAAAGGCTCTCCCGGAGAGCAATGCAGGGGAGCAACCGTCACGGATAACCACGCAGCCTGCCTTGGGGGTTCAGGCCGGGCAGGAGCAGTTGGTTTCCACGGCTGCAGGAGCCAGCAGAGTTCAGCCCCGTCATTGCAAGTTCTGCCTTAGAACAGAAGTGCTACAGTGTGGGTTTGCAGCAGGTACCAGCTGCTCTGTGAAGGGGCAGCAGTGCCTGCACGGAGAGAAGCGTTGCTAGCGCGGGTGGACCTGCCTGTTCCTGCCAACCAGGAATGTGCAGCCTTGCAGCCGCCATGCATGCTGGCTCAGCTCCTGTCTCTTTCTCTCGCTAGCGATGTGGCTGTGTCCTTGACCAGCTTTCCTGCCCAGTGAGCACAGCCTTCACAATGTTTTTTCCAAGCTGCCTATTACACCTCCGTCAGCTGCCAGCAGCAGGTGTCTCCAGGCTCTCCCATACCTGGATGTTCCTCTCCCTCCCCACTCCAAGCTTCAATTTAGAAAAAAGAAAAAAAAAAAAAAAAAAAGAAAAAGAAAAAAAAAAGGAAGGTATTTGCTGATGAAGGCTCTGGCAGCTGCTCACTGTACTCATCAAAGAAAAGGAAGTGTCAATTATTTCCTTGTACAAACTGTTTCTGTAATCAAAGCACCCTGCAGTTCAGCTGTGAATGCCGATTCCCTCCCAGCCGACACGCTGCCCATGGGAGCACCGAGCAGGAGGGCAGCTGGCTGCCCACACCCGCATCAGTTTCTGCTTCCAGGGACACTCGTACCTCTGTTTGCCTTGTGACATTCATCACTCCCTCACGGAGTGAGGACAGAGACGGGGCAGGCTGCTGCAGGCACGTTCACACTCGAGTCTACGCCATCGACTCAAAGCCCAGCAAGTTACCCACAAACAAGCACGAACACCTCCTGCCCCCATCCTCACAGCATCTTGCCAAACCTGGAGGCTGGGAGAGGGGGGAACGGAATCGTCTTTTTACAGGGAAGCATCCCTCCCATCCCCCCCATTTGCTGTGGTAAAGCTCTCGGCAGGCAAACAGGGAAAAAAATCACCCATGGCCTACCTGCAGCATCCCAGTGAAAGCTGGAGAGAGCTCTTCCCAAGGACCTCCCAGGCTCTGGGACTCTGTGGCTCACAGCCCCGCTCACAGGGGCTCAGACTGGGTGGCAACACGGGAAGCCATATGCAAACATGCCACCAGGGAACACATGCCAAGAAAAGAAGAAAGCATTTTTGTGCTGTGATTTTTTCCAGTGCTGGCAGTCATAATTTTGCAGTTTTGGGGTTTGTTTTTTTTTTTAAACACCGATAGATACAACATTTCCTGGAGAAGCTTCTCTTACCTCCTAAAACAATAAACATTACAAACTAGGAAACAGAGCTAAAAAATCAAGCAGATCTTTGCCCTTCATAAGCCATCTTCCATCTACCTCTCTTGTAACCTAGCCTTAAGACTGTCTTCACCAAAACCTAAACCATATTCCTTTTTTCAGTTACAGTTACATTCCTGAAAGCAACGAAGGTGTTTAAAACTATCTATTTTAATGACACTACCCAAAAAGTCCATTAACTGTAGCAAACCAAGCGCATCAGAAACCCCCACCGAACCACCTGGCGAGAGCGCCCAGTACCACGGGCGGGCTGAGACGCCAGCTCCCAGCCACCGCACACCAGCACAGCCCCTGCAGCCCTGCAGCAGCTGATGCTCTCATCCATCACTTCTGTTTTGTTCATCTCAGCATGCTGTCCTCCCCTCCAGATTTTGTACAGAAAAATGCAAAGAACACAGAAACACAGTTTAGCTTGCTGACATAATGCCCATATTTAATCTTTTAAAACAAGAACAAAATCAAGAATAAAATCAAGAATAAAAATTTCATTTAAGTCATACAGTACACTAATCTTTCAGCGATGACCCAGTCTACAGTACTCAAATGTCTGGCATGAAGTCTATTATCTCAGCGTTTAACAAGTGTATAACCAGTGACACAGTAAAAGAAGAGCTCACAATACACAGCTAACACAATGAGTTCAGATTTTCTTCCAAGAGTCCAGCTAGGGTTTGTAATACGTGGGTCACTTTTGAACCGTACTTTAATCAACTTTTTTGTTCAGTCAATCCGTTTGGGGCTTTTTTTTTCTGTTATATGAGTTTTTCCATTATGTACAGGAAGATTATTTCAAATGAAATTGCACAAGTTACAATATCTATCTATAGGCATACATGGTCAATCTAACTAAAAATTTAATAAGCAGTAATTACTCAGTCCTGGTTATACATTCCTAAAGGCTTAATAATACAGTTTTAAGAAGGAAAAAAAAAAATAAAAATCAAACCAAACCAAAACACAACAAAACACAGTTGTAGGGTGGCAATCTCTGCAAGAAGCCTCCTTCCCTTCCAAAACAACCAAGGGTTAACTGTACTTTCCACATTTGAAATGGGGTCTACAAAGAAGTCATTCCAGCCCCTAAATAATACAAAACGTGACTGTGTCCTTTCTAAAGTCTGAATGGTTCAATGCATAATTCAGTGAAGCTCTCAAACAAATAATACTGGTAGGATGCAGACTGTTAACAGAAATTAGGACAATATGCCCCGACAGCACATTTGGATGGCAAAACTGTACGTTAAGGGGCCATTATCCAGTGGTTAAAGTAGCTCAAAGCAGGAGGACAGCTCTCCCTGCAGCAGCTGTGGAGGAAAGGGTGGGCTCTTCTGCTCCTCAACCAAGGCTAAAGGTGAATTTTCCCCAGCTCTTACTCAAGCATCTGCCCCCTTCTGCTCCTGGCCCCCCGGCCAGCACTCCCTACCGCTTTCCGAGGGGAAATTCCCAGCGCCGAGGTGACCGGAGCTGTGGCAGGGTGCAAGCCTCCCCTGCCCTGCCCAGCTGGCAGTGCTCAGGGGCAGGCACCAGGGCTCCGTCCGCTCACTGCTGCGCCAGAGCCATGGCTGCACGGCCAGGAGCAGCGATGCGGCCCGGTGGCTTTCTGGCTCCTCAGCTACCGCGTACAGCTAAATGCGGTAACAAACGGAGTCAGCGCTAGAGACTCAGAGGGCTACCTCCCAGGAAAGCTAACTAAACACAAGGGTAATGGAGCATCTTCTTCCCACATAAGCAAAACATAAACATAACTAACTAACAAAACTGCTTTGACTTTTTTTATCTCTCTTTTCTGATGCCAGGCCCTGCTACAAATGGAGAAAACCCATAGAAAGCTGCTTTTCTAGATGGAAAAGCAGCAGAATCTTAAGCCTTAAGGATCTGCTTTGTAATTTGCTACTGGCATAAACAACAAAAAATGTCCCATTTGTTTGGTTTTTGTGGTGTTGTTTTTTTAAGAAAAAAAATCCAGACCATCCAGTGCACCTTCTCTGCGCATACACACACACGCACATGCACCGATGGAGAGCTCCAGAAGAACAGGCATGGGAACCACAAAGCCCAAATTGTGAAAAGACATGGGGAATCTCACATTTCTGTTTTCAATTCTCATTTAGCAATGAAGCAGCGAGATGATGTATTGCAAGAAATAAACTGTCACAGAACACACATACACCCAAACGCAACCATGGATACATTTTTCCCATTATTTTTCTTTTTCCTGATAGATGCTGTTATTTATCAGATAGTTTCTTTCTGGCTGTGCTGAAGTTTCTGAAGAGCATCTGGTGCTTCTTTAACCTTTACCAGAACGTAAGAACCTCAGTGGCAGCAGACAATCAATTCTATTAGTGCCACAACCAACCATGTCCACCTGAGATTCTCTACGAACCCCTTCTAGAAGTTGAATCTGACCCTGCCCCTTTGGTGCCACTCTGGTGGGGTTTTTAAATTAACAAACACAGCATATTAATGCAAATTTGATGTTTTCTAAAAATTAGAAATGCTCATATAATTAGTTCAGCAATATGCAAAGTGCATCTATTTGGTTCTTTCCATAGATCACCTTCTCTTGTAAGTTTAAATTCCTTCACAGTTTAAAATATTGTGAAGAAATTATATGTATACTTTATGTATAGAACTATTTATATACATACACATATATACACACAACTCTGTACTTTATATAGCCATAAACACTCATTACTTAACTATTTATATTATATACACATGGCATGAACACACGCTCAGTGAAGAGTTGGTGCAAGCTGAAATCATTCCATTGGGTTTAATGGAATAACAACAGTGAAACCATGAGTGAGTTATCAAGAGACACAGACATACATCTATTAGATACGTGAAAGACCAATTAAATCAGCTCTTCCATTTTCCCATTAGCACAGGATTGTTCCCACCCCATTCCATGCTCCATATGCATATACACAGCTATTTTGTGTTCCGTTTACATGAGAGGGCAGCAGTGGTTCTTTTTCCTAAATGAAGGAACAGTCCATATTTATTCAGGCTCATCACAACCTCTTCTGCAGCAGTGCAGCACAGCTGGGTCTGGAGGTCTTGGAGGACTCCAAACACTGTGCTGCCGTTAGCTGAAAGCACCTGCTGAAGCGTTATTGCATGGTTATGGAACAGCTATCAATTGTTCACAGTCTGTGAACTCTCTCTCTCTCCAACAAGTGGTACAACTGTATAAATACATATTTTAGCACAAAACAGTTTAACACCAGGCAAGTCCAAGTCCAAATGAGATCTAAAGGCCTATGGGTGAACTTTAAAGGCCAAGAGTTCTTCAGAGTGCATGTTGTTTAAGGAACGCAAGTCAGGTAATTTCAAAAGAAGTTTTGTGAAAATAGAGGCTTCATTTGGGTGATTTTTCATGATTAAGGTCCTTAATGCACGGATTAGTGTTTCCTGAAGTGCCTCCACAGAATTGACATTTTCTATTCCGGAGCGATCTAAAGATAAGGGTGGGGGACATGACAAAACACACAAACAGAACAAAAGAACGAGAGGGGTAGGGAGGGGGGGAGAAGAAAGAAAAAAAAAAAAAAGAAAAAAAAAGCTGAACAGATGTACTTTGCAACATAAAGCCGCTAGAAAAATCACTCATTGATGTAACAAGCACAAGAAAAATTAAAATATTTATGCTAGAAATTTCAAACCCACATATCAAAAGTCTTTCAAACATTATTTAGCATCAGCTTTGCAAAGTGTTAAGCTCGTGCCAAACTGGCAGCATTCAAACACCTTTTCTGTAATCACTTACCCACGTTTCCAGAAAAGGACAGGTTGAAGCACACACTTAAGTATTTTGCTGAATCACAACTTGCAACACAAGGAGAGAGATAGGGCACACAGAAATAAGAATTTCAAACATTTCTCAAGGCTGGACACAGAACCCTAAACTTAAACTGGAGGTTCATGTTTGAGGAGGAAATCCCACTCCGGGCCAGCCACACTTGTATCTGCACAGTGGGAGCCCCAGGGGCTAAGGGAGTATAAGCCCTGACACGACTGAGCACTATTTCTGAGCGTGTTCTGAAGCACTTACAAAATGAAACACAATGCACCCAAAAATTCCCAACTGAGGAAGAGAAGCAGAATTTCAACATCAAGAAAAATATTATGCTTTGACATACCGCATTCGCCCCACACCCGGAAGCATCTCTTTCAAGAGAGCTGTATTTAAGAACATTCCTGTTGTCCTTAGGTGGAACATAAGCAAGCAGCTTAAAAGGATGAATTTTTAAGCACAACATCTCACCTAATAACCATGCACAGTAGCTGGTTTTTTCCAAGCTGTAGCCTCTCTTCTTAAACACTATGTAAATTCAGCAGGGCACATACATACACGAGTGACGGACACGAACAGAAATGTGCTTTGATGTGTGCATGTACTTAAGCACTTTGCAGAACTGGGACACGGAATGACAACAGCTTTCTGGAGTAACACTGAGTCACATCACAGAGTCAGAGGGGGAATCCGTCCCTTATGCTGCCAGTGTCAATCCAATTTGACTTCTCAGGTGAAAAGCCTAGGAAGTCCTCCTGGACTGTTCAGTGCAGTTCCCTACTGCTATGGGGCAAAATTATGACATAATTCACTTAAGGATCCATTTTGAAGCAGTTAACGTGTTTAGTTCCTTTAGATTGTTCCAGAACCACCTCCTCTAACGATCGGGAACTTCGATTAATATCAAATTATGTTTATTAGCACATACTCCAGTCTTCTGTGAAGATTGTCCATTAGGTTTGATAGCTGTTCTCCAAGATGGCACAAGTGAAGAGATGCCTCCCCACCTTTATTTGTGAAGATATCTATCTCACTTGCCCTCCTGCTTTACAGAGCCTTTAGGTTTGCTCTATCCTGAGCAGGGATGATGACATTTGCACAGAATATGCCAGCTGAGGTTTCTCAAGAGCTCTGTACAATACTGCCTTGCCTCTGAAGGCAGAAGAATGCAGTCCAGTCTTCCCTGGCTGCCTCGGGTGAGTTACTGGAGTCTCTTCTCTTGGATTAGTCCAAGTCTTTCCCCTCTTAGTCTACTTCCAGTTGCTTCCAGTGGCCAGCAGTTTTTGCTAGTACTACCCCAATAAGACAGAATAATAGCGGGTGTGTATTTTATATTCTTCTACAAAACATCACCTTCAGTTAAGTCTTCACTTGGTCTCTATAGACCTGCACGAACCACATTCATACAGCTTTGCTTCCACCTTGCTTCTTCCTTCATCAGTGCCTATGACCCATCTTGCCACCATCCCTCCATCTTCAACACATCCAGCTAACCGAAGCCAGAGGTGAAACATTCTTTTACTTTGTGAATGTAATTCCTCAGCACCACCAGAAACACTCCCACATTCTCACTGTATAGCCCTGCTTTTTCTTTCTTTGCCATATGACACCACAACAAGATGTACACAGTTACACTCATTCCTTGCTACTACCCCTGCACATTCTAAACATCCCTCCTAAGAATGGTTATTTGTCCAGTGTTATGTGGAATTGTTTCTGACAAGTGTTCCCCCACTAGCACTGTTTAGAGACAAATACTGCTTTTCTTTTTCCACAGGCGTTTTTAAATTTTAAGCAACTGAAAGTCCTTTAAAAAGATTCTTAACTAGTGCAGCATGGTATTTTATATTCTGGATCACTTCATTAGGATTCAGTAGTCACACACTGTGGTGTCTGCTTCTGGAACCGATGTAAATCTTCACTACTCCTTCCTTTCAGTCTCCTCTTCAATAGCATTCATTCCAAGGTGAAGAAGTCTTAATGGCCTTGTTCTTCCACCTTCACTTCTTCCAGTTAGGGCATCTTTTGCCTTTGTCTGCATCTCCACTCTCTCAGATGGTGTTCCTCAACTCTTCCTCCTTCTCTAACTGAGTTCCGCTTCCACCTGGGAAATGACTCTCTGGGTCACACTCCTCCTTGAGGGGTGGGGTGCAGGTGATCTGCTTCCAAGATCTGTTAATCAACAGGCAGCCACAATCCTTCAGTTCTGCAGGCACCTTCGCTTCCTGGCAAGCCCTTACACTGCAAGCATCTTCCCCAGGAGCTCTGCTGGGGGTCCTTCTGTTCTTCTTGGGTACCGCTCAAGCGTGAAGCTTGCTGGCTTACTTGTGCAAGTAACAGCTGCAGTATTTCAGTTCAGTTGCAAGTTACAGAGTGAAGTTCATCTGAAAATTGCTGGACTTACAGTGACCGCCAAGGTTACTGTTGTGTCTGGAACACAGTACAAATGCAACTTTGGGCCCAAACGTTAAAAGATTTATGAAATTGCACTTTATAAAACCCTAGAAGTATTTTGTGAAGATGTCCGGGAAGGCTGTGATCAGATGCAGATCAGATCACATGGTAGCAAAGACAGGTAGCAATAATGTCCAAAGCTATGATCTGAAAAATCCTCAGCAGCTCCAAGTCTGAATACCAAACACTTCTCTTTTTGTCCTGTTGCATGGCTCTGACACTACGTGCTGTACAGTTACATACCATCCCCAGGGCTAAGCCCTACTGGGAGCTAGCAACAGCACGGAGCAGCACCTAAAAGGCTGGGGAGGGGGGGAGGCGGTGGCATTGTGCTAGAAGCACATTTAACAAAACAGATACAGCCACTAACATTCAAAACAGGTGGCACAGACTGTGATATTCTAGGGCCCAAGAGCTGAGCGAGAAAGCAAGGAGAGCGGCTGTAGCCTAGTTATGACTGCACAAGGAAGAGGCCTGGTTCTCAGTCCTTATTTTAACGGTTATCTACAGTTCTCATCAATTTAGTTTTTGAAAGATAAAATTTGTAGAACTGAGTCTGGAAAAGCAACTAAAATCCCAGGTTTCTCTCTGCTACCTGAAAATTTTCACTAACAGACTGCAGTGCCATGCTTCCTTCATGCTGCCATTTGTTCTGGCTTTTGAAGCTGGCAGTCTCTGTACCACCCTCTGCTCATTACCACTGCTTGCCAGCCGAAGAGGCTACCTACAGCTGCCCCATCACATTTCAGTAAGGCCATGCACAAAGCCATTAGACTGAACTGTCCTACCTTGTTTACAGAGGCTTCACCTCCCTGGTAAGAAAGATGTAGGTCTAAACCACTTATGTGGAAGAGATGCACTGGTTCAAGAAGTGAGTGGCCCCCAAATGCCGGCTTGTTGTATAAGCAGGCACTGCTAGCATTTGTGCTAGCCACCTTTAGAGAGCTCCTTACCCAGCAAGCAGGGATTCTGCATCTTGTATTCCAGGCATTATATGCAGAGCTAATGTGCCTAATTTGAGGCTTTAGATAATACTACAGAAGTAGGTGCTTAATCCTTCTTTGAATCTGGGCCAGGGTGTTCTGTGTATCCAGGGACTGAAACAAGATACGAGGCTGGTGAAGATGTTAGTGGATTGGCAGACCTTTAGCAGTAAGAAGTCACGATGCAGATGAATAGGGCTTTCTTGCTGACATAGGCAGAGATCAAACTGTTGGATTTAGACTTGAGTAAGACACGCAACAGACTTCAATGACAATACTTGGAAGTAAAAATACCACCTTATCCCAAGACTTAGGCTGTGCAAATCAGGAGTAATTTCATTGATGCTGTCCTGTGAAACTTAGATGAGTCAGACAAACAGCTTCTAAACAGCTATTGGGCAGCTATGAGATATATTTTTGCATTCTATAGAAAGTAGTAGGAAAATAAAAACCATTGTCACATTTTTCCAAAAGGCGGCATTAGAAAAAGCAGGTATGTAAAACAAGTAAATTACAGGCTGCTAGTAGCTTAAGACCTACTAAATTGCACTTCGACACGAAATAATAGGGTATACATTTTACAGAAATCTTTTCGTACAGAGCTATATTCAAACTTTGGCAAAGCTGCAAGTTAACTTTCTGTTCTTACCGGCAGATACCAGGACAACCGCTGTAAACAAACTCATTTCCTCATCACTAAGTTGCAGGGCATTTAGTTTCTCACTAAATTCAAACATTGAGTTGAGCAGATCACCAGCTCCCATTGAATGCAAGTCGTCCACACTGTACTTCTTTCCACTCAGGAAGGTGACGGTACGTTCCTTTGCATCAAACAAAGATGCAAACCGTACCATTAAAACCTGGTGAAAGAAAACAAAACAAAACCAAACCAGGTTAATATAGGTGGATTTCTAGAAAGGCCAAAGAAACAAGTTAACCCTTTTAATGTCATTCAAACTGTCTCATTAACCACTGCACAAACATTCTATACAGAAACTGTCAGCATGCTACCGAGCTGTAAAAATCAGTGCAAGCTCTGGCCCAGTAGCTGGAGAAACAAACAAGTGAAAAAGGTAGTGAGTGGATGCAGGGGAGGGGCTACCGCACATGAAAAGGAAGAAAATTAAAATTTAAGCCTCAGACAGCCTGAGCCACAAAGACAATGCCATTCATAAATATGCCAGTAAGACAACTTGTTTAAGCCACTGAACAGCCAAAGGCATACAGAGCATTAAAAGAAACGTTTTCTTGGCCGCACTTGCGAAGAGCAAAAAGAAGGTATTGAACCAGATTCTCACTTGGCATCAACTGGAGCAGCTCCATTGGAACAATGCGGACTTACGCCACCTGATGATGCGGCCCTTTAGGCATTCCCTGGGAAAGTACCATGCCACATCTCTATACCCACAGGAATGTTAATGAGCTCTGGTAGAAAGGAGCCACGTGTACAGCCTCCAAAAGGCTAGAGAAGCAGGGCTTGGAACCACACCTGGTCTGTAGCTGCAGCTGGGAATACCCCTTTGGTATAAGCACCTGGGCTGGAGCAGTTGACATGTACTGAACTTACCCCTCTGGGCTGAAATTTCTCCTGTGGCTTCTCAGTCGTACTGTGAAATGTTTCCCTCTGGAATGGCTTGTAAAGTTTCATTTGCTCATGTTCAACAACCTGATTTACATTTTCAAGGTTTAAGTTGCACAGAACAGCCTTCTTATTTGGAGAAAATTAACCAACTGGCATTGGTTAGAACTTCAGACTTGCTGTAATCTCTTCGTGTGACAGTCAGCTCTTCCCACTTACCCTACATAACTCCATTAATTTAAATGTTTACTACAGATGAGAGGAGAACCAGATTTTCTGCAAAGACTAGTGCCTTTGACAAGCTTAATAAAGGAGGGTTCAAGAAAAAAAATGAAAACGTTTGAGAATTCAAACACCACTCATGCATGTTACAATGACTTGCTTGTAAGTTTTAACAGCCAAATGGCACGCAGCGATCTCGATGGACACATGAGCACTATGTATTATTCACCTTTGTCAGCCAAGCTGTATGCCCTTTCACTACATCTACAGAGTGCAGAAACCTAGGTGCAGAAGCCCTCAGAACACAACAAAAAGAGAAAGGGCAGACACACAAAGCTGAACTCATGCATTAGCACAGACCCACCAGGTACTCAACAACCTTTCACTTCAAAATAGCATTCCCCTTACAGAACTGGGCTTTAGAAACATGAACTTACATAACGAACAACCAGTATGAATGCTGGTATTCAAAACTGAAGCCCATGAAGCTGTGTTGACTTATGCTAAGGTAAAGACCTTGCCTATAGATTTCAACGTCACCATTCTAACCCATGGAAGAACAGTTTAGACTATGGCATAGCACATGACTGATTCATCCCATTTCACTTCAAGCCAGACTCCTATTTGTGCATGCTGAGGATATACCTGATCAACCCTGCCACCCGATCAGAGCAATAGAAACACATAAAAACCTCCACAGAGGCAACCGCTTGCTCACTTCCCTACCACCTGCACCCAAATAACCAAGTTCGTGAGTCTGTGGAGAGACTGAGCCACTACCCCAACGAATCCAAGGGCTTTGTTAGCTCTACCATCAACTATATTTGGACTGGGGGCTTGTGGAGGTGGGGAAGGACCTGCTCAAATCCAGGAGTTCTTTATTTTAGGCTCACTGCTGTTTCTGAGCTGGCTCCCATAAAAGCCACGTAAATGCCACCACAATATACCGAGCGCCCCAATACTCCCAGTTCCAAGAAGACTTTTTACCTCACATGAGTGTGAATATATAGAGCTATGCTGCTGCTTCACCAACATTGTCTCCATGCATCTTCTTACCCCCAGACAAGCACTCCTTCAATATGAGCTGCTGGTAAGCACAGTTTCAAGACAGCCACACACTGGTGCCCAAGGGAGCCGTAACAGGCTCGGAGGTAGTACTTTTACCGAGGTTCTTCTATTAACAGGTGGATGTTGGGATATCCTAATTCAGTTATCCAGAAGACAGAAATGACCTTGTATACATCAGCTTTTCAAGATGCTTTTGCCTCTATTGCAATCATTTCATTAATACTACTGGGGGGGGGGGGGTGTCCCCCCACTGCTCTCCAACATTTTTTATTGGTTCTTTTCTGTTATTAAAATGCCACACAGGCCTTTAACTACAGGTAGAAGCTCACTAACCCAAATCATTAATGTTTCTTATTTATAAGTGAATAGGGATAAGCACGCAGCCACACATTATTATTGATTTCCCTGGATATAGAAACCTCCTTATCAGCAGTGCTTGTAACTGGCAAAAAGGCATACCAACAAAGCTTGAGAAAAGCCTGAAGTGAAGAAAGGCCAAGCCAAAACATTTTACTTGCAAAACATGAATGTCTGGCTTTACATTATAGGAACAGTTCAAGGTGGTTTTTCCACTCTCCTTGAGGGCACTGGACAGTATACCACTTTGCAGAGGAAGGAACCAACATTTTTGTGTAATGTGAACAGCAATGTAAGAGGCTGTAGCTAAAGAAGTGAAAATACAGCCCTTAAGTTACCAAAGTTGTAGATGAATATCAAAAGGTCAAGAATAACAGCAAAAAAAATACATGACAGCAAAATGGAAGAAACAAAGAAAACTGTCATGCTCCAGACACCAAGTCTTCCAGTACAACTTGTGCCTTTCAACCCAACAATTACACATTTTAGAACCAGGCTGTATAAATGCAGATAAAAGACCCGAAACATTACACAAGACATGTCAGGTAAATATGAAATCCAGCACCCTCTTCAATAAGAATAAATCAAACAAGAGCAAAAGTATTGCCAACCCTGCCCTCCCCAGAAAAGCACAGTAACATTGAATACTTGAGACTTCAGCTCCTCTGGCCTTCTATGTTTAAACTTCACACTTGAATACTTTTAAAATGTGCATGGTCTCCAATAGAGATACAAGAGTCTGGAAGAGCGACTGAAACCTTAAGTAAAGGTCCCCTCTGGTGAAGGTCACTAACAGCACCAAGCTCTCCGGTATCATTTCCAAATTAACACCACTAATCCACATGTGTGTCATGACTGCAAGTGGACCATCAGGGCCCGGTGGGCTTCATCTACAGTACATCAGGCTGCAGCTGGCACACGGTATCTACAGAGCTGCAGCAGCACGGCTAGTTATCAGTGTCACTGCATTGGAGATAGAGACTTCAGCAACCTGCAGCTGCCACCAAAGGCTAGTGGTGACTGGTCGGGATGGATGCTCTGGCTTTGGCAGAAGGACATACAGAGCAATAAACACATTCCTCTACAAAACTGGTACGTCAATAGACAGCTTTCTAAATTACCCACCTTTCTGGATGCAGTATGCTTCTTTCCAGGCTAAGCAAAGGTAGCTATCACAGTACCCGCTGCTACACGAAACCAAGAAACTCCTTAAGAGTTATTTATTAATGCTCAGGGAAGAGGGAAGGGTAGACTGGCTTAGCACTTTTGAGCTGGCTGTACAAGGGACAGCTCAACAAGATCTGACCAAACAGAAGCACTGGACACCATCAGCTTAAGGAAAGCTTAGAGCTAGCATACATGAACAAGCTGGTTTTGCCTGCTATAACCCAGTTTGTTTATTTTTGTTCTTAAGGGGGTCAGACTGATGCAAAGCTTGTCAGGTCCACAATATACACACAGAGGTCTCACCTCAAAGGTCCCAGCCTTCAGAAGATTAACCTGGTCATGTTGGGAGAGATCTCGGAAACCTGGGATGCGCTTGGCAAACTCCACCACTTCCTTCACCGCAGGGGTAAAACTCAGGGAAAACTCTTCCCAGACTTCATGGCCAGACTTGTTTGGGTCCACATGGGGAGTCTTACTCATTGGGCAGACCTGATGTTTACAAAACATACACAAAAAATAACTCTTAAAGACACCCTTCCAAATACTGACAAATACTTCAAAGAACCATGTTTATTCTTCAAGAAAACTTTGCAATAATGATGCACAGAGGAAAAAAAAAAAAAAAAGAATCAGTATTCCTCAGTCAATTCCCAAAGCAACTGGATTTTCCCCCTTCCCTTTAAAACAAAAAACCAGCAAAAAATCCATGGCAATCCATCAGTAATCTGTTTCTAGATTTGCTGACCTTGGAGACTCCAACACTGTTTACAACAAAAGACTTGAGAGAACCCAGGTTATGCTATTCTTCCTTGATCTCAACTCATGCCTGACAACTGGATTTCTCTTGTGTTACCCCTGTAATTTCACAATTAATCATGATTTCACAATCAATCAATTTTAATTCCACAGTCACTTCTACATTAATTCTCATAGATCTTCCTTGCTTTGCAGGCAACTAAAGTGATTCAGTCAAGGTGACAAAGGTACTAACGTCAGAGCAAGGGGCCAAGCCTTGGTTTCCTGAGCCACACATTTACACCCTCATTACTGGGACAACCTTCCTCTCCTATGTGTTTGCTTTTATTTGTATCACTGAAGAAGGACCACCAAGGAACTGGTATTCCAATTTTGCTCAGTCACAAGATGACAAAATGCTCTTTTTTATACAAACATGCAGCAATTTTTTACAGGAACATCTGAATCCACTACAATGAGATCAGACTTATCAGTCAAGGCAGACTGCCAGTGAATTCCTTTTGTAAAACCCAACCAGACACTCTTGAGATACTTTCAGTTCTGCTTTCTAAAATTTACATCTTTTAATGACATTTAAACCTTTTAATATTCACTTCAGCTGTCATCACCAAGGACAAGAATTCCTTTAAGTATTCCTCACAAGTATACTAAATAGTGCAGGTAATCCTGCGTAACGTCAGCAAAGCAAAGAGAAAACAGTGAAATGAATTAGTAATTCCTCAGAGCTATGTTGCTTTTGCAGAGCAACTTGAATCTGATAATTGCCTAGGAATTCTCTGTGTGGAAGGTCCCAAGATTACAAGAATATCTTCAAGAATTACATTACAAGAATATATTATACAGGTACATATATACATGCATGCATGCGTGTGTGTGTGTACTTGGCAACAGCCAGGGAAAACAAGGTGGAGGCAGATACAAATTTCTATGGGTTCCCCCCCCCCCCCGCCCCAAATCCCAGTTTGTAACTGGGCAGTCAATATGCAGAAAGGTCTCCCCTTTCTCTCTCCCCATCAGACAAGGAATGGAATTGTAGATTTCTTGGTTCAGCTGTGAATCACATCACCATTTGGGTGTCTGAGGACAACACCCAAAACCAAATGATTGCATGTGGGGTAGAGGAGGACCCTTTCCATAAACTGAAAATCATGACATATTTTGGCAAAAGGAAATGTTTAGGCACACAACTAGAAGCATGGCAGAAACCAATCACTGCTCTATCTATGATATTGCAACAGTTCACATATGCATTGTTAAAAATACAGCACTCCAAAAAATAAGGAATCTCTGGTTCAGCACCCCACTCTAAACGGGACACAGCACCTCAACTTCTCATCCTAGATTGTTTACCCTAAACCCCCAGCACTGAGTCCCAAAGGGAAACTGCCACTTTCCCCCCACTGTGTATTATGTCCAAGCTGTCTTGAGAGACCTCTTCCCAAGATCATAGGATCACAGAGTATCTCAAGTTGGAAGAGACCCATAAGGACCCATCACTCCCTGGTCCTTGCAGGACTATCTAAAACAAAACCGTACGACCAAAAGCATCATCCAGACACTCCTTGAATGCTGATAGCCACTAGCTCTCTTTAGAGGAACTTCTTCAGGAATGACCTGTTCTGCTTTTCTGGTTGGGGGGTATTGACAAAAAAAACCAAACCCCTGAACATCTGTCTCCACACTGCTTCAGAGCCTAGTGACATTCCCTTATGGCTACCGACTCATTTTAGTCAGATCCTGATCTCATTGACTTCTCGGGAGTGCCAAGAATCTGTTGTAGTGACTTCACATACTTTCCCTGCAAGGAATAAAGGTTGGGAGTTACTACTATTTGTCATGGTATAGTGCCCAGAGTCTGCAATTAAGGTCAGAGCCTGCTAGGGATGGCATGGTTCACATATGCAGTAGCTGAAGGAGGAGGGAGAAAAAAAACAAACCCCAAACAAAAAAAAATTTAAAAAAAAAAAATCCAGCATCAAAATAAATAGCCTTCATGTGGATACTTTCAGGGGTCTTCAAGAACCTATGAAGAATCTGTACAAACTATGAGGAAGAAAAACACCAGCAGCTCCAAGTACACCAGAAAGGTCAGAGGCTTGTGCTTCTCGACAGGAGCACAGGATGAGAATGAGGATGTTATGTTCTCTCATCCCAGGCGGTTCCAGTGATAAAGAGAAGGACAATCTATTTTAAGGGGCTTACAGAACCGGTTGCCTGAATGGCAG
Organism: Falco biarmicus; assembly: GCF_023638135.1. Classification (NCBI taxonomy): domain Eukaryota; kingdom Metazoa; phylum Chordata; class Aves; order Falconiformes; family Falconidae; genus Falco; species Falco biarmicus. Next base: position 8,192,971 of record NC_079291.1, on the reverse strand, counting down.
AGGAACAGCAGGTGCAAGGCAAATGGGAGGGACCTGTTAAGGGGAAAAAAAAAAAAAAAGAAAACAAAAAAACCCAACCACAAACCAACCCAACCCAGAACCCACATGCAAGAAAACAGGAAGCATCCTTTTTAAGAATTCAGTGAGAAAATGCTCTAGCAAAGTCATCCAAGTTACCAAGAAGTGTGTTTAGAGCCTCACTTGTGTAAGTACTACAGAAAAGACCTTGAACTTCTCTCAAGTGGTTTAGCTGTGCATCTTCCTCCTGCCTCTGTTCCAATCTGAACACGTTCTAGGGGAGAAGGATGCATAGCCTGGGGGTGCCATTGAGCCTGTATTTTACATTGCCTGTAACAGAACCACCCTATCCCCATAAAAACCAAACAAAACAAAAACAAAAAACAAAACAAAGCTTACCCAGCAAGACAGGTTTTAGAACACACTAATAAGGCATGCAGACTGGTTTAAAATCCTAGCCCTGAGGTGCCACCCCAGACATTTGCTCTAAATACCTTTAAGGAAAATACAGCATATCCAACTGTGTAGTCTATTTTAAAGTGAAGTCTTCAAGAGGATTGAGTAAAGAAAGGAATTTATAAACTCCTAACATCTATTTTCTTTTTTAACTCAAGCCAGTTAAAAAGCCCGTGAGTTTGTTCTCTTCAACCAATGTTCTTTGACACTAGCCTACTTTGTTTACTAAATACCAAGCCAAGAAACTCCATCACTTACACGATTTCAAATCCTCAGCGCAACCTGAGCCACTATTCTCCTTCATCACGACCCGTGCTATCAAACTTGTGTCACTATTTTAAGTTTCAGCGTTGCGCCAACTGTGTGCAGCTTCACTGACTAAAGAGGCACAGCTGGATCACACCCATCACTAAGACTTTCACCAAGTAAAATTAAACAATGAATATCAATATACCAGATGCATTCTTCCTCCAGTGCTGCAAGAATAAGTGGCATTCTTGTTTGGAGAAAAGCCGTCTTCTGGGATCCTATCACACAGCTGCTGAGTATAACCACTCGTGAAGTTCATACAGTGGCCGTTTGTAAAACACATGGTGTGCCCACTTGGATAATGCACTGCGCTTCTCCCTTTGTACTGTCCACCAGCAAGGTGCTGCTCACTTTCAGGGTACTGAGGACCACCGAGCCCACTAACACAGTGCTCGCTGCTCAAGATGTACTGCTCAGTGTTCTTTGACACTCTCTCCCCAGTCTGGGACTGCATCATCTCTGCTGGGTTTTGGGACTGTTCTTGGTTGTACATGAAAGTGTCTTTGTGGGCCCTAGTGACCATACCAATCACTTCTTCCTTAGCCATGTCAGTGCCAGGAGGGGGAGAAGGGCTTTTGATGGTCTCCCGCTCTTGTTTGGGCTTGGAGGAAAGGTCTTCTTGAGGTGCTTGATCTTGAAGTTCTGTTAATGCTTCATTGGGTAAGTGACCGCTGAACTGACTGTTCATCATAGTTTTCATGGCACTCTGCATTTCAATCAGCATCCTCTGTTTTTCACGTTTGGGAATGCGACCAAATCGAACAGCTACCAAGGTGGAGAAATGAAAAGCGGTGGGAAGAAAAAGAAAAACAGTCAATCCTGAAAGCGGTCGCACGCGCACACACACAGAATACACATTGCTACCAAAAATCTTGCCTTTTAACAGAATACTAATGCTCTCACCAATACTACAGCAGGGGTATTACAGTGAAATCAAGGAACAAACTGGGCATAGGATAGGCGTGAGATATGAAACGTATGCTGTTGTTCACAGTACACAGTCTCTAAAGCCTTTTCCCCTTCTGCTACAAACCTGGCCATGGACTATACCAGGGGTCCTCACATTTTTTAACCAGGGGGCCGGCACGTGGATGCAGTGGCAGGCAGTCATCTGCGGCTGCTTGGTTTCCCCCCCCAACCCCCGGCAGAGGCGGGGGGGGGGGGGGGGGGGGGGGGGGGCGGGGGCGTCTGTCAATACCTGGGGCTGGATTGAGGACCCTGGGGGGCCGTATCCAGCCTGCGGGCCGTAGTTTGAGGACCCCTGGACTATACACACAGGTGAATTAGTTAATTGTCGGGTTTTAAGATTGGATCAATTAAATCAGTTCAACTTTGTGAACTGACAATTAGCTGAATATAAACATGGTTCATATCATACTTGAATAGAAGTCCTACACAACAGCTCCTCATGGACCTATTATATAACCTGGCAAAACGGTTAAGAGAATCAATGCTGAATGCAGCTTACCTTGGCAAATTTTCCTGATAACTTTGCCTCGACAAGGACATTTTCTGCTGGCAAAGGGATGGGCATCATTGCGGCTGTAGCGCTTCTGATCCTGTCCTAGGGAATCTACAACTACCTCTACTACCCTGTTCAACCACAGCCTTACAAGGGCTTATAACCAGTTTCGACTGATGTAATTACGTTCATGCAGTAGCCCATCATTAATGTAACTAAGTCTGTTTCATTAAAGCAGGTGTAACCTTATGCACAAACAAGCGCCTAGGGGATGAAATAACTCCTATGCATGACAAGAACTCGGAACAATTATTTAAAATAAGTTTTAACACTCCACCCACTAAATTATTAACAGCCCCGGATTCCTAGTTATTGTGAAATAAACACCCAGAGAAAATTAAAAAGTGAAACAGAAGGAAGAGTTCTGGTTTGTGACAGTAAGTCGCAGCAGACTGATGAACTATACCTTCAGCATTACATTTTTAAAAAGTCACCAAGGAGTGGACAGCCAGCAAGGTGGACAGAGACACAGCTCAACATTACCCTTTCCTCCCTGCCTTCCCTCTCCTTCCAAGAAAAGAAAAGGAGGCAGATATATCCTCACCCCATGCACCCAAACCTAACTGTTTACGCTCTATAATGATTAGTCTAAGGCTATCGGCTTGAGCAGAATTCCATTTCATTGAAAAAGCAACAGTTACAAAACAAAGGAGAAGAGTTTTGTTCCGATTCATGCAGGATACAGCTATAAATATTAACTCATTAAAACAAAACTGAGACTTGTTATAACCATTCCTCTAAGAGACCACTGCAGTGCCTCCCGCTGCATTAGCCTCCAGAGACGGACAGCTCTGTGGCCAGTATTACATTACCAGTTCAGAAGAGTCACAGAGCTAGAAGGCAAGCTGATCTAAATGCTCTTGGACAGGGAACCTGTCCCTGACAAAAGGGCTGGCTGCATTTTTTGCCATTAAGACCCTTAGCAATCAGTGTTGAGGTGGGCAGCAGACTTCCTCTCAGAGGATCACTGCTCAGTAGAGGAACATACCATCTCTTGACATCCCAACTGACAGGCATTTTTTGAAACGACACTGCTGGCATCTGTTCCTATTCATTCTCATTATAGAGCAGTTGTTATTCTTCAAGCACTTCTTATACTGGATGTTTTGCTGAATGCTCCTTCTGAAAAAACCCTGCAAACAAACAAGAAACCACAGCAACTATTATTACAGCATATATTATATCCTGCCAAGGTTCACCTCTCTGCAAGCACAGAAAACCCCACTGCATCTCATCAGCTTCTTCAGAGCCATCAGCCCCAAGTGATTTTAAAGAGCTTGCTACTCCTCATGACTTACTTCCCCATTGTGCGTGATCTGTGTATAACGCAAACTAGTTATGATTTCTAATTATAGAAGATGCTAAGTTGTTCCTTGCATAGTCAGCACCTAAGAGCAGAATACCTCCAGTATTATTTCTATCACTGTACTGACAGTTCCTAAGATACACCCTCAATCTCCGGTGACATCAAGTGCAAACATGAAAGTCAAAATCAGATCTTTTGACTTCAATCTCCAGTTTGGCAACAAAACCATTCTGTTGCACCATATGACCTCCAAAGGTGGCTCTTTCACATAACCCTTAAGCCGATAAACTCCTTCACATAAGGTAAGATTTGCAGTGTTACAGTATCAGAAAATACAGCTCTACTGATGCACGAACACCCAAGCACCCAGCTCTGGCTTTCCCTGTGGTAAAGCATTGCTCTTCCAAAGCTGTTTTGCTCTGCGTTCCAGCCCTGGTGACAACTCACACCTACTATCTCTTAATGCAATTAACATTTGCATGTCTTGCGTTACATGGTCCTTACCACCTCTGTCTCCAGTTCTCATTCTCTGCCATGCACTCCAGGTCAGGCAGGATTGGACATGGGGCGAGAACAGAAAGTACTGCAGAGTTCGAAAAATGCTGTGGATTGCTAAGTGGTCTGCCTTTTCCTACAACTTATACATTGTCTGAAATCTATCAGATTTAAGTTTGAACAGAGAAGCGTACCGCTACTTTTTCAGCGGTATCACCCCTTTTCCTCTATGGGGAGAACTCGAGCATTTCACCAGCAGAAGGGTAAGCAGAAATACAGCTCACCTTGCAGCCTTCACAGGCATGAACACCATAATGAAATCCTGAAGCGACATCTCCACAGACTTTACAAAGAAGAACCATGCCATTAAATTCTAGAATCAGAACAGAAAAGTCAGGGATATAGAAAACCGGTGACAACTGCAGGAACATGTTTCCAGCTTTTAAAACCTGGACTGAAAGCAATATACATCAGGTCAGCTCAACATCCAAAATACACAGCAAAGGAACAGACAAGAAGAATGCACAAAACCCCTGAACAGTTCAGAAGGTACCAGTGCAAGGGAGGGGGTAAAAAAATGTGAAGCACTCAACAGAATAGCGAGAAAGCATATATTCACTGGACTTTCAGTCACAGTGGCATTATACTCAACTGTAGAAAAAGAAAGTCTGCTTGCATTTATGCACTTTTAAAAGTAGCATTTAGTTAACTAGGCCACGAAGTTTGGGCTCTATTTTTTTTCTTTCCATCAGGACAAGTAAGCCCTTATAAAGGCTACAGTTTCCCCAACAGAGAATAAGCATCTTTTCTTAAAAACAGAACTACTGGACACTTTATTTTCTTATGCATTGTAAACAAGCCATACACTCTACCTATTTGATGAAAGTTTCAGACTCAGCCACATCTACATATGTACAGACTACTCATTTCAGTGTATATCCAGAATGGCACACTTGCACACCTGAACTTGGAAATACCTTCTCAACACTGTAAATATGCTCATGGTGTGGCTTTTTTTAAGTTTTTGCCCACGTATTTTACTTCAGCTTGTCAACAAGCGTTTTTTGCAAGTCCCAAGTGCTGATCTACCATTGGTTTCACTGAAGTCAATGGGAATTTTACCAGTGACTTCAGTAACCACAAAGTTACCTCAACAGTGAGTAACACAGACAGCTGGAAATACTCCCACAGAATCATATTCTACGAGAAAAGTAGATTATTTGACATTTGGGTTTCATTTATAAAGAGGAACTAAAACTCTTATTTTTTGTAAAGTTTTGAAAAAGAACCAAACCACAAAAATTTTAGTTTGCTCTTTTCTTTTTTTCTTTTTTATTTTTTTTAAACAGAGCTAGTACTGAGCTAAAAATGTTATCTATCTACCTATACATCTGAACAGTTTACAACAGGTTTCATCCTCAGGAACCCCTGCCCTGATACCAAAAACCTAGATGCAAGCAAATTTCTAAGAGGAAGTAAAGGTTCTTACTACAAACTTAAGGTAAGAGCTCTTACAATTTTTTTTAAAAAAAAAACTTTTAAGATAGAACTGTGAGATACTAATTCTAGCTTCATAACAATTCAAAATGATAAAACAATTCTGCCAATAGAAGAATGCAGCCTTCAAAAGACTAGTCTGAATTCCAGCTGTTTGTTGAAACACTCATTCCAGTACCCAGTTTGATTCCTGCCCTTCCAAAACTGTTCAAATGTAGTTCTTTATCGTTGATCTTCTCTGATTACCAAAAAAAAGTGCAAGAAAACAGCTGGAGCTGGATTGTTACATGCATTTTAAAATGCTATCCTTTAGTTCCCGCTTATGAATACTTCAGTTTTAACATCCACAAATAAAGACTTAGAAACAAAAAGATAAAAATCCCAGCTACAGCTATGTAAATATAATATAATGGTTTTGTTTTGTTTATTTTGTTCCTCAAAGAAATGTGGGGGGACGAAAGGTGGAGGGGTAGGGAAGAGAGTATGAAAAAACAGAGAAACGAGATTTGCAAGACAGCTCCATAAATACTCCTAAAGGCAACTTCTGATTACTATTACCTTTACTTCACTGCATCTTTTTAACCATGTGTTGGATTTTTATGAAGATCAGTTTTCACTAGTGAAAATGTGAAGTAAATCTGGACTGTATTTATGGACTGTTTGAAGTTAACAGCAACGGGACCTCCCCTCTATTAGCATTTGTATGGCAATACCATATGTATTACCACGCATATAATGCAAAAAAATTAAAATGGAGGCTTTGCTACGTGCCTTCGCAGCAAGCCACGCGGAGGACCTGGTTGTAAATATAAAAAGGGGAAAAATGGTGGTTTCAGGAACCGGCACCAAACATACTTGTGACTCCATTATGGCCTTTTGTCAAACCAGCAACACTCGACTGGTTTGTTTTAATAGTCTCCTCCAGCCGATCACTCTTCGGTGCCCCATCAGAGCCCTCGCTGCTCCGGCCGTTGCAGCCACTCTCTGAAGAGGAGCTGTTTGGAGAAGATGGTACAGGAGAAGAGGATGACTGGAAACCGCTGTCTGAGCTCTCGCTGTGACATGAGGCTGGGCTAGATGCCGAGCTTGAAGAGCTGATGTAAGCTATCACACCCCCTAAGGCAAGAAAAAAAGGCAGCACGTAGTGACATAACAAGCAGACATGCACCGCTGCCATGTGAGCCACGCCATGACCCAGCACACCAGACCCAGCCATCACGTGTTCCTGGGCACACTCCTTTCCCTCCCTCGCTTAAGCTTCCTTCTCGCCATTCATTTTCAACGGCTGACCTCCCAGTCTGCCCCATCCCCTTCTCCCATCTTAACAGCCTCCTCTGATCCAAGTCAAGATGAGCCGGCAGAACCAAAAGATGGAGCAACGAGCCATGGTGCTGGCAGGATGGGGCAGTGGGGAAAGGGCACAGGGCAGCCCAGGGAGGGTTTCCCTGGCCACCCTCTGAGCAGAGCTCGCCTGGAGCCACAGCAAAGACAGGATCTTACAGCGCTGTGGAGCCAGAATGCAAACAAGCTAGGTTAGGGACAGAAATAGGGCAGACAGAAAGACTTCATGCAGGCTACGCGCCAAAGGCACAGAAAGGAAGGGCTGGGAGGTGCTCACGATGCAGAAGGGAAGGGGGCAAGGGAAAGAAATAGCGCTGCAGCCTGGTTAGCCTACTGAATGCCATTTGTCCAACTACAAGCCTTTGTAGCATTTCTAGCAGCACCTAAACTCTGACTGCCGGGCTGCTACATGCAAACAGTCTCTGTCCTGCCGCATCGCACAATTTGACACACTTGAGAATCCCTCAGATGAAACAGCTTTTTGCCCTCAGGCAGACCTGGGAGCAGTTCTGGCTTTTCACAGGCTCCTTTTTCTTGCTTGTAAGCCAGAGAAATTGTTTTCACTTTGTTTGACTCCAAGACTCAGCATTTCAAAAGTTAATATAAAAGCATCTGATATTTCATACCAAAATTTCAACAACAAAAGCCTCGCAACTGTTTAAGGAAATTACTCTCTGCATCTTTGCTGTTTTATGCCTGTATTGCTCTGTAGAGTCTCTTCACTCAGAACATTGCAACAAGGAACTCCAAACACCAGTAAGAATTAAAAACTTTTTAAAGGGCTGTGCCCTGGCTTCCTCTGGAGGAAAAAAGCATTGGTGTCTGTCGAGTCCTCTGTCAACTGAGGAGCTGGCATAGCAGATTGGGGCTGTAGCCCCTTAGATCAGCCATGGTCTCCTCACAGCAAAAGGCAGTGGTGTTATACAACCCTGGAAATATCACTGCTTGCAGGTAGGAATTCTGACTTAGAAAATGTCTTCACCTTTATCAGCTATAACAGTCCTCTCAGCATTTCTGCAGCATCTTTACTGGCCCATTTGTTCTTTAACATTTCATTTTTTTCTACCAAGGAAACTCCCACCAGCCCGTTAAGGAGCATGCAGCCGAGGAGTCCCCAGCAGAGCTGCTGCGGAGCAGAAGTCAGACCAAGCGGCTGCACAACATATGCGCTACAACACATACTGCTTCTCACATTCCTGCACACCGGTGCCCCTACACCCCACCACTGCGCTTGTTCCTGCACATTTATTTATTTTTTTTTAAAGAAATCCTCCGTGCAGCATAGCACGCGTTCAGGATCCGTGCTCTGGGGAAAGGAGGATTGCAAGGGGTACATGAGTGCAGCAACAGCATGAGAAAAAGCCATCATCAAACACCCGTGGGCTAGTGTAAGACGCCACCGATTTGACAAAGGTCCTGCAATCCCCTGGCGCCGCACGTGCCTCTGCCAGGTGCCAGGCCAAAGCTCACAGTCCACCTGGTCCACGGGAGGCACGGAGCTCCTCAGCAGGCGCCATCCTTATCTGCAAGGGGCAGAGCAGGGCACGCAGACATGGCCCTGCGGGGAACTCCACGTTTCGCCAGGCTGCCACCTCACCCCGCTATCTCTAAGCTCTGCCTCATAAAAAGAGATGCTCTTTTCCCTCAAATGTAACACCGATGTCATAGGAGGGCATGGAAAGAGTATGTCTGTGGGGGTTTTCACCCCTTGCCTTTTGAAAGGCTGAGGAGCTCCAGAGGGCTGGGCTGCTCCCATACCCTGGGGAGCTCAGCAGTCCTGTCTGTGCCATAGCCAACATCCCTAATATTTTTGTTATTTTAGAAGTTACATCTCCCTACGAACCCTATTTTTGCTCGATCAGCAGCAGCCAGGAGTCAGATCTGGTGCATCTGCTCGAAACAAAGAGCACCGCCATCCCCGCGCACCCACACGCCCCCCGCACCCCACGGGGCACCCCGATGCCCGGCGGGTGAGGCAGCCCCGGCTCCATACACCGGCGGGGCTGCGCTCGGGGGGCCCGGCGGAGGGTGGCACAACCAGCCCTTCTGGCCACGCCGAGCCCGCCGCGGCCGCACGGGGTTCGGAGCCGCGGGCCCCGGGGCTGTGCTGGGGGGCGGGGGGGGGTGCGTACCGCGCCGGTGCTTCACGTACACAGCGACGCAGGGAGCCCTATGGCCGCCGGGGCGGTAAGGGGGCGGTGAGCGGCTACGCGGCTCGTCCGTTCACCGGGCCCCGAGGACGCTGCTGCGGCTGCCGCCGCAGCCGGGGCGCCCCCGGCCGCCCCCGCCGACCAAGGAGGGAGGGGAGCGGGCAGCGGGAGCGGGGCCGGCGCTGCGGCAATGCCCGCCGTCACGCGGCGCCGGGCCGCAGAGGGCCTGCCCTGCCCTGCCCCCGGACGCCCCCTCCCCGTTACACAACGCCACCCCCACGCACCGGGCCGGCCCACGTGCGGGCCCCGCACCCCCGCCGCACGGCGCCGAAGGCCGCCAACTCCCCCCCCCCCACCACCGCCGCCAAACCCCGCGCTCCGCCGCGGCCTACGCGCTGCGGGGGCGGGGCCGCCGGCGCCGCGGGGGCGGGGCCGCCGGCGCCGCAGCGGCGCGGCCCCACGTGTCCCGGGCGCGCCCCGCCGCCGCCGCCCCGAATGTAGGTCACCAAAACAGCGGCCGCCCGCCCGCCTCACGTGTCCGCGCCGCCAGCCGCCCCGCGCCGCCGCCCCGGCACTATTATGCAATCCGCGCGTCACCGCCCCGCACGGCCAATGGGCGCGCACGCCGCGCGGAACGTAAACACAGGGCGCACATGGCTCGCCCGGCGGGTCCATGTGAGGCAGCGCGCGGCCGTCCGGGCCACCGGCGGGGCCGGGGCCGGGCAACGCCGCCGCCCGCCGCGCTCCCCCGCGCCGCGCCGCCCCAGCCGGCCCCGCCCGCACCCCCTCCCCCAGCCCGGCCCGCCACGGCGACCCCGCAGAGCCCCTCCCGCCCGCGGCCCGCCGCGGCCGGCCCGCCGCTTACCCGCGCAGACTTCCATGGCGGCCTCCTCCCGCAGGGGCAGGGGCGGCGCCGCGCTGGGGTCCGCCGGGCTCGGCACAGCTGGGTTGCCCTGGGCTGGGCTCGGCTCCGCTCGGCACGGCTCGGTCGCTCTCTCTCTGCCCAGCTCCGTCCCCGCCGCAGCCCTACATGCGGGCGGGAGGCGGCCGCGCTGTCGCCTGTCAGAGCGGCGGCTGCCCGTCCCCGCCGCGGCACCCTCCCCTTTACAACAAAAGCGATCGGGAGCCGCGCAGAGTGCGGCACCGCCGGCCGGCCGCCCCGCCCCGCCCCGTCCCGCCCCGCCTCCGCCCGCCCCCCTCACCCAGTGACACACTTTCCGCGCCGCCCGGGCCGCGGGCGGGAGCGCTCACGTGCGGCGGGCGCGTGCGGGCGGCGCGCGGGGCGGCGGGGGGCACTGCGGCGGCGGGGGCTGCCCTGGCACGGGCACTGCGGCGCTGGCGCGGGACCTGCCCGCGAGCGGGGTGCGCGCGGAGGACGCCCCCCCCCCCCCCCCCTCCCCCCCGCCGCGGGGCCGCACCGCACCCCCCGCCCGCGCCGGGCGCGGAGCTCGCGGGGCCGCCGGAGTCACCCCCGCCGGCCGGGACGCGCCGCTGCCGCAACCGGCGCGGCGCTCGCCCGCCGCCGCTGCGGCGCAAGTATGCCCGCGCCCGCGGCGCCGCGGGGCACGGTGATGGGCGGCGGTGTCAGCATCCGCCGGCGGGTCGCTCCGCCGCCGCGCACCGGCAGGAAATGCCACTGCTGTGATTGCCGCAGCTAATGAGCTCTGCCATCCCGACCGGAGCCGCTGGCCGTGCCGAGCACGGCGCCCCGGGCCCTGTCAGCCGCGTGTCTGCTGGCTGCGGGGGCAACGCAAAGCGCGGGGCAGCCCCCCCGCCCGCGCACCGCTGCGGCCTGCGCACATGCGGTGGAGCCCCCGGGCACGGCCTGCCGCCCGGCAGCGGGGAGGGGAGCGCCCCCAGCGACCCTGCTGCACCCGGGGAGTAAAGAGGGGATGTCCCGCTCCCAGGAGGGAACCCACAAAGAAAACCCACCGCAACAAGGGGGGGGGCGATGCGGGGTAAGGCTCTCCTCCATTAACTGCACGCAGCGCCCGAAATGAAGTGCTGCCCTCGCTCGGCCCCCAGGAGGCAGAGGGACATGCAGGGGGACATGCAGAAGGACATGCGTCGCCTCACGGGTGTATTTTGCCCTCCAGGATGGGAGGGAGGTGGTGGGGTTAAACCAGGTCAGCAAGCGGAGGTTAAACACAGCTAAATGTGGCTTACCGCCTCCCAATTTGGGTGAGTTTCCTCTCCTCTCAAATGAGGTAAACAGGTCAGTTTGGGCGAGCTTCCTCCCTTCTCGAATACGGTCAATGGGTGAGTTCTCCCATTTTTCTGGCTGTGGCCCAGCAGCCAGGAGGCATCTAGCTTGCCTTCTGGTCCGCAGGCAGCGCCCACCACCGTCTCCAGGCCCTCCATCCCCCTGCCCCAATTTCCTGTGGCAAAAGCTTCTGCTCTTCCTCATGTTCCCAGTTCTCCTCATGCCAACCCCAAGCTGCGTTTCCTAGGCCCTGCCAGTTGCCCTCTGGCCCTCTCGCACAGTCCCTGCCTGCTCAGCTAGCCACCACGCCGTGCTGCTGGCCCGGGCATGGCCGGGTGGGGGGCACGACGTCCCACCCTCCCTCTGCACGCTCAGGGCCTCCATCCCCCTCCTCTGCCTTGCTGCTGGTCTTCGGGGAGCGAGGGCAATGTGACGTGTTTAAGATAGCCTATCCTGCCATGTCAGACCTCTCAACAGCCGAAATCGTCCGACAAAGGAGAAGATAGTCTGTAAATCAAATTCTCTTAGGAAGCCAAGTTGAACATCAGAAACAACAGCAGAGCAATTCCTCTCTGTCCGTGCATTCTGCGTCTCCGGGATATTATTTTGTTGTTGTTGTTATTTTTGGATTTTAGCAAAGCAGATGCTTGTATAATATCCACCAACCAGTGGGTTACCAACCCTAGATGTTCACTGAGGCTGCTAAAAAAAAAACCCTACAGAACTCGAGCACTTGCTGTTGGACAACGCGGGAGTCTTCGGTCTGCAGGTGGTAGAGATGAGTCTGCAGGCACTGGCACTCAGACCAAAGGTCCACCTGGCCTGCAGGCAGTCTGTGGTGCTCAAGGGAGGCTCCAGGTTTTTCGGGTCCATGGACTCCATTCCTGAGAGTGGCCAATAAACGGAAGGACTGCTCCTCCACTTCCTTTGTGGGCAAGGACAAATGCTGCTGCTCCTGCCTGGCCATAGGGAGAGGCCACCACACTATTGCTCCCAATCTCAGTCTCTCCTATTTACCACCAGGACAGGACTTTGTCCATCCCAGAGGGATTCCAGCCTCTAGTATCTTCTACCATCTGCTTTTGAGACTCTCAGGGATCATTATAGCAGTTTCAGCCTGCTCTTGCCTCTAGTGCTGCACTTTGCAGTCCCGGAGCCACCCCACACCCACCTTAAGAATGCCTTTATTTTGCTTCTCTCTCATCTTAGATCAACCTCTTTTTTAATGACCTTGGACTGCTCCCTGTGCTCCCATACTACACCCTTTCTGGTTCCTTCCCTGAGGTGGCTCCCCACAAACACACAGGTTGCAAGAGCCAAGCACTTCTTTTTAGGGATGGAGTACAGCAAAAGCAAGTAATGGGCCCACCACCCAGCCTTGCACTCAGGGTCCCTGTCCACCACAATCAGAGGAAGCCGAAAGGTGTGTTTCCTGAGAAGGTCCAGCAGATAGAGATGGCTGTGGGCAGCCATGGGATGGCGCAACCCAGTGTAACTCCATCCTGGAGTTCCTGATGGAGGAGAACTTCCTCAGAAATGGCCCAGTCCACTCCTATGCTGTAGGTCTGCTGGTCAGCACAAAGTGATGGGCTGCCACAGCAGCCCATGAGAGGCGCTTCAGTGTTTGGAGGAGAAAACTGGTTTCGCATCGAGGTTTTTATTCTGCCTTGTAACCTGGGGGAAGACAACACTCTGCCAACGGGCTGCAATATGGGAGCCAGGTTTTTCTTGGAGCCCCTTCCCACCTACCTCTTCTAAACCCACACAAACAAACACTTGATATAATAACCTGTGGCTCTGGGTGCTGACCAAGTCATGGTGCCTGGGCTGCTTCTTGAGGGCTTCTCTTTGACCCCCAGCTTGGCCGCTAAAGCTCTAGTGTTACTTGCTGAGCTGCAAGTAACATTTCCATCCAGATGTGATGCTCAGTGGGTATTCCATGATCCCCATGATGAGATGTGATTCCCTCCCTGTTGTTCACCCTTCCATCAAGGGCAAAACAAATCCTGGCATTACGGAGAGGCAGTGTACTGCTGGCATTTACAGTGGTGTGGCATCTCTCCAGCCCAAAGGTCAGGCGGGCACTAGGACGACCACCTGAAGAGCATTTGGGAATCCATGTGTTTGATCAGTCCTTGGAATCCTTCAGCCTCTGCTCTGCTTACTGAGGGTGCTGCTCTCTGCAGAAAACTTGTGGTTCTGGGAAGACTGAACTGAAACATGTGAAGGGGCAAGAGAGGGGAAAAAGCACAGAAGGTGGGACAGAAAACTTCTACAACCCCCTTCCCATCCCTGGGAAAGAACACAAACATTTCCCTCTCTTTTCTCTCATCCCCCACACATGGAGGAGCTAAAATTGCATATTTAAATTCCAGAGGTTGCCGAGTGACTCCCACCTGTGCTACAGACTCTCCTACCTTTGGATGGGAGATGGCACAACAGTGTTGCACCAACTAATGCTGACCTAACTGTTAAGTGCAGTTGATAGCTGGATGGTGGGACAGGATGCACTTTGGCCACCTCACCAGAGGTATGTGGAGGCTGATGACTCTTTTTCCTCAGGCCTGAAATGCTGGTGGTTGCTCAGGTCAGGACAGAATACCTCCACCTTTCTGTTCCTGTGGAGAGGCCCTCCTAATCCTGGTAAACATCCACGGACCAGCCAGGAACACCAAAGCTTCCATCAGCAGGCATTTGTCTGCTTTTGGATGAGTTGGATTTCTTCAGTGCCTGGCACATTTACAATAACATTAATTTGATCCCCAAACAGCTACTTCGCAAAGAGAAAAAAACTGTTTACATGAAGAGTGCCAAGGAGCAGCATCTTTTCATGCCCCAACAGCTCCTGATGTTTTCTGTTTCTTTGTTCCTTATTACCTCAGGAAAAAATTCCTAACCTCTTATTTGTCTTTTTGACTGATGCTCAGAACAACACTGACATTTGCACATAACTACAATGAATCCAAGTTCTTTTCCCCAGTCATTTACAGCTCAGGATGGTTTACATATAATGAAGTTCTTTTCCCCCATATAAAATACTTTGGCACTGTTTTTCTGTCCAGTCAGTCTGTTTGACAAGATCCTTCCGAAACCCTCAGTAATCTGTCTGTCCTGAATAATTTGTGCTCCACAACTGCAGGTGGAACTAGTTCATACAAGTATGCTTCTCTTCAGTGAGGCAACTGATATCAAACCTATCCTTGCATTTCCAGCTCCTTTAAAGCAAAGATTTACGTGCTATCTTCAGTTACTACCTTAAATATTGTCCTCTAAAGTCATTATAATGATAGGTATAACTGTAACTTCTTTCCTACGTTAAATGATATAAATGGCAATAACTCATCCAACTAATCTCAGCCTCTGGAAGCCAGTGGAAATTTTTCTATCGATTAGAGTCAGCTTGGGTCAAGCCCTACACAGCATTTTCTGACCCCTTGCCCTACTTATTCTCCATTTTGATTTCACGTATGTATCTAACTCTTCAGATTGTTGCACTTTTTTTTTTTTTTTCTCTCTCAGTTGAAGAGAAATCCTGATAAGGAGGTCCCAGAGGTCTTTAGCTTGTCATTGCATCCCTTCATAGGCTGAATGTGTGCAGAATGCTTTAGGAAGAAGCAAAAGCTAAATATAGAATCATTTAAAGCCTACCCGTTAAGGGCATGCCTACATGACATGAATGCAGCTAGCTTAGGTACTGGGAGCGGTGTAGTCACAGAGCTAAGTATAACCGAAACAGAGGAACTGGCTCACAGACCGTTCCCCCGCACTCACATCCTGTCTCTCGGTGCCAAGTATCAGAGCCTTGGAGGAAGATATAAAAGCTCATAATAGACAGTTATATACTAACTTGCCCATAGGGTAACTTTCTTCCTGATTCAGCTCTTTAGCAGTTTGTTTATGGCCTGAAGCACGTAACGCTTACGTTTTTCTCTCGTACCTAGGGCTATTGCAGGTGTGCTTTTTATTCACAAAAATTGATAATACAAGCGTCCTACTAGCCTGATCAAAATGATGGGAAATAACCTCGGTCAACAGTGACTATTACAAATAGCCTCAGCTGCCCCTGCAGATTTTAATGGAAGATGAGGACTTGGACCTTTATTCCAGAAAGACAAAGCATTAATTTTTCATTAATTAAGCCTACATTATATGGCAGTAATATCACTGCCCACCTTGTCCTTTTTGAGCTGTAAATTACTTATTCTGCTGGTACATCGTCTATTTATCCAGAAATAAAATCATCAGCTCATGAAAGAAAGATGAAAATATTTATTGCTTGATTGGGCCAATAGTGATTTTTGGGAGAGAAGCAGAATGGATTGTGCAAAGGGTGCACAAAGATCTACCCTTTACTTTCCCTGAATCACCAAGACTTACGTGACTTAACTACAGGTGATTTCTAGTGACGCATTGTACGGTCTTGGGGAAGACTTGAGAAGTATCGTATTGAATGCACAGTCAGGAGACAACTGCTGCCTTTTGCTCTGACAGCTGCCAGTCCCTTCTCCCCACCACCCAATCCCCCCTGGGGGCAACTCCTTTTCTCCCTCTGGTGTCTTTTGTAAAAAACATCCTTCTGAGACTGGGGTTTCTTCTGCCTTTTTCAAACTCTCCTATATCACAGTGTCCTGCAGAGCATCTTATTTCAAAGCACTGATGCTCACTAGGAAGTTAGCTACACTGCAGGCTGCCCGCAATCCTGCTGGCACTGCATGACACAGTGCTGGCCAGAACACCCCCAGTATGGTGGCATTGCTCGCACTGGATCAAAACCATTGCTTCAGAAGTCACGTAGCTTGGCTCCACCATCTCCCTTCTTAACCCTCTGGGCCACTGAAACATAAACCCGCTCTGCTTTTTCCCTTTGTAAACTATGTCAATCCTTGGAAGGATGTAGTGTGACAGAGAAACACAAAGCTCAGTCCTGGGCAGAACAGAGATGCAAATGGTGCCGGCTCCTCAACTTGGGAAATCTCTGCAGGTTGTATGGAGGGGACATGAAGTCAGAGATGTCACCCACAGCTCCTGCAAGGTTCTGCATATCACCCTTGCTTCTCTCTTCTGGAGCAGCATAAGCTTACGGTGAATACTGGCATATTTCACAAGGAAAATCCCAGGAAAAACTCGGCTCAGCCTCTTACAGAGACAAACGCCACCTGCATCTGGCCCTAATTAGCCCAAGACTGTAGAAAACAGCTTTTCATTACAGGTGCCGTTGGTCCCTGTGCGTTGGCTCCGAGAGAGAGGATTGCCTTTCTACATCCAGGCAAAACAAAGGCAACTATATTCAAATCTGTAAAATTGCTCTGGGGAATAAACCAAAACACATTTTGCCCCCCAGAATTATTATCCATAACTACCCAAAGGACAGCTGGCAGTGTAAGGGCCAGGACGGTTTTGGGCTTCCAGCAGCTCTGTACCGTGCAGCAGCTTCTCCCCATCATTGTCTCACCCTGGCGAACTTGGAGGTCAAAAGTTGATTTCAGGCCTAATGCTTCAAGGTGCTAATTGTATCAGCAGATGATGCATGGAACACTGTATCAGACCTTGTGTCCTGCTGGATTAGGCCGAACCAGTCAAATTCCCATTCCAAAACGCTGGCCTCTGAATTCTGCTAAGAGCCTGAAGAGTTAAAGTTATTAACTGGCTTCAGAATAAAATGCATTAGGAATAAATATGCTTTGGGATAAACCTATTAAATGGATAAAAAAGCCATTACCAGTGGTGAAATATGATTGCGTGACCTTTTAAATAAATAAGCCTGCTATGCACCAAATTATGTCAGATAATAAGCTTTATACATGATAAAGTCATGCAGTAGGTCTCAATCTTCAGGCATTCAATGAAATATTGCTAGCCATAAAGGGCTTATGAAATGTTACACTAAAGAAAATTGCTTCCAGCTATAAAAACTTAACTGTTAAAACAAATGTAGTTTCTCTCATAAAATCCTATGCAAGGCATTGGTAGCAAGAGTGAAAGCTTACTAGAAACAAACCTGAGGTATTCAAACTATTTTGCAAATATACAAGTCTTCTTAAAATAACTCGGATTCCAGATAAATCTGGAATAACTGTTGAAAGCAAAAGGGTTATAATTCTCTAACATCAGCGTAAGATCCAATTTATGTTTGTAGGGTCTTAGAAATATGTTTGTGGGTTATCTCTGATACAGACATTGCTGTGAATCCAAACTAATCTACACTCGTAGTTTTGGCACTAAGTACAAGCAGTGGAAATACTGACCTCTCTGGCTGTCCTGAATCTTAGGCCTGTCTGTGTTATGCTCTCAACGACTTGCACAGATTATTCCTGACACAACGATATTCCTATTAAGGGACCATTCGTAACCGATGTGATGGAAACAGGGCTGGATATTATCAGCCTCATGAATAAAGACAGACATTCATCTAGTCAGATTCAGCTACCAGCTTCAAGCACAGCAAAAACTGGCTGCCTACAGTAAGTCAGACTAAAACCTTTCTTCTCTAAACCATTAAAAATAAGAAGGAACGAAGCATATTCTCTCATTCCTTCTAGTGAGCATGGCAAAGCAGCAAAACCTCGGGTGAGGCTCTTACAGTTCGAATACAATCATCGTCATCACTTCACTTACTGTTACATGAACATCAGCGAATACATGTGGTTCCCAGCTAGGGTCTCAAACACAGCTCTGGGTGCTGAAGGTACTCTTGGAACTCCCTGCCACAATCAATTATCTTTTCTAAAAGGTGGTATCAGACATTAACAAAAAGGAGCATTCCTGTTTCTTTCTGGGTTTGGTTTTTTTTTTTTTCCTGAACTGGGAGAATGCAAACACTTTTTCTGGGGATAGAAAGGATCTTAAATGTGTAGATGTGGCACTTAGAGACGTGGTTTAGTGTTGGGTTAATGGTTGGACTTGATGATCTTAAAGGTCTTTTCCAACCTATGTAATTCTGTGATTCTTAACCTTCAGCTACAAACACCGACAATTTTCACCAACACTCAATGCAGTACAAACTTTTCCCGGAGGGGCACTGGAAAAGACATAGCAAAATTCAAGCACACAAAAGAAGCCAGCTTTGCCCCCACTCTGAAAAAGCAAAAGGGTCACTCTCTGAACCTTAGCCATTTTAACTGTGGAGAAACAGTTACATTCTCTGCAACCAGTTTTGGTGCTTTTGCTAAACAGAGGGAGGTATGCCATGCTAAACACAACTTAAATGGGATCACTGCAAAGGAATGGGTGGCATCATGAGGCTAGCAGTCAAATTTTATCTTCTCTTCCTGAAAAATGGTAGCACAACATCGAGAAACCAGTAATAGGTCTGCTGCAGGCAGGAGCTCAGCTGCATCCTGAAAATGCCTCCAGGCACTTGCCATTTTGTTTTATTGCCGTTCCTCAAAAATGGTCAATTGTAAGCATCAATCTCGCAGAGAAGGCACATTATCAGCGGTGAAGGACAACTGCTTGTTATATAATCTTGCCAAATCCTTGATAAAGCAGTTCCTAGCGAACAGCCATCTTGCTCTGAGTCATCTGGAAAGTCTCTGGTTCAGTGAGCTTCCAGGAGCAGGCCGTCAAAACAGGTTGTATTTCCACTTCCCATTTCAAATTACAGGAGGCACCTATGAGTCAAGGCAATCATTTCTCTTTATCTGCCTTCAGATGCCCTCCTGCGTACGGATCCAGCCCACAGTCCTGCTGAGCCAGAATGCCCATGGGAGTTCCCAGCCAGCTCTGGACGTCACAGCTTGTAGCTGTCCTGGGTGGCTGTTGGCACGCAGGTCCCGCTGCAGTTACAGAGCAGGACAATCTGAGGACAGCCACAGGGAGAGGAAATCCTTACCCTGCTCTTCAGAGACCTGGAGGAGCTGGGCTGAGCTCTGTGCTCACCTGCTTTTCTCCAAACACCCATCACTGGTCCCTGTCAAAGGTGGATATTGTGCCCACTAGACCCTTGGACTGCTCCTCCATCGCTGTTGGTGCGGTGGGAGGCCAGGCACTACCAAACACCGCATCCCTGCCCCTCTCACCAGAGCCAGGGGCTTGACTAGCTCACACTTTTCTTTTTTTTTAACCCTTCGAGGCAATGCCAAGTCTTAATCTGGTCCTGGGTCATGGATGTCAGCAGGATACATTGCACTGGGTCTCCCTTTGAATTATTAGGAAGTCTCCTGCCTCAAAGCTGGCCAGCCTAGACCTACTGCTCCCCCACCTCTTCTCCCAGCCATGCTTGACAGGCAGCTGGAGTCAGCTCTTCTGACAACAGCGTGGGCAGACAAAGCTCAGAAGCTCATTTTTTTACAAACCAAAACAACTACAAGGTTGGCAATCTCACTCCTATTGAACAACAACAACAACAAAAAGAACCAAGTCAGCAGCAAGCAGTAGCCTGTTGCACAGGGCTGTAATAAATCTAGGAGAAACAAGATGGGTCAAGTTGGGTTGGCTGGTAGGTGCTGAAAGAGCTGGTCCAGAGTTACCACTTCAGGGGCCAAAGGGGGGAAAGATGGAAGTAATCACTTCCCTGGTTCTCCACCTCACTCCTCTGCATATGACGAAACTGCTTCAGCCTTTACTGCTGTTACAAAGTTCCTATGAGAGGACCATACAAACTGTCATGCAATTAATATGATTTTAGGACAATTTGCAAAATCTGCAAAACCCATCAAGTTTCAGTGTTTGTTATGATCTGGACAAAAATCCAGTTCTGCAGTTCATTTCCACATAGTCATAATTTGGCTAAAATAATTATTCAGGCTCAAAACAAATTTCTTATTTCCTTATTTTGAAGTTATTTTTCTTAAAAAAAAAAAATTAAACTCCAGAATGTTGCCAGAACAGCACCCACTAGAAGGCAAGATCATTTATCAGAGAGATATTTTAAAGTTTCCAGTTCTAAAAGGATGGGACTATCACTGGAGAAAATTGAACCCCTGTATGCCGTATGTTTTCCATAGTTTTATGATTCTTGTGGGTTTTATTAAACTAGCCAATGACAATAATAACTGGAGTTTTTCGTTTAGCCTCAGGAGTCAGAAAAGCGATTCAGTTGTTCACAGTGGGTTGTTTTCTTTTTTCCTTCTCAGCAACAAAAATCATAAATCTAAGAATTGGGTTTTCAGTATAACCCATTATAGTAATTAATTTATTTTGTGTTTCTACAGATACGATACAACTGTTGCCTTAAAATTGCTGTTTCGGTACAACAGGGCCCAAAACTCAAGCAGCAAGTATGATCTAAAATGTGTATCAAACATAAAGGGCAGCAATCATCTTCCCAAGCACAAATCATTGGCATTAACAAGAAAAACTTAGCATCTCACTATCAGTTCATAGGGGTTTTTAGTTTCTGCCTATTAAGGATGGACAACCAAGCATCTATCAGAAATAAAGCTAACTATGTTAAGATTGGGAACTAGATTCTCCAGAAGAACCAACTGAATCATGCATTTTGTATAAATAATCTATGTATAAATCAATTCTAAAAAAATCAAGAAAGTTCCTTTTATTTCCACCTCTCTTCCTAAATTTATAAGTTATTAACTGGTTTATATCTGTCCTTGACATTTATTGTGTAGCTGAATCTTATTTTGTGTCTTTTTCTTAAAAAAGATGGTAAGCAGATGCCCTCCATCAACACCTGTAGCTGTAACTTGTAAACAAAGTGAAAATAATATGAAATTTTCTCTTATTTAAAAGCTTTACTATGACTTTAACTGTGCATTGACAAAACCGCTTTCCAAATGGTTGCAAACAACATAGCAACTTATAAGACATCATTTTTAT
Source organism: Falco biarmicus (assembly GCF_023638135.1). NCBI lineage: Eukaryota > Metazoa > Chordata > Aves > Falconiformes > Falconidae > Falco > Falco biarmicus. The sequence goes on along the minus strand of NC_079291.1, from coordinate 8,171,900 downwards.
ATATAGCTCTGAATGAACTGAAAACACAAAACTCAAAACACATTATTTATAAAGGTTGCATAACTTGCTATCTAAACTCATCTGACTAATCACAAAACCCGTGAGAGAGGCAGGTGGATCGTAACAGCAGATGAGTTGAAAGGCCACAATTCTCATACAAGGAAAGGATTCAAATAATTGCTCGCTAGTCACAGGAAAACAATGCTGGAAGAAAAATGTATGAATAAATGAATGAGTGAACACCGGACTAATGAGCTACTTCCTCCACTTGGCGTACGAGCTCTCTGGGGATGGCGACTCATTTCGCTACACGTGTGAACACAACGCAGAGCGTAACAGGGTCTTGGTTTCTGCCTGCTGTTCTGGCTATGGACACACAGCCCGGTGACGAGGCCTGGGAGATGGAGGGCTTGAGAGCTGGACGGAGCGCCTTTCACAGCCTACGCTTCGCAGCGCCGAGTGAGAGCTGTCCCTTCTGCTCTGGGGTCAGTGACATGCAGCGGCTGCCTGGTCTAGGTTGACACCAGACACAGGCATGTGGAGCTGGTTCTCTGCTGAGGAGACTTGGTTCCAGCCAGGTTTATACCTGGGGCTGCACCGAAGAGCTGGGCTGACGGACCCTGCTGGACCCTGGCCAGCTGTAGCCTCCTCTGTAGCACATCCCTGGGGTACCAGCAAGCCCTGATGGAAGCCGGCTGACTTGTCCTCTTCTTTCCCTTCTTTTCTTTTTTTCCCTTCAATGTGCCTCTTGATTCTCGTGTTTCCAAGGAAACTTCTCAGCTTGCACGGTGACAGTCAGCTCGGGTCCAGAGGTGTGCCACCACTGCCCTTGCGCAAGGAGGCACCGGCTGCACAGCCCCTGAGGAGCCAGCTAGGGTCCCAGAGTGACCACCAAGGGCTCTTCTAAAGGCTGGTACCAGGAGGGCAACACAGGGAGACCTGAGCAGGCTTGAAAGGGGGCTACCTTCCATCTGAGAGCACGATCTCTGCCAGCATTGATCTGAACAGAGCAAGGCTTAATTTAATCTCTCATCTGCTCCCACTGAGCTCCCTGATCTTCAGGATACCCCAGCTCTCCATTTCCCTGAATGATGGAGAGTTGACAGTATTTAATGAGATTAAATGTCATCTTCATTACATAAGAGCCTTTAATTACATGACACCATTGAACATCACTCGATACCGAAGAAAAGCATGCTCTCTTAATTTTCAGGCAGCGACAAGGGGCCCAGAAGAACTGGGTGCCAATCCTGGCTTTGCCACAAGCCTCTTCTGGCTCATTAGGTAAGAGCAGGAGAGCCACCGAATTAAAGGTTGTGTAAGCAGTGTAGCTCAGTACTTCCTAACTTTAGGGAGCTCGACTTTGCAACCTAAACACTCTGTGTGTAATTACTAAATTGAGGCTGATTCAGAACCTTGACACATGAAGAGAACCAAGCCACAGGCTCTCCATCCTTTTATACAGCTTTACATTTCAAGCAATCACTTGAAAAGGATTGGATCAAAAAGTTGGTGCTTGCTCAAAGCCCCAGAAAAGAGCATCCAATTCAAATCCAAATTGCTTTTTTTGTGGCTGAAACAGTGTTCTCGTCACTCTGGGTATTTTGGCCTGATACTCTCAGAACTAGACCTGTGTCTGCTGCAAAAGACAAGAGCCATACAAGGGCAAAAAAGATGGTGTTTTTTCCCCATCTTGGAGAGTGAGTAGATAAAAGAGCAGGAATCAGGCTCTATTTTTAGAGTCTATCTTTTTAATTCATTAGCTGGATAGGACTGCTCGCATGCAGTCACTTTTCTTACTGGGTCAAGGCTAGAGAACAACTGCTGCATTACAAGGACAGAGATAAGTGAGCAAGTCGAGCTATTACTCTCTTCCCTCGCTAATTACTTCATTCTAAGACCCCCACAAAATCACCAGTGACATTCAATGACCTTCTGCTGCACGGAAGGAGCCAGCTGCCCCTTCCACCAGCATCTGTGCCTACTGCGGGCAGCACGCCAGCATCCCTCACCCAGCAGCACACAGCTGCCTCGCAGAAGCTCCCAACGCTTCAGAGACAATGCAAGGAAACAATTACACTCGCTGTTCATTAGCGAGTCTGTGCTTTTTGACTTAGCTAGTGTTGCCAAGTAATGAGCACTTCTATTAGCTACATGGAAGGGGGTTTACTACTTGCTTATTTAAAGAACGTGCTAAATCACACAATGTGTTTTCACACATCCCACCCTTCGGGAGGCCAGAATTAGGTTCTAACAGAGGCCGAGTTACTTGCCAGGCCCTCACTTTCTACCAAAGGCTAAGCGATTAGTTAATCTAGACACAGGCTTACACAAAAGTGAAATCCAGCCTGATAAAAAAGCTTACAGTCAACTATTTTCAACAGCATCTGATACCAGGCTCAATCAGGCTGGTGCCACACAGCCCCATTTCTCTGCAGTTTAACTGTCGTACGCATTTTGTCTTGCCTAGAAACCAAACGGTCCTTTAATTAAGTCTAGAACATGCCTGTTCAAAATGAGAAATAATCAGCTCTGCAAGCAGAGCCAAGTAGATGGCTTGGAAACAGATTATTGGATTCCTCTGCGTGCTAATAAATTTCGCTAGTGAAACTCCTGATGCTTCCTCTGCCCTCCTTCAGTTAGTAGTAGTTAGTACAGCTTAATAACAGTGTTGCAGATTCTTGGTGTATAAGGAGGGTTGAACTCAAGTAACAGTCTCTCGCTAGAGCTACTGTCTCAGATGGCTGATTTTCACCATACTCTTAAGGAACACAGACTTGCAATCATCTGTTGAACTTGCACAACAGGTTCAAAAATCAAGTAGGAAAGGAAGAGATCACATAAGTTTTCTGTAAGCTAACAACCCGAAATGAAAGTTTTTCTTGAACATTTCGCCTTTCAAAAAACAGATTGTAATAAAGATTAATTTGCCTTTCCCTCTTCACACCAATACTGCACTGCAATTTCCCCTCCTTCCAACCCAAAACGCTGTCTAGCAGAGCGTAAGGCATCTCCAGTGGGGGAAGATGCTGAGGCAATGATTTCCCAAAGACTTGGGGTGAGGTATACATACCCCAAGCTCCCCTTGAGGACGGTACCATCTGTTTCAAATTGCTGAGCTAGTCTAATAATACCATGCCCTCTTACAGACACTTTCATTGGTAGCTTTCAATAAATTTTGGAGGGGATGGTATTTCCCCCATTTTAAACTTCAAAAAGCTACAGGACCATGAAGGAAACCTCAGGAAGCCTCACTGCAGACACGCATGCAAGGTCTGGACCCTGGCAAAGGACAGTGTTTGTGCTGACTGCCCAGTCACCTGCTATCACCCCCACACCCCAAGGACAAGAGTCCTGAACAGCTCAAGACCTAGAACAGTGTCATCAGGCTCAAAGCCGTCACCTTCAAAGACAAAGAAATGGCCACGATGGCTAAACTGACACCACCTTAAGCCTTTCAACCTACAAAAGGGAAAGATCAGCTCCCTCTCTGTGGTAACCCACTCCATGCCCAGGGGAGCCCTCGTTACCCGAATCTGCTCCTCAGAACTTCCACCTCCTGTCCTACACCATCACAGGAGCCCCTTTCAAGAATACTACTGCTACTTCACAGCAAAGGTTAAAAAAAAAATAATAAAAAATCTCCCTTCTTTAAAGGGGCTGATAGCACTTTTTAACAGAAGAATAATTTTTTTTTCATGTTTGAGCCAAACAAAACATATGAAAGGCTTGCCACCTTGAGCTGCTCTTCCTGGCTTGAAGAACACGCTGCCAAAGTCTCTTCTTCAGACAACCCATCTTCCTGCAAGAACTTACAGGGCAAAATAACTTAGTTGAAGGGCAAATCTTGGGACATTTAATTCAGTTCCCAGCATTTTATTTTTTTTTTATTTTTCCACTCTCAAAGTTGAAGCTCCAGTAAAACACAGCTGCTTCTTGGGTCTTTGATGGATCCCTTTTCCTACCACTATTTGACGGGCCCAGTACAAGACCTGTGGAAGGTAGGACAAGCATTCAGCTAATTGGTTTAACAGAAATTGCAGTTATTCTCCTCTCAGCGTGTATGTACAAGTTGACTTCAAGCTGAAAGGTCACACTTAATTTCACAAAGTACAGATGTATTTTAGGTTATTGTTATAAACTGTCAGGCAAATGTAATTACTCCTACCACCTAACCACACAGAGTAAATCAGGATGCAGCTCTTTACTACCGGAGAAATGTTCTCTGTTCTGGTATCAAAAGGCTGTTCTAAAAACAGTCTCCAATGCAAAATGTAAGATGAATGGCCTGGAATCTTGCACATATGAATACCGACTCTACAGTATTTTATTATGCAACTTAAAAACATTGTAAAGTTTTGCAAAGTGTCCATATTTAAAATACTGTGCACCACAATAGACAGAGCAAGCCTTACCTTTCTATTCTGTGCTTAGTCAATTTAGCCAATGTTTGCAGGTAACACAGGCTGAAGAGCTGGTTTTACACTGACGACATACAAAAAACAGGACTTGAAAAATAAAATTGCCATTAGTATTTAATAGTCTATAAAAAATAAACTAGGACTTTCAGTTTACATGTCATTGCACAAAATCAAAGCTGGCCTTCAGTCTAAGCACAGGACACAGAGACCCCAACCTACAGACAGTGAAGAAGTACTCTCAGACCAACAGAAAAAAGAACATGGAAACATGGACTAGCCTTTAGGCTTTCACTTCCCACTGCACATCTTTTCAGACTTGCCAAAAGTGAAACCCATCACAGAACTCTATGCTCAGGGCCCACAAACTTCACAAGTACCAAATTACATTTTCAAAAGCCTTTCAAAATATGGAAACTGAACTCCTGGAGAATTCTACACTTCTCCAACACAAACCAAGAAGCAGCAGAAGCACTTGTTAAATTCAACAACCCGCATCAGCTTTATTAGATCGTTACATTTACAAGAATCAACGGTAACGGTGCAGCTGCAGGGTATTGCGTCGTCTCCAGGCAGCACGACGTGAACCACCAATGGTGTGGTGAAATTTGTGGCCCTTGCCAAGACCACGACTCTTCCGCCCGGCTGATGTCAGCCCACGCATCTCTCTGTGCTTGTGCACAGGCTTGGTGATCCATTGGGTATCAGGGTTGCGTCTGATGGTCTTATGGAAGGGATCAATCAGGATCACTTCAAAAAACTTGTAAGTGGAATCTTCACCAACCCAATATGAGTTCAAGACTCTCAGAGCCCCACAATGACGACCAGCACGTTCCTAGAGGAAAAAATAAATGCAAAAGGCTGTAAAATCACGAATGCAGGACACTCTTCATGCAGAAAGATACAAATAACTCAAACCCAAAACTTTGTAGGTGCTAGAAATTTCGATTTGCCCTGAGCGACCCTTTCTTCCTAGAAGAGTTGTTTCCCTTCCAGATGCAAAGATGCAAGAAAAAGTAATAGCTGGAAGAAATGCTGTATTAAAAAAAAAAAAAAAAGACTGCTTTGATTCCTACATGAAACAGGTTTTAAAGAATGTAAGGAGGAAGGTGCTTGGCTGACAAAAGAACTACTCTGTACACAGAAGCGCCCAATCAGTAAATACACAGGAGTTAGAAACAACTTTAACATGAAGATGAAAAGCACAAGCTGCACTTGGGGCCAAGGAATGGTCTTTTGCAGGAAGCTAGGAAAGGCCAATCAATTTGCACATCCAAAGCTACAGCGGAGAAAGACATTTCTGCACAGAATAAACCCATACGGATAGGAGAAAAGGAAAAGCTGATGTAACATGTCTTTGTTCCACTGCTGGCATATGAGTGCTTGCTATTCCTATCCTCACTTGTGGTTGGAAAAAGCAGTCTTAGTTTAGAAAACAAAACAAAGCAGAAAACATCAATTATGCAACTCCATCTGCCTCTCCTGTCAAGAATGGCTCTTATTTAAAACACTAAAAGTGTGTTTAATCATAGGATTTTATCATCACCATGGACAAGCATCAACCAATGGGGCCCACCCATCTTCTGTCCTAATGTGATCCTAACCTACAGTCTTCCACTGAATAGCATTTGACTACTTTCTGCATGTTGTAAAATTCCTTCAAGTCTTTGTTTTATTCTGTCATGTGAGAGCAACAGATACGTTAACCATTAAAACAGCAACCATCCTCTCAACCAGCTTCTCTGTGGGGATGGTAGCAACAATCCAGGTTTTATTTTTCTATCTGAAAAATGTATCCTCCAGGAAAGAACATGTCAAATTCAGAAGACTTAAAACTAAAACAGAGGGCCAATAATCTCTTCCATGAGCTGTCAACACAAGTGAGTATGTGATTAGCTATCAGCTATCTGGGAATGGCATATACAAAGTACAGAATTGCATTTTTAATTTAAACGCATCATCTGTGTTTCTTTCAAATTAGCATATCCCATTTATGGTTTAGTTTTTTTCCCCTTTTAGAAACCCCCCCACCATATTCAACTTGCTGAAGTAATTTAGGAATATTTTTGAAGTCCTGGGAACAGAAAAGTCTTCTGCTTCAAGATGGAAAGGCAGAAGAATGAACAGTCTCCATCTTTTCATAACGTCTCTTCTTTGAGACTGCAGCCTAGTATTAATTCTAACCTACTGAAAGCTTTTTCTAAAGGTGAGAACTCCATCTCTTCAACACTACTGCTGTGACATGAAATTTAAAGATCTCATTGAATGAAAGCTTCCATTTTCAGCATTTCAGCACGTAGCAACATCTCACCTAAAACCAAGTTAACCACCTATCTTTGTGCCCGTGAGGTACAACGATTTTTTTTTTTTTAAAGAACCAGAAGATCTCTGGCACGCTGCTTTCAGATCCTGTGATACACCTAGGTACACTGTGCAGTACTCCTAATACACAAACAGGTGCTACAGGCTTCAAGAGAGGAACTCATCTGTACTTTGTGAAAGGACCATTACCTAAAGCTGATACTACATACAAGATTGCAGGGAACACAGAGGTGGGATTTAGTGATGAGTGAAGTCTGACATCTAAGCATATTTGAATTTTTATTTCTCATGTCTAACCCTTTATTTCACTAGGGTTTATACTAGCTGTGTGCCTATTTTTCATTACAAATATTGTAGCATACTTCAGAAACATGTATGCACTATGAACTTCAATACACCACCTAAGCAGTACTTCCCCCCCGACGCCATTCCTCAAGTCTGAATAGTTTTTTTCACTTTTCTCAAAACATCAAGACATTCTGATGCTTTCCTGCCACCAGTATTCAAGATCTTTTCCCCAACACGTTAACAAAACACTTGTTTGGGTTCTTTTTTGTCTCTTGAGTATTTTCAACTTTTACAGACTAAGACCTTCCCGCTGCCAAGTTTCTAAGCAATAACCAAAATAGTCACCTCTGCTACAGACTGAAGACTCCGGGCAAACTTCAGCTGGTTAACACCATGATGCACAGGTTTACCATAGGTTGCACCTTTTGGGACTGGGCGCTTGCGGCCACCACGGCGAACACGGACACGGTAGATAACATAACCTAAAAGAAATGGTGACAGGAACTATAAAAATTCTTAGCAACAGCAAGTGCAGATCACAGCAAGACAATTTTGATACTCATACTGCATTTTCAACCTCAAAAATTTCACATGGAACAATGCAAAATTAAGTCACTATACCAGTCCTCACTGAAACCTACAACTGGAGGTGGCTAGCACAAGATGTTTTTGCTATTTTGTTATTTCCATTACAACTCAGTAAGGGAAGTGATGTCCTGGTGACTATTTTTCACTTCCAAACCAGAGCTTATGGCACATGCCTACTATCCAGGTCCAAATATACCAAGAACAGCTACATTTTAACACACACACACACACAAAAAAAAAACCTCTCCCCAAAACACACCACAAAAAAACTACCCCACACCTACAATCCCATATTCTGATAGTAGCATTCAGAAAGCACTGAAACACAAGCCATCCCCAAACCCTGCTGAAATGTGACCACTGAAAAGGAAACTAGACGAACTTCACAAACAGTAACAGAGATGTAGACTCTTAGCTTCATATTTTCATAGTGACAAACATACTAGGATTTGCTCAAGTTACAGATGGATGGCCACTTTCCCCAGGTTTCTTTCACTGACTGTTTTCTAATGACAGTCAGACTATGTCATCTTTACTTAAGCACATGCAGCTCTAAGACAGTCAAAGTAACACATAACAAAATCTGGGCAGAGAAAGGACACCCCCAAAACGTAGGATACTAAAAGCACTGGTCAACTCTGCAGTACTAACCCAGCAGAAGAATTAAACATAAAGCCCACTTGATCTCCATCTGCCAAAACGGCCACAGAAGGCATGAATTCAAAATGACATAAAGTAAGGTTTCAGGCTGTGCGCACTGCTACCAGTTGAACACATTTATAATACTAAGTGCATTTCAGGCAGGACACTTCAGTTTCCTGGGGAATACTGAAGATTTAGATTTTGTTATTCTACTACCACTTAAGGATGCTGACATAAAACTTGACCACTCCATCATGAAGCACACGGACTTCACCTCTACATCTCATTACCTTGCTTAGCCTTATATCCCAGTCTGCGAGCTTTGTCTGGTCTGGTTGGCCGGGGAGCTCGATGCAAGGCAGACAGCTGGCGATACTGCCAACAGCGGACACGAAGGAGAAATCGCATCACATCCGACTGCTTTTTCCTCCATAGCTCCTGGATGTACTTGTAGGCACCCATGTTTGTCTACCTGCTGAATTGAAAAGTCAGTCAAAAAAGTGCACCAAATCCGATTCCAAATTTGAACAGCTTCCAACAGAGACACTGCATAAAACCATACACATAACCCCACTGAAACACAGGGTGCTCTCAAGCTTCTTTATACCACTGCCACATCTGGTAACACGGTTCACACTTGGCAGCCTCCAACAGGACACATGGCGGTTACTGTTCTCGGCAATCTTCCTCCTTTTCGTATATTCTTATGGGTTGAATTCCTCAGCTGAGAATTTTCTAATGTGTATGTCAAATAACTATCGATTTTGGTAGTAACATCTGAAACAAGTTGTACATATTAATCTATAAAGAAGTATGTGACTGTGCATGGCGTGGTCTTTATTCTTAACACTGTATACTTAATTATCCCCCAAAATCCTTTTCGCTGTCACACACCTGCAGCAATTAGATGCAGGTTAACTCCATCAAATCCCCACCCAAATCACCATCAGGAAAACGCCGCTCGTTTTATTTGCACAAAAACTCCCAACAGTCCATCTGTGATTTTCCATACCCCTTTTACGACTCTGCCCGCCTACTGCCTAGTTCTTGCCATCCCAAGCTACCCTTCTTTATCATTGCGTTATGGCTACGTTATGGCCCAAAACGCCACAAACCAACCGCAAAACCAGAGTCAAACCAGGAGTCGCGACCTGCAATCAACCTGCACCCGCGACGCTGGCCTCCCGCTCACACCAGGCAACCCTGGGCCCGACGGAGAGTCCTCCTCCCCGCCCCACATCCCGAGCAACCAGGCCAACCCGACGAGGCGCAGCCCACGGGCCTTCCATCGGCCTCCCGGGGCCTGCGGGCCCCAGAGGCCCAGCGCCGCGGGAGCAGCTCTGTCGCCCCCCGCTAGGGTAGCGGCAGGCGGGCGCAGCTACGGGGCGGGCGGATGGCCGCCTCGGGCCCAGGATGGAGCCGGATCAAGGAAAAGGCCGAACCCACTCGAGCCCTCACCTGATGGCTCCCAGTACCGGAAAGGAAGAGGCCCGCTTCCCACAACCCCTGGCGGCGGCGCCGCGCTTCCGGCGGCGGCCGCGGGGCCTCATGGGTAATGCAGTCCGGAGGCAGAGGGGCCGCCCGCCCGGCCCCGCCCCGCCTTGGCGCGGCCCCCGCGGCCGCCAATGGGCGGCAGGAGGCGGGGCCCGGCCGCACGACTTAACGGGGCCCGGCGGGGAGCTCTGCCCAGGTGCGCGCTCGCGCTGGGGGGAGGGGGGTGGCAGCCCCGGGGCGTGCGGCGCGGCCGAGGCGGGGGGCTGGTGGCGGGGCGGGGGTTTGCGGGCTGGGGCACCTCCGGAAACATCCCGTGTCCCCTGTGAGAGCCCCAGCCTTGGCGGGAGGGGGAAGGGGTTGGCGTCAAAAAGTTCTTAAAATCCTTAGAAAAAAAACTTCAAAAAATTCTAAAAAAATAATAATTAACACCCCCATACTATTAAATCATAAATCCGAGCGGCAAAAAAAGCCCTAAAACCTTTTCAGCGGCGGGGAAGGGGGCCCAGGTGCTGCAGGCCTGGGGGGGGTCCCTGGCCGGGTGCCTGTGGCCCAGCCGAGGCCCTGGCCTGGGCGTTTGCAGTGCCGGTGGGCCCGGCCGCGTCCTGCCTCCCCCCGGGCCCGGCACCGCAGGGCTGAGTTTGCGGGAGCAGGGAAGAGGCCTGGCGCTGAGGGGTCTGCTGTCCCCCTCTCTGTCCCCCAGCAGCGTCCCCAGTTTGCTGCTTGGGGGGGCTGTGGGGCCCTGTTGGGGCACCCAAATGGGAATTGGGCTTTGTCCAGCCTGGAAGTGCCCCCCAGCCTCCCTGCAGCGGTGGGGTGACCTTCCTATTTTCTGCAGAGCACCCTGGCTTGTGAAGCGATGCCTGGTTAAATTGGAATTGAAGCAGGACAGCGCCAGCCCCTCCTGCCCTCCGAAAGGCACTCTTGGGCTCACTCTAGCAAACCAGTCTAGAGAGTGAACTGGGAGCTGGGGCTTGCTGCCTGGCTGTGGCTCACTGGCAGAGAGAACTGCCCCTGGCTTCTGCAGGCCTCCTGCTAAAACCAGCCCCCACCCATCCACACTGGTTTAAAGCAGACCAAAACACCCGCTTTTGCATTCGCTTTCCTGTGCTTCTGTCTCTAACTCTCCTGTTTTCTAGCTCCTAGCCTGTAAAAGCTAGAAACTTTCTGTGCGTGAAATAAAAGGGGAGGAACTGCCATTTTGTCATATTTCCAGGAGCTGCCCTGATACTGCCAGATACCATCAGCCCCGCAGCAAAACCACTAAGACCAATAAGGCAAGTCTTGTGGCATACACACACGCCAACAAACACAGCCCCTGCCCCAGAGGGTTTACACACTTCACTACTCACAAACTCTCTCCCCAAGCTTGACAGGGCAAGCGTCAAGGCTGCAGGTAAGCATCGGCACCAACGGCAGCAGCCTAAAAACTTAGAAAATGGTGTGGGAGGAAACTAGTCCTAAAAATATCAGTCGCTGGTGAGTGCCTGGGAGGGAGCTGTGCCGCCGAGTCACCCGCTGCTTCACATTTTGCCTCTCGCCTTTTGTAGGCTTTGCTTCTGTCTGGTGCTGAGCTCTGCCACCGCGCCAGGCTAACAGACTCCTGTGTCTGCACAGGGCTCACCCGCTGACTCTGCCCTCTCAGGAAAGATGGGAAAGGGCTACAAGGTGGTGGTTTGTGGAATGGCTTCAGTGGGAAAGACTGCGATTTTGGAACAGCTTCTCTATGGAAAGCATACTGTTGGTGAGGTATTTTTCTTTCGGGGGTGTGTGTGTGTGTGTGATTGTTTCCTTTTCCAGCATCTTGTTCTGTGTGGGCCCAAAAAAGCCCAAGGGCTATGAACACAGAGGTGAAGCAGGAAATTAATGTGGTTTTGTTGTATCTCTGGGCAGTTCTTGAAATTCATAGTCCCTTACATACTGATATTTAAAAGAGGCTTATATAAAAAACCCTTTCCGTGATGTTCCTAGTTACAAAATAAGCGAATGTTTAGAAAGAAACAAACACAGAAAGTAGGTGATGTGCTGTCTGTTTACCTAAGAAATATCTCATTCCCTGAAAGATGCTGTCGATGCCTGAAAAATAAATAGATGTCACATGATGAGTGGAGAGACTGTTTTGACTTTTGTTCCATCTTCTTAAAGCTTTATTTTGCTTGGCTTTGGCAAGTGTTTAATCAAAGTGCTGGAAAGAAAACCAGCTCAGCTTTAGGTCCCAAGTTCTGTGCTAAGCTTCAAGGGCCAAGCTTCTCGGGTCTCAGAGAAGTCCTACTGCGGAAAATGGACTTGAGAGAGGAGCATGGGATGTCTGAGACTTGCTGTGCACAAGAGAAAGGGAATGAAGGCAAAGCTGGCTTGTTTCCCTCTGTTTCCACATGACTTGGCTTTGAGAGGAAGGGCAGTGATCTGCAGGCTGACAAATTATTCCTGCCCCACCCAGAAACAGGGGGTGGCACCAGAGGTGAATCTTGGGGCTTTGAGAGAAGACGTCTAGTCAATCTGTATCTTTTCCTTGGGCTGATGAATTACATGTTGGGGTGAGTTTCAGGATAACCACTAGGCTTTCTAGAACGATGCTTTGCACGCACTGTGCCTTTAAAATGCGTGGATGGGAGGAATTTGCTGGCAAAGCGTGATACAGAACTGCATGCTAATACCCTTGTTTAAAAGGAGGATTTCCTCTAATGTTGCAGCAACATCTGTTTCCAGCATCTACCGAGCCCTATGCACGTAGCCCTGTGTAGCTTTCAGTGTGAAGGCTGCAAAACCTGCAGGCTGAAGGTTTTCCCCTTTGCTACTGACCTGCCTTGCACTGGGCTGGGTGCTTGTCGGAGACACCCGAGCAGCATGAGGAAGGCCACGTTACTTAAATCGTATTGCCTTGCATTACTTCCTGCCCCGAGCTCCTATTAGTGATCCAGGCAGGAAGGATATTTGAGTGTTGCTGATCAGAGGAGCTATTTATGGAGCCAGCCATGTACACGATTATACAACGTCATGGGTACTGGCTGACATAACCAGAGGGAGGCCCCTTGCCTGGGGTTTAGCTGCCCGCGTCCCCCTGTTGCTCCCAAATGCTCTGCTCCAGCTCAGCCATTGCACAACATAGACTTTTCCCCCCCTTCTCTTAGGAAGATCAGTTTTCCTTTCCTGCAGCTCTGCTGTCATTTTTCGGCGTTAAGCGTAAGGGAGCGGCTGATAGCGGAGGGGGAGTGCAAGGGGAGAAGGAAGAAGGTAGCCTCCTGTTTTCTATGATTTTGGTCAAGTCTTATTGCCAGGACATTTGAGAAAGAGGGCAAATAGCAGAGTCAAGATCAGAACATGGAGAGGGCTCATATGGAGCCACTGGAGCCCTAAGGGACAAGCACCCATGGCCTAGTGCTTTTGGTATCACCCACCTTGTGCCATCAGGCATGTTTTGGGGGATGGACGGATACACTGGTGTTTCTGGCAGTCCCACTGAGCGGTCACTGTCCTCCCTGCCTTTTCCTCAGCCCACAGGCAGTTCTGGCAGAGGGTGCCTGAAATACGGGCTGGTGAAAACGGTTCCCAGAAGATCTTTAGTTACTGCTCCAGCCTGTATTGGTTTAACTCTCAAACTGTGGAGGCAGGACACCACTGTGAGGGCCTCGTTGGGCAAGGACAGAGTTTGAGAAATGGTGAGTCTTTGAGTGCTCCTTAGTTGAGCTGCTTTAAAATGCACAGCCCCGTTGCTGGTGCTGCAGTTGTAGTGGTGGCCCCTCCACGCTTAAAACATGATTACCGAATCTCAGTCCTCGTTTCCTAAAGCTTGCGAGCTCCAACAAGCTGACATGTACATCTTGGCTGCTGGCCTTTTTGGCAGGAGGCGAAAAGGACTAGTGTGTTTGCTGAAAGCCTGTCTGTTCAGAGCCAACCAGCAAGGCAACTCACTTGGTACGGCAACACGGACACAAGCTGTTTCAAAACCTGTGCTTCCTGACTGACGTCAGGAGCAGCTCTGCGGCTGGTCTGAGGGCCGGGAAGCCAAGGGGAGGACTGCCAAGCCAACACACAGAGTTTCTCCATTCCTGATGGCATCTACATCCACCTCCTAGTGACAAGAGGAGCGCTCGAACTTGGTTGTAGGCTTAGAGCACAAGCACATCCCCTGAGATGTCCCAGCCACTGACACAGGGGTCTCCTCCTGGCTGTAAATCAGCCATGAGTCTATATCAGTGCTCATGTACCTCCTGTTGACTTTCCTGTCAAAAGGAGTGGTAGCACAGCTGCTATCAGGGAAGTGCTTAGTGTCCTTGGAGGTTTCACACTGCTATATAAAGCCCTCGGCTTTGAGCCTGTGCTCTTGGCTGTGTGTTTGGTGATGGTGCTTTAAACCCAGTTGTCCTGTTTCTTTTCCTCGAAAAATGTGCACCTTCAGCTCTCCCTGGCTTAGTGTGGATGAAGTCCCTAAATGCTGCCATTGCTTGCATGGTCAGCAGCTAACGCTGTTGCAAAGCCACTCAGACTGCTTGAGGTCAAAGAGGAAAAAAAGTACTTGAGAGGGAGGAATACCCCCCAAAATGGAATATGTGTGTCCCTGGAGCATGTGAGCAACAATGTGCGGTACTGGGCTTTGTGCTAGGCTTTAAAACTGCAAGAGGGGCTGTTTGCCTCATGCATTTAGGATGAGAAAGGAGAGGGCAAAAAGGTGAGAGATGCTATCAGAGCCATGTAAAGTAACGTATGTATTCCATGGCAGCCTCTCTGGCTAAGCTGCTTACAAGGAATCAGAGAAAACCTGAAAGGAGATGTTTGAAATTGGTGCACACTTAGCTTTGAGTCACGTAGGGACCATATTGCTGTAGTCAGGCCAAATAGTTGTTAAGGCTTGCACATATGTATGTGTCTGCCTGGTAGCTGGGATGATCTCTCTTTTTGTGGCTTCAGTGTTGTCTTTGTCCAAATACTCCATGTTCTCTTGCGCTCCTGAAGAAAGAGGGGCCAGTCTTTACTCCTTGGTCATGAAACAGGTCCTTGACTGGCACTATTGCCCTGCTAAATACCTGTGGTACCTGGCACTGCTTGTCTGAGCTCTCTTGAGAAGGCTAACAGGAGAGCTGTTGGCTGAACTTTGGCACAGGACATGTCTGTGAAGAGGATAGCTATTTTTCCTTAAACAGTGTCTCTGTTCAGTGATGGTGCAGAAAGGAGTCTTCCTTCTGCCTTTAAGAAATCTCTGGCCCTTCAACCTATGGTAAAGCTTATCAACTCAACAGGAGGAGATGAGAACTCTTCCTGGAGAAAACACGATTTTCCTTACCTCTGCCTCCTGGCTGTGTAAATAGCTAGTATGGTCAGGTTATTCACGAGCAGCTACTTCAAATCATCTTACCAGCTAGGAATGAAAACACCGTATATTACTGTGGTAGAACCCATAATGAGGGAATGTGCCTCGCTTGGTCTCAGTTGGAGGGGTTTAGTGTTTTGGCTTTCACAGCTCCAAAGATGTGGAGGCTAATTAACCAAATTATGCATTCTTACATCTTTGTTTTTAAAATCAAAACTACCTCCTGATACAGCTGCAGTGATGTTTGCATTTTAGGAATAGATGAAAATGGAGCTGGATGTATGCAACTGAGAGTCACAACCATAGCTACTGGTTTGGTGGGACCTGTACTTAACTAGCAGCTAGATCTAAATAGACCAGCTCCTGTTGAGGCCTGTCTAGCTCTTCTCTGAGCCGGGGGTCCTCTGATATGCTGTCATTTGATATCTAAAAAGCTTGTTATCCTGCAGTTTACAAACATAAGGGATAGCAGGCTTTAGGAGGTCTTTGCTACGTTTCTGCTGGAGAGAAGGAAGGAGAGATTACATAGGAGATCTTCAGAAGTACTCAAGATGACACAAAATTTGCACTGCATTTATGTTCAAGACTCACTTGGGAACTTCTGAAATTCCATCCATCTTGAAATTTTGCTTTATTCGGGTATTTGCAATATCTCTGTCTTGCCTAGCCTGAGTGTGCAGTATTCATTAGTATCTTTATCTTTTCCTTGCTGGGAAACCACCAGGGGTAGAAACGCCACATAATTTATAACTGAGGCTTCCCCTTGCAGTTGCTTTGTGGCAGCCAGCAGTCAGTAACAAAGACAAAGACATTTCTGCCTCTCCCAAGACTTGCGCCAGCTAAGCAGGTGCTAGAGAATGGCATCAATCTCCTGTCTATTCCTCCTTTCCGTCCCTAACTTTTTTTCATCTTTAGTTTCCAAAAAAGCCATGAGATCATTCACTGTCTTGTTAGTTCCCCTTTCCTCCCATAGCTTCTGAACCTGAAAGCTGGTTCCATGTGCCCGTTCACCTGTCTCACAGCAGTAGATATCTCAAAATATGTTTCTGGAAATTTAGAAAAACTGATAGCAGGAAAGAGACGAAAGGCCCATGAGGAAAACCTAATTGAGCTGGCAGCAGTCTGCAGGGCAGTAACTCCCCAGTCCCAGCTGCCCTTGACCACCCACGTAGCGAAGGTGGGAGGACGCCTGGGCATGCCAGTGAAGGAAAGGAGAACCAGGATCCTTGTGACAGGGAGGATGGGATGGTGCCAGACAGCTTCCTAGGACACTAGGCTTTCCTGACTCGTTTTGCCACTTGTACAACTTGCCCAGTGTGTGTTTGAATGGAGACCGGGCAGGTGCTTGAATGGGATTGTACTAACAAGAAGTGTAAATATCGTTGTCAGCAAGATGTGGCTGGCACACGGTCTGATCTTTAGAAGCAGGGCCCAGAATAAGGTGATACAGGTATGTCTAAAAATTATCTGTGTGTGCTTAGGAATCTGTTTGCATATACTCCCTCCCCCAATGTACACAGGTGAAATTTCACCTCTGGAATCTGACACCGATGCATAAATGTCAGCTCCTGCCAAAGTACTCCCCCATTTCACATCAAAATTTGTTGCTCTATTCTGCTGACTTAAGTTCCAGGCCTTAATTTTTCCTTCTCGTTTTCGAGTAGGATATTAAAAGACATAATTTTCACTGCTACTTTTAATGCCATTAGGAAGAGACTGTCACAGGAGAACGTGACATATTAAACACTGTTGAATTACAGTGCAGCATTTAGATGGTAAAAACCTGTACAACGTTATTCATTGCTTTCTAAAAAGAAGACTTAAGTACTTATGGTTCATTCCTTCTTGCCAAAGTACTATTTACTGATGCTAGGTATTTCCTTGACCTGTCTGTACAACGCAATGAGGCAGAACAAGAATGTAGTGCTGTATCTATACAAGAGAGCTATATCCAGGTAGGGCTCTGTTACTACTTCTGTCTTTAAAAATGCCTTTGCAACACATTCTCCAACCACACAGAATACATTTGCGCTTCCTCTTTTTATTAATCTTTGTTTTGCCCTTCTGCTCTTAGTTTTGCTCCCACATATTAGCATGGCTATATTTGGAGGCAAGATAAATTAATTTGTTGCAAACCTCATAAGAGTTTGATCTATGAAGACTGCACAGAGAGGGGCAAAAAGAACAGCTTGTGCCACTTTCCTGCACAGGAATGCCGCATACATCATGGGAAACCATCAGCGTGGGTGGAATGCTTTAGCTTGTTTGTCAATGTGAAGTATTTTGAATAGTGTCATTGAATATAGCAAAATCCTTATTTTCACAGGCCAGATAATCCCTTGTGTTTTCTTAAACAATGCACTAATATGGTCTCTTTTTGGCAGACAAAGAGAATAATGCAGGACTCATTACTGTAGCCCTGCAACGACAAACAATTCATGTATATAGGAGTGCAGTGGAGGCAAAAATGTGGCTTGCAGAGGTTTTATATGAATACTTAAAACTGACTCTGAAAGTGGCCCAGCTACACTATACATAGTTTGTTGGGACCTGTAACCTTATGCACCTGCATCTAGGGCGAACACAAAGCTAAGGTGATCTATGTGTTTTCAGGTTTAGCTTGGAAAAAATTGTTTTAATTAGTACAAAGTAAGCTGTCTTGAATTACTTCATGATTACCATGGGGAGAGGAAGGAGCAGATAGTTACCATGGAGCAGGTGGTATAGATATGAAAGCTTGTTACCTTGTGCCTGCTCTTACCTTGCAGTAAACGAGCTTGCTCCCATTAGCATATCTGAATCATTTTAAATCCCTAAGGGATAGAAAAAGCTCACTGTGTGTTTGAGTAAATACAGCATGCAACTTTGCTTACATGCAAACACCCCCTTCCTCTTCTGGCTTGATTTCACTTGTTGGTTAGTTGTACCACCATTACACATTCATTTCCAGAATTATTCCTTTGGCTCCTGCTTCTGCCGTATGATCCAGCTTAGTATGAAGCAAAGGAGTAGGCTCAAGATGTTTGTACTTGACTATCTGGTGTTCTTTGGCTCTTCTTCCGAAAGGGTACGTTCGGGCAGGCCCGTTTGCAGCATGTTTGGCACAGAACTGGTACACTGGGTGGCTGGAGTTTGGGAAACCTGGGGGAAGAGCTGTATAGCTCATCCTGTCCTGAATGTGCATGTTGTATAGATCAATTTTACAGGCATAATCATGTGCTCACATATTATATGGCTGTATTTATGCAGTGTCACTATTGTAAATAGCTGGTGGGGTGGTGATCTGTGGATACAGTGCTTCATGGGGATGTCAGGCAAGGTTGAGTCCAGGTCAAGTCACTCTGGAAAACATGCACTGAAAGCTGTTGTGGGGTAAAATTGTGCTGTACTGCAAATAATTCTTACAGCTGTGCTGTACTTAACACCAGCTGAACTTTTCTGCTTGTTCTAAAACAGGCTTAGAAGAGGGTGCCACAATGGAAGATGTGTATTTGGCGTCGGTGGAAACAGACCGAGGCGTGAAGGAACAGTTACGGCTTTATGACACCAGGGGCCTGCAGGAGGGCGTAGAATTGCCAAAACACTATTTCTCTGTTGCTGATGGCTTCGTTCTCGTGTACTCTGTGACCAGCCTCGAAGCTTTCCAAAGAGTCGAACTGCTCAAAAAGGAGCTCGACGTCTTTAGAGACAAAAAGGAGGTAAATGCACAGTGCCTGAACTGCTTAGCTTATCGCTGTATCAGTGATAAGAAGTTAAGGTTGCAAAGCATAGATCTTGTTTCTATAAAACTTGCATACAAAGGAAAAGGAACGTACCCGCAGCCTTGGGCAATCCAGCAAAAGGAGGCTTTCTCGTGCTGGGGAGGCCTAATTCACATGCTGTGCAGGTCATGCAAAAGAATGTGGGGCTTTTTTTCCTCCTTACTTCCGCTACTCAGCTAAAATTCAGTTAGCTGAATGCACCAGCCAGGACACTTACGACTAATAAAACATATGGTCTACAGCAGTGCAGTTCATATGGTTTTTTTAGATATTGTACACGGGAAGTCAAGTGCATAGAATAATATAACGAAGGGCATTATCTTTGTTTGCTTTGTATTCATGTATTTGATGGCTTACAAACTAGTGTAATTGACAATGGGTCTCCCAGACATTAGTCAATTGGCAAAGCAGCTTTAATGTATTTTAACAACCATATTGAATCAATTCGATTGTGTGAAATGACTGCTCTATTTTCCCTTAGAAAGCAGCTAGTGTTTTCAGCTGACAGTGTTCCAGCTTAGCTAAACAAATATAACTTGCATGTGGCATTAGCATTATGGCTTTTCCTACAGTATCTTTATATTCTTGAGTAGTTTTCCCAGTTCAATGTCTTTAGCCTACAGCTTTCCAAATGTCTGGTTTATGCTGTTTAAAAAAAAAATAAAATATGTGAAAAATTAATTGGATAATGGTAGGGAGAGACTTTCCAAAAATGTAACTTGTTTAGTACCAACAGCACACAGGGTGGTGAAGGAATGCAGCTCCAAGTTTGACAGCAGCTGAATGTGCAGTCACAGGAGAGGTATGTTAGCTGGTGTAAGCTGCAGACTGTCACGTATATCAGGGATACAGGAGTCAGCCATAACTCCCCTGCAGGGCAAGGAAAGGTGGACAAGCAGGAAAGTTTTCCCAGGCGCTGTGTTTTGTGAGGGCCCAGATTTCTTTACAGCATGTTGTAATGCAGAGAGGGAGTCACAGCCCCAGCGGGATCTGCGTCCCTCTCTTCTGCGTTGCCTGCCAGAACTCTTTTCTCTCATTCAGGTATTTTGGAAAACGACCAATTTGCTTATCCTCTGGGAAGGCATAAAGTTGTGATCTTGACTGAGGATAACGTAGTCAGAAAAGTGGTGCCCACAATAAGCTAGATATTTTATTGCTGTGATTTCTAGTCCTTATAAAATAGGCTTTGAAGCATAGAAGGTGAGGAGTCCTACCTTAACATAAGAACAGCAGACTTAAAGTATGGGCTCTGCTAGAACGCACCCTTAACTGAATTAGGGATGTCTCTCCACACGTGGTGCTTCTGAGCTGGCAGAACTTCACCTTGTTGAGTTGCACAGTCCGCTCTTGTGTGGCAGATGACAGAAAGCACTGATGGCTGATTCCTTGCCTCCGCTGGCTGTGGGGGCTCTCCAGCACGCACCTTAAAGCCTGGCCAAATTTTATACTAAATAGAGGTTGTGTTCTCTCATACTGACAGAGCTTAACCATAGGCAGAATTCAGTTGGAGCATGTGGTAAATGCATATGAAGATTATGGTTTCTTTCAAAGCCTTCACAGAGGTGAAAAAAAAAAAAATTCCAAACACCCCAGGCTGCTATAGAAAAGAAAGGAAGTCTCAGACCCCACAGGAACAGGACAAACATCTCTAGCTGGAAAGAAACAGAAGACATCCTGGAGTTAGCCTGATGAACAGGAAAGAGCAAGCAGGTGTGGCCACAACAAAAACCCCAAATCATCAGCAAGGGAAGACTTTATCACTTGATCTTTGTCAAGTGACTAGTGTAGAGATGAGACCAGAGCTTGACTAAGGACCTTGAACTATAAATACAGGCATGGTTTCCCCTAAGAGCTGATGGTGGTAAAACATTTTTAGAAAATCGTTAACTTAAAATAAGCAGGAGCAGTAACTCTACGTGGCCAGCACTACCTTCAGCACCTCCTGGAACTGGGGAGGCCACTAAGCTCAGCCACACTGTACCTGATAGATCCTTACAACTCAAGACCTGCCTTGATACAGCAGTGCTGCTCTAGTGAGCTAACCAGCTGCTCTTGAATCTGCTACTGAGAGGGAAGTCCTGGTGCTTACCAGACCCTTTCAGTGACAGAGGACTGTCCGCTTAAGTCCTAGTGGCTTACCCTGCCTGTGGGGGCTGGCAGAGGGCCACGCAGCCCGGCAGCCTGCCCAGGCTGCCTTGTGGCAGGCTTGGCTTTCTTTGTATTGTGGACTGGGGCTTGGGAAGAAGCAAGCTGGGCAAAATCCACAGCTGTGTGCTCCAGCCTTTCTCTGCTGCCATGCATTTTTTCATCTCTCAAGCATCCGCTGCTGTGACCTATTCAGATGTCACGCTCTTACCATTTGTCTAGGGCAGCTCAATTGCCAAATACATGGAGAATAGGGCTGTTTAACTTTGGTTTTCTTGGCAATCGGAGGGAGAAGGGGAGGTCTTGCATATCCTATAATTAAAACCAGTTCCCAGCCCACAAGTAGATGAGGCTAATTCAAATCCCAGACCCTGATCTTCCAAACTACTTGCAGCTTACCTGTGCCAGTGCTAAGTTAAAGAGCAGGTCTGAACTGTGTTGCTACTTGCCCGCTGTTTAAAAACATTGCGAATGGTGAATTCTTTCAGTGTAAAGCTCACCCTTTTGTTTTGTTTGTAGGTAACTGTTATTGTCTTGGGAAACAAAACTGACCTCCTGGACCAAAGGCAAGTGGAAACCGAAGCAGCACAGCAATGGGCAAGAGCTGAGAAAGTGAGACTGTGGGAAGTGACTGTGACAGATCGGAAAACACTGCTTGAGCCCTTCACCTTCTTAGCTAGCAAACTCTCCCAATCCCAGAACAAATCAGCATTTCCCTTGCCTGGAAGGAAGAGCAAAGGGAATAACTGTGATAACTAAGCTACTTTAGCATCGTCTGCTGCTGCTAGGTCACAGCCTAAGTCCTCTCTGTGCCATTTGCTTCTCACAGTTTCACTTAAAGCAATAATCTCATTCAGCAATAAAATCAGCAAGCTTATGGCTAAGAGGTATCCTTCCTTCTCGTGGACTTGGCTTGCAAAAGTCACTGTTGGTAAAAGCCTTAAAAAGCACTTCATGAGACAAGTTATCTTCCAGTAAGGGTTATGGAGGAGGGAGGGACAGGTGGATGCCTCTCTAGCAGGGGCTTTGACTATGCCTAGATACAACCATGCTGAGGGACAAATCAACAAGCTTATCATCAAGCAATCCCCCTGCAGATCTATAGCCTCTAGTCACAGGTAGTACTAGCTGCAGTAAAGCATTCAATTTGGAGAGAGACTATGTTTGAAACTGCAACAGTCCTTTTACCTTTACCTTAAACAGGGCCACAGGGCTTTTTGATGCTGCAGGAGGCTGAGGTCAGTGTGTTGTTGCAGGAGAAGGGTCTGAGGTAGGAGGAATAACTACCAGCAGAACTAGCTGCTGAAGTTCTGCTAGTGTCTGGAAGAAGAAGAAAAAAAATAAATCTTGTGGGAGATACTGGAACAGGTCTACCCCAACGTGAAGCCTGTCAGCAACGTCTGGCAAGTAATGCTTTTAGCTCAGGAATTTATTTGTACAAGCCAGAAAAGCTCTCAGAGCGCTCATTAATTTAACTGCGACCTGAAGGACAACATAGCTGTACATGGTTTTGTTCCAGCATGTCCAGTACAAATCAGTCACATTCACGTAGGTGATAATTTTACTGAGAAATTATACAGAGCAGTTTTGTATGCAGGAGGTACTGCCCGGGCTCTGCTTAGTGCATCGCGTACTCCTCCTACCCAGCTGTTCGGCCAAGCTGCAGGAATCCGCCCTCGGTGCGAAGCTACAGGCCAGGTAACAACTGGGACGAAGCGCTGTACTACTTTGTGAGAGGGGGCCAGGGAGCGCAGGAGGCTGCCTTTTGGGAACACCCCCACGGCAAATGCCCAGAAATACCTGTACAAATGGCCTCGGTCTTAATACGCCACACCTCGTCCAGCAGCACAAGCACAACTGTACGTGCTGTATTTGACTCTCCATGCTGGTAAACCTGTCCTGCAGGCAGCTGCTGTCTGTCCTAGCTCAGCCTGTCAGTAAACTAAACAAAATTGGAAATAGAGGGACAGAATGAGCAGCCGTTCCCAGAGGGACTGGTGAGCTTTTGGCCTCTGACAACCTCTTACACTAATTGATACTAGATTTTCTTTATATTTGAAGACAAGAGTAGGGAAAGGGAGTACCCAGTTCCCTCATTTTCCACTACATTAATGTTGTTTTGAACAAATATTGAGAATTTCACTGTGAGTCAGCAAAACCATGACCAGTATTTGCACTGTCACACCATAACTGCTAAATAGTAAGTGTGCTTAATGAACACAATTACACTGTGTGCTTATAGCATTGCTCTTCCTGAACACCGACAACTAAAGTCTGTCAGCATTACTAATGGCAGAGCAGTACAATTCACCAAGAATTAAGCAGGTATTCCTACCTTTATAATGAAGGTAGACGAAACTGTTTATGTGCTTTGCTCAACGTAGTTTGGATTGCTGTGGCCGAGGAGTAAGATAAGAGAGCAATTACGAATGAGCAAGCTCTTGTAATGCCCGGCTAGAAACAATTCTGTTTCCATTGCAACACTGCAGCTGAGTAAGCACTATAGCACGACCTCCCCCAGCCTAGCTAGTAACAGTCATTGTCCCCAGCGATGCTGCAGAACACTCCCTCCTCGCTCACTTCCTACCACACACGTGTACTCAAGGCTTCTCCCTGCCACTGAAGGCTCCGCAGCTGCTTGCGTGCTTGGGAAGTGGGGGTGATTTCCGAGCAGAAGTGGTTCAACTCCTTGCTACGACTTCTCATCAAGGAATTGGTCATGCTCCTCCTCTTCAGGTCTGCAGAACCTTTCTAGAAAGGACTCAATTCAGCATTGGATTAATCAAAACAAGCAAAGACCTCTGCTAACCACACATTGTGGCTGAAGCTGACCCTTGAGCCAAAGGAGTGCAGGCTGACAAGTCACAATTAACTTAAAATGCCTTGAGATGGAAGGAACAGAGATGACTGGTTCCTGCCCACTTCTGCACCCAGACTCTGTGCCAGTTCCACTCCCCAAACTGATGTCGTGGCTGCCAGAGCCATGTTGTACGAGAGCAGCTTGCTCATTTGCTCCCCTGGACACTCAGGAATTGACCGTGTTTTAAGAAAGGCAAGAGGAAAGGCGATATTCTAAATGACTGTGGCCATTTTCCCGAGCAGGTTACATAAAGGCAAACACGTTGTCTTTGATTTGGTTAAATTCATTAGAAATTAGTTTAGATCATTTTGGGCATTCACATCAACAAGCACCACCCACTGTTTTCTTTCATAAGCTTATTCTGAGGCTTTTTAAGCACTCATATCGTCTTTTCTAAATACCATAGTAATTTATTGACGAGTGATGAAAAATGTAGCATCTCCTCTGCAAACAATCTACACATGGTAGCTGGTACGGAGTAAAACTGAAACTCACTGTAGTACAGTTTTACATAGGGTTAATGAGTAAAGTACAGAGTATAATGCAGTAGCTAAAGGGCAGAACATGTATTTTGTTCTTACTATTCCGCTGACTCAAAACCTGTCCTAGGTCACTGGGCTCACTTACCTACTAACAAAGCTAGATAGTCCCTGCACAAGATCATGATGAAAAAAATATTAAAAAAAAAAAGTTAGTAAATGGAACTATCTCTCTTTGTTCCTCTTACAACTTCTACCCTGCTGAATGAACACTGTGCAGGTCAGTCACCCCAAATCAGCTCCCTCCCTGCTGCCAACTACAGCGCGCTTGGCATGCCCCGCTAGCACGAAGCAAGGAGATGACACGAACCTGCTGCGGTTAAGCCGTGTACCTCCTCTCTCAGTAGGGGACAGGAGGAAACGGTTAGCAGAGATGCTCCTGGTGCGATGTAGCTCTAAACCAACAGTTTTCTTCGGCTGAGCCAAACAGCTGAGGGAGCTCATACACCAAAACATGCATTGTGTCAAAAGGTTCAGCAGGTGAGGCTCAGGTACTGCTACCCACAGCCACCCAGCGAAGGAAGGTTACCTCTAACAGAGATTACTTTGGACCAAGTTAGGTTTGATCTATAAATAGGAAGAGAAGTATATAAAGAAAATATTTACAAAATTTATTTTGAAGTACCAAAACGAGTCTGAGGCTGCAGATGACCACATATCACTCAGAAGAATGTCGCAAGGTGACACTTGCCATGTGAAAATGAATCTGTACTTCCGGCCTCTACCTCAAGGGAGTGGACAAAAATGCCCTATCCACAGCTAACCGCCCCGTTGCTACACACCTCAGTGTAAACACCATGTCTCTAGGAGATAATCTTTGTAGGTAGTTAAAGGATCTAGAGATTAAGTCTTCTTTACTCTCCTTTAAGGTGTCTTCTTGCTAGCTTACCAGGACGTGATCCTTTCTCCTCTTCCAAATAGGAATAGACCTCTCCATCAGAAAACCCATGAAGATACTCTCTTCTTCCTTTTGCCTCCTACCTGTTTCCCTTCCCTTCTCTTACACTTTTTCAGCTGTACTTTCAAATAACATGCCGGTCCTGAAAAGGCAATGCTGTGAAAACTTAAAACTAAAAAGTAACTAGCATGGGCTGTGTGGCAGGCTACCTCCTCGAGGGCCATGTCAGCCTGTGCAACACTGAAGACAGTAAACGGCTGAAGAAGTCTTTATGCTGTCATTCATTGTACGCTTGTCCAGAAGCGTCTTCCCAAAACAGCAGCAGTCAGTGCACTCACCTGCAGATCTCCATTGTCCTTGTCCAAACCGTAATCCTCAAAGCGTACTGGGAGACATTGTTCTGGCAAAATGACAAAGCAAGGCACTAAGCGGAAATCTTTTCTTCTTTTTTTTTTTTTTTTTTTTTTAAACATCTTTTTATTAGCACAGTAACAAATGCAGACTTAAGTAGCCCACAACATACAACCAATCCACTGAGTGACTCCTACTCCACGCCTTACAGTTAAACAGCTTAAGGTATTTCACTACAGGTTTCCGTAAGTCCTGATTAAACCCTTTATTCTTTTCACAAAGATAGATTGGCTTATAAAATAATACATTAACTACTTCTCATTTCATATATGACGCCATATATCCACCTCTCCGTATCACAGATCATGAGATGACAGTCTTTAAAAAGGATTTGTTAAATACCAGTGTGCCCTCCATAAGGGAAAACAATCCCAACATCTTTTTACAAAAAAAACCCAAACAACAAAACCAACGGGAAAAAAAAAAAACCAAAACAAACCAAACACCCAACCCAGAACAAAATAACCCCCCCAACCCCAAAACATAACAAAAAGCAAAAACAGTGTGTAGAGTCTTGAAAGGACTTTTACATAAATGTCAACATATGTACCTGTACAAAATTAAGCTGTTTTAATCTTTTACATATTGCAAGCAAACTGAAAACCAAAGAAGTCTAAGAAGTTTACATTCTTCTCGGTACTATATGTGAGCTAATATTGCTGAACTAATTACAGTCTTAAAATATGCTATTCCCAATCCTAGCTGTCTACTGTAGCAAGATACCTTAAGTTACAACAACAAAATCTTAGGAAATAAAAGACTGAATAAAATCTGTTATAGAAATACCCTACTCTTTACCAGCACCCTCCCTCCCCCCACCCCTTCAAAATCATAAGCAGCTCTTTCCATCACAGACGAATAATGTAAGAGTTTGACGAAAATCCAATTTATGTAGCGTATCTTTTGGTCCATTGTCTGGCCATTCTGTCATGCTCTGCTCTGTTAGTCATATACTGAGTGGCAATACTTCCAACCAGGGGGTCAGCTGAAAAGGAAACACTCATTTCAGACAAGTTACCGAATAAAAACTTAAAGCTGAAGTGTGAATTTAATACAAGGGAATCGCACACGTAAGGTACATTGCAGCAATCGAAAAATACTGAATTGATAGTCTCTATCTTCACTGATTTGTGTGTATTTATGGTGATGCACTAATCTATTACTAATAAAGAGTGAAATGCCACTTAAAGTTTTAAGGAGTTTAAAAGGCAACAATCCAATAGCCGTATTTTGCATTACGGAGGACTTCGCTGATTCACACATTACAGG
Source organism: Falco biarmicus (assembly GCF_023638135.1). Taxonomy (NCBI): domain Eukaryota; kingdom Metazoa; phylum Chordata; class Aves; order Falconiformes; family Falconidae; genus Falco; species Falco biarmicus. The sequence goes on along the minus strand of NC_079291.1, from coordinate 8,144,960 downwards.
CTTATTTTACCCCTTCTAAAAGTGCCTGCGACATACTCATCGCTAAGTGTACTTGTGGCCGTATAAATCTGCCTTCTAGGAAAGACCAGATCTCAAGGAGAGGTTTTATTTTTCCAAAAAGTTTATTTTTATTATACATAATATAGTATGAAAGGAATCTGGTGCTTCTCTCCTCTTCAGACCCATACAGAAATACGACCTGTGAAATTGATTTTGGAAACCAAGGCATATTCCTTGTAAACTGGTAAACTGGTAAACTGGTGTGGTGGGTTAGAGGAGCAGCAAGGACCACTTGTGGCATAGTTGGTCGCTGGTTTTAAGTGGATGATGGAAAGTAAAAGGCTAATCCCCTTGCTTTCAGAATGACGTTTGTGGCTCTTCTAGCTCTGTTACTGAATTACTGCAGTCCTACAGACCGGCAAAGCACGCTTAACCCTGACCCAAAACCAGAGCTGGCTGGGAAGGGGAAAGAGCTTTCATGTGCAGGAGGAGGACCGCTGCTTCCCCCGTGGGTCAGCCCGAGGGGCAGTGACCAGCAGGCAGGTAGGGTGCATCACCCCCACCACCTCCAGCCCCTCTCCGGCTGCCTTGGAAAGGGAAACAGGCTGTGCTGGAGGCCAAAGCTGGCCAAAGCCAACGCGATGAGATCAGGGTCACCTTACTTGGGTGCCGGGAGGGGTGCAAGGCAGCAGGGGACTTACCCGGGTTGCAGTCTGTGAGGAGGGAGCAGATGGAGAGGAGAACTTTAGAAATGGTTAACGCTGGACTCCAGTTGTCTTTTAAAATGTCCAGGCAGATGACGCCTTGGCTGTTAATGTTACAGTGGTAGATTCTTGTCCGAAACGTTACCTGCAAGAAACGGGCGTTAGCAGGCGCGCTGGGCTGGCGCACGCAGCGTGCTGCAGCCACGGGCAGCACCAGCCCGGGGGAAGGCCGAGCCCTGCGCGCTGCCGGCCGGGGGCTGCCCGGGCCGCCACCGCCCCCTGGCGGCCTCCGTCGGGAGCGCACCGGCCCCGCCGCCCGGCGGGCTGGGAACGGCGGCGCTGGCCACCGGTGGTTCCAGGGTGAAACGACGGATCCAGCTCCCCCCCCCCCCCCACCCCCCCCACCCCCCCGCCCGCGTCCTCGGTGCCAAAGGCAAACCCAAAAGAGCCTCATCTGAAATGTAATAAGAAATAAAAGTCTCCGGAGCGCGCGGCGGGTCCCCGTGGGCAGCGTTCCACCCGCCGTGGCAGGTGACGGCACGGGTGTCCCATCCCAAAGGTGGGTGACTTCGGGGAGCCCCGCGGGGAATCCCTCCGGCCCTCAGGGGCTCACGGCTGACAACACATTCACCGCCTCCCTGCGAAACAACGGCCGGTTCCCAGCCTGGGGCGCTTACGGTCACCGTGAAACCCAGGTTGCGGTTGTTTTTTTAAATTTTTTAAATTATAATTTCTATGGTTTTTTGCTTTATTTTTTTTTTTTTTATCTTTTTGCTCACAGTGGCAAAGGGTCCTGGGGCTTTAACACGAAGCCCTTTTCTCCTGCTGGGCTCCCAAGGACTTTTTAAAATCCCCCAGGCAGGCAGGCTGGGGCACTTGGAATCGCGACTCCCATCGCTCCTGAGAGCTCAGCGATCGGGGGAGTTGGTTGGATTTTATTATCTTCAGATCTGGGAGATGCGAGTGAGCCGGGCAGCTTGCCACAGAAGTTATCCGAAAGGGAAACAAAAGCACCACGAGACGTTTTCAGGAGCAGACAATGTGACCTGCAGAAAGGCCTTACTCTGACTCACTGGTTGAACAGGGACAACAAATTTGGTGGAATTTGCATGGATTAAGATTATCTGCATGAATAAAGGCTGGTGGGTTCATGCCCTAAATCCTCAGAATTTGTCAGCTCTCCACACCCACAAATTTTATTGTCTGTTTATAGGTCACAGGGGTATTTGCAAAACACACTCGATAAGTGTGTGGTATGACAAGAACACACTAGTGCTTTCTCTCAAGACAAGACCAGCCCACACATTAAGCTTGCCAGCCAACCCTCATTTTTTCTACTGCCTTTCTGATGCAAAAAATTTTGCCTGTGCCCCTCCCTCTCACAGGTTCGGGGAGCAGGCACAGGGTGGGGTGACACAGCTCCGAAACCCCAGTGCCGTGCAGCGTCGCTCCCAATGCACAGAGCGCATGGGCTATTTTCACGCTTGCAAAAGCAGTTTCTTGTCATACAGGAGCCACCCACAGCGCACGCTTCGAGAGACTTTCTGCTTTGTTCCTTGTAAGCTGCTTTGATTGTAGATTAAAACAGGAAGCAAACAAACAAAACCCCCCAAATCCCTACACTTTTGCACATTACATGTGGGAATAGCAAAATGAGTGCAGGAAAGGGGAGATGTGCCCCCCTCCCACACCTTCAGCAACAAGCTGCAACTCCAAAATCAAGAACACCTGCGGCTTTCTACCCAGGGAACCTTGGAGGTACAGCAGGTCAGAAAACAAAACGACCCGTTTCCCAGATCATCTAATCCTCTGAGGAGAAGCAGCAATGACTCCCTACAGTCATGTGGAAGCCCATCAGCCTGAGCAGAGGGTAGATCTGACACTGTGGTACCTGTCCCAGCTCATGCTGTTTAGGGGAGAACAGAAGTTTATGGCATTTGCAGCTGCTGGCAATGGCTCTGCCTTGGGATCTTCAGTCCAGCCCCACTGCTCATTCAGTATTTCTCTATCTGACCTGCAGCTTTGGTCTCCTTCCAAGAAGACTTCTACACGCAGGTGAGGTAATAATTTTAACAGATTAAACACTTCCAGAAGGGGAAGCATGGAGTATTTCCAAGCTGATACAATAAGGACCAAATTAACAGAAAGGTCAAGAGTTCTAATTTGTTAAGACAAAGTTGTTAATTCTGATTCTGAGCACAAAAGCTAAATACTCTGTAGGCAGTCTCTCAGTCCAGTTGACTAATAACTGATATCAAAGCATGAATCCTGTTTGCCTTTAAGAACAAGACCTACTTTTAAATTATTATTCATGGAGGAGGAGAAAAAAAAAAAAAAAGAGAGAGAGAGAGAAAAACAACTCCCATGTATTTGCAGAGCAGCCTGGTTCCTTAAGAAACCTTAAGGTATAATCCTTAAGGGTTACAGCCATGGCATCAAAAGCAGTTTTCTCCACTTAGAGAAGCTCTACCTAACCAAAGCACTGTGGGAAAAATATAAATTTGTTTTCACTTAAGCAGCAAGTCAGAACTGGGATGGTGTTAAGACACACGTAGTCCAGCTGTTTGCCATTTAGCATTTTTGCTGATGGTACAAAAGCCAGTCATGCAGGGAAACCAAATGAAGCTGGGAGAGGGGGAGGAACTGGAGGCCAACTTAAAAACAACCCAATAGTTAAAGTAAATGTTCATTACACTGTAAGGGGAGGGGCAAGTGTCACAAACCTAGCAGATTCAGACCAAAACCAAGAGAAACTGAGTTACTTGGAAGGTAGTACAATGTATTCAGGGTCAAAAGAACAGCCTGTGGAACAGCAGAAAAATACAGTGTAACTGAACGATCCTCTGGAAATGTCCCACCTGAGATTACATTACTGCAGTAACTACACAGAGTTAAGCACAGCTTTTGAAAAGACATAAAAGCAGCTAATCTCAGCCTTACCCCAAAGTGATAGCAGAGGTTAATTTACACAAGCTGCAAAATGGGAGTGGGGGGAAGGAAGCGGTTAGAGGTTATTAATACAAATGATCAAAGCACACACCAAGTCACCACAGCTACTGTTTTCACCTCAATAAATGAAATCTAACCCAACTACAATGTAACTCTTGGGAAAACCTCCGTTGTAATAGTACAGAAGAATAGCAATCAACTTGAGGACTAAGTATTGGACTCTTAAATTCTAATTATACTTGTTCATCGGATTCTCCCGAATCCAGGTCCACCTAGCATGTGCCTAACACAACTACTGTCTGAAACAAAGGCAAACCCAGAATACCACAGAAAATGAGAAAATGTAAAAGCAGAGAACAGATTAACATCTTCAAAGTACTGTATGGAATGCTCCGTAAATGCAAAAGAACTCCATTATACATATTTAGGACAGGACAGAGAGTATCTGTCCCTGTATCAGATTTCTCCCACTGAAGTTCCTGGTACTGTGCAATGCATTTCCAAGTAAAATTTCAAGCTCTTTAAATTCTCCATCCTCAAGTACAGCAGTGCAGTCCCTCTCTATATCCTTCCAGGGATTTAATACCACTTCCAGCACAGTCTTCCAAGCTCTCCTATAGCAACATCCTCCCCCCAAAAGTTTGTTCCAACATACTGAATCTAACCCTCAGCTGGAGTCAGACCCAGTCCTCAAAGGCTGCCCTTGTATATCCTTCACCACACATCTCCAGGACGCTCATCAGCCACACAGACACGTCAGCAGTGGCTGTGCCCCAACACCTTCTCACGCATATTGCTAAGGGCTGGTAAGCCCACCAGGATGGCCAGTTTCACCTCACTTTACTTAACGAAGTAAAACCTTTAATGACATTTCACTTTCAAGTTATGAAATGTGTTCTACTATAGACACTTCACCATGGGGCAGCCCCCAACAGGGACTGTCCTTGTGAGAATTACCAAGGATTCAAAGAAGCAGCGGAGGTTCTTCCCCTGGTCTTGTAAGGCTTACCAAGAAGATTCAAGGAAAACTAGTCCTTTCACTCTAGAGAGCTTAATCTTTACAGAGGTCAAGGCTTCTGAAATGACCTTCACCCACTCTACTGCTCTACCAGTGCTTATCATCAAAATGATACACTGGGTTTTGTTACAACTATCTGTTTCTTTCTTGCCCTATAAGACAAATACAGGAAGGCTATGGGGTAAGTACATTAGTCCTACCACTTCCAGATGACCCACAAACAATATTTATCAGTCACTGCAAGCAGCTGGACAATCTGAAATCAACAAATTAGTAGGAATAAAGCAGGAGCCATATGATATTTATATTTTCCACACCATCATTTATTAATACTACCACAGGTGTTAACACAGGAGCTGCTATAAGTCTTTGGTTCTCAGCAAAAGAAATGTTCTTCATTTAAACCTTAAGTACCCAAGTAGCGCAAGTGCATTCTATTAGAGCACTACTGTGCTTTCTCCTATATTCCATGTCAATGTGACTGAAGCTGTGTGTATTTTATTTCCATACATATATGTGGTTAGTAAACCAATTTGGACTCTGCGAGATGAAAGATTCATTGTAAATGCAACTCTGCTACAATACAGTGAATCTCCATTAAACTAGTCTTTTAAGGCCTCACTAAGTGGCGCCTGTTTTCTTTGCGTCTGGGTGAGGGTTTACATCCAAAGATAAAGGCAAAGAGATCCCTGTCAGAAGCGCCGAGCAGAAAGCAGGGCTGAGCTGGAACAAAACTATATCTCTGGTTCTGCGTCAGGGAACTTGGCATACGTGGCTGTCTCAATGCCACTGATAGTTACATTACAGTCCTGTGAAGCATCAGGCTGGGTAAGCCTGGGACGATAAATGCTTCTGACTGTAGCATAGAAAGCAAAGGTGCAGTAAAGCACACATGGAAAGGTAAAAGCTCCCTCTTTAAATACTTACTGGGCTCATGACATAAGATATTGCATATAGTTGGATGGACAATAAATTCTCCAATGCAAACTAATTAAACCAAAATAATGAAAGACTATGCTGCACTGAATTAAATTCTAACACAAGACAACCATCTGTGCTGCCAGAGAGCCTCCAAAGAGGGATGGACAGGTGTCAGCAGGAAATCACTGGAAATGTCCCAAGGTAGAACATGCTGCTTGTGAACGGGAGCCCTAGCTTAAGGGTAGAATTTAAGGTCCTGTCGAGAATACCAGAAACCCTGAAGTTATGCTAGCAGGAACAGTCAAACAGTTTCCTTAATTTGGGAAGCTTGTATTAATTTGCCCGGTATGACAAAGTCTGGTATGGCAAGTCCTTTCTACTGCAGACTAGACCAAGGCCTGAAGGCGGGACAGTCACTGGCATTTATCTCATCAACGCAATGACTTTTAAGTCAAAAACATGCAATAAATGCCTTCAGATACAAGGCAAACACGAAGTGTATACAACAACCACCTCTTCTTGTAACGCAGTACTCTTCCTCTGGCCAAGTATGTGAACCGCAAGATAACATTCACCTGCACCGGTATTTGCCTTGTAGCATTGAAAAACAGCAATACTGGAATGTAAGAAGAGCTTCACAAATATAACACACCTACGGAAAAAGTTTGTTACTGTCCAAGTAGGTGAACACCACAAGTACCCAACAAAACTGAAAGACTAAATACTACTTTAGTGGCCAAAACACACGTAACTGTTACGTTTATGGTAACTGAGTTGTTTGAGAAACAAGTATTTGTATCCTTTCTCCTCCCCTCAAGGTTATTTACTTTTCAGTTTCTCAGTCCTGTCCCAATGCTTGCATTAATTACTTAGGATTTCTTATAAACAGAAGTAGGGAAAAAGAAAACAAGCTCTAAAACAGCGATCAAGAGGACTGGAAAAGCTGTTAACATTAGCTAACAGAAACCAACACAATGTCTGAAATGAGCTTAAGCTTGTTCTCAAAGAGAGCGGCTTTCAAATGGGCTGCATGCCATTAACACGGCCTGCTGCTGGATGGTCTGTTGAGTGCTCATGACTTAGGACATCAGCAACGGTCTCTTACCTTTGGAGGCTTGAAAGGATATTCTGGTGTAAATGTGATGTCAAGGAAGAAAACGCCTCCCTCATAGACTGAACCTGGAGGTCCTAGAATGGTTGATCTCCATTCGTAGATGTTGTCACCTTTGGGGCCAGCACTAAGAGATAAAAAAAAAACCAAATGGTTTAAGAACATTACTACAGTTAAAATAAATATGATGTCTTACATTCTTCAGGTATGACATGGAAGGAAGTTTTCACTGTTAGAATTCATATACCACCTGAAGTAAAGACAGGGATTAAAAGTAGATTAAATGCTTCCAAAACCTTGGAGATCTCACCTGGACTTATCAGTGTTCCAGCCTGCTCAGCAAAGCTGAGAAACTAGAGGTGGGGTATGGCTTTCTGCTTCTCTTTCCCGATTGTTACAACAGTTGTATTGCCCAGAACTACTCTTAAACGTGCTACACAATCTCTACACAACAGGAAAGCTAAGTTTCAAAGAACAATTTCCTACTTATTTCAGAAATGGCTCTCCCAGCTCAGCCTTAATAAAACTGTGCCACATCAAAGGCCATATTAAAATCAAGGACTTTTATTAATCTTGTGTGCTCTTTAAAATCAAAACATATTCCTGTATTATTGCTAAACCAAGACTCATGGTATAACTGAAGGAAGGCAAATACACGATAATACTCTTAAATGTAAAAATTTCCTACACTTTTATTATTTTGCTACACTGATTTCTAAAACAACACCGCATGAAGTCATCTCATTGATACTATTTGTATGGTGGAACTGCTTTTGTAAGAGGAATTAAAATCGCTATATCAAATTAAAACAGTGCTTTCTCAAATCAGCTTTACCTAATTCTAGATTCTCCCTCACCTGCCAGCAGCTCACCAAGAACAGTATAAACTAAAGGTGCTGTGGAACACAAATACCTGCTTGTTGAAAATTAGTTTTACTGAGATCCTCAGCCAGTTGTATTCTGTAGCATGCCATATGTCACTGAGTATTTCAAAGTACAGCTCAACCTATAAAGCCATTAATGGTTTAGGACTCCATTGCTGCCTCTTTCTGTGTTGCTACAGTAGTATTTCATCTGTAAGGTGCCAGAGCTGAAAACTCCCTTTGCATAAAAGGGAGGTGCTGACACAGCTTTTTTCCATCACGGATGTGCTATGACTCTGGAAATCTCTTCTCCCCTTGTTCTGTAAGGGGACAGAATTTAACATCCCTAATATATCGAAAACAGCCTTCACCTTCTTTCCCCATTCTTTTGATAAAGCTAATATAAGACAGAAGGATAAAAAAAAAAGCTCTTTTCATACCATAACACTGATGGAGCAGTATTACCTGAGAGGGAAGGCAATCCAATAAATTCAACATACACACGACAATATGCATTTGATTAATGTGAAGGGAACCAGAGTAATTGCTAGGTGTTAGTAACAGTGTTACAAATAGAAATACAATTACAAAACCGTAAATTCTCAACATAACAACAGTGATCAGAGACATGCTTTTTTCCTCTGCTCTTTGCAGTACTGTTGAACAATTCTTGACAGCAGAGGAATCAACGGAGAGAAAGGGAGTTAATTCTGTTATCAAACCTAAAATTTTATTTTCATATTAAACTAAAAAATAAGAGTTCACAACACGTTGGTGCTAAATAGTTCAACAGCAGCAAAGCTATGACTAAAAGCATGCTTCCAGGGGAAGGAAAGCATATGAGAAAGCAGTAAGGGGAGACCAGTTCTCTGCCAAGCGAAGCACCAGCCCCAAGGGAAAGATTTCTCTCCTCAGACCACAAAACCCCGTGCAGCTCAAGATCAGTACTAAATTAAAGTCATTCCATCCTGAACACTACTGGCATCCCACTCCACTTAATGACTTGTCCCTGTCCTATGCAGGTCTATATATTTGGGCACTCAGTACTCTCCAGCTACCACTTGTGCATTAGACTGGAAGAGCATTGTATTTCGACAGGAAGCTCTACCTCTTGCAAGACACCAGCTTAACTGTGCAAACTTACTGAAAAGGACTCTCTGGGGCACCCTTAGCCACCACTCCAAGGAATCACCTCTTTATGTACATATTAGCAACCTCCTGACACACTGTCATTACTGCAAGTTGCACCAGTGATCATTCCCCCGCTCCCTCCCCTAAAGATGGAGCTACTGAACGGAACAGGTACTTCAACTTTGTTAGCACCGATTTACTGTTGGAATTTATACCACAAGAACTGCCAACTGGGAGCACTTCAGCACTCAAGAAATGTGATGTGCGATTAGCACTGAATACAGCCCTCTGAACCAACGAGAAATATTTCAACATTCTGCATTTTATTTCCAGCTTCAACCCAAAGGACTGTCAATAAAAAAATCCCACAGACTTAAAAAAAAATAATATAGTATTATTTGTAATAGTCTTAGAAATCTCTTGTATCCTATTAGGTTTCCAATTAGAGCTATCACCGCATGCAAGCAACATACTGCTAGACCTCTGTATTAAAAGAGTGCCACATCTTTTTGTAAGACATCAGTAGGCTTTAGGAGTGACGCACTAAGCTTACCTTTTAAGCTTTTCACAATTCAATTAACAGACTGAAATAGCTGTAGATGTCCGATTTTTACACATTAACATTGATTTCCGACAAAGGAAAGACTGCAAGAGGAAGATGCAAGTCAGCTTCAGAGTGCGATATTGCTTGGATTTAATTTAGGATTAGGTAATATCAAGCAGCTCAAGACGTCCCAGTGCTTAATAGAAAAGCGACAATACCGGACCACAGCATAAGTGCAATGGCACTAACTTTTGGTGGAAATACAAAAACTGTCAAAGGTTAAAGATTACATTCTTTGTTTAAAATCCTTGTAATTATCTCCCTGGAAAACAAATTCACTGATGCATAGACACAGGGCTCACAGGCACAGCTGCCGTCTTGCCTGACGTGTGTCACCACTGTGCTCAAATTAAGTGTCTATATCTACCAATGCAACATTTTGAAGCTGTGCAACATACGACCAGTGGGAAGACAATTTTAACCAATTAAACAGAAATTGTTTCCACTGCAAGACAAGAGTATGAAAGCAACAGCTTTCTGTATTGAACTCAATAGCCCACAACCTCTTTACTTCCCAAGAAAGAAATGAGACTAAGACTGGTAATGCAGAGCAAAAGTTGACATCCAACAGAAGACTGAAAAAACCCCAACCCATCATTTCGTATCAGGCAGCACGTGCTACACAGCAGTGCAACAGGGATCTCACTTCCCTGGAAAAACAGTGATATACTCAGTGAAGATGTGCTGCACCCGCTGCAGCAAATGTTCCTGATCATTCCCAAGTTGCTGCTGGCTTATCCTCTGGACAGATATTATGACAGTAATACCCTTAGAGAACTGCCCAGTGTCAAGGTAATTTTTGTTCAAGGACTATCTAACTTTTCAAGTCTAGGAACAGGAGCCTGAATCCTGGTAAATGCAAGGCAAGAGAGAATCTTGGCACAGGTGAGACCAAGCACGAAGTTCTGCCTGGGCCAAGTCCCAGCCAACCTTGTATCTCTCTGGAAAAGCCTCATCCTGCTCTGCCTCCCTTTGCTGGAAGGCACTATGTTTCTTCCCAACTTAAAAACCAAACAGGTAAGTTAGAAACACCTGCAGCGGAGGCCGGGGGGCAGAACGACGGCCAGGTAAATTGGCTGCATGCTCAGATGCCTTGCAGTACCGAGCAATTGTAAACATAGGCCTCTGGCTCAGAGATGAAGTGTGCATGGAGAAGACACACACAACACACACATACATTTTTGCGTGTATTGAAAAGGCTGAAATGACAGATAGTCTGCAAGAACAGCCAACCTGCAGCTTTTTCTTAAGCCAGCCAGATAGAACCTCCACCACAGGCCTGCATTACATGGTACCTCTCTGCTCTGCCCAGCCATCCCTGTGCAAATCCCCCAGAGCATACCTATGCCATGGAGAGAAGGCAGGACTTTTTGGGCTTCGCTACATACAGCTAACGCACAAAAATCTGGGAACATGCTGCTGGTACTTTCCAGGAGAATGACTCAAAGTCCACTGTTTATGTCAACTTGCTAGTACTTTTGGAAACTACCTGGTCCTTTCTAGGAATTGACCAAATGATAACGTATGCTTTCCCTCTAGTGAAGACGCTGCCTGGTGAATGCTTGAGTTCCTCCTCTTTGAGATCCAGAAAGCACACCAATAGCAATCACTGTAGTGATAAATGAATCAAAATCTGTTGATGCTACAGACACTAAGTTAATATCCTGATATACCAAAGCAGTGCATATTCCTTTTAAAAGCTAACTAATTTAGCAGAGTAGTTTAGAAATGCCAGAGACTGCTACCTGTAAGGGTGGTAAGAAGGAGGGCAATTTCATGGTATGCTGAAGCAAATAACAGCTAATGAAAACCTACAGTATGTTTCAGTTAAAACCACAAGTAACAGAACCACGAACTCATACTCCAGCTACTCCATATCCCTAGATGCTGTTTTTGAGGCTACTTTGCCCTGAACAGAAGGAGTCTGATGCAAGTAGCTAAGCTGTTTTGAAGTTGCACACTTGTGGAAAATAAATATAATTTCCAAAAACACTGCAGACATGACCTCTTCCAAGGGACACAGGTTCAAATCAGAAAGCAAACAACATACTAACGGCACATGGGAATTCCAAGGTAGCAGAGAATCTCCAACATAAAGTTGCACCATTACAAACTGACAGACGTTTTGTTTGTTTGTTTTATTTTGTAGTAAGGAACAGTGAATGAATGTACATGGAATTGTGCCTCTGTCATGTACACAACACCTTACTAAGCAGATTTAGGAAATTTCAGTTGTCTGTTAGAAGGCCTCTTCCCCCCACCTTTTCTCTCCTTCCCCCCCCCCCTTTTATTTTATTTATTTTTTTTTTTTTAAATGCAAGCCCAAAATGCATTAGAAATCTTGACTGGCAAGGAGGTAGGATATCATTCTCACATGAAGTTCTGGTGCACCTTGATTTTCCCTCCTAATCCACCCCATTCCTGACCTCAGAGTAAATACGCTTTCTTTTCAGGTAGTCCAAGCGGGTCTGCTTGGTGAGCTTGCTCACCTACACTGTTAGGCTGAATTAGGTGCAGAGATTGCAAAAGTAACTGAGAAGTCCCAGATCCCTGGGAAAGGCAGGTGCAGGGTGTAAAAAGAGGCAGGACAGCTCATCTAGCTTAGCACTGAAAAACACACGCTTACAAAATCCCTCATTCAAAGAAGCTTGCTTAAAGATCTGTAGAGCAAAATTGTGTTAAAAATGGGAATGTCAACAGAGTTAAAACCAAAGAAACAAAAAAGCAGCTACACTTTGGCTACACTTCAAAAATCTTCATTTTAATGCATAGCTCTATGTTTAGAAATAAATTGTCAACTTCGGCACATGCTTTAGCTACCAAAATGTTTTAGTTTTATTACCATAGCACTGAGACACTCCATTCACAGACAGGATGTCACTATGCTAAGCATGCTGCAATGCAATCCAAAGACTCATGTACACAACTTACACAGGCTTTTCAATTACAAAATAAGCATTAAAACATTACATAGCTATTAGGAAGAAATTCAACGAGACAAGACAGAAGTAATTAAAAGGATACCCTGGGCCATCCATTTAATTGCCATTTTTCAGTCAAGTAGTTTAAAAGCAGGATATAATTTTCTTGCCACCCATTTTTAGTCAAAGAAAAGAAATGAAAGGAAAAGAAAAAAAAAAAGAAAAAGAAAAATCGTAACACAACAAAACCTCTTCTGTGCAACCGTGGAAAATAAAAGGTAACGTACTGAATCAGCACGTGACTATGTGAATCAAAGTGGTATCTTTTGCCCACTGTCACACACAACCAAGCCACTACTATGTGTTAACATTAGCTAAAAACGATAGCTTGACCATAGGTGAAATGCCTGTGAGCTTTCAGACACGCAGAGAAAAGACAGCAAGAGGAAAAAGTTGCAGCTGGCTTTTATTAAAACATAAGAAGGGAGCAAAGGAGGGAAAGGAGAGCTAAGTGAGCAAAGATGGAACATTATATTGCTACAGCAATCCCAACCATAAAACTACAAAAACAAAACTTAATTTTCCGTGCAATGCATGTTCATAGGCATGGTTTTCAACTACAAAGCAGTAAATATTATTATTTTCCTTGTAAATCATTGAAGGTATTGCATTTTCTGTCTTAAATTTAAAATGGCAGTCACAATATTGTCGCACAAGGGTAGGGTATCTTACAAATCCCGCCACATTTCTAACAGGGAAGAGCATGCACAAAATTTCTGTTCTAGCACTGGCAAAGCTTTTCCCTTAAGTATCAGACTGATGTAAAAATTGGGGAGGGCAGGTTTGAGAAATTGCACATAAATGGCACAAAGCTTAAACTGGCGGATAAACAGTGCAGCGAATTACATTCTTATGAGGTTAAAAAAAGGAACTAAATAACTAAATAGCTCTGATAATGGAACTGATAAGGTGTTATGCAGGAATTTATGAGACTTCAAGGAAAACTGTTTCAGGGGGATTTCTTTGTGGGAAGAAAAAAAAAAAAGACTGGGTTTTTCAGTTTATATAAAAAAAATACTTGGCAATAAGATCACACAACAACCAAGAGCCTCATTGTTGCCAAGATCTCACTCTTTTCAATGCCCAGGAGCACTTGCAAATTTAGGACCTTCACCTGAAATATTTCAGTCTCTGCAAAATATTACTGTGAGGTTACTACTAAACTACTTGGTGAAAAGGCCAATGCTCTTGAATAATTTCACTGCAGAGTTTGATTTTTAAACCGGGCTTCAAAGATTTAAAGTAAAATCTCAGTTAACAGGGAGGTCAGAAGGAGACTTATGATATTCTCAGGGGTCTGCTGCAGCTCTATTTAGTTTAACAATAATCACTTCAATTTAGGAGCAAGCCCTAATAAAAAGGTTCAAGAGAAATTAATCCATTTAGCATTGGTTCCAAAATTGAAAATAAATCCAGCCTGCTCAGCTCTCAAGGGCTTCAGTTTTCCTTTGCAGTGGCTTCTTCCCAGCCTTCTCTACTTCAAAGCACTGGAAGGTTGTCCCACTACACGTAGGGACATTTTTGGTGTCCAATATGACTGCAGAAGGCTGTTTCTGCAAGTCTGTGACTTTAGTATGTACAGTATGCAAATACAGAAAATGCCAAACTAAGTAGTCAATGAAATTATTTTCATTGTATGCAAATTGATTTTGCTTTTCTCCTCACAGTTAGAGCTGGACAGCAAGACCAAAAATTAAATATATTAAAATGTACTGACTTATATTTGACCTTGCATCTCCCATTAAATAATACGCTGCATAAGAAACAGTAAAACAAACTGGGAAAGTGTGGAAGAGAATCTGACCCGCCTAACAATTTGCAACAGCTTATTTAACATGACAAGAAGATGTGATGGGAGAAACTGCGCTCTGCCAACTTAACCTTGTGCTATTTTTACATCAGTTTCCCTCCTGCCAGTTGTCACCTGGACTATTAGCTGCCAACATGGGGACAGAAATCCCTTCACACCGTCAGACCTCATTTTCAGTATTGAGGTCCATTCAATATTTATGGTACAGATGTGTAATTGACAATTGGTAAGCTGAACTAGGCACTTTCACAAATGCACTATTTTTGCAATTACACAGCTTGCTTGGGGTCTCTTCACATTCCAACAGGTTTTTGGAAATCGGTATAGAAATATAACTAGTAAACCTATTTGTTTCTCCAATTTCAACGCTTTTGTAAAACACACACACTCTTAAAGCGGTTGCCCAGCACCAAATTGACAGTCCTGTATTTAAAGGTAATAAAGAGAATCAATACTATTAATGAATATGAAAGTTCTTGTGTGTCTAATCTCAAATGTGCTGTACCCCCCAAAAGAAAACCAAAGTTGTACTTTCTCCTGGCACTTATTGGGATGTAGGTTCTTCACACACGGAAAAGAAACTATTCCCTCTGACAACAAAAAATTTCAATAATATCCCCCTCCCACCCATAAGCAGCCCTAACTGTGCCACATTAGATGATGAGAGGGCTCTCCCCTAAATATTGTGCTTTATCCGTCAGTGAAAATAGAAATCCACCCCAATTAACCTGCCATTCCAGAAGCAAGCTGGGACCTACATTTGTGTTTGTCTTCCATGCCCATGTCTTGTCCTGTCTGTACTAGTGTGGGAATATGAAAGGTGGTCTCAATAAACTGATAAAAAAAGCCCAGCACCTCATAAATATTCAGACACCCTGTAGTACATCAGTTGTAAAACTGCTAAGTTTGGACCCATATGATCTGGAGGCTCCTGTCTCTTCAAAAGCCACTTGCCCTGTTTAGGGGAAACAAAAAATACCCAAAAAAGAACCCCAGCTCTTTCCTAAGTCTACCTATCCAGCATTGAGATAACATAGTAGACTGGCTATCTTGTACTTTATCATCAGTTTGCCCTATTGATTTTGTTATAACTCGTAATTATGTAGATCAAGAAATGCATATGCTAAATAACTTAGATCAAAAGGGCAACAGCAGCTACAAACGAGCTTGGAAAAACTGGCCCCAGAAAGTTAAAGATGATGTGTAACACTTGGCAATATGCCCCTGCTGTGCTGAAAATTGAAAGCAGACAAGACTCTCTAACTTCCTCAGACTAGTAAGGACCTGGTTCTTGTGGCTTTACCCAACTGCCTCCTCGAGCTAGTTTCTTACTTCTACAGGGAGGAAAAGGGCTACTTTAAAGAGGGCAGACACTGCGTGCCAGACCGGAGATACACTACCACCTCTTGCATTGAACTACAGGAATTCTGTTTAAAGTTTGTACTCAGAACAGATGATGCAGTATTTTAAGACTGCTAGTTTATATGCAACTGAATTTTCAAGCGAACATAACCTAAGGAAAAAAAAAACAACTGTTAATGTACGACATGCTCCAAAACTGATCCACCTGTCCCACCACCTACCTACCAACCAACTCACCCTAAAAACATGCTACAAATTGAAACAAATCCACCAGCCAGTCAATACCACAGGTCTTTCGCATTAGATCAAGGATAGGCAGAGCCAACATCGCTTAACTAGAGAACCAGGTCATCCCATTATCTTGGCTTCACATTATTATATTCCTTCCCATCAGCATGCCAATGCTGATACCAGTAATGGTACGTTGCTAATCAAAATATATTATGTTTTGAAGGATGCATCTTAACGACACATGAAAACTAGAAAGAAAAAAGAAATGCAATGCGGATGCCATCTTCTCCTTTACTTACATTAAACTCTTTACAATAACTTCCTTTCCTTGCCATTCACTACATAAATCAGACCACTGCATTAGGATTAACTATTTCACTGCAGGCAATAACAACAAAATTACACAAACCACCCGATACCAAAATAAAATTTGATTACTCTTCTCAAAACAGCAGCAAAATATTCTCAATTGTGCTGCACTACCCAGAGTCTCTCTTTCCTATTTTCACAATTCTGAAATACTATCAAAGCTGCCTAGCAGAAAAGTAATTTGAAAGCACTGCCTTTGAGTTCTGAAATTGTGACATGCACAGGCTAGAAATTTTATCTGAGATCTAAGATGAGAGTTTACTATTTTTTGAGTAAAACAAGATTACCTACACTTTAATATAGCACAGCTGCCAGCCAACTACATAGCAGTCACTAAAAATTGTTTATATACCATTGCAAGTTGTTCTCATTAGCAACAGGCACAAGCACGAGCCAGTCACAATAGCTAATCAGCATTTACTGTAGCAGATACATATGTAAGTATTATTCTGAAGCAGACATGAGGGCGAAAGCTTGAAAAACAAACAAACAAAAACTTTCAAGGGATTTAAAAACAGAGAGAGGCTTTTCATTTCTTGATAGTATATTCACATGTTCAAGGATAGCCTGAATAGGCTTTTGTGATGGCTTTCTAAAGTTTTGCTTATTTTTTTGTTTTCAAAGTATTAGGAACCTTAAATTTAACCTACATGAGGAGCCACAAGAGGACTAAGCAGCGCTCTTAAATAACATATACAGTTTTGGGGCCAACTTGCATGCCTTAACTTTAAGGAATGATATAGCCCTTCACAAACTATCTTTTTTTTTCCTCTAGACCCATATTTGGCAATTGATGTTAAGTAACTTCCCCCCAAAGCAAAAAAAAACGCACGCATCACTGATTTTCAGACTTCCCAATGCCTTCACTTCATGACATTTTCATCTGGAAGTATCTCCTGAATGTAAAGAAACACTAAAGACAGCAAAGTTTCAACTCAGGGCATTACATCACTTACACCTTTTATAAAAAGCATGCCACATTCACACACGTAAAAGCCAACACAGGTGTCTGCCCCTCCCTGATTTCCACCAAAGAGAGAAGACTTAGCAACAATTTAATAAGATGGAAAGACAACACCCATGTGTGGCAGTAAAGTTCTGCTGACAGAGGTCCACAGCAGGCAGGTGAAAGTGAACTGCCAGAGAACGCAAGAAATGCAGGCATCCTTCTGGTCCATCATTCCTGGTCTCACACAGTTTGGAAACTTCACTCCTACAGCTGACCACTGGCATTCTTAGTTTAAACTAAGTTTCAACCTTCTGCTGTCACGAAAAAAAAAAAAAAAACCATGCTAAGTTTAACACCGTAATTAACTAAAAACATGATGCTAAATACTTCATATATGTTCCTGTGATATGGAGGCTTTTCTAGTCATTAAAAAAAAAAGACATATTTTCTTCATAAACCTCTTGTGCAACCCATGAAGTTCACAGAGAAGGATCTTTAGCGGCATTTAGTAAAAATTTGCATTTCTTTATTGGATGGTGTTGACATTTTAATTGGTAGTAGTGCTAGCATGAGACTTCCTACTATATTTCATAAACAGAAACAGGAGGAAAGCACATCTCACAGACATGTGCAAGGGTTTTAGAGACAAAAGTTTACATTTTCTAACCTTGTAACCTCAGCATTTAGCAAGTAATACCTTAAAGGAAGATTGACAAGATTAGGAGTGACTTCCTCGGCATCTGAGAGCTGTGTATCATTCTTCTTCTGCAGTTACCATTTCCATACAGAGGGCAACAGAAATAGAGAGGCAAGCCCACAAAACTGCAAAACTGACACAGAGCTAGATGTACAACTTGCACCTATTTTTACACTATTAATTTTTTGAAGAAAACCTGAACACGTTACTTCTAACTAAGCACAAATATGAAACCAGCATAATAGTATGCAGTAGTATAGCAAAACACCTGGAAACCAACAGCCTTGACACTCACACTTGATGTTATTTTACATACATAACATAAGAAGAGAAAAAGTCTATCATTAGCTGCAAAACACAGGAATTTTGGGTATGGAGGTACCAAAAAGCGCTGTAAGAACAATGAAAAAAATATTTGTTTCCAGTCACTACATCTTCATTCTCTTTGATTTTCTCATTAAAAGTTATTTCAAATACTCCTTTTAGTGAAATAAAGATGTTCAAACTTTAATACCTTTACAATATAAATATACTTACAATATTCACAGGATGTTAGAAAATTGCTCAGCCAGTCTAGGCAATCTCCCCCTGAACTTTCAAAATAATATAATAAAGAGATATTTCTTAAGTTTCCAGAGTCAAGCTCTCATTTCAGAAAGGCCAGTAAATAAAACCCTTAGGGTACACATAAATAACCTGCTGACTAAATCAGTAAGAACAGACATATTCCAAAGGCTGCCGGCACTCCCATCATTAAGACAGACTTCTAATAATTCTTCTAAACAGATCACACACACACAAAAATCACCCCGATGGTAGTATCATTAACAGAATAGGAAACTGACCAATACTAAACGGATTTTTCAATTCAGTCTGTATAAAGACATGTAAAAGGACAGGTCACACGTGTAACTTTCAAGCCATGAGTTAATGATACTACAAACTTTGAAATCTGATCAGGCAAAGTCAACTTTAAGTAGTGGAGTAAGACTCCGAAGTATGAGTGCACTCGTTTTCAGCTTTAAGACTCAATTCCTGGAGAAACATACTAATTTGAGAAAAACATTACGGGGAATACTTTTGGAAATTACTCTTAAAGGTGCTTTTGTCACACATATGTGTATATATATATAGATAGATACATGTGTGTGTCTTTCATAATGCACTAATCTTGTTATAACATGACTTAAACAGTTTTCCCCTATAAAACAACGTTAAAATAAAGCTCAGTCCACCCACTAGTATAACAGAAGCAGTATTACTGCAAAGACTTTTATCACAGGTCCAATGCAAATCTTGCCACAGAACTTTGTTCCTTTACTAGTTTATTAAAAGAGATATAGGAAATCACCAGGCTGGATCTGATCTGAAGTCCACCTATTTCAACACCCTGTCTCTCACTGGTTTCCAGTGTCAAACAGGGCAGAGATGGGCACCAGACGACTCCTGCCAGGTCTTCTGCTTTCCCCTACCTTAGCAACATCTCAGCAGTAACTGATTAAGCCTGAAAAAGTAGCATCTATGTTTCCCTTCTAAAATCAGTATTATGAATAAGCTGCAGTAATTCTGTCTGGTTTTGCCCTCCATAGAAGTCCGAGTCTTTCTGAAGCTTGCTAAATTCCTGGCTTCATCATGGAACCCTGTGTCTAATTGCATTCTGTAAAAATTAAACAAATTAATTTTCTCTGTCTTTTCATCTCATTCCATATACCTTTGTTCTTGTACTAGAAGAGAGGAAAATAAGCTTCCCGTTGAATTCCTCTAGAGAATAAAAATAAAGAAAATAAATATTTGGTATTTTCTGAAGGAAATAATCCCTGTGCCTCTACATGAGAAATTATCCTGTTCCTTTTTTGACAATTTCCATGTCTCCTCCCCAAAATCCACCCACTTCTCCAATATTCTTTTTGAGATAAAGCAGACAGCTTTACACAACAGTTCATGGACGTTACTTTGCATATATCTATAGCCTTTTTCTCATTCACGTGCCAGAAAAAAACCTACTGCCCTTCCTTTTTCAAAATGGGAAAGACTAATCACCATAGCTATGAACTTAATGAGCACTAGGCCAGTAAAGAATAAATTTCTTCCCTGCTTTCAAAGAAAGAAGCATTCAGTAGACCATGTGTTGTTAAAAGATTTGTCCTGTTAAGAAATGCGTTTGTCCAGTGTCTTTCTAGAAGCCAGGACTAGTTAAGTCAATGACAAAACTTCCATCAAATTCAGCAGAACAAATTCATATGCAATGCAGAACAGAGAAAACTCTTTTTGGAACTTGGGAAAAAAACATCAGCGACTACAGAAGGCAGATTGCAGCAAAGCACTCTGACTGGGGGTTTGCTTCATCATACAGTCCAGTCAGTAATTATGGCATTCCTCATTCTCACTTACTGTCAGCAAAGAACATTTTTGAAAGCATCCTTGTTGCTTCTGCATCCTGTAAAAAGACAGGATACTGTATTCTTTATGGAAGAATTAACTCTTAAGAGTTCATTATCAACCAATGCTGGCGCTGAGCATCTTAGAAACAAGCAACAAGCTTTGCTTCTGTCATTAACCTGACTCTAGTTTTTAGATAATTACAGAAGAGCAGAACCTTACAAAGGAATGCACAAAGCTCCGCAGAGAGCTGAACTCCTGTAGAGACGACATTTTAAAGTTCTCTTCTTTCAAGCCACATGGTTTCAAGTTGCCTTTCCTAAACTCCCAATAAGAGAATCTGAAGACCAGGAATATTTTGGCTAATGTCCAGGGATTTCTAATTATTATTTCCATTATGCTTTTCCTCAACTATTTTTTTCCTTTTTTTCCCCTGATACTTATAAGTGTAGGTTTATTGGGTTTTGTTTGGTTGGGTTTTTTAAATAAAGCTTTAGCATATCAAGAAGATATTTCTTCTCCCTGGCCCCAATGTGTAGGAGCTGTGTGGTTTAAAGCCCTGTCGAGATTTGCAGGCATAAATGTCAACTACAGTAGTCAAACCTTTTAACATAGTTATTACTTCACTCCTGATATTTTTCCACTCTGTGGAATTAATTCTGTAACTTGAAGTGCCACTTATTAAAAAGCCAAGGCATGGTAAAGAGCCTGCTACCATGATCACTTCCTTTACAGAAATATAGTGATTTCACTCATCACAGCATACTCAAGTTTAATCAACGCTGTGGCTCTTGCTCTATGTAGGTATTAATCATTCATAAGTCTTCAGCTTCTATTGCTCACTTTGTAGGTCATTTTCGTAGGCATTCCCTTGCAAACTGATCAGACACGATGCACAACGGTTGTTCCTGGGATAAGCTGATACGGAAAGGCATGTGGAAAACGGGGCACAGAAAGGGACAAAGAAAATAGGTGAGGAGAATATCCAGTCCCAAAGAGATTTAAGACAGGTGTGTACGTGCATATGTGGAAGGAGGGAGGAAGAAAAATGCTTATGGACAAGCCAGGATTGGACAAGAAGATTTCCATGCAATGCTCGGAATTCAAGGAAGTTTTAGTCTATAGGCAAGTTTAATTCAAAAGAACACAAAAGAAGCACACTCTTCTGATACAACATCTCAAGATAAACTTGCTTAAACCTAAGAGCATTGGCTTAATATTGCTCCAAAATCACTATAACTAGTAAGACTGACTTTGAACATTCAAAATAGCCACATGCCTACCCAATTCCATTTCAAATTCTGTTATGTTCTTGGCCTCGATCATTTCCTGTGACAGTAAGTTCCACAGACTAATTATATGTGTGAAAGACACATACAATACATCCCTTTTATTACTCTTATATTTGCCACCTTTGATTTCAATAGAACATATCTCTTTGTTCTTCTGTTATGAGAAAAAGAAAGCAGATGTTTCCAATTTTTCTTTTACACTAGTATTCAGTGCAGCATGAAGCTAGCAGTTAAATGACTTAAGTATTTCAGCCTGACTGTGCTCTTCCAGACAGCATAAACTTGCCTGCCTACTAGGAGAATGAGGGAAAGATGAACATCATCTTCACAGAAGAAACTCAAACTGATGAGCTCTGAGCAAGAGGCTTATGAGAGAACATGAGAAAACAAATACTACAAGCATTAAAAAACAGTCCCCTACTTGACACTGCTACACCTATATTTGAAGAAGAAAGAAAGAAAGAAAGAAAAACCAACAACCAAACCACAAACTAACCAAATGAAATATACCACATATAGCTGAAGATGCTAGTGAGGGAGAGGGACAATGAAAACGTGAGAGAGAACCTATCATGTAATGTCACCTGAACCTCTGATATCACACACATATTCAGCATACTATTTTAAACCTCATTGTAGAAACAGTTAGAGTCAACAGTTTCCAACTTAGTTTGTGAGCACAAGCAAGTTCTCAGATGCCATCATCAGGGTCATGGATGAATAGCTTAAAAGGGATCAATGCTACAGTTTTGCAATGACATCTCTGTGCACTTGCAGGAAGGGTGTACTTCTGTATTCGTATATAACCACCATTATCTGGGTGAAAGCTGCACTAAACACAAGCATTACTTCAACCAAAACATTTCATACAATAGGGATTTTTCATAAAATAGTTATCTTTATGTAGAGGCATTAGATTTATAAAAGAGGGACTTCACCAGATTATAGACTGATGACATTGGTGTTACAATTTCAGTGGAAATCTTGCTTCATTTAGTTATTGCAGGACAGGAAAGGGTAATTCAGAGAAACTACAGAGCTTTTGTATTACCTCAGCCATAGGACTGATCCCTAAATGCAAAGGTTCCCCACCCTCAGATCCAACACCAGCTTGTACTGTGGCTTACTGAACCCAAATCCAACTTCCCTCACCTTCCAATGACCAAGACACTGCTGCAGTTTGGTCCATCCAAACTAGTATCAAATCATCCAAATAAAATCACAGAATGCAGGAAAAAACTTATTTCAGAATTCTGGCAGTTTCTGTATGAAACTTAGCGACCTGGCAAGTATGCATAGAGCATGCCTGAAAGATATTTGCATGACTATAGCACAACATCTCTCCCAGGCTAGGCACTGAAAGTCACAACAAGATAGTAATTCAGCAGGACAAATACAAAACCAACAGGTCTGAGAAATCCAAGATCAGTCCTTTTATGTTATGCTACTTAAATGAGGACTCCAGCCTCTTAATTTTGAATAATCTGGTTATTCTTATGTTTAATGGAAACGACACTATGCTTGAGGAAAAATACGCTTACATTGCAATGCTTCATTTTGCAGTATCATGGGCTCCTTAATCTTTACACTGGCATCATTAATATACATTAGTTGCAGGTGAAAAGGCATCAGCTCTATGTGACTAGCTTTGAGGACTTGAAAAGAAGTTTCTGGAGTTGAGAAACTCTTACTGACAATACAAGTCATTTGGATCAGATTTTTTTTTAAAGGTATCTTTTCAACACTGGACCAGTTTATGAAACAACTGAAGTGTTCTTACACAGTTAAGACATTCATTTTTCAAAGTCAAAACTCTGCAAAGACTGAGGGAAAGCCACCAGTCTGCTATGATTAGCCAAGGCCACAAGAGCACAATTAGTTCTTCCTTGCTGACAGAAGGAGTGGGTGGAAAAAGGAAACCCGGGTGGGTGAAATACAAAATGAGGTGTCCTAATTGAGCATGATGACATTCAGATTGAGTTTCCCAAAAATGTGATAAATCTTTTAACAAACGTGGATGAGAAAGGTACAGTTATATCTAGTTCTAATCATGTGCACACTATTTCTTATATAAGATCTGAGTATATATGTATATAAAGATGCAATCTACACACCTCCATAGCTGTACTAATTCAGTTCAGTTGCAGTTAAAATGAACAGCTACTGCTACTGCAAAAATACTGCAGAATTGCAGAGAGACCATCCAGGACCGATAAGAGAACTGGCCTACTTCAACCCCTTTGCTTAGATATCTGTTCAGAACACACACACCCTTACAGTGTCTTCCATAATGGCAGATCTAGAATTATGTTATAATTTTAGCTACAAAATGATGAAAAGCATATATAATACTGTAGCACTGATCCCAGCTAACACCTTTTGCTCTCAGTCACAACAAGTCTGGCCTTACCCTTATTACCACTGGGATTAACCGTGGCAAGTCAGTGTTACCTTTGAAGTCTGTTTTGCCCGCACTGGAGAGAGTTTCCCATGTGTGCGTCTCCTGGGTGATGCAATGTTCAGAGTTTAGGAAAATGTGTACTCTGTCAACTTCTGCAAGTCAAGTTAAATGCTGAAGAAATGGGAAGTTGATCTTACGATAATTCTTTTCCACACAAACTATTTTTGCACATTTGGGATGGGAAAAGTGAAGAAAATAAAACCTTTTGCTTTCTCAGAAATACAACTGCACTCTGGTAAGTGAATGCAAAAGGGGTGTTTGCAATGCTCAAAACACACCGCCAGCAAAAAGCAGATCTGATGCAATGCTGTTGCCTTAGAGCTGTTGTACAGATTATCTAGTGGTTTTAAAATTTGTAAATTATGAATTACCTCATGATTTGCAAAATGAAATGGTGGGCAAAACAAAAACCAAGCTAAAATCTAATTCATTTATTTAAAAGTTGAAGTCTGGCAGCTGTTTTATATTCTCATTCGTCTTGAACAATTCACCTACTGCAAAACAGATTATCAAGAGGCGCTATTTAGAGCCTTCCTTACTGCAAGGGGATTTACCTTTAACTGCTGGCAAAATCCAAGTACACATTCCCCTCCTGAGCATCTTTTAATCTTTATAGTTTGTTTCTGTTCCTTTAATCCAAGTAGAGCAGATCCCCAACAAGTAGGTAAAGCCTCCCCAGCACAGGTTACAGAAGGCAGGCAGCTCTGGCTCAGTGGTGACTGAGTTCAGGTATCTTTCTGAATGGAGTGGAAAGCAGGATCTAACCTATGCAAGCTCCAATTAAAGTAGAAAAACAGCTTAAACTAAGAAAAACTCTCTATTAAAAATGTCTTGGCAGCTGCGACTGATGTGGATGAAAAATTATAAGAGAGGCTGCCCAGTGGCTGTTGTGCTGTTTTTACACACTTTTCCCACAAGGGCAAAGAATGATCAAGAGACTCATCATCTCAACAAGTACTCTTACTGTCAACAGCTAGCGTTGAAAATCAGACCCTTAATAAATATATGCATTTCATAATTTTACTCCTGAGACAATACATGTGTTCCACTATATACCAAAAGAGGTACAGAAAGAACAACAAATATAGGATAATTTAAGCCTTTCTTTTCTTCAGTACTACCTGTAAAGAGAAACTTGAACACATAAATCACCTTTCATAATCCTGTGAATGTGCTAAGGATGCACACAGGACTGACTCCCTACAGGCATGCAAGTATTAAAAAAAAAAGCCAGAACAGTTCAACAGACCTCCCCTCATCTAGATAAATGTCTTGCTGCACATGCATTTATCTTTTTCCTTTTTTTGCTTACTGTATGCTCACTTGCTCTACAATTGTTGAAGTGTCCTAAAATCAAAGTACCGTAAAAGTCAAACCAGCGCAGGGAGAAGACAAGAAAAACCCAATCCTCCCACCAAAAAAACACCCCAGCACAGCATGCCCTAGCTTTTCTTATATTGTGAAATAGGATAAGAAATATGAATAAGGAAGCAACATGAAACTGTGCATGGCATTATTATTATTATTTTTAAACAAACAGTCTATATGTTTGCTTTTCATTAGCTCCCTGTGGTGACAAAACTATAAACATAAAAGTTAAGAGACAAAGGGAAAAAATGAAGTAGCCAATAGCAAAGATTTCAAATACACTTACACAACCACACTGTTTGTTTTACAGCTGCTTTACATAACAATAAAAATGTAACATACCATGGGCTTTTGGCAGTGTGTAGAGAGACAGCATCAAACGGCAATAGCAGAGTAAGTACAAATGATCTCTTTGGAACAATTAAGCAATTTTACAAGCACCACTATGTCCAACAACTAATGTGTCCAAAGAGACAGAAAGGTCAAAAGTGTAAGCTTCTCCCTACTGACTGGAGATGACATATACGACCCTTTGGAAGGGAGGATAACTTCATAATCATATTATATAATCCCTACTACAGAATAATGCTATATAAAACCCCAGCACACTAAAAAGGAAAAGAGAGATCTTTCCTTCAGAATCCAAAAGCAAGATGCAGTCTTTCATCCAGCTGTCTCAGCATATTAAATAACAAAAGGAAGAAAAAAAAAAAAAGAAAAGCTTGCCCTCTTTGCATATAACCAGCTGAGAAAAGTCACTGGCTATACATAAAACAGTAAGGTGGTCATGTAGTTCAGTCAAGAGTCTGGCATTTTCTAAGAAAGAATGCGTAAATAATACATATTGTACATTAAAACTCACAACTTTAGTAGTGACCTTGAACTCCAGTAATACGAACAGGGACATAGAAAACCACTTATTTCTGGACACTATCTCCAGCAAGAACTGAAATTTAGCACTTGACCTAATGTGTCATTAGGATATGACACATTATTTTCTGGGAAAGCCAATCTAAGCAAACGTCGCAGTTCCATTACTATTTTAATATCCAGAAAACTAGAGTTTCTCTCTGGAAAGAAACCATTTGCTGAAACAGCAACTAGATGACTTTCTAGATATGTCATTCAATGTGCACATGAGACCAAGATTTGTAAAAATACTGACCAAATATTCTTTAATTTGCCTGGGAAAAAATGTAAACGCTCATATAGGCTCACCTACTGCACGTCAAATGTCCTCATAACCCCAAAGTGAAGTTTAGATGCATCCTGTTGACTAGAAACCTTTCAAGACAATAAAATATACTTTTCCGATGACCAAAGAGTACTCGAAAGAAAGATGACAAATGTCAATTCTTATGTTACCTTGCACTCAGGATTATCCCAACTGCCCATTTATGTACTTCAAAACCACCTTCCTCTTCCCCTTTCATCAATCTCCTCTGATTTGCAACCCAAATACTTCAGCAAATTTTTAAAAAATTAATCTATATACACGTGCAGTAGTTTAGCTGATCACTTCTACTTCATTTGCAAGTAAATTAATAAAACAAGAATGGTTTTATCTGTTCATTTTTTAATACCACATTTTCTTTCTGTCAACAGGACAACCTTGCCTCTTCAGTTCCCTGTGGGCATGGGCTGCAGACTTTGACAGATGTAATGGCTTACTGGTGAAGGATCAGCGCAGTGGCTAGAACCTGCTCAGCTCAGCACGACGAGGAGGCAGAAGACACTAGCCACTGTTCCTTACAAGCCTGTGATAGTTTGCAGAAAGAAGCCCAGCTCCACAGGCCAGAACAGGCACACTAGCTCTCTTTTGCAGAACCTGGACCACGCCAGTGACTTGGGATGCATTGGGTTGTAATGAAGAGAGAGCCTAGGAAAGAAGTACAGAGGGAGCTGAGAACCTGTGCAAGAGACCGCCAGGTTTACTGCTGGAAAGGGATCTGGCAAAATGCATTTCCCCCCCCTGTTGTTCTCTGCTTTTAAGGGTCACGTCTAACCCCACCCTATATTTTCACTCTTTCCTAGTGCGTCGTAGTTCAGCCATCAACCCTAGCTCCGTCCTTTTTTCCCCCCATTCCTTCCGAATCAGTGAAAACCACTGCAAACAGAACAGACTTCACCGGGTAACAAACAAGTCTCCTTCCCAGATCCAGACCCCAATCAGCAGCACTCCTTCTTATCTCTCTTTAAGCCAAGCCCTGAATAACTAACAAATCCCATCCAGCTGTTCAGCCAGCCACGACAGAGGTCGAAGCAGGTCCCCACTTAGCCTCAGCCCTTTACCGTTACAGCTTACGGCTGGACCCTGCCAGTTCATCATATCCCCACTACAAGGTGTTAACCATGCAAAGGCTCTGCTATCCAACCCCTATTTTTCAGTCTTTCCCAACAAAATCCAGTACTAGTTACTAAATATGTCCTAAATGGCTACTTCCGTGCTACTTAGCACTGCAGCGAAACATCCACCTGAACCGTCTCAACACTGAATTATTGTCTGAACTTTACACCTCCGCATAAATAAGACTCTACTATGAAAAGCAAAGCAAAACTCCTTGTGAAACAATGGAGAAAGCACAGCTTGCATCATCTATGGGTTAGAAAATTTGCATTCCCTGTGGAAAAACAATGTACAAGACATACCTGATACATTACAAAGCCTCGAATGTAACATAATATTTATAGTCATTAGGAGTACATACACTGACTACTGAAGTACTTTAAATTAGAATGTCTCAGCACATGTAATAGCTCTGCAATTTAACGAATATTTCCCTAACAAATAGTTACAGTCCTCCTAGTTATTGAGGTGGAAGGTGAAGTAGGAGCACAAAAACAGCGAAGAAAGAGATTAGCTGTTGGACACCTTTATTATTTCTCTGTCACTATTCAGGAAGAATAAAGCCCCCAACACTAATATATCTCAAAACAAATTATCCTATTACAATGTAGTAGTATCACAAAGTAACAGCTGTGATAACCTTGATGTGCATAAAACTGGAAAATAACCAAATCACATATTCAAGGTAATACAACAGCTGCTGAATAAAACAACTCACTTATTTACCTCAATCAGATAAGGAAAAAAATGCAATGCTGCAACATAAGCAAAACTTCATTTTTTTGGGGGGAAGGGGGGATACAGAGACATCTACAAGCCCAAGGACTAAGCCTACTTTATTATTAAAGAAAATTTAAACATAGCTGGAAATTTACATATCCCTTTGCAAAAAGACAAAAAAAATGAAAGAAGCCCTTTGCCCTGACAATTTTACAGTCTAAATTCAGCAAGACAAACCCATGAAGGTTAACCCTTCGTGAAAGCAAAGAGAAGTGGCTGAGTGGCAGGAAACAAGGGCTTGCTTTAAATGACACAACAAAAAATAGGAGAGCCAAGAACAGTTCTATAAGGGGCTCAAGTTGGACATTTTACGTGGCTAAAAGCAATGTCAAGTGGAACAAAGAAACAGAAGAGAGACTGAATTTAGTGAACTGGAATGAGGGACAATGGGGTGGGGGAAGGAGGTCATTTTGTGGGTACCTGTAGAATGCAAAAAGACCACTTGGGGTCACCTAATTCAGTACCTTACTCCTGGCAGTGGTAAGAGCAGATACTCCTGAGAATAGGTGACTGTGGCCACTATCTGCAGTCCATTCCCCTTGTACTCCCACAGCATCGACAGCCACTGGATTAGGGGTGCTAAAGGATACATCCCTGACTTTTCTCTGTGTCTCTTTCTGGACTTGTCCATAAATTGGTTCAACCCATCCTTGAGTGTGCTGATACTACCTGCCTCCACAATCTCCTGCAGAAACAGCTTCCAGAACTCCACCGCATACTGGGTAGAAGGACTTAATCTGTTCTAAAAGCCTCTTAACAGTTCTTGTATCTCTATTTCTAGTATTACGGACTTTACTAAATAACAGCCCTTGCTGCACTTCTCTTCCAGTTGCTACAAAAGCAAGGTGTACTCCTTTGGGAGATGCAGGTCCACAGGGCCTTCAACAAATTAAATCTGCAACTTCCTATCTTTAATACTAGTCTACTTGATCAGGATTGACTGAGTTTCAAGCAATTTATGAACTTTCCTATCATTTTTGCTTGCTTACTTGTTTCTCCCTCCCCTTTCTGCCAATTTATGAACTTTCCTATCATTTTTGCTTGCTTACTTGTTTCTCCCTCCCCTTTCTGCCCCTTCCCTCCATTTCTACCTCTGCCTTTCCCACTATCACTCCCCCAATTTTTTTTCTCTCACTCACGTAATTCTAGGAGATTAATCCATGGCTCAAGAGCTGCATGTGGCTCATGCAGTGGCTCAAAGAGGCCTGCAAAGATACAGCTGGTCACCTGTTACGTGTATTCTTCAAGGTATAGTAGGTTGTGCCACCTTGATTTACAGAGCATTGTAAACAGTGTAAGATTGTGTAAGTGCACTGACTTTATTGCTATGTGAATATTTTGTCTCCCAGGTGGGAGTGTAATACAAGCAGCACAGCAAAAACTATTGTTACAGCTTGCATGCTTGCCTGTTTTTAAAATTCACTCATACCTGAGAAGAGATTGGCCCATGGATGGTCCTCCCCGTTCATTCATGAGGAGGATGCCCCGTCTCTTCTGCTTCTTATAGAAGGCAGTAAAAAAATGGCGCTAAATTGCTGGAGCAGAAAAAGAATCAATCTGTCTCTGCTTCCACCTTTGCTGTAACTATTTCAGCAACCAGGGCAAAACTGCCTCAGCCACCCTGATGGGCCATCTCTCTCTGCTGTCCCTTACAGTCACTGTTAATGTCTTGCACAATCTTGCTGTCCACAGGAATGTAACACCCTTCTGCCTCAAGTGGGTTTATGTCCTTTCCTGTTCCCCACCTTGAACTCATTCATTCTCTCAGTCTTACCAATACCTGCAATCTGATTAACCTCCTAAGGGGAGTGAGGGGATGGAAAAAACAGTATTCTAAAGGAAGTATTAAAATTTCGCTGGAGATTTCAATCCTGGGAAGCAGCTAAAAGACAGGCAGCAGGGCAGCTGAAGGCCTAACACTAGCTACATTCAAGTCCTACAGCTCCTAGGTCACTCTTACTGCTGCTACACATCTTCTTGCCAGATTTTCTGCATCACGAGGGTGCTCTTGAAGTTCAATTTTAAGTAGGAAGGAAGGTATCACCACAACTTTAATGCAATGGAGAACCCTAGTCAGATTCATGATATTTTGAGATTTTATTTGGCACAGCTATTTAAAGCCTTCAGTCTTTTCCCTCTCTCCCACAGTCCTCCAAGTGTGAGTAGGCATAAATACTTTTATCACAAGTCAGGGCTCTACAAAATTTGATGAGATTCTCAAATTAAGATTTACCCCATCAAAACCAAACCTAGATAATTCTTACTGATAAACAACTTACATGGAAGTCAAGAAGGACACAAACTATAAATGCTTGCATGCATCATCTAATTTATCTCCTTTAAAAAGGTTACCAAGATGTACAGGAAATAATGTGCAAATATAGTATTACAACAATCAGTTTGTTCAGAATCTTCTGATGAAATGACCTTTTGTGGTATACAACAGTATTGATATAATTGCTTTAAAACTATGTCATTACAACTGTGTGCATTTTAGCAATCTTTCAAAACCATCTGCAACAGTTAAACACTGCTTTAATTAAATACATTGTGCTTTTGTCACCACTTATACGCTGCTTCTCAGAGCGGTCTATACTTGTTCAGAATACAAAGTTTATAGTTGTCCACTTGAAAATATCAAGCATGACAGATCTGCAACAATCACCTAAATTAGCACCTTAAAATTTCAGTGAAGATATTATTTCAGTGAAGACATTACGATGATAAAATTTCAGTGAAGAAAATCTTTAAGACCATTACCCTGACAAGCTTCCTTGTATAACACTCAGTACTGCCTGAAGCTTTGCTGTTGTCTCCAAACACTGTGACAGTTTTCAGTCCATACCAGAAGTATTATTTTCTTTTCATCAACTGACCTATTGTGAAAGGACACTTTCAGATTTCAGAATTAATTTTTAATGTTTGGGAGTCTTTTCACTCCTGTGTGCCACTCTCTGCAGGATCCTAGGCATCAAAAGACAAAAGACAGACATGACCTCAAGACCCCTCTCCTGATTCCTCCATAACAGACACTGGAATTAGCTCACTGGCAAAAATCTATTGCTCAGATGCTCACAGTGGAAAGAGCACTGAATATTAGCAGCTCACCTGTTCCAGAAAGTACCTCCCCTCTAGCCCACGACATTTACTATTGCATTTACAGTTCTCAGTACTAGTTGAAGATTCTCTGTGTTTCCAGCAAGTCCAGCAGCTTCAGAAGGAAAGCTGAGAAATCTCTTAATCGTTTACACTGACACAAAGGAAGTGCAAAACATGCACTTAACTACTTAACATGCTGGTTGATCTAATTTGGTTTACACTCACTTTTGACTCTAAAACTTGAAGCCCCTGGAGGAATCAAGACCTGAATTCTGCATTGATTCACAGAAACACAGAAGCAAAGAAATTTAACAGGACTCTACATCATTAACCATACAGCCTCTTTAATCCAATTACTTTGTATTTTCTCTTAAACAAATGAACGGCCAAAACTTGGCCTG
The DNA here is from genome assembly GCF_023638135.1 of Falco biarmicus. Lineage (NCBI taxonomy): Eukaryota > Metazoa > Chordata > Aves > Falconiformes > Falconidae > Falco > Falco biarmicus. The sequence goes on along the minus strand of NC_079291.1, from coordinate 8,113,133 downwards.
GACCCAGTTCTCAAACCAGCTCCACTTAATCTTACCTGATCTTCATTCTCAGTTGTGAAATAATGGAAGAGATTGGAGGGAATAAGGGGAATCAAACACCACACCTGCCCTGAAATACAGTCTGCATGCCCCACTCTCCCTTTTTCTACCCCACTTCCCATCCCAAGGAGTGCCAGCTTAATAAAGAACATTGCATATTGGATGTTGAAGTTAAGCATACAGATCTGTAATATATTCTCCTGGTAACATCAATTAGCCCCTCCCACACAGGAAATATCTATCAAATGCACTGTAGTAGCCATTACACTTTCTACAAATGCCTTAGAAGACCAACTGCATGCTGCTAAAATTTGCAAATTGGCACAAGAAACAAGAAAATCCCTCTGAATTCCAGAGCCTACAGTGTTTACTTTGACAGTTGTAGTTTATTTATAGTACTTGACAATACATGTTCTCTAGTTCATCTTGTAAAATAATGAAGTCAGTATTTAAGACCTCCACTGTTAAGCCTCAGAGGGAAAAATAAGTATAAACTTATTTCATTCAAATAGATGTGCAGATTGGCAAGATTCTACTATAATGACTAAATTACATCATTAATTTAACTGAGTTTAAAGCACTTTCTTCGGTGGAGAAAGCACAGCCCTTAACTTTGTATGTGGTGTGCAAGTCTGCACAGATGTGCAATAACCTCTTAACCCATTCATATAAAATTATATCTTCTTTTTGTTTAGTACATTAAATACTTTTAGAGAGGTGCTGTATGGAAGGCTGGTCTTTCATGTACAATTGCAGAGGAGCGCAGGCAAGAGGCTGCAGAACTTTTCCCAAGCACAAACTCATCGATAACCTTAATCCACTGACATAACTTGTACCATGCAGGTAAGTCAACTTCATTCCCAACACAACCCCTTTAGACAGCAGGGCCAAAGTTAACATCTTGTCAGATGGCATCTTACCAGCTTTCAAGACCAACCCATTCTTCAGAAACCACAAAGCTCTCAGTCCTAGCAACTAGCAACCTGCCCTCGTTGAAATCCTCAAACGCAAAACCATCTCCTATCACTTTCTCAGTCCCCAGTTCTTCATACAAAAAGACAAGACAGATTCAAGCCCCTAAAGTATAAATACTCCACACACAGTGCTTCTCATTTATGTCTATAAAGTACCATACACATATCATGTATATTTCTTAAAAGAAAACCAGACATATAACCCATTGCTCCAATATAAAAATCTAGACAAGCAGAGCTGGAATACAAAGGAAACAAAACCAAACTTAAGACTGCATAACCAAGAGGAAATATTAGAATTTGTCAGATAAAACATAAATGCAGCATCGTAAACACAGTTGCACAGTGCCCTCCAAGGGCAGCAAAGCTGAAAGTCAAATAATAAAATTAAGTGGTATACAAGAGAGTGTGCACAGAAGGGATTTCAATCCTCTTTGTTCTTAGCCATGATACAATTTCACAGCCGCTCTCAAGATTCATCGTTCCGATGTTTGGCATGCAAGAGCACAGAATGCCGTTCATTTGGGAATTACTGAACCAGGATGTGCCAAACAAAATCCACCACAGCATCCAGCCAGCTCCTGCCACAGCATCTGAGTAGCCTGGCCATCAAAACATTTCTGATTTTTAAAGGCAGCCAACAAATAAAAGCAGGAATATCTTCTGAAAGGTGAATTCCTGTAATATTAACTAATCAATCCACAGTAAAGAAGCTGCTCCTGTGTAGCTATTGTCTGAGTACGTCAGGCAGAGGACTTCGCCTGCAGGAGCTGCTACCTACACATACTTCAAATTCACCGCGTGTAGAAATGGTATTATTTTTATGGTTTGCAAGCTAGACCATACACAGCTGCAGAGAATCTCTAAATTGGTTAATACACCATTTCAAAAGGAAGAGTTATTTCTCCAGGGATCATGTGCCAAACAAAGCAGGGAGGGAATGCTGAACCACTGGTAGTTTATAGGACAAAAGATATTTTTCAACTACATGCAGCACTAATTATGAAGGTCCTTCCTATCCTACAGCTGGAAACTTCTCACAGAAAACACTCCCATTTCACAGTAACAACACGGGGAGCGGGGGGTGTGTGTGTGTGTGTGTGTAGAAAAAAGAAAAAAGTGTTTAAATGACGTTTGTAAGCTGATAATTTTCATTAAATGTGACCTGCATTTTTTATTTCTACAAGGAAGTAAACCCCAGCATTTGTGTCATTCTTGATCTAATAATTTGAGTGCGTACATTAAAAAAAAAAAATTACAAAATGTAAGACCAAAAAATTTATGCTAGAATACGGCTGTGATCAGGAAGGACTATTCCAAGCATGAAAATAATAAAAACAACACTGTTATTATAGTTTAACAGTGACAATCCATCTTTAGATAATACACTAGATTTAAAAGCAAAAGCACCTAAAGCATTATTGGAGTTGGAGGTTTTGAGAAAATACATTTGCAAAAAATTTACAAGCACTACAAAATCAAATGTAATCAAAACAAATGCCAGACTTCCATGGTATGTAGATGAAATATATTAATTATAATACGAAACTATTGAGTTCAAAACTGCCTTTGAGCCACACATTTTTTGCAGACTTCTCTCTAGCCAAGAAATCTTAATTCCACATTGCAAAGTTTTGAAAACTATTAATATTCCAAACATTATAATGGAGAGCACTTCTCCCCACCATCTATATGGAGACATATATTTATTATGTGCTGACAGGTAACTTTCACAAGACTCTCAGGGAGATCTGGTCCTTATTCTGTGAATTTATAAAAACTGGGCTGAAGGAGCCAGAAAACACAACTGTATTTTATTATTATTTAAATAATGAATTTGTGATAGCATTTTACTCCGAAGCGATGGTAAGCCTTCGGGCAAATACCTCCTTCAGTAAAGGTTTGAAAATTATTTTTGTTTAAATAGCAGCTGGTCTTGCCTATACGGACTTAAATGAGCCATGTGGAGACAAACTTGTTTCAGTTTGGGTAAGAAAGATTAAAAAACATTAGTTCTTGTTAATATCCATTTTGGTCCCTCTACACAGATGGGAAAAATAACATTAAATTACCATGCTTACATACAGTCAATACCAGACACCCAATAAAGCACAAATTCAAAGCCCTGCTCATAATGCAACTGATGCACACAGTTCCAGCAGAACAGCTCAGCTGCAAGTTAGCCTGAAACAAAGGAGATTTACATTCATTTCTCCACTTTGCCACAGACTTCCTGTGTGACCTTGGACAAGTCACTTGTTTATTGCATGCTGCAGCTCCCCATCCCTAAAATGGGGAAAAAACATTTATTTCATAACCTGACAGCAATAAGCAGATTTACTATCAGGAGATGCTTAGATACAGAGGTCAAATAAATGACATAAAGAGAATAAACAGTACTTAAAGCTTTAATTAACTTCTGTTAAAGCTTTGGAAACTTCATCAGTGACAGAAGGCAAGCTTTGGCACAATTCTTGCAAGTGTTATCTACAAACAAAGATCAGGTCTGCCTATGCAGCAAGATGGAACTGTATTTTGACATCTGCAGGCAGTTGCAGACACAGACTTCCACGACCCAAAACAAAGACATGACATACTCCTCTGTCAACAACATATACAGAAGACCAGAAGTCAAAAGTCTCCAGGTACCTTCTCTGAGTTGCAGAACAAGAGTTATAACTTTCTGATATAATACAAAGTATGAGAAGAAATCACCAGGTACTCTCTCAAAAGATTTTAAATACTAAGCCTAAACAGTTATTCCCCAACTCATACTAACCACTAACCACCTTCTGAACTTGAAAGCCACATTTAACTTTCAAAACTTGGTATTAATATCAGAAGTCAAATCATCTTGTGGACAACAGAAGTTAAGGCCTCTAAAGCGCCAGCCTACTGAAAAAGATGCAGAGGATTAAGAATCGTTCAGAAGCAGCCAAACACCACACATACAGTACATTAGGCCACTTATGAGGACAGCATTACCTCCATCAGGAACGCACAAATTTGTGACGAGTATTAAATCTACCTTTTTGGAAAACACCTTTGAGTCCAAAAATCTAATTTCTGAATGCAGGCCAGACTGTGTTTCCGTGCACATATTCTGCACCTTTGTACAAGTAACTGTACCAGCCTATGTAAAGTCAAAATCACCACCCGGGGAAGGAGATATGAGGGGCAAAGGGACTACCAGAGATAATGAGAAGCAGTCAATAAAAGATTGACTTTTATATATAAATAAATAAATATATATATAAATAAAGAGCACAGGTAAGCATTTGGGAGACACAGGCAAGCTATGGAAAAAATCAGAAGCAAGGAAACTACTGATGGGAGAGGAAGTTCTGGGATAAACTTCCCCCCGTATTACCCACATATATGTAAAAACCACACAGCTGCTCAATCACAGGGTGTTGACTCTGCTTGTGTGTTTTGGTTTGGGTTTTTTTGTTTGGTTTTTATAAACAGGTGATCTGTAGGTTACACACACTAAAACAGGGTCACTGCAACTTACAAAATTAAAAACGAAACTGATTAGTTTATAAGCTATTTTCTTTGAAATAAAATGGTTTTCATTATTCATAATTGCATCTTATATGCAAGAATAAGCCAATTCTTACTAAAATCCATTTATAACCTAAAGCTTTTTCTTTCACTGTGCAGAGCTGCTCTGGGATGTGTTAAATATCCTGAACTCCCATTACTGCAGTAAGACTGGAAGAAGAACAGCACTTTGCAACGAGGCCAAAAATTAAAGCATGGCCAACAACAAACTGCTATCAAACGCTAGGCACAGAACAGGGGAAAAGAAAAAGATCATGGTGAGGAGTGTACGAACACAAGTCCAGCAGAAAAAAAGAATATGATGTTTCCAACATAACACAGGATACAGTTTCAGACACACATTTTCAAACGAGACTTCTGAGACTTTGGCACCCCTGAAGTTGACAGCCGAATACCTCGTATCATAGATAGCTCCCTGAATATGTAAATATTGAGATTAGTCTTGCAGGAGAGAGTGAGATGCCTAACAAGGGAGGACTGCCCTCCACTCCAGTGACACCTGAAAAAAGTCTGTAGAGGGACAAATGCAGCAAAGAGATGAGGAGCTGAAGGTCAGAGGAAAGGTGAGGCTAATCAAAATCATGAAGGCAGGAAATTGAAACTAAGTTCTGGAACTATGTGTTTAATACCCCCCCTCACAGCATACTAATAACATTCGTATGAAAGAAAAATAAATAAATAAAAAAAGCAGCGACACTCTTAGCAGGCTTCCCCAGAGCAAATTTTGGCAACCATAAACATCATGCAGCAACCCGGGTGTCTCACTTGCTTAATCTCCTCACAATCACAAATTGACTATTTCCTTTTTCCACAAGAGGTGAACTTTCCCCATAATTGCGATAGCTGAAACTCATCTCACTGTTGTGGCAACCGGCACCTGCCTACCCTTTCACAAACCAGCTGCTACAGAAGCAAACTCAGTGCTTGACTGTGCAAGTGGAACCTCATTAGCCATAAGCAAAGCTGCTCTCCTTCACTTTCAACACTATCTTTACTGAAGTAGGATGACTTCACCCCAAGATGAGCAATACCAAAACTCCTTTGGTCACACACATGCACAAACCCCTCCATTCATGTTTTCCTACTTATCAAGGTATTAAGAGACCATAACAATTACACCAGTTTCATGTATTATTTGCAAGAACTGCCAGCCAGCCCTCACTGTCACCCATTTGAATGTTGGAATGAATACAGAATACTTGTAATTGCATTATGGGCAAAGATTAATCATCATTACTTGTACTATGAACTAATTTTTACCATAAGAAATACTTTTAAAGGCTGAAACAACACAAACTCACTATGCGGGCCTTGAAGCATGTTATCCTCAATGGTCTATGTAGTTAAAAAAAGAAAAATCAAAACCATATTCTATTTTGACAGGTAGTCTGCCAGCTCATCTTTACCTGTGAATAATGCCAATTGAAGCAAGGACAAATTAGGGTTCTAATACTATCTACATCAACCTTTAGATGAAACCTGCAATCTGACATACTTGTATACTATCACAACTTTTGGATAGATTAGCTAAGTTCACACTGCAGTCCCAGCACCTTGATCATCCAGACTCAGTTATTCCGAGAACAAGCCACAGTGCTTTTCTGAGCTGTGCTTCTGGATTTCTTTCCCATGAAAATCAGGTTATGGGAGGAGGAGGAAGGGAAAGCATGTGGACTTCATCCTGACACAGAGCCAGGATGCAGGCAGGACAGTCACCTCCAGCCCAAAAGCTAGAAGCTCTTGTAATATTCTGTTAACTATTACTGCCACAGCTAAAGATTTCAGAGCTCATTGGTTATTTTCCAAACAACACAAAAATCTCAGTATTAGCCTAAACCACTACTCATATGCCTCATCCCATCACTCCTTTCATTAATTATGATCCTTGGGACTGGTACCAAAACAATGGCTCTGGACCTGTCAGGCTAACTCTTGTGCTAACGTCTCCCTGCAGACTAACAGAGGCAAAAAGCTTCAATGAAAAGGTTCATATGCATTTGTAGGTGACATCTCAATACTAAAAATACCAACTTAAATAGTTACTTATAAACAGAATTTTCTGATTTCTGCTCTTACCAACATCAAAAGACCACAAACCTCAGCCACAGCAAGAAGACAGGAACAAAGCTGTGCTTTAGCAACTACGGTGAACACAGACCGGAGCAAAAGCCACTTTCCTCTTGAATAAATAAGCACAACCAAGTATTTTACACTACTACTGTCTCCTCTTCAAACGCAAAGAGGCTCAGGCCACCATGCAATGAACCAAATGAACCTGCTAGATGTTTTAAACAAATGGTACAAGTTTCAAAAACACACTTAAAAACAAGCTGCTTTATAAAGGCCAACAGAATATCCCTGCTTTTTATTTCATCAGCGAACACGTGCTCCTGTAAAGCACCCACTGAGAGACAAATTCACAGTTCTCTTCTGCTCCAAGTTACTGTTCACAACAGAACTCTCCGAGCTAAAAAGCTCGTTAGCATTTTACTATTCTCTGTTTCTTTGGCAGGTCTCTTATTTATCTAAGATTAGTGCAATCAGGCATTACATTTATAAACCAGAAAAAAAAAAACCAAAACAAGGAGAAAGTTTTCACACTCTTCTTTATAGGCCAGTTTTGGAAACATACACACAAAGCAGTATAACAAATTGAAATGCAATTGTTAAAAAAAAAAACCCAAACCAAAACAATGCCCAAAACAAACAGAATACCTCTATCAAAACACTTATAATCACTGGAGGCCTCCCCACCTGGAAACTAATGTCATCCAAGCATTCACAAAAAGTACTGTTGGCCACCTAAACAGTTGTTGCTCTGCTCTCTAGCTACAACACACACAGGCACACCTCAGCCCCCCTCTGCCTGCCTGCTGCCCCCCACCCCCCACGTAAGGAACTGACACCAACCTGCAGTTGGGAGGTGGATCTAAGGTGATGTCGGCCAATTCCTTCTGAATCCTGTGGCAATAAAAGCGAGAAGGAACAAAGGTAAGTCACTGTGTAGGACACCAGTTAACGCATATGCCTTACAGACATACCGTCTCTGTGAGTTTGCAACACTGCGTAAGACAGAGGCACTCTCAGCTGCAGCCTCCCACCGGTCCAAACACACTAAGCAGGACAGGCATCCTGTTACAGAGACAGGCAGAAAAGCAGACAGGCGCAGTGCACTGAACACAGACAGGTGCACTGTTGTATGCTCCCGTAAAGATGCCAACCACACAGGGACAGTGGAAAAGACTGTCTGCTTTATCCCGCCAACCAGCCTGTAAATGAGGGAAAACCTCTGCAAATGTGATGCACCAAGTGCTAGGAGGAAACTGCAGTCTGAAAAGGAATTTTGTCCTGCTGGATGGAGAGAAACAGTCACTGCCAAACTGACTAGCCTCCCCTCCCCCAGCTTCCCATCACTATCCTGAGAAAAAACACCTGCCTCAAAGGAGTGAATAACGGCGCCGTTCCCAAGGACACTTAAAGGAAGGTGAATATCTCTTCCTAAGGTTCCTGCACATTCCTGCCACCTTCAATTCTCCCCTCTCTTCTCCCTCAGCTGCCACACAACATCTCCACGTCCTCTCCCGCAGGACTCCAGACACTCCCTCTCTTCACCATGTTCAGACAACACCCTGTCCTCCCTGCCCAGAGTATTCCGGGCCCACGCTGCTTTTGCCACAAAACGCCCAGCCAGCTATCATCCCCTTTCCTGAAGTCCCATTACTGTCACTCAGGCTTCCCCTCCAGATTTCCCCACCCAGCACTCGGTCTGCCTCTCTTCTCCTTCAAACTCAGCCAGCATCTTCTGCCTCTCTTCCACCTGTCATACATGAGAACCACAGTCTTTTCATATTAGGCAGTTTACAATCTTCTTTTTGAAATAGTTAAGGGCACAACACACAAACACCGCTTGGCACTATATCAGTTTGCCACGGAAACCTGCAGAGCAGAGATCTGGAATAACCAAACTGCCTGAATTCTACAAAGCCAAAGAGAATGTGGTTGCAACAACAGCACATTTGCATAAAACCCCGGTCACTCTTGACACCTACAGATATAACCTCTCTGTGCTGCCTGGCAAAGTTGTTCAGTGAGAAGGTTTAGTCTTCTTACTGAAGTACTTCAAGTTTGCTTGAGAACTTCCATTTGACAGCATAGCTCCCTGGAGGCAGGATGGTGCTGATTTCAGGTGAAACACAGAATAAACAAGAAAGGGTAACAATTTCTTTTAAAAACCCCAACTGAGTGGCTCCAAGAGTCTGTCCAGGTGAAGAAAACTGACTGATGTAGCTGTTCTGGAATTACTATTCTATGGAGGCATCTCTCCCCCATGTAGACATTATTCTAGAATAAAAATTGTTTCATTCTCAAAAAACAAACCAACCCACTCAGTGCTGTAAGCAACAAGTATTGTGGACATTCTGCTCTAAAAGTGGACTGCTGTGGATTATTTATTCTAGTCAACACCCAACCATACACAGAAAATTCAATATAAGTGAGGAGCGGACAGAAAAGCAGTAATACATTTGGTGGAAAAGATTTGTGACTGTATTACACCACTTGTACTGGAGTGCACTCCCCCAGTGCAAGCAAACTGAAAACCTTCACAAACATCAATTAATCCCCGAAGCAGTCGTGGAAATAAAAAACCCCACCACCACTCTAAATCAATTGCAACCTACAGAGAGGTAAATTGACACTGAAATGCAACGCCTTACTCAGGACCACATAGCTCCCAGGAACAGAGGAGGAATTAAGGTCCTACATGCCAATCCCACACCATCTTTATAAGTGATGCCAATAAGGAAAAAGGAAAAGACAGTGGAAATAATTAAGGGACAGAATAACAGCCCGGAGGAAGAAAAGACAGGAAAATATTTGGGATGGAACAGAGGAAGAAGCAGGAAGAGAGACAAGAGATCCCAGAGAAGTTGGGCTTCTCGTACCGAGACACTGAAAAAAGTGAGACAATGGCAGTTTCATGTGGAAAGGTTGAGCATAAGGGCTAGAGATGAGGAATGGGAGCAGCAATGGAGCAGTGGGGGAACAGAGCAAAATAAAATGAGGAAGGAGACAAGAAGCAGCGAATCAGTGTGAAAACTGACTGCAGCCTCACCTCTTGGCACTGGTAGATAGCAGCTTAGAGTTTTTACTCATGCTGACTTTGCTTTCCTTCTTCTTAGGTGTGCTTGTTTCTTTCTCTGTCTGTTGGTTGGAGGATGAAGATGAGGAGGAGCTGGTGCTGGCCCTCGAATCGTCATCCGACATAGCGACCCCCCCACCACACACCCCAACCTGGAGAGGAGACACCATGGGGCGTGGGGAACAAACAGTGAGCACAAACACACACAGAGAAAGGCTGCTGACAATCTCACTCTGTGTTTGGGTCATGCCTTTTAAAGGCTCCTCATGTCTCACTCTCCTCTTCAGGCCCTACAGTAGAAACAGGACGAGCAGTAGCCTCCTCTGCACTAGTAACACCGAGGAGCAGGAGGAAAGGGACTTTTAAAGCTTCCTCTCGGAAAGCAAGTGCAAAATGAGAGAAGAGACCGGAACGGGGATGACTGTGAGGATCAGGGAAGCTCAAAGCAATTCCTTCTTATCTCCCCCAAACTGTACGTGCAAGAGGAGCCATCACCACCCACCACTATCCAGCCTAGGGGTGAAGGAGATAAAAATGGAACAGCTCTGGTCCCTTGGGTTCCTGGGAGGCACGTGGGGGAGGCGGGAGGGACGGGGCTGGGGGGCGACCGCTGGCAGCACTGCAATGGAAGTGGGGCATCGATGGCAACAGGGGGGAGACCCCGAAGGCACAGCTGCGACCTGCAGTGGGGAAAGCCCTGCCGGCGGATGGAGTGTTGGGGGGGGGGAGGGGGGGGGGGAATGAAGGGGAGCAGTTAAGCAGGGAGTGGGGTGCACGGAGGGGACCCACCGAGGCCCACTGCACCAAGGGGCACGCCAGCAAAGCAAGAAGGGAACACGGGTCTGTCCTGGGGAGGTGTGGGGCTGGGGGGGTCAGGAAGAGAAGAGCCAAGGCCTACAAGGGGTGAGAGCGGAGGGCCTGGGGAGGCCGGCGGCAGGGAGGGGGGCAGCGGGGTGCCGGGGTGAGGCAGCACGGATTCATGCGGGCGCCTCGGAGGCACAGGGGAGCAGGGCGAGCATGGTAGGCTACCGAGGGCAGGTCCGCACCCGAGAGGGGCGAGAAGCCGTCGGGAATGATGGCGGGGGGGCGACGGCGGGGGGGGGGGAGGACGACAGGGCACCCCGGGAGAGTTAGGGTGGGAACGAGGGGGGCAGCCGCAGGCCCGGGGCGAGCGGCGGCGGGGCAGCGGCGGGCCGGGGACCAGCACACGGCTGCCTCCCCTCCCAGGGCCACCGGCCCCCGGGGAGCTCCCCTGCCCCCGCCGGGCCGCCCCTCCGCCTGGCGAGAGCCGGGGACAGGGGGGGGCCGGCCGAGCTCCCTCCGCCGCGGGCCCGCAGGGCCGAGCGGCGAGGGGCCGGGGGGGGACATAGCCGGTACCTGACAGCCCCGGGCACGATCCCCCTGCCCCGCCGGCTCCGCCGCCTCCCGCCCCATCGCCGGGCCGCGGCCGGCCCTGCCCCTCGCCCCTGCCCCCGGGGCCGGCGGGGGGGGCGGCGGGGGGTGCCCCGTCCCCCTACCTCTCCCTTTGTGTCTGGCTGCTCCTCCTCGGTGCGGCTGGGCCTGGCCACTCGTGTCTCTCTCGCTGGGAGAGAAGCGGAAGTGCTGCAACAGCAACTATTAAACAGGCAATGGCTTCCCTGGCTGCCTCCCCCACCGCCGAGCGGGGCGGAGGGGCCGGGGCGCCACCCGCCGCCGCCTCGCACGGAGCGGGGCCCCGGGGCGGGGGGGCAGGCGGCGGAGCCCCCGCTCCGGGGCTGGAGGGGGGATCCCGGCAGCTACAGTGCCCCAGTCCCGTGTCCTGTCGTCTGTTCGTTTCCCCCCCCCCCCCCCCCCCCCCCCCGGCGGGTGCTAGGGAAGGAAAAAAGGAGCGCTTGGAGGGGGACGTGAGTTTTTAATGGAGACCCTCTGGAAAGTAACCGGCAGGGGTGTCAAGGGGGGAGGGATAAACGCCCTCCCCGGCTGCGCTTCTGCTTCCGTGCGGGAGCCCCCCAGGGACGCGGTCCAGGCAGGTGGCTGGGCAGGGGGCAAGCTCCTGGGCTGCTTTTTTAAGGTTGAGAGGGGGTTATCAGGCTTGGCGGCGGGGGGGCTGTGGGGGGGAGGCTGCTTGCTTTCCTCCTCTTACAACTGTTTCAACCCCAAAGCTTCTCCTCTGCCTCACCTGCTTTGTCCCTCCGGCAGCAGCAGCAACTTCTCACCTGTCTCAGTTGGAAAGCAATAAGGAGAAGGGAAAAGGAGAAAAAAAAAAAAAAAAAAAAGCCCAGCCCAAAGCCCCCCCCCCCCCCCCCCCCCCCCCAGCAAGCCAGAAGGAATCCCCGGCATCTCTCCCGTCTCTCACCTGTTTCAGCCCTCAAGCAGCAGCTGTGTCCTCCCTTCCCTCCCCCGGCTCAGCCCTGAACCAGCAGCAGGAGCAGCCGCTTCCCACTCGCCCTCGCCCGGAGTTCAGGATTCCATTGTCCCCCACACTGCACTTGGTGACATCACTGACACACAAAGAAGGGGCACTTCGTGATGTCATCAACGCATGCTGGGAGAGAAAACAAAATCCCGGGCTTGGCAGCAACAGCACGACTCCCCTCAACCCCCCGCTCCCCTTCGATTTTCCGATGGTGAAAGTATTAGGGATTTTTTTTTTCCTGCCCCCCCTTCCCCCCCCCCCCCCCCCCCCCGAGTCCCATGATGGGGAGCCCGTCTGCGGGAAGGGCGCAGCGGCGTTCAGCCGGCTGGCTGCTACCGCATTGTATTCGCGAGGCGCTTTACTCCTCTCCCCGAAATCGTGGCTGTCGATGCCTCGCTCCCTGTCCACCCATCGGAGAAAAGTGATGTGGCCGGAGCCACCCGGCGCGGCGCCCCCGGCCCACGCGCGGGCGCAGGGGCAGCCCCCGCCCCGGGGGGCCGCCGCGGCTCTTCCCGGAGGTGCGGGACCCACTCGCGAAGGGACAATAGGGACCAGCGTTCCCACCGGCCTCAGCCGGGGCAGGTTTGGCTCGGTGCCGCCGGTTTCCACAGCCTATCGAGGGATCGCCTATCGAATTACTCGGTGTCTTCAGTGACCGAAAATACAATGACTGTCACCGCCGCGCATCATGATAATGGACAGGAGTTCGTATTTTCATCCTTCCTCCCGCGGGAGGACCTCGAGGTGATCCGCAGGCACACGGCTGCTGCCTCGACAGAGCGCTGTCACGACATGACGCTTTGGGAGTCCCGGGGGTTCACTTACAAAACCGAGGCCGCCGGAGCGGCGGGGGACGGGGGGCTGCCCGGCCCGGCGGGACATCCCGGAGCTGGACATCCCCGCTGCATAGCGACCGGCGGGGGGGGGGGGGGGGGGGGGCAGCCGAGGCCAGCTCCTCCCGGAGCCCCCGCTGCCCGTCCCCGGAGCCGCCGCGGGGCCGGGCCCGGGGCTCCCTCCCGCCGGTGGGGCGGCGCTGCACCCGGCCCCGGCGCCAAAATGGCCCCAGCGGGCGGCGGCCGACGGGCACACGGTGGGTCCCCCCACCGCCTTGGGGGGGTCGGCGGGCCCAGGTCCAGCCGGGGGACGCCTTGCCGAGGCCCCGCGGCTTCCTTCGGGCGCCCGTGGGACCCGGGTGTGTGCCCGCGGCGGGACGGGCGGTGCGAGGCCGGCCCCCGAGCAGGAGCGTTCCAGGAGGACCCTGACCCTTAGCAAGGGCGCAGGCTTGAGCAGGCACAAAACCCTAAAGGTTGGGTCGCGGCATGGATGCCCGTGGCTTTTTTAGGGGCACTTGGGACCCGAAGAAAAGGGGTGTTTGGGCCAGCAGTGAGCAGGAGAGCCTGGGGATGCTGAGCCTCTCCTCCGTGGGACAGCAGCATCACATGTCTGTGACTCCCCACGAGGATCTGGTTGTGGCGCTGATCTTTCCCCATTTATATCCAATAATAATCTGAGCCAGAGGTACCCCTGGAGGGGACACCCGTGCAGGGATACTCTTTCCCTTTGTCACTCTCTCATCTCTTTCCTTGGACCTCTGTCTGCATCTGCTGCTTCTCTCTCCTCATTCTCATCCCTCAACCTTTGCATGCGTCTCAGCAGCACCTCATTTCACCTGGGGCAAGCCCCAAACTACCTTCGCTCCTCACAGACTTGCTGCCCAGTCTCCGGTGTGGCTGAGGCTGCGCAGTGTGTCATCAGTGACACCGAGAGTCACCCTGACAAAAGGAGGAATTCCACTGTGGTGTCACACTTCCTGGTCTTTGGATGGGGTTTTTTGGTTTTGGGAGGGTTTTTCCTCTTCAGCCTTTATCACCTGTGGTACCACGTATTAGGCCTCGGTGGATTGTCCTCCAAAAGCAGCTTACTGGCAGAGCCAACCTGTCTAGTTTGATCTGTGGGAATGACACTTGGGAAGTGACCATGGTCATCCTTCCCTCCAGTAACTGTGGAGCTTTGACATCTCCACTGTTGACAACAGCCTCGCAGTCACATAATAAATTTCATGAAAACTGGCATTTAGATAAAGGTGGGTGGTCTGATCACTTCATTCCCCTCGTAGACAAAAAGGGGCAGAATTCAGCTCCTATATACTTAACAGCAACCAGCTGCACTGTCAGTGCTCTAACTAACCCGTGGGGCTGCAGAGGATGGAGCTGGTGGTAAGGTGATACATGCCAGGTGACAAATGCAGGAAAGGAGAGGACACAAAGCAAGGTGACCAGGCTTCACAAATTTCACTTTTGTGGAACAACTTTTTTAGACCAGAAAATCTTCACTTTCACCACAAACCTCTGGCGCTTTCCTTTTATCACAGGAAACCTGCACCAAAGTCGAATGAGACAACTGATATTAATAATGAAAGCCCTCCACTTGTGTAATAAGGAGCAGGGAAAGCTTCAAGATTGTTACAAAATCACACATGCACTTTTCCTTTATTATGTTAATAACCTTGGTAGGGGGTTATCTGTAGACTGACCTTTTCTGCAGCACACAATCCTTGGTAACCCTGTTTAAAGTAACAATGCGATAACCAGCAGCAGTGGCTATTTACTTTGAAGCCTACCCAAAAATGCATTTGCTGAAAGCACTTACTAATGTTGCTTGAGCAGCTGTTGCAGTGGCAACTCTCATTTTATGACTCACCTCCTGTAGGGGTCATGACTAGGACCGGGCAATGGGCTGTTGCTGTTTTGTGCTAGCCATGCCATACCCATAGCCCGAGAGAGAGAGAGGGAGCCAAGAAGCTAACCTCTGTGCCCAGAAACGTTTTTTGCAGCTTGCCTTGCTCCCACTCATGATTGTCCTTTCAGCGCTGCGCAGACACCACAGAACTGCAAAAGACTGTAGAGCATGAACCTTTTTCCAGCAAACAGGAAAACTAGCTCCTCTAATTAATCTCTTTCCATCTTGGGAATTTTGACAAAACCTCACTGATCTGCTTCTGTTTGTTTTCTGTAAAGTGTGCGCACTGTATTGGGTAAGCTTTCCTTCTTATCAGTGCTTCCTCTTGTCTTTTTTTTTTTTTTTGCCAAGTTGTGTGAAGGACTTGCAGAGGAAAACTGACCCAGATTATTCATTTTCCCTGTGCCCCAAGCTTTTTTAATCGATGGCGCTAGCTCAGTGTAGCAAATGAATAGGATTACTCACTTCTCCCTCTGGATGGAGTTTGGAGGAGGCTGCAAAGCTAGATGACTAGAATCGAGTTGTCTTTGGGGCTTTGAGCTTAATTCACAACAGAGGCCAGCCAATTCAAATCGCTCTGAGCCTTCTGCTAAAGGAAGGTGACTGGGATTAGTCCCTTTGTACCATCTCAGTTCCAGATAAATTTTCAGCATTATTCCTGGCTGATCTGTTTGGGTCTAAGCCAAAGCCCCTTATATTTCCACCAATTCCAGTGAGTTTTGCGTCAGGCCTTTTGTGGGGAGCAAAAGAGAAGTGATCATCTGTTAGGCTCTCCTGATGTCAGCTCGCTGGTAATGTCACGCTTGCAAGTGACAGCAGCAAAGCCAGAAACATGCTGATATCTCACACAGGCCTGTGATGACACACTTTGTCCTTTTTGCATGACCCTGTGATACAAGGTGAGGTAGCAAGGAAAAGCTATGATAAGCTCAGGACTTATGACACAGCTATTTGAATAAAGCTAGGGGAAAACTCTGAATCGGGCCAAAAGAGGAAGGAACTGCATTCAAATGAGAGAATATGTAACAGAGAAAACATAAATGGCTCATTTATGTGACATAAGGGTAGTGAATTTATGGGCTCACCTTTCAGTTTCCTGCTCACAACTATCTGGCCATAACTTAATGATGCAGTCCAACTTTCCTTGCTGTAATTTTCTCACACAATACAGCTCTTAGTCCTTAGAGTTATATTTTTTTCAGTTCCTTATAGAAGAATGAAAGGGTCTACAAGCAGAAAAAGACTTGTTTCCTCTCCTTTTATTCCAGTGCCAAAGAGGACTTAGTTGTGGAAGCAAAAGTTCTAGGTCTCATTGTCAGACCTCTACTATTTTCTACTTGGTTTTGGTTTTGTTTGAGACTAGTCTTGGGAGCCATCCGAAGGCCTTGGCGAGAGGCTGTTGTGTAGGCAGAAAGACTTGAGACCTTTTACATGTTTTGGCCTTATTAAATAAGTCCTGGCCAAACGCCCACAGAGGTGAAGAGTGGCTGGCAATTAATTCCAAAAGCTTATGCAGTGAAGTACAGCTGCGTATAACTTTACGTATCTTGTACCTCTACCGTGCTTCTTTTATGCCTCTCCTGGTATACGGTCTGGTTCATTTTGGTAACTGAAAAACCGGAGATGCTTAGATCAATTCAGTTTCACAGTATCATAAGAAGTTTCATGCGATATATTTCCAGGGGTTTCTGCCTTGCTTCCAGGTTGAGCCTTAAAATTGCTTTACCTTGAAGACAGGATGATTCACTGCTTTCTCAGTTTGCCCGATCTATAGCTAGTGTGATCAGGACTGAGAGATAGGTGATGCTTTCCCTGTCTGTGTCTTTAGCAGTGACTTCATATTTCTGATCCTCACTTTCCCTCCTGTGAAAGGAGAGAATGATGCTAATCAGGAATTAGACTGAAAGTGTAAATAGAGGTGCACATATAGATTTCACCTCTAGCTACTCATTAGACTTTTCTGTTGCCTCCTTTTGGTGCCTGACGGATTCTACAGAATGCTGCCTGCCTCAGCAGTCTCTGTGCTTTCTCTGGGCTTCGCAGTAGCTGGCTCTGCTTTTCTTCTGTTTCTGCAGCACACAGGCTCCCTGGATTGCTGTGTCCCAGACTACTTGATTTTTTCTCTTCTGGCACTGCATGCTCCCCTAGTTCAGCTGGTTTTCCTGTTCCTGCCTCTTTTTCAGTTTACAGAAACTGCTGCTTTATTGATCGTCATCAGCTCTGCATTTCTACATACTACTTTTTCTTGGCAGCAGTACTCAGGTCCTGAAGAAACTCAGAAAGTGGAGTGATTATACCAGATTAAGCAGTAGATGGAATGTTACCAATCAGTCCTGTCCTAGGAAAGCTCCCAGGGCAATGGCATTCCTATTGGCAAAACCTCTGGGAGAGGTGAAAGGTGTTGGCCAACATGACCCAGACATAAGGACTCCTGGAGGCAATGCATCAAACAGCAGCAAATTTGCTATTTTTGCCACTCTTCTCCTGCTAACTTGCAGGAGATTCCAACTTGACGTTTAAAGTTGTGTTTCCTTTTTATTTGTTACCACTAAATGGTCAATGGTAATGGCCACTGCTGGACCAAATCCGTAGCTGAAGCTTTGCACTACAGTAATAAATGGTGCTATGCTGGCATAATGCCAGGCTTAGCCCAGGAAAAGCCAGTCTGAAAGACTGTTTTGCCAGTGCAGACTGCACCTCCTGATGTTGCATTTTGCCTGTACAACTGTCTTGCCTCCACAGCTATCCCAAGAGATCTTTTTCTGGTGTAAGCTTAACCTCAGAGTGTCCCTGTCTTGGAACAGAGTAGTCAGAGAGGAGGACTGCTGGGGATGGCTGACTAATAGTGTATACTCATAATATATGTCTCTGCCTGTGTAGGGTGCTTTGATAAATTCATATGAAAAGGACAGTATTTTTCATACGGTCACCAGAATATTACAGGTTGTCCATAGGCTCTGAAGACGTACCCTGCAAAATCACTCATTGTGGAGACAGGGCTCTGCAATAAGGCATATAAAATGTCAGTCAATTGTACTGAATGGGCTATTTAAGAACTCAGCAATAAGTGGACAAAGTAATTTTCCTAATATCCAAGACAAAACGGTTTCACACCGTATAAATAATACCTACAGTCCTTTCTTTTTGCCCTTTCAAATATTTCTCAGTGTCACAGTATGGGTCACTCTGGATCAGATGGGTTAGCACAAGAAAATCTGCTTTGCTTGCTCGTACACTGAATTGGTAATATTCTCCTTCTAGTTTATTCTTTTTACTAAAAAATGAGAGATTCCCTGTCTGCTGCAATTCTGTGGATTTGTAAATCCACGTGGGGAAAAAATCCACATGTCCTAACTTCTCAGAAAATGTATTTAGTGAGAATTTCAATTGAATCTTTCAACCTCTGCCTCCTCATCTAACAAAGGTTCTTCTCAACAGAGAAGGATCAGGAGAGGTGTTCAGGGCTCAGTAATTTCACTCTGTGGCTTGACTACAGTTCAAGACTTCAATGGTCTTCAACTGCAATTTTTCTCCCTAGGCCTCCTTATTATTAGAGCCCTTCAAAAGGAAGCAATAGAATCACTCAGACTTTTACAGATCCCTGATGCTGCATTCTTGAGAAACCAGGGTATAGCACTTCTTTTCTTCTTTTTTGTCTGACCAGCACACAGAAGCAAAGAATAGAATATGCATCTGATTGTTAACCATTACTTATATTTAACACTTGAATCATATATTTTTTCATATTTATTGAGGGATAAAGCATTCTTAGTTTCCCACGTAAAGTCCACAGTTAGAACAAAAAGGTGTATACTATTAAAAACTCCAGCATTAGAGAGCCCTTCATTTCGAATTCTTAAATGCCATTGTCTATTTTTTTCTTCCCGATATAGACTGTGGTAACTCCCAGATTATGCCAAAGGTTACGGAAGTGTTCACAGCATGGACTAAAACTTTACACGTAATATTTTCTCATTATCCCTTCTTACCTTTATGATCGCAAAACTTCCATGTAGCATCTTCAGCGGTTGCTTACATGGAAGCATAAGGCTAGGAAACCTAAACAGTTCTGAATACTTGTCAAAGACTTTTTTTTGATGTTAAATAACCTTGTGTTGTTCTGTTCTGTTCCCGTACAATCATAACAGATGTCTTTGAAACGTGGCTTCTTGCTAAGCTAAAGAACGTCATGTCTATGGCCTGAAGGACAGCTAGATTTTTCAGGCTTTGTCCACACAGGCACATTTCACCCTTCCCATCAATACAACTCTATAGATACAGTTAAACAGACATAACCCTACCTGTGAACTCCTGTCCCAATGTAAAAACTGCCTCCAGTTCAACCAAAACCCTTTCCAGAGCAATATAAGTCAAAATTGGAAAAAGATTCACTTCTAGATTGTTCGCACGAGGAGCTATACCAATATAATTATGTAACATTACATAATATAATAACTTCTTTTGTTGCACAGACATGCTTTGGGAAACTTCACCCATGGTGTAATGAACTTGCTCTGCCAATCCTTTTACTCAACATTTCTGTTGAGTTAGAACTGGAATAGGAGGACCTTCCTTTGATGCTGTGTTTGTGAACCTTTCTCAAAGAATTCATTGCACCTTTTCTCCCCCTTTTCTTTCCCTCTCCCCATAGCCTGAAGCACTGTCTTTCTCCATGCTTGTCTGGCTGTGATTGTCTGCTTCTTTTTTACCTTTTCCACTTTTTCTTCTTTACACGCTTCCTTGTTCATGGCTTTTCTTCAGTTCCTGCAAGCGATTTTCTGAATTTTGGCCAATGTGTCCAGTCAGCCACATTTTTTTCTCCCATCTTCTCCAAGCAGGCAAAATGGACAATTAGTTCCTTCTTCCCCTTCCTTCCAGGTGGTATGGTGACTACTTCTTTAGCAAATGCTACTACATTAGTTCCTTCTCCTTATTTCCTGCTTCTTTCAGGCTTACAGGCTGCTGCTTTAAATGCCTTGCAAATGGGCATGGAAGCAGCTTTCTCTCAATGGACCAGTAACAGCAGATGCTCTATAGCCTCACTGGTCCACAGTGGCCTGTAGTTTGAGGGCCACTACCTATTGCGTCGGTTGGCATGATAAAAACAGGAGCCCTCTGGACAAGGACTTTTCCTTCTTACAGCATAACTGAGCTTTAGGCATTACCACAATATGAACAGGAGACAGTAATGTAACTGCAGAATTTTGATTCCTGGTTTGAGAGTTTTAACTTGGCTTTTTGAACAATACCCCAAGTCAAAAAGTATTTTTACAGACCCTGATTTAGTAAGACATCTACCAGCCTACAGACATATGGCTGGTAAGAATCCAGTCATGTGTATACGCTTAAAGCAGATCAGAAGGACATGCCTCCCATACAGAATGCGGTTCAAGGTGTCAGTAAAACTGCACAGCTCTGTGGCACTTCGGGTGGCAATCATACCACACCCTGGAAGGGTTTGTTTGCCAAACAGGTTGAAAAAAACAAAAGACAATGAACAACAGATGTCAAGAGTACTTCCTCTGCAAGGTATAGTCAGGAGGACAGAGAAAAATGTTTTCAGTTGCTCGTTAAAGATTTGCCCACAAATTGCTGTGTCCTCAAAAATGAGGTTTGCATTTCGATCTCTGAATTTATGTATCGAAACTACAAACTACAGTCAGTCTTTATGAGACCGACTGTTATGAAAGGCATATTCATCTTTTTTTAAAAGTCATCTTTTAAAAACGGCTAATAATGAAATGGAATATTACCATTTTTTCTAGGAATTTGTTGGCAAGGAAATTGGAGATTTTTCAAATAGCAGAGACAGGACTAACACCTTTCTAATGCCACTTCTAGATTCTGCCATTATTTTTGTTTTAAACATCTGCTAATCTCAGCAGATGCCCATTTATTTTTTGTTGATGTCGTAGAAAGATGACACTCAGCCTTCTAAATATACAGTGTCACACAGGACAAACAATGCAGTACAATCATCTGCAGTCTGGGAAACTGTGGGTTCATTTATCATTATAGTATTTCACCAGTTTACCTTTTATTTAAAGTCATCAGGCCTCATGCATTGACTGATGAAATCAATATGATTCTTTTCACTAGTTTAATCTGTTTCAAACCAAGCCATTGGATAGGAGCAGATTTTTGGAAGGAACTCGTTAGTGGAGATGCTGCTGCTTTCTGCAACTCCACGAGTGCCATCAGGACAATCCTTTAGTTGCCTTAATATCTCTGCTGCAGCCGTGGATTGTGCTGTGGCTGTGTTACCCAGGTATTGTGGGTTTCTTTAATTTAGCTGCCATGATCTCCGTTCAGTCATGTTTTTTCCCCTGCTGTGAAATATTGTTTTCCTGTCTTCTAGTTTCTGTGCTATTGGCAGCTCTTCCTCTCTGCTTATCAGAAAAGCAAGAGAGAGGACAGTGTCACACTCGAATGATTTTTTATAAGGTTGCGATATACTGTAGGTTTCACAATAAGATAGCCTGGCCAATGGAGTTTGTATATATAGAATTTTCAGTTTTGTTGCAGCTATGGGATTAGCTAGCATAGTAAAAGAAAAAAAGGAAAGAGAGGGATTCTGATTTTGCCTTGGCCTATCTCTATTGAGTTCAACAGGCTTACTCCAGATTTATGCTGGAATAGGCATAGTTCAGAGTCAAGCCCAATGGATCAGTTTACAGCGCTTTTGGAGGCATCAGTTTACTCAGTCACTTGGAAAATCTTACTCCCCTACTGCCAAAGATCTGGGACAATTCACAATTCTAATATATTTGGGGGTCTGCTCTGTGGTGTGTAGATGTGTTTGCTTAATAGAATTAGGAATCTGTAAAGTAAACTTCATACAGCAAGCCCTGCCCTCTCTTGTGCTCGAGGGCAAAGCAGAGAATAAGATGCAGAGGGAATTTCCTGCCCCTGTGCAAAGACGAAAAGCTCGTGTGTAGCAGAGCTGGGTATGGCCTTGCAGCCAGCCAGCGCTTGCCAGCCCTCAGACACAGACCCGAGCTCTTGTTCGTGGGGATGAACACCATGGGGTGCCAACAGCCTGCTGTGAGCAGGCCTGTCCTGACTGATGGGATTTCTCAGAGCAGAGCCCACACTGAACAGCACCTTCACTCCCTTTCATTGCACAGACAGGGTTCTGGTCTCTTCCCACTATAGATCTTCCCACTATAAATGGCTGAACGTACTACTCTGTAATGAGGCAGGCTTCAGCAAGCTTGTAGGTGGGGGGAAAAAGTCTGTTTTCTTCCTGTATCACTGGTAATTACATGAAGTAGGCTTATCAACTTCAACTGCACGCTACTACTGTAGCTTTTGTTCTAAGGAAAAGGACTCTGTGGTAAGTGAAAATAGAGAAATGTTGCTGTTTGGAGTTTCGTTGACAGATTTTTTTTGTCCTTCCCAAGGTGTGAAATTACACTTGGGCAGAAAGTGTCTGAACACTAGAATATGTCCTTTGGTGCCCTAAGTTTTTATGTCGGAACCCTGGCATAACTGGTGACGCAACATGCTGCAAGAACAAAAGTCTGTTGGCTGGAATCTGAACTGGTTTCCTAACCTGCTCCTGTGCACTGGTGGAGAAGCAGGCATCAGTCACAGACTTCTGTGCATCCTGGGTACGGTGCTTACAGGCAGGGCAGAACACATTTCTCAGAGTGCTGACCAGGGGGATAGGGTAAGAAAAAACAGCAGAAGTAAGAAACGAAAGGTAATAGAATTACAGGAAACAGGGCTGGAAGGGATGTCAGGAGGCTAGATCGACTGTACTTGTGTAATTCCTGACAGATGTGATTAAAAAAAACCTCTTTGAAATGCATTACGGCCACAGAGCCACAGATACAATTTGTTAGAAACAAATCACTCTCTACATCTGCTAAATCTTAAAGCACCATTCCAGAGTGGTAGACAGCAATTTGAATCGCTGTACAAAAGTTCCTGTATCTTGTTTTATTTGAGTATGTATTAAGTATCTGTATAAAATATTTATCTACAGAACGGAAGAGTATAGGTATGCATGATTTTTGTAACGCTGTGCCAAGAAATGGAATTTTACTAGAGTAAAACAAGCTCATAACCAGCTTGAACAGCTTTCAGTTTTATGGGTGGATTTTGTGTTTAAGAAGTAGAAGTAAATAAAAGAAGAGAGAAAAAAAAAAAAGAAAATTAACTCCTATGCAGCTAAATCTTCTTTAGGAAAGTATCAAGGCCAGGTCTTCTCATTAGTTTCTTTCTTCATTAGCACTGGAAGAACAAAGAACAGCATTTACTTTATATTCTAGAGATTAATTGAAGTGGGGGATGAAACACTGAAATTGAATTAGTAAATTATTAACCAATTTCTAAGTAATAAGAAATAATCTATTACAGAGTCTATCCCTCCATCTAGAGATTTGTCTCAAGCATTTGTCTTTAGGAGAGAAGGTGGAAGGAATAAGGGGACACAGCCTAGAGACAATCCATCAAGTCAGCTACTGGAACATTAATAATGGAGACCTTTGAACTTGGCAGATCTTCCAGAGATCTCTCTCTTAACTGTGACTTACAAATTGTCCCAGGGTTGCTGCTTAATCTAATGGCCTCTCTTAAATTTTTGCCCCACCCCACCCCCTGTTATTAAAAATGCTCCTGTTATAATCTCAGTAGCAGACCGTGAGAGCAACAGTGAACAAAGCGTGAACCTGGCGGTGTGTCAGCTCAGGAACTCCCTCCAGCCTGCAAACACTGCTCCACCCGCTCCGATTTTGGGCGAGCAGCGGTGCCAAGGCAGTGCTGGCAGGGTGGCGGCGGGGAAGCCGAGGTGCCGGCTGCTTGGATTTCTGAGGCTGCCTATGAACAACCAGGCTCTTTCTTCGTTTTTCAGTCAAACCTCACTTTGATAGCTGGAAGGCTTCCCCATCACTTATTTTTAAAAGTAAAACTCTGATTTACTTTTAGAAACCGTAGCAAGTCGCACAAGTGTCTGACTGAAACCAACAAGCTTACTGCACGTAGAGTTCTAAGAGGAAGGGTCTGGCTCTCCTGATGAAGACTTTTCAGTAGCCTTGTGGCATAAAGGTGCCTTGAAGCAGCTCGCAGGGGATGATTTTAGTCTGTCAGTCCCTCCTGGCCCCTGGTGTACAGGATGCACTTGCAGCATGCATGGAAATACTGGGGAGGAGGGGAGGAGAAGGCCTGTGGGGTGCTCACCAGCACCTCCATTCACAGCTTCCCAGTGGAGACTATGGATGTTCTAAACCGTGCCACCCGGTCCCCTGGTCTGGGAAGGGTTAAAGCCTTTACACCAGTTGTAAAGCTCCGTTCTTTGCCTGTACGGTGGTCTCCTGCTGCCTGCTTCGTATGTACATCTCTCAGCTCACAGCCCACAACACTTTGCAGATGGACACACACACAGAGTGTCTGCTCAGAAGAGCAAATGTGTCTTGCCTTGAAGTCAAACTGTCCTCCACAGTCTGCAGAGCCCTAGGAATGGCTTGATGAATTTTAGACATGGGAGGGGGCGGGCAGAAGTAGGATCTTTTGGAAAACGTCTGTGCTGTGGCACCCGAGCTGTTCCAGATTTCCCTGGCTGGGCTGCAAACTGACGTTGCTCTCCCTCAGACTTCTGCTTAGGCTTTAGTAAAAGCCCACAAGTAATGTACTAAATTCTTTACTCCCACCTCCAGTCTCAAATGAATAGCTTCTTGACTCCTTGTACCCTATGCACAGCTTTAATGGATGACTTGCCAGCTCCAGGGGTGAGCCTTTCTCCCCAGTTTCCTTCCCTGTGTGTCAACACTTATGTCTTCTCCCCACCCTTGACCATCCTCCAGGCTCTTCCAGGGCCTGCCAGGAGTGGGAAGTGGCAGAAGGACACAGGTGGAATTGTCCTGTGCCTGGGCTCACTTTCACCTGAAATGATGCTTCTTTTGTTCCATTTTAGCTACAGCTCTCAGCTCACGTTCAAGAGGGGTATGAATTCACTTTTTTCCCTTTCCCCCCTCCCTCCAAGTCAGTGTTGATGTGTAAACAAGGGAACAGCTACACACATCAAGCAGCTGGTTTACAGAGTATAACCAGCCTCTGAGAAAGAGAGGAAACTCGTGGACTTGTTCTCCTCGGCTTCACCACGTGATTGGGCTCTAAACCACGTCAGTCCCAAGGGCAGACCTGCAGTGATCGCCTGCTGTCTGGCGACACTGGCTAGTGATGATTTCTCAGCAGAGCTTTCACTTGGGAAACGTCATTCCTTCTTAAAATGCTCTCAAGATGCCATGCATGAAGAAAAGCTTCCGTAGCACCCATATCAAATGTGCTTCTGGATCTGACTCTCCCATCCCTCACACCTGGTGGATACTGTGCAAGGTTCTGCCCATCCTCCCAGTGTGTAAAAGATGTGCTGCATCTGTAAAACATAGATGGGGAGAGCCTGGACAAAATTGTTCTGACTACAATGCATTTGGTGCCCTCTCTCAACACTACCGTGTACTTACTTTTCCTCTACACCTCAGGGGCAAGGCTTATAGTCTCTGGAAAATTCTGTTTTCTCCTTCTTATATCCCAAGCCTTTTGAGTTAAACCATTACAAGGAAAGATACAGAGATAGCAAAGGAACAAGGGATTTTCTTGTAATTTTAGCATTTATTTCCTTCTTAAAGATGCAATTGTTTAAAATAAGTGATGTCCTGGCAAAGGCTAGTGTTATACTGTGCCAGACAATTTTATCATCCCAGCACATGAAGGCTCTAGCGTACCACATAAAGCTGCTTTGCTTTCCAACGTGCCAGTTTTTCAACGGAGACCTCCCTTGGCAGTGCCACGCTCCTCTCCGGAGTTTTCTTCCTTCAAAACTCTTCCCCCCCGCCGCCCCCAGCATCCTTCTGCCCTCCTGCAGGTACCAGCGGAGCCGAGCCGAGCCGAGCGGTGCCGCGCTGAGCTGTACCGCATGGCTCGGCTCCGGCTCAGCGACAGGAGAGGGAGCTCGCAGCGCACTGGCTTTAATCGGAGACTTAATTTAGCAATGCTGCAAAATTACCACGGCGGCGGAGGTGCCCATAGGGCCCTTCTCAAGTCCCTCCCAAAGGGAAAAAGGGAGTTTTATTTTGAGGTTGAGGTTAGGATGGAGAATTAAACTAAATGAAAGGGGACTTGAGAGGCGATGTGGCTGCTGGGAAGTGATGGAGCAGGTGGATCTTAATATGTATTTACGGTGCTAGCAGCGATGAATAAGATGCTTCCAGCAATAAATAACACCTTTGCTCTGATAGACGGGGGCAGGTTCACTGCTGGTGCAGGGTCCTCAGTTCAGCCGAGGTGTAAAGGGTTGTGACCGTTACACTTGCACTGAATTTAGCTGTATATCTGCTAGGAGACCCGTGGAGGGAGCAATGCCATGCCAGAGGAAAAGTCTTTGTTTCCAAAAGTGAGACAGCAAAGCATCAACTACCAGTCCCATCATAAAATCACAAGACCAAAGGATTGTGCTCTCTTCTTTGTTATAAATTCAGGAGAAGGACATTCAAGTCCGTGCTGTTACGCGGTGCAATAGGAGCAGAATCTGGTGTCATGCACAAACTTTCTGCCACACGTTTTGGCCTGATGCAAGGCTGAGTCCAAGTTAACATCAAACTTCATGAAGTTAGGACGCTTTCCTGAAAAATTCCTCTTGAACTTGGAGGCACCACACTTTTTTTTTTTTTTGCTTTCACTTTTTTTACTTTCTTCTCTGGGAAGTCAACTGAGGGCAGAATCTGGGAAAAATTCCCAGCTCATCAAAGCACCTTCCTGAAGTCATTTCTCCCTAAGGATGCAGAGGAAATCACAGCTTTCAGATTGCATTCATCAAGACAAAACTAACATCAGCTTTTATGGAGCTAAGCCACAAGGAAAACTATTGGTTTCACAGCAGTAGTGAGAGCAGGTTTGCATGACAGAATGGTAGGAGCAAGCCCTGCCTACCCTTGCACACAGCCTACTGGTGCAGTCCTGCAGCTGAGCTAGTCTTTAAAATGGACATTATGTTTCCTAGCGCAGACAGCCCTGTGGAAAGCTAATCTCCTAATATTGTAGTAATGGGTTCGAGAGAGATTTATTTTAGAGTTCCCTAAGTGCTTGCATAATTCTCCTGTATAAATTCCATGAAAATTCCCAAATTTTAAATCCAGCAATCGCTCATGAGATACCTTTCTAAGGTAAAATATCCTCTCCTTATGTATAAGCTTGTGACCCTCATTATTACTGCACGTTGGGCCTGTGATTAGAGAAAAAGAGCCTACCACTTGAGCTGGAGGAAAAAGAATCTGGATTGGATTCAAAATATTTAGTGCCAAATTAAAGAACTTCCTGAGAAGCTATCCCAGACAGAGGGTTGTATCTTCCCTTGCTATGGAATAGGAGCAGCAATCTCTGCAGGCACAGAAAGCTTTCTGCAGATACAGCCCTGTGATACATTTAAACAGAATGAACCTCGTTCTTAAACCTATCGAAAAATGTTAGTGGAATCATGAACACTGACCTTAAAATGAAAAATGATTTGCAACCTTTGCAGAGGTGTCTTTATCATAGTGCCATAATTTAAAGTATTTTATCCACTCAGCTACACAATCTTACCATTCATTTGCAGTTGTCATTTTACCTACAAAAGAGTTCACCTAATATCCCCCAAAGCAAGAGAAACCTACCGAGTATTACAAGGGGGAAATTATTACTAGTATATTATAGAAAGGCTGTAAAGTTCAAACAGAGGGAGTTGTGTGTGCACACCATGTTTCATGCAAATGACACTTAATAGTTTAACACTGCATTATATTTTGCTTCCTGAATAAAAATGCTTCTTTAGTTATTTTTCTAATAATCTATGTAATTTTGGGGAACTAATTAAGGTAAACCATTTCCAACGTGCCTTTTTGGCTGCCTAGATCAAGTGGCCTGCTTTTCCGAAGTGCCGAGTACTGAAGCTATAGTAGTTACTTAGCATTCCTTACTACACCTGGTCATTTTTATGTGGCCAGTATAAATTTAGGAACCCTATGTGAGCTACCTATGTGATATTTTTGGCTAAATTATTTTAAGTGTAAGTCCATAGCTCACAGTAGGAAAATTCAATCTAAGAAACATTTCTTGTAAGTTTATTTCTCCTCTCCCTTCCCCCCACCTTTCCAACTTGGCTGTAGGGAAAGATGCTGACCTACAAGACTTCCAATGTAAAGGTGTTTCTGTAGCTGCAGCAAAATGCTGATATTCTTGATTGCAAAAGGACCATGTGATGCATAATTAATCCACATACGGATAAGGATGTCTTGCAAGACTGGAAATGGAAGACTAATTAAGAGTACATATAACGCTGGATCCAACACACATGCTTCACTAGGACTTGGCTGCCACACGTCTGGCTGGCTTGGAGCACAGGCAGAGCTGCACATGACTGTCCACCCTCTTTCATGGAGACAAATGCTGAACTGAAGCCTGGCTTTGCCTGCAAGGCTTCAGTTTCATCAGCTTAGTGAGTGCTAAAGTATGGTTTATCCTGCCTGGACTAGAGTTTTGAATATGTTAATTTACTTCCAGAGAACTAACAACAGCCAATAGGAATATTTCGAATCCTAAAGCTTTGGCTTGGTCTCTACATAGATTATGTACTGATACAACTAACATAAGTGCTAGCATGATTTTTTAATTTATTTATTTTATTAATTTTATTCATGGACATCTCCCGTAGAAGCAAATCCCTGCTGGCAACTGACTTGAAGACCGCATACCAATACCTTGTTTTGAAGGGCCAAGCTGGCTGCTGATACAGATGCCAAATTCTTACCGACTTTCGCAGGGGATCTGCCTGGGAAGGATGGAGGTATCACATTTTGTATCACTGCATTGGCTACTGGAAGCAGCTGTGCTTTCCAGTTGTATGGAGAATTACTGAGGTTTCGAACAGAGTGTTGAGGTTCCCATGGCTGAGCACCTCTAGAGAGGTTTAGACTTGGCTCCCCAGGAACCTATTTCTTCCCTCAAAATGTAGATGAACATGATGAAAAACTAATTTTTCAATGCTGAATGCCACACCTTATAGAAAGATTTACAAAGCTGTTTGTAGCAGGTGCTTTGGCAGTGCTGTGTACTGCTTCAATGAAAGAACAAGTAAGATTTTTATATTCCTCTCCCATAATATTTAATGAGCAATATTTATGCTTATGTCAGAGATATGCTTTGAGCCATGATTATTGGTTGCAGTTTTGCAGTCTAATGTGATGTCCAACTTCAATACTCACTGTTATGAGGCACCGTTACGAAGCAGTGGTCCTTGTCATCTGATCTTAAAAAACATAAAGAGCAGTTATGGTTTAGGAGGCTGGAAAGGTCTGTGAATGTTAGCAGTGAATTATGAAACTGTTGATTTTTCATGTCCTGAATCTGAAGAGCAGCCAACCAAAGCAACATGCCTACAATATATATATATATACACGTATAAAAATACACACGCACACTCACATAAACAATACAGGTATGGAGACAAAATTCAAGTCCATAAGTATGTCCTGAATCAAATATGCTAAAATAAATCTCAACTACATTGTCTCAAAAGGCCCCCATAAATAGAGAAGTGCTCAGACACGTATGATCCCACTAGCAAGGTACCATGCATCAGCTGCTCTCTAATACCTCAGCTGAAGTATCTGACTTGCCAGTCATGCTACCTCCCTTCTACAATGGCTCAAGGGATGGGCACCACCTCCCACCTCGTGGGTGGCTGTTTGCTGGGGCAAGCAAGAGCCCAGGCTCTGTTTCTGAGGGAAAGAGCTGGCACGAGGCTAATTTAAAGGAAACATAAAGGACAAGACCCTGGTAGGGCCAAATCATTTTAAGTACATCAAAGTGGAAATTTGTATCACCTCAAGACAAGGGCTGAGGTACTTTGAGAACCCAGAGCCCCAGTGAAGCAGGGGATTTTTCTCTTTGGATATCTGTTACCTGTTACAGGTCAGATTCAACGAGCACTTCAAAATGCAACTGAGGGACAAAGATTGCAAAAGTACTTCAGGCTTCCCCTGAATATTCATCTTAGTAGGACTGTGTTTGAGGTACAATACCTCCAGAGAGATCTTTGCACAGAGGATTTTAATTTTTCTCGTGGGAGGATGGTGAAAGCAACGTAGAGAGTGAGCAGTAGTCATGCATGGGTTTGTGAGAGGGTGAGGGAGGGGGTCTCATGCCAAAGAAATTGTCAAATCTGGAAAAAACTGTCAAAAAGGGCTTTCACAGTAGCTTTCTTTGGGAGAACTGTTCTTCAGGCAAGGTCTCTTGGGGCTGTATCACACAATTCATTAGAGAGAATTGGTGGGTAAAGTAGTGGCAATGATCTTCAGGAAAAAAGTCTAATTTCCACTTCCCATTTTGTCATAAGCTCTCAGGAAGTGTTACAAAGTGCTATTAAACAGCTGTCACCCTTCTCCTTAAAGGCAGATGAAGTAACACTGGCAGGGAGCCTTGCTTTCAGCAGATCTGTGAAGTGTGATGGAAATCCCCCAACCCCCACCTCATCGTAGTGTGAAACCTTAGTTGCCCAGGATGTTTTTTCTTCCTGAATTCAAGAAATTCCAGTTTTGCTCCCTGAGATGTTCCTGGGTTGAAGTTTAATATTTTTCTCATGGAGATAGGTACTGTCACCAACAACTGTCACTTTGGATGGTTCCCGGTCTGGGTGAGGAGGCAGTGAAGAAACAGTAAAGAGGATGGTGGGAGAGGCGGTAGCCCTTGGACTGATGGAAGCAGTTGTTTTAATAGATGGTCCTGGCAACTACTTCCAGCATGGCTTTGTTTGGCTGCTGACAGGCAACAGTTCTGTAGTGGCATCTACACTCTGTTAGGAGACTTGGAAAGGAATTAAGACTGTACTTTAAACCAGATCTTACTGGCTCTTGTTGACATCCTCCTGATTGATGCCAGCATAGATGAGAAAAGAATCTGACCTTAGGGCTTATAAAAAGCCCCCCCATTTCTAAACGAATTTTTTCGTGTAATTAAAGCTGGCAGAGCGCTGCTGGTACCTCAGAGAGAACTGAATCGGTAAGTCGTCACTTGGCTCCACATTCCTGCTGCTCCTGAGGCAGCCAAATGACAGTGAGAGGGGGAGGGAGGAGCTGTGATGAATGTGTTGCAAAAGCACCAGAGTGCAAGAAGATGCGGGAAGAGGTGAGCAATTCCCGGCTTCAAAGCACTACCCAGCAAAGGCTTCTAGCTCGCACGAAGTGGTGCAGCTGAGGCTGTCAGCCCACATCTGAAGGAGGTGGTTTGGGTGGCTATACTGCGTTGCTCAGCGCTCACCCCACTACATAAGCTCAACTGATGCTATGAGGCTTCTATACCTGAGGCGTCATCAGTGCTGCCATTCAACTGATACACGGTCCCAGCCAGCAGAGTGGTCCTCCTGCTCAGGTTGTCCTTCCTGCAGTAGCTGAAGGACATCTTTTCTTGTAAGGCATCACTAGGTACATGCGGGATGAGTGTCTTTCACTGAACATGGCTTTTGTGGTAGGAAACTGCAGCGGACAGCTGAATTCTCTAACAAACTCGGCGTCTCCTGGGTTTGGGTACTGTGAGGACATTTTTATGCCTGAATGCAAATATTAGGTGTTACTCTCCAAGAATTTGTATTTTAAAGTCTCTCAGTCATTAGCTTATACGGACTACCAATTCTGCATTTCAGATGCTCCCTTCATCACATGGCTACATAGGAGCAATTATTGGGACACCTCTGCTGCTGGTGCACAATGAAGATGGTCCAGCAGAGCAGCAGACTGTGCAGGCTGAGACTCTTAAGAGGGAAGAGCCAGGCTCACTCGCGCTGCCATTGAAGACAACTTCTATTTGCACAGTGTAAGGGACCAAATGCCAGTGAGAAGAATCAAGTATTTTCAGGCTTCTCAGAGGAATATTATAAACAAAGCAGAGTAAAAGGAAAGTGTATAAAATGTCTTGACAGTGCCTTTTAAGTGAGTTGCCATGTGTTATTTTAGCCAAGTCTTTATTCATTTCTACTTAATGCTGTGTGCTAAAGGTCTCAAAGCTGCTGGCAATACTCAGTGGAATAATTTTAGAATAACCTTAATAGAATGAGCAGAATAAAGGATTGTTCAAATACATTGTAGCAAGATAGCTTTTTAATAGAACAAGTTATCCAAAACATTGATAGCTGGGGCTTGCGAATGGAAAAAATCTCCCCTGTGTTTAATTACCCCACTTGTCTTGATTTCCTTCTTATAATTCTAAACACTGCTCGCTTGTGCTGGACATAATCCAGTTGGAAAGTTGGTATTTGGTCAATGATGTGTCCTATTCACAGGCTGGAGGTCCAAACAGGATGACTACAGCCAACCATCCCCTCTGACCTGCTGCATAATGTAGGTTATGGCATTCCAACCTGGAAGGCCGGCAGTGGAAGGAATTACTTTTTGCTGCTATTTCGGATTCAGGAAAACATTTATATTGAGAGCAGTACTTAAGCACACACTCAACCTTAATAGTATGTTTATTTCCCATTTAAACATACGGTTAAGTGCAACTTTGAGTTTGCACCTTTGTGAGCAAACACTATGGGGTCCAGTATCTTGGTCATACTGAAAAGTGCACTTTATGACTCCCAGTGCAAAGTGAAATCTTAAGAGTTTATTCAAAAAAGTCAGATGGCTTGTTAAGGTATCTCCAGTCAGCGGACCTTCAGAGAGGACTGATTTGCTGGGGGATTTTCAGGTCTATGGGGGTTCAGTGGTGTCGCCAGTTGCAGCATGAAACTACTGCAGGAAAGGGAAGGGATATCCCTTCCACTTAACTTATTAGAAAGGATAGATGAATCAATAGTATTTCATTAATTCAGTAACAACCTCTGTTAAACCTCTCAAAAGGCAAGAAAGAGGAGAAGCTGATTTTGTCTTCGTTTCCAAGGTTTTTTTCACTTGCTTGGGGAATGGAGAAAATCTCTGCTGCACCATAATACCTTACCTAATTGAGCTCTTAGATTAATGTTTAAACTTCATTTGCAAGTCCATTACCAAATCCAATCAGTTACAAAGGTACCATTAAGGAAGGGATTTATTTTTTTTTCAAATCCACTTCTAATTTGCATTTCCCCCCACAACTGTCCAAGGCCTTGACAGTGGCTGCAAGTACTGTGTCCTAGATATTGTACTTACACCAGGAGGGAAAAAAGAAACCACCGGATATTTTCAGTGGAGATCATAATATACAAAATTACATAGAGTTCATATGCTGGTGTGAGCCGAAAAGGAGTTGGTTAAATCTTGAATCTATTGAAACTTTCAGTTATCAAAGGAAACCGATACTAATGTTTAGCCTCTTTTAAAGGGATGATACCACTTTGAGAAGGTACTGGATTGATTGAACTGAAGACTTTTCCCTAGATCCGTTACCTGCAAGAAATGTGCAGCATGGTCAGCATTATCCATAGCATCTTCCAGTTTACTGAAATCCTAGCACAGCCCAGAAGTTTCAGGTCTGCTTAGTTTTCCATACTCATGTACTCCTCAGCCTTGTTGCTAGTAAATCCTCTTCACATTGCAAGTAAAATATTCCTTTTGAGCAACACATCAGAACAAGACCACCAACTTCTCGGTACTTGGGATAGCAGACAATATAAATACTAACACACAGCTGACTTGACCACAGCTGAATGGGTGACTTCAAGCCAAAGACTTTCTCTCCTATTACCTAAACCCTGAGACATCCAGACTCCTATCCTCATCAGCACTTAAAAAAAATAATCTGAATTTTATTTTTATAACTGTTCTGAGAAGGTAAACAAAGCTGAGACTGAGATGTAAAAATCAGCAGTGTGATATTATGTAGACACCACTGCTTCCAGGGAAATCAAAATTGTGCTGCTGCCTCTGTGTAATCACGGAAAGCTCTGCCTACCCAGGGGGGTCAGACCTGCCTTTGGGAGGGAGGGTGTTTAGAGGTAGCTGCTAATAATCAGGGGTTTAGTCACCTCTTCTCACCCCCCTGGTGCATACATTCATTTCCTGATCCCTATGGACCCTTTGCAGCCTGCTTGCCCAGCCAGCCTAGTAATCTCTGCGGGAAGCAGTGGCTGGGAGGGAGTTTTGCAGAGTCCCAAGATGAAAGTAACTGTTGCTGCAGTGCAGATAATACTGTGCTGCACTGACTTGTCCACTAAAGCATGCAGTGCTGCAGCTCTCCAAATTGCTGTTTAAGAGGATGTCTTCTGCGTCAAAATGTCTCTGATTAAGGACAAGAGAGGCCTTTCCACCAAGCTACTCGGCTTAAGCACATAGCACAAACCCCAACCTGCTGTGTGGAAGCTGTAAGGCCTCTTCCACCCTGTACCGCTGGCCTGCTGTGTGCCCTTGGGCTTGTTTCTTAGCCTTGCCTCTCTGATTTGACAAACAAGGGTGATAATTGTTATATTAGCGCTTACGCTTTTGTAGAGCACTTTGAGAGCTGTGCATAAAAAAAGTGCTGTGTAAGTACTTCTGCTGTGATATGCTACTGCCTTTCTGTCTCCCTATACAGAAAAGAAAGAGCAAAGAACAAAAAGAGAAGCAGGTAAGAATGATTAATAAATATGCAGCCTACGATGGTCTCTCTCTCCCAAGGTAGATGTAATAGTGACAATGAATGCAGAGAAGAGGGGCCAGCGTACAGCAGAAATGAAAGTGTAGACAATGCCAGTATTATATCCACAGATCCTTGTCTCCAGGGACTTCAGTCACCGCTGAGTGCTTGAAGCCAGGCAGAAGAATCCCCAGCAGAGGTATTTGACTACGTGCCCTTAACATAGGATCACTCTGCCTGCTTTAAACATGAAGATAAAGAAGGAGGGAGGAAGAGCCCCAGGGTTCAACGTCAACAAGATCCAAAACTGCTTGACATTCTCGTTCTGAAATGCCAGCTCTTAAATTATCAAGGGCTCTTTTTTCCCTTCCCCCCCCACCAAGTGCTCTGTATTTCCCCATGTAACAGTGTGCAAACATTTTATCGGCAAATACTGGTGTGGGGAGGGGGGCAGGGGGAATTGGCTATCTAAAACTGATAAAGCAATTTGGCACAGAGGCAGCGGCTATCACTTCTACATGGGTATGAACTTTCTGAGGCTTAACAAGTTGCAGGGATACAATTCTGGGGATTGACTGGTCTGAGGTGAATGGGAAGCTGTGCTCGCTCACCCTGTGACATTTCTACCTGCTCCACTGCCCATGTTACTGGGACTGTGCCCTGATGAAAGGAGTTACACCACTCTGCTGTACAGCAACGGTCCGTGACACTGTGCTAACAGTATGTTTGGGGCCATTACTTAAGTGATAATCTCACTGCTCCTTTGTTTTATGAGGCAATAATCTGATTCCCATGTGCATAAAATGAGGCCAAAGGGTAAATAGTTTGTTATAATGAGGGAACAACATTAAGACTGATGAAAACTAGAGGTCAGTGTTATTATTTCTGTTATGACACCCATTCATTTAATAATCCTTCTGTTCATATCCTAACGGCAGGAATCCACGTCCTGGCTTTTCAAGGCGGTATCTGTCCCCTAATAAAGCAGATATTATCCTGCTGTCTCTCATCTCTAACTCAGCTCGCTCTCGATGTGGTTCCTCATTACAATCAGATCTGAGAGATTCACAACATGGCTGTGGGGTGAAGAACTACTGGAGAGGGACCAGAGACACTAAAGAGACATTCTCTGTGTGGCCTCAAGGCACAGAGGTATCAGTGGCAGGACAGAGAACTCATCACAGGTTTTCTAATTTGTGATGACCTTCCCAATTTGTGGACTCTTCTTCGTTTCTGCTTCATCTTTATGTTTCCTACCCCCCCCCCCCCCCCCCCCAAATATCTACTTTCTACTGACAATTTGTCATTCCCAGATAAGAAAATATTCGCAATAGGAGTTAGTGCACTAGTGATGCATTTCTATAGGTCTTTCTTTTTTTGAGAGAGAAAGCAAAAACATAGCTGGCCTACTTAGAACAGACGTGAACATAGCAATATCACAGGGTTTTCTTAATTACAAAATAAAATATATAGTGCCAGGCTTTCTGAATGGGCAAGGTTTCCATGTTTATTATGTATCTATATGTATGTATAATTTCATAAACCAGTTAAATAAATAAAACATTTTTACCTGAGACTCCATTATAATATACAGTCTAGAAGTGCCCTGGATCCACCTATTCCCATCTTACTCTTTAGTTAACCTCCTGTTAGATAAATCCCTTCTTCATCTTAATACTGGTACATATTCTTCTGCCTGTGGACTATATCAAATATTATTATTAACGTTATTATTATTATCATCATTCTTATTATGATTATTATTAACAATAATAATATATGATGCTATGCTGCCTAAGAGAAGTAGGTAAGGTAGGTATGAACCAGCACTATTCTGGAACAACATACACAGAACGCATCTTTTTACACATCAGCTATGGGCAAGAACAGTATAATAAAACCAGTCAGGTAATAGATGACAACTGCTGAAGAATAGAGACCTTCTTATATATTTCCTAACTGATTTAATGTACGGTATTCAGTATTGGTGCTACTTAAGATAAAAAAAAAATCTTACTGATATTGTGTGAGAAAATTTGACTTACAGTTCCCAGTGAAATCAGCAGAAGCAGAGCTGGCTCTAACATTCCACATCCAAGATCTTTACTTTGCTTAAACACATTTTTTTCAAGTACACCCAAAGGCCAAGTTTTCAAGGAGGTTTGATGAAGCAGAGAGGCAGGTATGACAGACAAAAACGAACATTTCAGAAAAGGGCATTTTTATTGTAGGAGTTAAATGAAAACTATTGGGATGAATTCCCTTCAGGTCTTCCAGAATATTGTCCCTTGCTTTTGGGGGAAACAGAGAAGTTCAAAACCAAAATTATTTGGTACTGATATTGTGAAACTGAACCTTATGATGAAAGTCAACACTCTCATACTTGTGGATAAGGTACTGGAATAACCTCACTCTTGGCAAAATAGAATTTGCTCCAGAAATGGGTAACCAAACCTTTTATGTAATTTTAAGAAGCTTCTTTGTGGTTTGTGGAGAAAAAAACAGTCTACAGAGCACAGAATTTGAACCAATGCAGATGGACTTCCCGGGTGTGCCTCCAGATCTACGCTGGTGTAGCTGAAGTCTATTCTACTGACTGGATATATATACCAGAAAACTGCATAATAACTGTGTGAATGTCAGTGAACTTGATAAAACTTCCACTGAAAAAACTCTGTGGAGACTCTCCTTAATTTCAAGGGTCTTCAGACTGGGGTTAGTATTAACTGTTTATCATAGATAATAACAGGAACCTCCAGGTGATTTGCTTCACTTGCTTGAAAACATAAACTTTGAGGAAAGAACATAAAAAATTTTTGTTTTCTGGGCCTGCTGATAGGAAAGACTTTAGCAATGGGAATCTCCAAAAAAGAAATTAATTTCTTGCCCTCTAACACGATTATTAAAGTTATAACTGAAGTAACAAGCTCTGCTTGTTAGAAGCACCCTCCACTCCACTCTGGATGCCAAAAGCACCAGTCCACTCTCTCCCAGTTGGCAATATCTCTCTGTAGTACCAGAATTCATTCCTTTTATTAATTGATGCACAGAGGTTAAGGTGAAAAGGGATCGTTAGATATCTGGTATAGCCTCCCATGCATTGCAGAGCATTAAATTCCTTGCAGTTATGTCTGTAATAAAGCCAACAATTTGCATTTAGCTAAGGCACAGCCTGATTTGAGGATGCCATGAGATAGAGAATGACTTGTTCCTTTGGTCATGTGGTCCAGGGGCTGATCACCTTTACTAAATAAAATAAAAAACCAGAAAACTCTATTTTCTAATTTGAATTTGCCTGCCCTTAGTTTCCAGCGTTTAGTCCTTGCTACAGTTTTCTCCACTAGTCTGGGGATCCCTTCTATTTTCTGCCTATAACAAAGGTAATTCTGTGCTGTAATTCAGTCCATTCAATATGCTTTTTTGATAAGCTAAAGCACTAAGCTCTTGCATCTCTTGATGCAAAGACTTCTCTCCTTTTGTAGGCTCTTTCCTGTTTCAAGTATTCTTTAAACATGTGGACACCAAACCCAGATGTTGTATTCCAATATAACTTGCCCCAGTGTTCTAGTCAGTAAAATCACTTCCTTAGCTCTACTCACTAATCATCAGTTCAGCAGTCCCAGGGTAAGACTGCTCACGTTTTATCACAGAATCACCTTTGGAGTCCATGTTGAACTGCTTTTTCTGCTATAATCTTTTTCAAATCCATTCTTCAACAGGATGAAGTCTGTAACTTTGGCTTGATTCCACGCTGCTAAATTAATTACTTTACATTTCACTGTGTAAAACCACATTTTGTTAGAATGATCCAGGATTGTTAAGCTCCTTGAAAGTTTTTATAGTGCTCTGTCCTCATCATTGTCTTTATGTCACCTGCAAATTTTGTTAGCAGTGTTTTTATATTCATTTCCAGGGAACTGGAGATGTTGAATGCCCTTGGCCCTAATGTTAATACTTACAGAAATCTGATAGAAGCCCCCTCCAATACCATGTCATACAGTTACTATTACTTTTTGAAAGCTTAGTAGTGTGTTTCCCAGTCCACTGTAGGCATGTGGAAATGGTATAGGCTAAATTTAAACAAAATGGCATGAAGTACTGTCAGACATATCAACTGGTAAAAATAACTACATAGATAATAATACATTCAGCTTGTTTGACCTCTTTTCCACAACATCTGTTGACTGGCAATAATTACATTTTGGTCTTCAAATTCATTATTAATTAAGGTTATGTTGCCATTTTCTTTTTCTCTTTTATTTTTTCCCCTGGGATTGAAATCAGCCCAATGAGTCTGATATATTATGTGGTGACCCTAGAACCTTGGGGAGACATCTGCTAATGACCAGCACTGCAGCTATGAAATTTGTTGTCTGATATATATGCAAACGTAATACAGGGCAAATCTCATTTATAAAATGTATTTGTAAAACTGTAAAATTCAGCTCTGCAGCAACTGAAATTACAGGTGCTCCTGGAGATCAGGTACAGCTTATCATAAAATACCTGAGGACACAAGGTATTAATACAAATGTCTGGGGAGTCAGCCAGGACTGTAGCTTATACGGTCTTGGGATGTTTGCAGTAGCCAGCACAGGTCCATGCTGCAACTGGGATAGGCTCTCCTATGTTACACTAGGACCCTCTCCAGCATCTGAAGCAGGCAAGACCAGGGGAGCATTCAGGTAGCTCGCTCTTCCCATAGGCAAGAAGTCTTGTGCAGCTCTTCTCAGTACACCTTGGGTGGGTTTTTCTGCCTCTGTACCACTTGACACAGAGATGCATTAAATACTTGTTTTCAAGGCTGTCAGTCTGGCACTTTTCACAGGGACTAATACAGTGTTTGCTCTCTCTCCTTCATCCCAAAACCAAGTGACACAAAAAGTTAACGTTAAAAATGACAAGGTGCCCAAAGACATTAATGACTTTATAAAACTTTATACAGATCATAAGACATACAAGCAGTACTCATAGGCAACTGAGAATATCTTGTGCCCTGTCCTATCTATATAAGCAATTACAATTTTATTTCTGAGTCTCAATTTCCCCACTTTTTACATTCCCAATAAACAGCCATTAGCACCTGGCGAGTGTTTTATTCTGCACTTGAGGGTAGAAATGTAGTGATAAAAATAGAAAATCCACACTAGGAAATAAACAATGATGTTGTTTAGTATAATGAATAAAGCCAGAACTTGTTGGAGCCCTATGCAATATGGATAGCTGATATACCAAGAGTACTTTGTGAGCCTCCCTGAGCTCAGTCAGGGGTTTCCTGGTCTAGCTGGAAAGAGCAAAGATACCTTTCTTCTTATTATTTTTCTTTATTCCCATGCATATCCAATTAAAATTGCTTGGATCAGGACTCAGGTTTGTTTGAGGTGCCACTGCTGGAGAAGCTCTAACTTGCAGTTAGGTCTAAAGCCTGGTGGTAGGGAACCACCAGAAAGGTGGGCATCACACACCTCCCGAGAGCCTGCGTGGTAGCAGGAGTGTTGCAAATTACTGTGTGTAGCTCCACAGATGAAGGAAAAGAAAGCCCAGTGATTCAGGCTGGGGGATGAGAAAACTGCGTGGCTCATGATGAAGGGCCGTATTTTTCAGTCAAATGGCATAGACAGTGTGTGCTCCAGGTGATGGTGGACACAACAGGAGAGCTGTGGCTGGAAGGTGATACACTAGTCATCAGCCTCACTACTGGAGGTGCTGTGAGCTTGTTTCTCCACCATAAGTCTCATTTGCATTAGGCAACGCAGCTTTTTGTAGTTTTAAAGAAAATGCAAGTAGTAATATGGTATCACAAGGTCAGCTGCAATCATGTAAGGTATCGGTGGTTATCTGGAAACCACATGAAACAACAATCTCTTTCCTCACACCAGCTCTGCACTGCCTTCTTGTGTAGCAGCAGCCTGCAGATGAGGAGCTGAGAGTGGTTTTATTTTTTTCCTCTCTGTGCAACTCTTCTGTGGCTTGTGCAGCATTATGTCTCAAAAAGTAGCTGCAAAGCTGGTCCATTCCCATGAACGCTTCTGAAGGTAACGGGAGTGGAGGTGCAGCTTGGGGAAGCCCAGTTGTTCCTACCTCTTCTGCAGGCTTCAGAGGCGGTGTCACACCAGTGGTCACACAGGGGGCAGAGCAAGGAGTGGCGACGGCCTTACCCAGTTCTTCCATGACTTCTCTAAGATGCACAGCAAGGATGACAGCAGGAGCACTTGCCAGGCAAGATGTGGGCCAGATCTACCTAGTGTCGGTCCAAGGTTGTCTCCAAACAGTAGAAATACCCTCCTGCCTCAGTTTCCCTGCTCCAGTGTGGAGACAAATCACCCCCTTGTGATGGATAAAAAAACAGCTGTAAGACAGGCCGGTTGCTCTCCTTCAGTGGGCGGTAGGCACCAAGTGTAGCAGCTCCAGCTTCTGGCTGACCCACAGCTGTCCCCAGAGGCCAGGCGGTGCCGGTGGCCCCCGTGGTCTCTGTAGGTGTGCAGCGTGCCAGGACCACCGGAGCAAATGCTTTTCATGGGAGGGGCAGGAAACAGCGCTTCTGTAGCGCAGTGGAAAGCAAACCATTCACTGGCATCAGGGTTTCGTCTTCTCACAAATAAGATCTTTGTTTATCAATGTGGCTTTGTAGTTCTGTGAGAACCAGCAGAGTTCCACTTTCAGGAAAATATTAATGATTAACCATGAGTAAGTAAGGGAGGGTGAGACCTTTGTGGTGTCTGCTGAGAGATAGCAGTACTTTGCCATCGCCGACAAAAACCCCAAGCCCACGGCCTGTGGATGCTTACTCCGAACTTCCACTTACAAACAAGGCACATACCACATAGTTCCTCTTCAAACTTACGCAGAAAATTGCTTCCTTCCCCAGTACATAACCCTGGGGATTCTTACCCTGAACTTCCCCTGTCCTCCTGGCAGCCCAAGGGGTATGGACTCCAGAGATTTGCCCAGTTTCAGTGAAACTGCACAGCAAACTTCATTAAGCTTTCCAAGATAGGAATCAGTATCTGTTCCTCCTTCTTCCTCCTCCATCAGCACCAGCTGCTACAATGAGTATTGCCCTATAAAACACTTTCCGTTCGATTCTGATGCCCTCAGGTGCCCTTCTCCTCCCCCCTCCTCCCAGATGAACACCTGTGAGAGGCAGATGGTACAGATAATCCAGAATATTTTTCTTGAGTCCATGTAGAGAAGCTGCCAAGCTGCTGATTTTTTGGCACTATGCCTCATGGCATCCATGGCTGGTGAGAGATGCAGATGCTGCCTGAAAATAGCTGAAGAGGAAATTCTCCCCGTGTCTCTGGAGGTCCAGGGAAGGCGGCTGCTGCTGCGGGATTCACGAGCAGGTGTCCCGCCGGCACCCCTGCCAGGGACGCCTGGCGAGCAGAGAGAGCTTCCTTGCTCACGTCTTTAATCAGTCCTTCCTCCGGCTCTCCAACGGGCTCCGTGGGCACCGCCTTGTTTTCTTGTAGTGGAGGGGCAGAGGCTGTTTTCGGTCTGACACGGCCTGGCAAGGGGACGAAAGGGAGCTGGGAGCTGTTGCTTCTGCTTGCAGACATCACCTCCACGCACACACAGAGGCTGCAGCCACAGGTATTGCTATTCGTTTGTTTTCATAGAAGATAAGCACCAGCACATACTTACGTCAGCCAGAGGTATGATGTGCATCCTCTTCACCACTGAGCTTTGTCAGGGTGGTTCATGGGGAGCCTGTGTGGGTGTCCAGCCATGCAGCCGAGCGAGGGCTCCCAGCGCAATCCCGCACCGCTCTGTGTCCTTCAACAGCCTGCACCAGCAGCCCTCTGATCGATCACAGTGAAGGGGTCCCTGGGACAAACCACCACCATATGCTCAGCTCCTTCCTGACAAGAGAAGTGGTTTTCTAACATGTGGCTGTGTCTGGAAAGCGGCCTCATTCTTACATGAAGAAATTAACCCTGGGGTAGGAGTCGTGCCCAGACACAGCCACAGCTGTCCCACTGAAATTCAGATATTCATCAGGGCCTAACACAACTGAAGCAGGATTATTCC
Source organism: Falco biarmicus (assembly GCF_023638135.1). Lineage (NCBI taxonomy): Eukaryota > Metazoa > Chordata > Aves > Falconiformes > Falconidae > Falco > Falco biarmicus. Next base: position 8,070,691 of record NC_079291.1, on the reverse strand, counting down.
ACAGCAGTCACCAGGAAAAGGAGCTGAGACCAGTTTACCAGCGCAGAAGACCAACAATAAAAAATACCAAAGAGTCAACATACTGTGCTCTTCCTATTGTGCGGGGCTTCAGAGCAGCGTAAATCCTTGCACTGCCTGGCCGGTTTTGAAAGGCCTGTTCTTATTGCCCAGGGTCTGCCAGACACTTTGTGGACACAAAGGAGAGCGCAGTCCTTGCCTGAAGGGGCTGATGGTCAGTGGCAGACTAGCAGTGAGGGAAAGGAACAAATAAGACAGAAGGAAAAGGCATGTGAGTGTTGGAAAGTGTGTGATGTGCCTCAGTATGTTTTGAGAAGCTGGAAGACATGGGAGACATTAATTTTCTTTCCGCTATTTATTCTTTATTGGTTCTATAACCTTCAGATCTGTAATTCAGGATCTAACATCCTTGGTTTCCAGTATTTAGTCTTTTTATGCACATTATACAGCAAAATGCCTCTTGCTCCTAGCCTCCTCCTCCTCCTCCAAAACCAGGACACTACACCTAGCTCCTTAAAAACACGGGGGTACCTAACCCCACTGGGATCAAATAGGCTTGGCCAGATTTAGGTGCCTAAACACCTTTGAGGATCTAGGCTTTAATCGGCTCACGTAATGAGCTCCTATAGTCAAAATGCACAAACAAACTCTTAAAGCCAATGGCTCTGAGATCCAGTGCAGAACAGGCCCTCCAAATGCAGGCACCCAGGCCAAGGGTCTGGGAAAGGCCCAGAGAGCAGCGCTGAAATTGAGACAGGTATCACTCCTCAGGCAGCAGCACCGTGTCTGCATCAGGTGATGCAGTGGCGATCAGAAAAAAAGCCATGTGTTTTTTGCAGCGGACCTGCTTTCTGCATTCCCTGTAAGATAATCCCTCCTGCCCCCGTTTTCTGAGGGAACCTGATTTCTTGCTGGAGTCCAGGTGATCGAGAAGCAAGAAGGCACCGTGGAGAATTTCTGCTATGCCAACACAGTTTGGGGGGGGGGGGGGGGGGGGGGGGGGGATTCTTCTTCCTGTTAAAGGGCACATGTAACACATCAACTAATCTCAGTCACAAGCAACTTAGCACAGAGACACAAAGGAACTCATAGCTGCAGCTGCTCTCGCTGCCTTACCACAAAATGAAAAAGAACCTCCCTATAAAAATTAATAATGCTGTTCTCATTACCACACAGCTTGTGCACCATTCCTGCTCTACTACAGAACATAACTCTGCTGGGTAATGTATGAACAGAAAGCAAAAGAAAAAAGGGTGCCATTTGACTGGAGAAGTTTAAAAGAAGAATAGACTGTGTCATAAGCAGCGAGGAGCGGTATTGGTGCTGCAGCAGCTCAGCCATAAGTGAGTGTGGGCTGTGGTTTTGTGGAAAGTGTCATGAGAAGAGACCTTTCAGGGTGAAATTTTAGGAGGAAAATAAGATTTCTTTCTCAGTGGCTAATGGGCAGCCTGCAGCTAAAAAGATGTAGATGGTGAGGGTGCTATGCTATGAATTGTGGCAGTGCCAGCCCTGGGGCTCTGTGAGGGCTGTGCTGTCCTGAGCAGATGGCAGCTGAGCAGGGGGACACAGCCCTGCATGGCAGCACCCAGCCTCTCCAGGAAGTCACCTCCCTGCTGCCTTGCTCAGGACATCTGACACAACCATACACATGTGATTTGTGCTTGGGTTGCTGCGTTGAAATGCAAACAGGTGTTACAAAATATGAAAAACTCCTCTATGCCTTTCACAGAGGATGTGGGCTTTGGTCATATAAGAAATGGAAACTTTAATTATTCAGAATGTTTCACCACCTCTAGATTGGCTGATAGATTTCAGGAACCTTTCTTAACAGTGGTGTAATGCTGGGAAAATGTAAGTCCATGCCTTGAGACAGTCCTGGACCATGATGACTATTTTTGCTGTGAGGTTAGCTAGGAAAAGCCATTTCTTGGTATCATTATATAGAAGAGACCACGGGTACTAAGTTATGTGTGTAAGCTTGGACAATGAAGAGACAGATTAACATCATGTCTAACACAGGACCTGATTTCCACAATAATCAAGAAAGGCAGTAGACGTGGAGGGCCTAGATGATGGTAATAGCTAGCCATGGTGAGTTAAACTCATGGATGATCATGGAGATTGCTTTTTTCCCAAAGCAATGTCCAACAAGCTGGAGATATAAATGGGAGCAAAGAATCAGGTCCACAGCTGGCAAAGAGGTATGGTGCTTCTCCGTGTTCCTCAGACTGGGTTGTAGAAACTGGATAAGGACCGCAGCATTACATGATGCAAGAGAGAGTCCTTCTCCTAACTGCAGTATGATCCTTCAGCATTGCCTGCTGCACCTCAACATGCTTCACTTGAACTCACCATGGGGCACAGTTTGCCTCTTTTGGTGTTTTGCCCTCCTTCAAGGCAGTTGTTTCAGAAATCCTTGCAGATTTCTTAGATTGCTCTCTATTCAAGTCAGTGCACCAGTAGGCACTCCAGCTCTTGCTGTAAATGATGCAAAGATGCTCAGACCAACAGAGAAGGAAAAATGTAAATGCTAGTGAGCACCTTTTCCTGCGCTCCTGTAGAAGCACCGCTACACCTGACAGTACTCCAGGCTACAGCTCTCTGTCAAGGACCTGCTCATTTCCATCCTTCTAGCTCAATCCTCAGCCCTGCTGACGCAGCAGCTTTGGAAAGACCCACCTGTTCCTTAGGATGCAGCCAATCCCTGCTGGATGGCCCGATCCCCTGCTTCTGGCAGGGCAGCATTTCTCAAGTTAAAAAGGTACCTGAAGACCAGTTAGGCACTTCTACGAATTCTGCAGAATATCAGTGCAGGAGCAAAGCTGAACTCTTGATGAAATCAAGGAGAGCTGAGGACTTCACCTGAAGAGATATTTTTAAAGTAGAGATATTTTTAAAGCAGAGATATCTTAAAAATATGTCCTGTCTGCATTTTCCAGGAAACTAACTGCCTTTCAAGATCTGCCTCTATGGTTTCTTTATCATTCTAGCAGTGCTCAGGATGTTAGGTAAATGTCACAGCATTTCCAGTGAAAAGAGGCATTAGTGCAAATCATAATCAAACCTGAGGATTCAAATCCTCCCTGCGGGTACGTCAGTGTGACCCTGGCTCAGGGATGCACTGCTCCAAGTATAAAATAGGGAGTTATCTGACCTGTCAGGGTCAAGATGGAGTAGAAATTCAACTCCCACCCCGCACAGCTGCACTGTAACCAACAGAGGAATCCCTGCATATGTGTTTCAGCTTTTAGGTTAGTTTTCACTGTTATTAATTTCCTTTTATAATCTCCATTTCATGTTTACCAACACAGCGCCAGATTCTCAGCTGATGTAAATCAGTGATCCATCGCTGTTAAGTGAGCGGTGTTATTTTACAGCCGTTGAGGGGATGGCCTCTAGCTATCAATTTTGCTTTGCTCCTCTCTCAACAGGAATAATGTCTTTTAGAATTTGAAACTAAGTAAAAAAACCCCACCCCTTGGACAGCTGAATCCTGTAATTCCCTCCTAGCCTCCACTCTTGTTGCTGCCAATGGAAATGAAGAGCACTGAGCACCTGGCAGGATCAGGCCTCCACGCAGCTCCAAGGCTGTGCCAGCCCTCTAATTCTGGGATAATGATAATAATCTGGTTTGCGCCGAGTGTTGACACATATTTATTAATTGCAAGGTGCGGCTGGATCTGCACCTTGCTAAGACAAACACTTGCAGAACAATGTGCACAGAGGAGGCTGGAAACCACCCAGCCATGTGTCAGCAGCAGCTGAAAGGGGAGGAAATTGCTAACTGTCCCATGCAAGGAGGCAGAACACTGAAAAGCTGGCCGGAGAAGGAAGAATGTACTTCTCCTGGGTTCAGTTTTCCTTTTGGAAAAACCTTTCCTGTTTCATCAGAAAGTTGCCGACCTCGCTGTGGCCCCAGTGGCTCGTGACACAAGACCAAGATGACACAATTGGAGCCAGGCTTCGTGCCAGGGCTGGCACTGATTTAGTGATGTTCCTAGAGAGCAGGGGGAGGCAGGTCCTGGCCCACAAGCTGAAGGTTATTTGTGCGGAGTCAAATATTTAAGGCAGCAGTCATGCGAGTCCCTGAGTGGTAGGAGGGGAAGGGGAGCCTGCCTGCCCTGCCTGCCCTGCCTGCCCTGCCTGCCCTGCCTGCCTGCCTGCCTGCCTGCCTGCGCGGTAGCTGGTCCTGCAGAGGGGAGCTGCTGGATGCTCAAGGGAAAAACCAGCAATGAGACTGGGACAGAGAAGAGCTTTCATTCTTACTTTTGATACTAAAAAAATATGTAGCAAGTGACTACACGGTATTTATTTACTGCTCTGTAAATGGTGCTCAGTGACTCACCCCTTTTGGTGCTTTGCTTTATTGGTGATGAAATTGCTCTCTCTTGTGAGCAGCTTCTTTCCTTCCTTTTCCTTCAGCCTGAGGATTTACATACAGCGATACCAGATAAGCAAAGACAGTGCAAGACAGCTCACTGAGTTCATACCTCAGCTTTGGCTGAGTTACGCCTGGCAAAACTGCAGCTAGCTTGAATGTGTCTGTAGGCTTTTCACTGCGCCTCTGCTTGCTTTCCCGCACAGCCGAGAGCACTTCGAAGATGCGCTAACTCATGTCACTTAGAGCGACTTTCAAAGCCCACTTAACTTATCTGTCCTGACATAGCTGTGACCAGCCTGGCACTAATCAGGCTGTTCAAGAAATATCAGCCAGTTACACACAGTCCTCTGAATCAGTGAAGAGGAGAAACTTCCTTTCTCATTTTAAGTAGTTTCTGTATGTCTAGAGATGTCTTACAGAAACAGAAACTATACCTGATAAAGTGCCAGCATTAATCCATTTGATGTATTTAAGTGCGGCTGTTTAACAGCAACATATCAAGTTAATGTAATACTGATGGAATAAGAAATGGCATCAGAGGGTTTCAAAAGATTTCTTATCACAAGGAAAAAAAAAAGATTTTGACTTCCCATTTCATTTCTCTGTGAATGAGAACACCTTTGCTATTTACATTATTTACTGTTTACCATAGTAGAGTCACTACTAAAAATCAAAGTGATTTGCAGAGCCCTGCCAGTTCTTTTTATATCTCCTTTGCTGACTCAATAAACATCTGACACTCCAGTATTGTAACTAAGTACTGTACTGATTCTGCCCTCATTGAAAACATCTTTCTAAGAGAAAGGAATTGTTCTGCTTCTACTGAAAATGTGATTTGTCTGGCGAAGCATTTGTAAAAGCTTTTTTCCCTCAATGTGACTGTGGCAATTGGAAGCAGTTAGGCATGTACAGTGACTCGAGAAGCTATATGAAATCTTGTGATATGCAAATATACTGCTGTATACGTGGCAAAGAAGAGCTTTGGGCATGCTTACATGAAACAGAGTTGTGTTAACAAAAAATTCCCTTATATGCTATTCTGAAATAAAACTCCATCCTGAAAAATTATGAGAAGAAAATATTTCAGAAAACCTGTGCTGGTAGGGTACTGGTTCTGAATTCAGACCAATTCTGCCCCAGGCTAGTTGTGTTTCTCCCAATACAGTCGCCTTTAAATAAAATAGAGTGGGATTGAGCCAAGGAGCCTGAGCAAGGTGCCGCAAGGGAAAACGCTTTGGTACCAGCTGGCAAGGACAGGGTGTTTCACTTCTCGACCATCACCTGGCACAATCCAACAGGATGGATGTCTCTGCTGGGAAAGGTGGCCGTCTGTATCTGCTTTCAGATCCAAATTCAGGCAGGTAAGAGACAATGGGAAACCAGAAAGAACAGCCTAATGCAACTTCACTATGGTGTTCTTGGATGCCAGCCACAGGCAAGTCTTCCAGGTAAGCACAGAACACAAAGGAATTTATGAGCACATAAATCATAGAAGCTGAAGATGGGAAAGGCCACTGGAGGACTAGTCAATGCAGGCCTGTTTTCTACAGGGAATTTCTCAGTTGACAGTTTTAAGAATTTCAAACAATAGGGCTTTAACTTTCCTCTGGAAGCAATTCAAGGTGATTAGGCACCTATCTGAACCTTTCAGCATCGAAGTGCATTTCACCGGACTGGCCCTATGCAGATTCCTAGCAGGTCTTGCTGCAGGTCGTTACATTCAGGTTTCTTTTTGCTATTTATTCCAGGCTTATTCTATAATGAAACAAATCCAGAAGTGAAGGTAGTCACTTCAGGCTTGCCTACACTGCGAGTTTCCACAAACTTTCCTTCCAGGGAAACTGAGTCAAAAGGAAGAATAGTTGTGAAAAGCTCCCTGGGTGGACAGTCTGCGTTTGGGTTACATTGAACTGGGAAAATGTGTTAAAATTATGAAACGCGGAAGCCTGCATGTGGCATTGTTGTGGAGTAGCTGTGGTGTGTTGCAGTTACACTCTACCGTACAGCAGAATGTCCTCTGCACAGTCAGGTCCCTAAGGTTTGAGCCACTTCCACAAATTGCTCCTAGAAACTAGGCTGAGTTTCAACCACGCAGATCACATCTTCAAATGGCTTTGCTGGTTTGCACTCGGGCAGGCTGTGCATCAGCAGCTACTCCACAACAGAAGCCCAAAGAAGATGTAAGAACGAAAGGGCACACAGAAAGATCGAGGAAACTGCCTCTGCCCCTAACGTCTGAGCATAAGGCTGCTAGAGCAAGAACAGAGACCTGCTTGTGCTGAAAATCCACTTTATATTCTCTGTAGAGATGAGCAGAGTCTGTTGGCATTTTGCAACGATTGCGAGGAACTTTAGTGGTTAATTATGTCCTCTGTATCTTGCCTCGCTATCTCTGTGCACATTTACATGAGTCCTAAAAGGAGTTTACTGTTCAAATGCCTAGGCTTTGGGCCAGGAGCAGTGCCTAGATAGAACACTGTGAAACATCTCCTCACGTGCCGTGATAAAATGCTCGGGGACGTACTGTATAGACCTATGAGTATGTCTGCAAAGTCATGAAATGTTATGTCAGCAGTGCTATGAGCGCTGCCAGGTTGTAATTTCAGAGCAGTCTATCAGCCAAAGTAGGGGAGTGACAAACCTAACTGGCACCCAGCATTCAAGGACTGTGTCACTGTTACGTGGTGGTACTTTTCAACCCTGTGTGCCAGAGGTGGTAAGGAAGTGGTTGGGCAAAATCTGCAGGTTAGCAGAGTGGGAGAAGTGGGGGAGTAACATAATGGGCTCAAAGGAAGGAAAGGGTGAAGAGCGGGTGAGAGCAGTGGTGGCAGGGTGGTGGGAGGCCAACAGAAGGCTCCCAAGGCAGTGATGTGCTTAACCATTTCCTCTTGCCCTGAGCTGGTTGCTCGCTTTGGGTGTGTGAGAGGGGAAGAGGGTGGTGTGCCACTGTGGTGTGCCAGGTGAGAGTCAGGAAGGGGGAGGAGAGGGGGCTGGGGGTAGGTGATAGTTTAGCCACAGCTGGAGGAAAACGGCTTGTGTTAGCCTAAGGCTTGTTTGAATTGATCACCACCCTTCACTTTCCCTTTCTCATCAGTCTCACCACCACTTAAATTAAAATGCTAATAAAATGTAAAGAAGGACAGATACTTTCTACTGAGGTCCCTTGCCCCCGGACAGGCAGCCTGAGCATCTGTGCTTGTGCTCAGCCTGCCCTCTCCATGTGTCTTTCCCTCTTGTGTTGCAGAGGGATCTTTGCTTACAAGCAGAGAAGCTTTGGGGTCCAGCCACGGCAGGAGCTCCCTGGGACGCTGGCCGGGTGAGGGGAGAATGGTAATATACTTAGCTAAGATAGGAAGCAGTAAACACATCCAATGCTGAAATGGAAGAAGAACCATAGAATCACAGAATCCTTCAGGTTGGAAAAGACCTTTAACACCATCAGGTCCAACTGTTAACCCAGGATTGCCAAGTCCACCACTAAACCATGTCCCTAAACACCAAGGGGCTTACCTCCTAGCCTCCCCCAGGCATACTGGATTTCTGTGGTTAAGTCTTCCTTACCAGATACCCCACCAGTCGCAAAGTATTCAACAGTCTTGACTAACCAGAAGCAATCATAATACAACATAGTTCAGTAGGAATGACTCCTGACAACCCCCCCTCTCACCCATCAGAATTTGGCAGGTAGCACAAACCCTGTCAGAGTCTGACTTCTTTCCTTACAAAGCACTTCAGCTCCAAGCTCTTGACTGAGACTTACAAGGTGCCCTGACGTGTTCCTGGTTCAACAATTTGTTAGCTGTGGCTTTTTGCAGTGGTTGCCTCATTGCAGTATTTCTTCCAGGGCTTCCTGGCTCTCCTCAGGAGACAAGGAGATGTGGGATCAGTGGCAGGGTGGTGCATCAGACAGTGCATCCACAGCAGAGCTTTGCTGCTGATTCCAGTCATTTGCCGTTGCGAGCAAGCTGCACTTGAGGGCAAGACTGTGCTGAAACACAGACTTGGCCACGGGGCCAACATGACTGTAAACGGGTAGAGGACGCAGGTACTGATCAGTTTTGGCACGACACGAAACAGAGTGGGAGGGTGACTGGAGGCCAGTCAAACCAGCAGAGAAGCAGTATTCCTCGCTCACTGTGTGCTACTGGTGAGCAGAGCACAGATTGTCTCCAACATTCATACCCACTGGGAGCTGTGCTGTGTGGGTGTGGGGTGTTTTGGTGAGAATAGAGCTGGGCTTGCTGGGAGTCTTGTGCCAACAGGCTCTGAGAATAATAGCAGGCGTGGGAGTTGGGAGGCATGGGTTTAGTTTCTGTGGGATTCCTAGGGCAAGGTCCTTCCTCCTGGCCTTTTGCCCTCCTCCCTGGCACTGGGAGGTGGAGAGTCCTTTGGAGCAGGGGCTGTCCCTTCAAATGGGTGCAGGCGCAGTGGGTCGAAGATCTGGTTTGGGTACCTTCGTATGCACACAAGTTCAAATAATCATAGTGAGGTTCCTCCCTTGCTTAATCCTCTACCCTTACTGAACCCTCTGCCTGCATATCCGTGTCACAGTGGCAGAGAAAAGTGTGTCAGGAAACAGTTAATTTGCTGGGGGGGCGGGGGAGGTTTGCAGGCAGAAGGGAGGAGCAGGAGAGTATTTCTGTATTAACATGCAGCTGGTTAATGCAGCTGAATAGCCCTGGCTCAGCTGTTACCTTTCTCAAAGCCAATGGCAAATGATGAAAAACCGTGGTAATATCTATTAAAAGTTTGTGGAAGGGGCCTGCTCAGTGGGAGCTTTTCCATCTCACATACAAGTGATGATTTAGAACAGAGAAAGATCCCCTCGAGGGGATTCTGTGAACCATGCAATGCTAATTAACTCCATTGTTGTATTTTGTTTTGAACATAAGAGTCCCTCTGGGATTGCAGCACTCTTTCCTCCTGCAATAGATTTCCATTTTGCACCACTGTATAAAATCTCCCCCACATCCCATCAGCAAAAGGGATTAACAATAGGGAGAAGCATATGTGCATAGTTTTATGGGGTTCTAGGAAGGAATGTCTCTCCCTTCACCTCCCAGATGCATTCCCAATAGGAGCCATTCTGTACATCCTTGTTTGTGCTGTTTCTTTAACCTTGAATTAAAAACAAGTGTACATCAAACACTGGGCAGCATCTCCCTTTGATCTTTGGCATATTCAAACCACTTCCGAACATGCTGTGCTGGAGTTTATTTTAGTGGTTAGGTTGTTTGGGCACAAATGCAAAAAAACAAAACAAAACAAACAACACCCCCCCCCCCAAAAAAACCCCAACACCCCCAAAAAATCAACAAAAGCCATTAATACCAGGAGTGGAAGCACTGGTGAAAGACCGATTTGCTCATATACAGTTCGTTCTAAAAGGAAAGCAAGAGAATGAAAGCTCCCATCTGTTTGAAGCCCTTATAGTCTTGAGCCAGCAATGTTAGGGAGAAACCTGACTCCCTCTGTGCTGGATCTGCTCTTCATTTTCTGGACTACTGGTGTCCCACTTTGACTTGCTCAGACACCCTCCTCTCTGCCCACTCCTTTTATGTTGAATAAAGTGGATCCTGACCCACCCTGGTGGTGCTCTGGCTATTACAATGTGGCATCAAGTTCAGCGAAGTCAAAACAAGGGCAAGAGCAAGGAGCATCAAGTCTTTCAGGTGAATCAAATGTCTTCTTCTGAATTCTTCCACTTCAGTCTCTGGCCTCCATCAACTCTGAGAAAGCCCAGATCTCCATGGGTGTCTTGGATATTCTCTTTTCTCCACTGCCTTAAGTTTGAGTTCTGCGCAGGCCAGTATTTACAGAGTGCTGATGTCCATCTTCCTGCATAAGGCAACTTGTTTGCTTCATTGTAAGAAATATTTAGCAAGCTGTCCCAAGGGAGCAGCTAGTGTACTGGAATCAGATTGACAGCTTTTGGATGGAACTGGAACTGGAACTGCGCTGGGAGCTACCTGCATCAGGTGTTGTGTGGTTTCTGCGTGAATTCAACCAACAGGAGCAGGGATTTGCAAATAAGAGACTTTCTCATGTACCTTATAACACTGTAAATTCTTAAGTCTTGATTCTTAATTCATGCTGGAATATATTTAATTATAATCTGGACAAATTTTGGGGTTCTCTGAATGAACAACAGGAAAGACAGTTAACAACATCTTCAGGGGTGTAAATAACACAAGTTGTAGAGGAGCATAAGTGATGCTGCCTTTGTTCTCAGGCCCCTGGCACAGGACTGTGCCACCTCCAGACCCAGGCAGAGCTGCTGCCCATCGGAGACACTGCAGCTCATCAAAGATCCTACACCCCGCTTCCACCTTCAGCCAGCTAAGCAGAATACTGGGTATATTAAATGGCTTTGTCAGGGATCCAGTGGGGATGCTCATTGAGGCAACAGCCTCTGTGGCGTTGCTACTAGGTTGACGAAAGAAAATTTGTCATGTGAAGCTTCCCGTTCTCCCCATAGCATCCCTTGCTTACTGCAAGCTCCTCTTTTCCTTTCCAAAAGGAGGGGAATCAATTCCAAAATATTTATACTGCCTCTGCCCCAAACCTTCCTGCACCACCACAGCTGGATGGATTTTCCCTTGGAGGTGTGCATTCAGTGATCCCAGCAGAAGGTGGTCCTGAGACCCCTCTTGTTCAAACACTACGACGTTACATTCTGCTGGAGGGTCTTGAGGGCTATTGCCACAACAGATGAAGCTGTATTTGTCTATTACAACAGCAGCCTACAGAGCATGCTAGTGTATATAAAGCAACATACTGAAAGGACGTTGAGTCATCCTTTCTGAAAAGGCTGCTAAATCTTTTCTGCTTGAGTGTTACAAGTCCATGTAAATATATTCCACGTAAATACATATTTTTCTTCTTTTCTTTGCAGTCCCTTTATAGAAAAAGACAGAATTAAAAAGGTAAAACTAATGGGGAGGGACTTGCCATTCTAAAACCCTCAGCTTACTTCAAACACACACAGTGGGGTAGTGACCTCAGTATCTTCTCACCCACATCTGTATAAAATAACCAGAGCAACTCCATAGGTTTACCCTACCCAACATCCAGAGAAGAAAGGGTAAGAGCCAGCCTGGTTTTGAGAAGCATTTCCAGTACAGTGTTCTCAGCAGGAGTGCCTCTGCCAAATTGTGCGGCTTTTTTCACCCATTAATATATATATAGCTGCAAGGAAATAGTTTGGTGAACAGAACAAACCCACAAGTCATTTTTTGCCAGTCCCCTCTGTAAGCTCGTATTCCTTTAGCGCTCGCTGACCACTGGCTTGTTAGTGTGCAGGGACGGTCAGCGAAGGTGCTATCAGTGTGGTCCTCATCACACCAGCCAGGATCACCCTCTCCTTTCTCCTGTAGCTCAACACATTAGTTCTTTATCGAGCTGCTGCAGATAACTGCCCCGAGCAGCTCAGGCTGGTGGCTGAAAGCTGATGAATAGTTTCCTGATGAGTGTGCGACAGGGACACCAAACGCCACGCGAGAAAGCAAGCCCTTTTATGACTGCTGAGATCACACAAGCCAAAGTGCATCGAAGGTTTTCTGCAGATACTAAAAGCAGTTTTTGCTTGAAGCTGCTCCTGCTCCTGGCACCACAGAGGCATCAATCCCCTTGCCCCCTCTCTCCCAGGCTAAGTATAGAAGACACTCCAACTCCCGAAACTTGCATTCCCACCCCAAGTTTTGCACTGCAGGTCTCGCCGAGTAATCTCCCGTGCTCTGCCCAGAGAGGTCCCCACCAACTCCTCTGGGGCTCTGCAAGAGGCTGCACATCCCCAGCATGCAACCCACAGCTGGGCCTGCCCATCTCTGGTTTCCTTGCTTCAGCAGCCGCGTGGAGATATTTTTGTAGTTTCCATGAAATAGATGCTTAATGCCAACATCCGTTTGTCCTCTGTGACCTATGATTTTCACCCTGCTAGAACAAGTGAGAAGCAACTCTCCTGCTACTTGGCAGTTTTCACGTACTCTTAGGAAGAGGCTGGATACGGGGAAGGGGGCACAAGGAAGGGTGGGAGCTGCTCTGACAGCCGCTGAGCTTTCTTCCAGCCAGTTTCTGAGCTTTCTTCCAGCCAGTTTCTGAGCTTTGTATCACTGTGTGAACTTTTTTCCATGTCTGACAGAAATGAGTGGAAGGGTAGCTAGCCCTGCTCATCACAGAGAGCACAGGCCACTTGCAAATATCATTTTAGTGTGTCCCTGCTCTTCCCTGTCTTGGCCTAATATTTGCAGTGGTTCATTTCTAAAGCCTAAATAACATAAGCTCATGATTGAACGTGCTTCTCCTGAGCTAAACTCCACCCTGTTCCAAAGTAATTGCTTCCTCTCAGTGCCCCTTTTAAATCCTCAGGAGAACAGGACAGAAGTTCAACCTCTGAGTCTTGCGGCCAAACCACAAAGCCCATCAGCCACCCCTACGTGTCTGGGGGCTCCTGTATCATGCCCGAATCCATCCCTCTTCCTTCTTCTGCCCCTCTCCACTCCACCGTCGTGAGTCAAGCCCATCTCTTTTCCTGGAAAACAGGGGTCCTCTGCCTGGGGCTGGCAGCTGTGCAGAGCTCCTCTGGGTCAGGTCCCTGAACTGCCCAAAATCTCCTGCTCAGCTGCCAGCTTTGTGACAGGAGGCAGAGGTGGGTGTCACCTCGGGATGCATTTCAAAGCCAAAGAACCCTTGTTTTAAGTCTGTCGCAAGCTTTGTGCAATAACCTTTCTCCCAGAAGATTGGCGATAAAGCTTTTAAAATTAATTTACATAATTGGATCTTTAATTCCTTTTAAATGGAAACCAAAATGGCACTGTTCTCAACAAAAAAGACTTTCACAAAAGCCAAAGGATTGGTTGCAAGGTGGAGAGTGTCACTGAGCTGAAACTAAGCCCAGATAAAAGATAATTAGGCAGACTGAATCAAATTCTGGTTGTGGATGAAGGGGAAAGCTTGAGGTAACAGCACAGGCTTCAGTAAAATTACTTCACGCTTCTGTCAGTGTAACCGAGACTTGGTCTGCAGTAACTAACTTTTCAGCTCTGTGGTTAATTAGCAACCCTTTTATTTTATGGCTTTCTTTATTAAAAAATTTATTAGATTCATAAACACTGTAGATATTTTTATAACAGCAAAGCAAATGTTTCATTTGTATGAAAGACCAAGACACCATTTGAGTCAATCTGACAGCAATCATTTCATTCAGTGGAAATTTTGGCCCACTGAGATACTACTAGGAGAGCTGGGCATAGAAAACCAGAGTTCAGCTAGTGAAAAGCTATTCTCATGTGCTTGTAAATGAAAAGCAATATTTCTAATGAAGTGCAATGTATTTTTACCTCCCAGCCCTCCCTGAATTACATGTGCAGCTTTATATGGTGTCTTTACCTTAAAATTAAAAAAAGCAATTTTAGTAGGTATAATCCACTGCACTTGTTTCTAAAGAGCTGGTTTTATTGTTAAAAATAGCCAAATGGCAACGTACAAGCCTGTTCTACAAGACAGCTTGGTTTTCTCCCCCTGCGTGCAACAATTCGTTCTTTAATCAAATATAAAGAAACTCCATTGGTGTCCTCTACTTGCCAGCACTTTTAGTTACCCAAAGCAGCCTGAATACCAGCTAGAGGCTTATGGCCATAACCTCATTAACCTTTGCTTTAAAACAGTAGTGAAATAGAAACAGTGGAGCTGGGGCAAGCTGGCAGAATACAAATAGAAGATTTCTGCGACTTGTCAGTCCTCCCGGGTGCTCCATCACTGCTTGTGCCATGGAAACGCAGCCCAGGTGGCAGGAGCACGCAGGAAGCCCACAGTTAAATTCTGTTCATGGGTACCTTGGTGTAAATCCAGAACAACGCCACCAGAGCCACTGGATTTAACAGGGATTTTCACCTGGGCAACCAAAATGCCTGAAGAAGTAAGGCATGGCTGGGCTGCTGCAGACGCTGCCAGGAATAAAGCTGAGTGATCAAGGTTAGTTGCAAGTGCCGCTGCTCAGATCAATGTCAGGTAGTTTACAGCTCTCACAGACATCAGTATTGCCTGATTTTGTTGTTGTTGTTGGGCTTTTTTTGTACTTCTTCAAGAATTGTTGTAAGAATAAAAACTGTGTTGCTGTAAATTAAAAACCCTCATGAAATACAGTGAGAGCAACACATACCACGCTGTGGCACCAGGCGTGTGATCTGTTTTAAGAAACACATGGCTTTATGTTTAATGAAGGGAGAGCTGTTGAAGGATTGCAGACCAGGAGGGCACACTAGAATTGTTTTATTAGGTTCTGGGATATGTACTTCTCCTTTTGCTGGGTATCTGACAACACAGGCCATTCCACCTGCAACTGAATGAGCTGAGGGACGGAGGGCAGAAGAAAAGCATTTATGAAGGACTGGAGCATTATATTTTCCACCTTTTGAGAACAGTGTTAAGGGAAAAAAATTGTGTCATTTTGTCTGAACTAGAAACAGAACAGATGGAAAGAGAAATGGAGTTGAAGTAGACGGAGGAGAACAATCATCCTCCACTAGCACACAGAAGGAACTGTTGGAAATACATAACATCCAGTCACTAACATCCAGTTCACTGGAATCATGCACTAAAGATGCAACAAAACCCCACCAGTATATCAGGTACAGGTCTTGAAATTACTTCACAGCCTTCTAGATTAATTGAAAGCACTTGCGATCACACCTGGGATAATTTGCACTTTATGGGGTCCAGGAACTGCATGGCTCTGATCAGACTGTGCTTGCAGGTACATACTCCATGCTCCACCTTCGTAACTGCCTGAAACTAGTGGGTAAAGGGCACTGCTGAGGCTGGCTTTTGCTGCCTCTCCTCACCCAGCATCACTGCAGGCCACTGCCAGAAGGGTCAGTCCCAAATTCCTCTCTAACTGGATCTGTGCAGCGAGACGTCCCCACCACTTTATTTTGGATTCTGTGATCGTGCAGCCGGCACTGCTCCATTTCAAGTCTGCCCAGGTTCATTTCTCAGAAAACTGTTCTTCCCACACATGCCTCAGAAACCTCTTGACACCAGGTTAGCGAGCTGTGCCAGTTTGCCTGCTGTTGTACGAGAGGGAGACCTGAGGCAAAAAGAGACGAACTGGAGTCTGTGGCTGAGGCAGAGGGAAGGGATCACCTCTTCTAGCAGCAGCCTACACCTACATGGGTGTGACATGAGGCCGACATGTCTAAAATGCCATCCAAAATGCCCCACAAGAAATCTAGGCCTCCTGCCAGTACACTGCGGAGCTGCCAGAATGATCCCACAGAAAATATGAACAACAGAGGCAGTCTCCAAAATGCTTCCCCATTCCCAAACTGCAGCAGGGGATAAGAGCTGCAGGAAGGTTCACTTCTGCCTGCTTGAGTTTCACAGCCCCAGGCGAGCTCCT
Organism: Falco biarmicus; assembly: GCF_023638135.1. Taxonomy (NCBI): domain Eukaryota; kingdom Metazoa; phylum Chordata; class Aves; order Falconiformes; family Falconidae; genus Falco; species Falco biarmicus. The sequence goes on along the minus strand of NC_079291.1, from coordinate 8,054,894 downwards.
GAAGGACATAGGAACTCTCTCCTGCAGCCTTCCATGCGGCAGCTTTCCATTTAAGACTGATTCAAGACACGTGGAGACCTGGGCTCAACTCCCTTCAAGCTCAGAAAGGAGTCAGACCCGCACCTCCTAGAAATTTAAGGAATAGGTGGAAGTGAGGACAGGGAATCCTCCTCTTGATAGTCTAGCAGTGTGGGGCACCAAATACTCGCAGGGTTGCAACTAAGCAGAAGGGAGCTCTAATCCGCCTCTCCTCTCCTAGGTCACTGGCTGGGGCAGTAAGCATGAGCACAGCTCTGCTCTTCAGCTCCTCTCCACAACCAAGATCAACACCTGGGTCTGTTCACCTCTTCAGGGTATCATGGATTTCATGCATTTGGCACTTCAGTGCTAGTAAAGCACTTAACACTGAGATGATTTTACCTGGTAATGGCTTCGTTAGAGCACTTTAAGCCTGTTGCACAATGAAATCATCGTTACACTACTCTGGTTCCACACCCCCGCCCTCTTGGGTGGCAACTTTGCACACTTTCCACTCTCTCCTCAAGCCCCTTGGAGACCGTTTGTTGAACAGTTTGGTTTATTTTGCATGCTATTAGCAGCTGGAATTTCTCACTCCCACACAATGCAAATATCCTTTTATTAGATACTAGAGCTACTGGATACGCTGGTGACAGTGTCTAACAGGGCTCCGGTGCTAGTTCAGTTAACAGACTCCATATTCACAGTCTTCAGTCTTGGATATATAAATAGGCTATAAGGCTCTGGGAACAGAAGATTTCCTCCTCCCTGTCGCTGCCAAAGCAAAATGGGTGAAGAAGCTGGCCAGGCAGAAGTGCTGGGTGTGATGGTGTGTGTCCCCCCCCCCCCCGCCCCCCGTGCCCTGGGCTCCGATCCGGCAGCGAGCATGAGCACCCCTCTGCCTGAGAGCCCCATGCAGCAGCCTGCAGAGATGGTGTCTGCCCCATGGGATCACCCCCGGGGGAGCACCCTTCGCTTCTAATGGTAAAGGGAGACTTCATTTTTAATTCCCTGGCCACTTATTCCTCACGAGCTCAGAATAACGAGCTGTGACTCTTCAATGAGAAAACCAACGCATTTTAACATTTCTCTGAAAACATTCAGAGAAAATCCCAAACGCATGGGGTTTTGTTTATAATTGCTGCCAGGCTGATAAATCCTGGAGACAGAGGAGTCTATATAAACAAAAAGATTTCCAGTAGCACAGAAAAACTGTGCTGTCATACTAAGCTATCATCACCTTCTGACAGACAAAGCATTTATAGGTTATAGTCAGGAGGACTCTGAAAAGTGTTTGCCTGAGCCAGAACGGACTGACCTTTTGCAGTAGGCACAATAAGGCAGCCAACGCCACTGAGCTGTCAGGACTTCTGCAATAAACCCAAATCCCTTTTGATGAGGGGAATCAAAAGCACACAGCTCCCCACCACCTCCTAATCATGTCTGTGACCTCAACGGTGCCTTACAAGTCGGCTACATAGTTTGAGAACTAGATGCAACACCTGCTTTCTGGCAGCAGCCTTTTGTTTTCCTCTGGATAGGTGCTTAGCAATTTCAAATCGAGTTCCCCAAGCATCAACTTCAGAGCCATAAAAGAGTTTTCATTTCCTATCGCGCTATCCTAATGTGACCTGTCCAAGAAGCCTCATCAATATTACAGCAGCAAATAGCTCAAGAACTTCCTCATAAATAACAGGCTCCCACTCTGATTTGTGGTCAGCATTTAACACCATACTGGATATTTTAGAAATACCAGGAATCTAGTTGAAAGCATGTAGTAATAACATAAATGTTTTGCTCATCAAGAGTCAAAGTGCATGTTGCTTGCTCCTAGCACCTTGTGAGTCACTGCTTAATAAAGAAACAACTCAGAGAAGGCTCCAAACAAACCTGAAATGGGTGCAATTACTCTTCCTTTTGCAGTGTGTGTGTGTGTGAGTGTGTGACTGTGTGACTCTGTGTGTGTGTGTGTCTGTGTGTGTAAATCCCACTGTAACTGATCCTTGCACATACCCAGACTACCATCACGAGCAGCAATCCATGCAAATCTCTTGCTTGATTTGCATTAAAAGCAAACATTTTTCTTTTTTTTCTTTTTTTTTTTTTTTTAATTAAGGCTCATTAAAAGGGGGAGGGGAAAAAAAAGAGAACTTAAGGAAAAAAATGAAATCAAGACAAATAATGAGTCATGGTGGGAAGTTACCAGCCTTGGGTGGTGGACTTGAAATGTAAGTCCACGTTCAGAACCAGGGCCTCGGTTGCCTGAGCCACAGCACATGCACTCAGCTGTCAGCATTAGGGGAGTTTAAAATCAAAAGCAGTTTTAAGCTTTCTGGGTTTAATTGCTATTTCAGTCGGTTTACACAGTTATTTAGATATTAGAGTTCCACAGACCCCTAAAAGTCCCTCAGTGCTCACTATGTCAGGCTGCTCAGTGTCTTCCTTATACCCAAACCCCTTCCTGTGCTTCAGCCATACCTCCACCTGTGAGAGGTCCTTTGCAAGGTCATCCTGAGCCCAAATCATTTCATTGAATAACCAGGCATGAGTCCTCTCCTTAGCTCTGGATCCAAAGAGGACAGGGTTTCTTCCGTGTGCCTTTGACTCACGCAGTGAAATCCCAAGCAGAAGGCAGGCCTCCCTGTTTCAGGTTTTTTGCTGGCAAAGTAGAAAATTCTCCACTCAGCCTGCAGATCTGCTGCAGTCTGCTTAGACACCAACCCTCCGTCTGCTCTGTCAGGTCGTAAACCTCTCGTCTTGGGTCTGGGTTCTGCTAGTCCTTTCCCCCCCTTGCCTTCTTTCCTTATCTGAGGATAAGAAATGAAGTGAGGATAACAGCATTTCATTGCTGCACAGCAGGGCTGCGAAGGTAATTAAAGATTCTGAGGTTGGAGCAAAGAGAGATGTATATGCTCCCTAGATAGCTGCATTTATTTTCATTTAAAGACGTAAACTCCGAAGATGACTGTAACAATACACATTTCCCTTCTCCACCCTGGACGACTGAATCCGTTTACCTGGAGTTTGATCAACTTACAGCACAGCAAATCCTGTTTAAAAACAAGGCGCTCTGCCTTTTTACTTCCATTTTAACGCTTTACAAAGCAAAGCTCCAGACACTTTGTGAGTCACATATCACTACCAAATAAGTAGCAGTCATTGAATGGTGCCTCATAAAGGAGGCAGGAAACAGGAAAAGCTCAAAATAAAGCTGTTTGTAAATTAAAGAACTAAAGGGAAGAATGGATAGGAAATGAGCCCCTTATTTTTTCTTCAAAATTATTCTGATTAATGAGGAGAAAGATCAATAGCCTATCTGCAGCTGCCGTGGGGAAGACAGGGTGAAGAGTGAATCCAGACCCAAGTATCCCTACGGTGCCAACACATCACATTCTACAGAAGCTCGATATAATGAGCTGCAGAGTGAGATCTCATGCGACTGCACGACTTACCTGGCTGTCCGTTCAGTTCCTCATTATAGCTGATGCTATCAGTTATAGGGTGCCAAAAGGAGAAATGTGTGGCATGTATTTGTGAGTAGTCAGAAAAAGGATTGCTTTCGTTCTTGCAACGCTGCTTTCTTCCTGCTGTAGCAAGAGCCTCAAATACTCCAGGCTTCCCTGCACACCGATGCTGCACGCAGCTCTGAAGTCATGTGCATTGTTTCTGCAACACGTGGCAACACGTGGGCCTAGGGCCTGATGCAGCGTACCGAAAGCAGCAAACCGTTCCCATTGACATTTTGGGATTTTGTTTTTTAATCAGCCTCTAAATGAAGTACCTCAGATACTGCTGCTTCCTTTATTAATATTTGCTTTGGGGACTTCATAATTATGTTTAGCAGCTTTTGTGGGCCAGCAGATTCCTAAGCAAAATGACCTGGCAGGCTGATGAGGCCATTTCCACTGCTTTTGGAGTGCTGTGTAAGGAGAGAATGACTGTTATTTGGATGGAGACCCTGGATGAAACACGACATCATGCTCCCATCCTCTTTGGCTTGCCTCAGCCACAGGGAGAAAGTACCCAGCACTATTTCATTCAGGTCTTGGCATGTTCCTTAATGGCACTTGTTCCAGGCACAAAAGAAGCATTTTCCCCCGGTTGTTTTTCCCATCTGTGGCCACTCATTTGCAGATCTGCCCAGATATCAATCCACACTGGCATGAGAGATAAGAGGGGACCCTGGTGCTGGGCTTCAGAGATTACAGCAGTCGGGCATGCTCCAAGGGCCAATGCAGAGCTGCAGGAGGGTGCTGTGTTTTTGAGCATCCCCCTGCACACACAGCCCAGAAGTGCTATCACAGCTGACCTGCTCCAGGTTCTGCAGAGGACTGATGGGCACCAGCACTCAGATGCAGTTAGGGAGTGATTCCTCCTTTCTACAGCAACTGGGAATGTAAAACACACACAGCAAGGCCAGCGCCAAAAAATATTACTGATACACATTTGTAAGAGAAAACTCTGCTTCCATTGCCAGCTCTCCAGAAGACACTGTCTCCCTTCTAGCATTACCATGCTCCAAACAGGGAGGAAATCAAAGGGCTTTTAGCAGAAACCTCTTAGCAAGAGGCACTGCTCCCACAGCCACAGGAGTGACTGGCAGATAATGGGATACAGTTCTTAAAGAGCTGCCTCCTTGGCTATAAATACATACAACATTTAAAAATGCTTCATGTGTGTATTTGTGAAATCAAGAAAAACTGCTATGCAATGCTCATATTTAGACTTACTGAGGAAAATGCTTTCATTTGGTAGAGTACTTAACTGTATCCTTACACTTGGGCTTAAGCCGCCCCTAAATTGGCTCAGGCTGCAACAAAACAACAGCTTAAACCAATTTCATTGCTGTCTGCTGCGATCCCACCCGCCTTTCCACCCCTGGTTGCACATTCCCTGTCTCCTTCCTTACGCCAGCTCTCCTGCTCGTCTAACCCTGCTCTGAGCCATGTGGGAATGCAAGCCAGGCACACCCCCTCGACACCCCAAACCCCCTCCTTTTCCTACCAATTTAGCGTGCTGGAATGACTCATCTCTAGGTCAGAAGTACACTAGAGCCAGTGTAAAGAAAAGGGTGGAATTGCTCAGCTGAGGCAGGGTGGGACGGTGAGGTTCAGACACGAGTTCAGCGATCTGGCAGCTCAGCACTGCAGTCCTGCTCTTTGCACTGAAGAGAGCAAGGACTGGCTGCAGTGAGGAGCTGAGCAATAACCACACTCCCCTGCCTAGGCTCCAGCACCCTCGGCTGCTCCTCCTCGTAGCAGCTGTCCTACCTGGTCAATCTAATAGAAGCCCTGCTTTAAGGTAAAGATACCAAGGATTAAGTCAGATCTTTCAGGAAGAGATGCAAGTCAATTTAAAGGCAATTCAAAGACACTGAAGTAGCCAGAACCTAATAAAAATAAAGGGAAAGGGGCAAGGGGGAAGAAAAAAGAAGGAAAGCCCTAAATCAGGAAGGCAGCTGAGAATTCTCACAGGATACCGCTCACTCAGTGTCGATTTACTAGTGTTTCGTGACATAGACAGATCTTAAATATGAAGGTAAATGCTCATCTGTAATGAAGTTTTCTGCATATGTTACATAGCACTGCCTCTTCCACACTTCATATGTAGCTGTCTGTGCCTATAAATAGAAATTATGCCTCATGTGCATTATCATATATTATGACCTCTGATGATGTGGTAAAGGAGAGGAAATGAGCAAAGGAAGTGGTGTGCTCCACCAGAGCATACAAACCTTGCAGGACCTTGGTAAGTCAGCTTCAGGCACATCAGTGCTTGTGAAGTAATCCAAAAACATGTGAAAAATCAAAATGATGATCGGAGAGACAGTAAATCGATGGGTTTGTTGCATAACAGAACAAAAGACCAAATAATCTTGTGGAGAGGCTAAAAGTCCAAAAAAAATCCTTGCATGCTCAAAACCAGAGTATTGCACAATGTGGCATGGCAAAAGCAGGGAGAAGCAGAATAAACAGGCCAGAGCGGGTCTGCTGGGCAGTGCTGGGAGGAAGATGACAGACGGGGGATTCCCGAATCGCTGAGGCCAAAGCCAGAGTTGAGCCCCGACTGCAAGAGATGAGAGGTTGGGGCTGTACCTGCTGATTGCTTTCTTTTTTCAGAATGTATCACCTTTGCATTGTTGTTTTTGTTTTTCTTTAAAAAAGAATAAAATTACTCTTTATTATCACACATTTTATGAACATAACTTCATGACTTGTTCTCTTCAGTTTTTTCTTGTTTGGTATTTCAGCCTGACCACTGTGCCTATGGGGCTAATGAGCTGTGACTGGCAACACAAAGATGGATTCGATGGCATCCTAGCAGACAAGCGTTTTAATTAAACTCAAAGAAAATTGTTGTTTAGCATAGAGTAAGCCAGGAGCCCACAGTGAATAGAAGAAGTAAGCCTTTTGATAGGAAAAGTCAGTGCCATGTCTAAGGGATGGGGAAACTGAGGTTTAATTCTTGGCTGTAGCAGATTTCCACCGGAGCCCACTACTTTGGGTCAAGAGCAGGTTTTGACTTGCCTTTCGGAATGTGTGGACAGTTCAGTCTCAGGTTCCCAGGAACTTCCTCGCTATTTTCACTAGGGAGGGCTGAGCAGAGCCCGAAGGAGGTCCGCACCGCTTAGCACCAGGACTGCTTCCTAGTTCTCTCCACAACTTCATTTAATAGTAAAACTCAGAGGTCAGTCCTGAAAAGGCCAAGCTATACCTGAGCTAGCTAGGGTTACACCGAAACCCACAAAATTTATAAAAAACAGTTCCCTCTCTCACCCTGTTAAGACTCAAACAAATAGCAAAACTTGCTTTGACTTTACCAAGAGTAAAATCAAAGTCTGCTTTCTTTATCAACTTCAGTTAATTCTCATCAGCTTTGAAAGTAGTATAGTTTTGAGCAATGCCTGATTCATTGTGGAAGCAGCATATGGAGAGAAAGAATGGTAATGAATCAGTTCCTCCAAGACAGAAATATCACATATAGGCGTTTCAAGACTGGGTAGGCAGCATCCCCTATTGAAGTTGTGCAAAACTTTTCATTTTAATACTGTATCATCACTTGCTTCACTTTGTCAGCTTTTACTGCTTGGTCTGAAAGCTCTCACTGGATGCCACAAGCTCATCAAGAAGATGCATTTGCTGGTTTTATGCAAAGCATTTAATTTTATTTTTGCCTTGTCAGAAAAAAAGAAAAAAAAAAACGGAGAAAAAAAAGGAAAAAGAACAAAAAGAAAAGAATATCTTTAACATCAACAATGTATGTAAGTCCACAGCTGTGATGGTACACTTTATTTTCAAAGTCCAATAAAACCATCAAATATGTCTATATGAAAAAGAGGAGAAGACTAAAGTTGTTACACAACTGGCGGAGTACCCCATCCGTTAAGGAGCTCACCATAGGTGAGTGAAAAGTGTTGAGGCAGAGGATCATTTACACAAGAACTGAAGTTGATTCAAGGCCACCATTATCTCCGATGGTCACCTCTCTTTTAATTCAGATTTAAAAGCTATGATGCTTTACAGGTCTCTCACACTTTCTGGGGGTGTCCTTTAAGATGCACATAGGTCCCTCCCATTCATCTTCAGCTTTCACCTGAAGCAGAAAATACACCCTACGGTTTTAGCAACAGTCATCCAAGAACCGATGCAGCTCCTCAGGCTTCAGTTGCTGGAACAGAACAGCTTTTCCGTTTTGCAGAAAGGCTCATAAACCAAAAATATTCATGAGGTCAGAAGTGTTGGTACCCGCCGCCAGTCACCTCCCAGCCAAGCCAGTGGGGGAAGCCAAGGCTGGGGCAGACCTGGTTGCCCCTCCTGCAGCCACCTGGCAACAGGAAGGCATCGCCCCACAGCTGGGCAGCTGCAGCATCTCCCAACGGCAAAGGGCACCCCTCCTTGGGCACAGTCCCTTCCAAGGTGGCTGGAGGCACGCAAGTCCGCAACCTCTGGTGACACTGTCGCCTAAATAGACATCAAGAACACACGGTTTTAATTGGAGCCAGCTCGGGAAGGACAAGCACACATCTAAGCTCAGAGAGCCGGTCTGAAGAGACTAAAAAAAACCCCCAAACCACCAAACCCCAGCTTCTTATAGCCAAATGTCAATAAATAGAAAGGGAATCATGCCACTGGGCAGTACTCCTTAACCTCAAGTAAAAAGTCCTACTTACCCTGGCTCTAAAAGCTGCTCCAGCACCCGACTTTTTTGGTAGTGTCCTATGCCTGACCTGGTCAGCACATGATGCCTTCACGCCCTACGCGGTCCGGCTCCAGTTCCCACCCGGGGGGCTGCTTGTGGTGGCCGCCCGTGGTGGCCATCGGCCCTGGAGGACAGGCCACAGAAAATCGCTGCAGCTCCTTCCTCCGCTGCCAGGCTGCTTGCCCCTGGCAGAGCAGAGAGCTGCTCAGGGCACCAGAGCTGGGCTGAACACAACACCCAGTAAATCAAAACCTCTCTTTGCTTATGCTACTAATGACACCTCAGATTACTAGCACTTAATTGAATTTACTTTTCAGTATGGTTTTTACATTTTGTTTTCCTATCGGCTGAGACAATAAAAAATCAATTCCTGTAGGGCAATTTCATTTAGGTTTATATGGTGTTTTATATTCAGATTTTCAGTGCTGCAACATTTGAGTGGCAAATCCATGGAGGACTATTTTTTAAGTACTTCTATGAAATTAAAGCAGACCCATACTGAGGGTAGGCACTTTAACAAGCAAAATGCTTGAAAAACAAATAAGTATGAAGGAAAAACAATATCCTGGAGAAAATTTATTTGGCCAACTGAAGCAGATTCATTAGAGGGACCTCATATACTTTCCAGAATTAAAGTTACATGTCTAAATATTTGGAGAATTGGTGACATAGATAAATAGCTTTTTCTCTTTTCTTTTCCCCGCCGCATCCCCCCCCCCCCCCCCCGTGAGGTTTATATTAGATTTGATACAAAATACTGTTGAAATCTTCCCCCAGGGGAAAACTACCTACCATATAAAAGGTCTTACTTCTGGAAAAAGTTTTCATGTGCTCAGCTTTGTGGATCAAGGACAGTTGTGCAGATCTACAAACCGTATATAACTCACAATCCATGAATTTAATGATGGGACAGGTTGGTTGAGACCATGTGGGTCTTGTGGACTGTCCCTGCTGCTCAGGCAGGGTGGACCAGCGTGAGAGCTGCTGCAAGGAGTAAGGGAAGACATCTCAACCACGAGCTAGCACCTTACCACTTCCCTGAAGAATTATTAACTTTCATATATTTTACCCTTCCCAAAGGATTTAGGAACGATCTGGAAGTGATTTTTTTTCTCCTTGCTGATGGGCTTTGCTGGGAGCAGCAATGCTTATTTGGAGCAACAGGCCTTTAAAGGGTAAGTATTTAGTGTTAAGGAGTTCAGCACAGGGGGTGATTTTACTTGAGCAGCTTTAAATATTTCTAATAGTTTTAATAATTCTAATTAGGTTGTGTAATAACATGTATCAATTAGTTGTCCATAGGCAAGTAACATTTTAATTTCTCCCCCGCCACCCACTGGAACAAGGCAAGTCCATACATTTCAGGGCTATGTACTATGTGTCTGCTGAAAGTGGACCATTCCTGTTTTGCCGAGATGTGTGCAACACTAGACAGGGAAAAGGAGCTCTGTACTTTGGGATATTAATTTATGACTGGAAGGTGACATTTTGGTCCTTAATTCACCCATTTGGACAACTTTACGTCTGCTAGATCTACAGAAGGCTCCCATTGACATTTCCCCCTTCTTTTTATGAAGTGCCTCAACATCAGTTCCTGATAGTGTTATTTTCTTTACCTTTCTTTACCTTACTTTACCTTCTGCAGTACTGGAACAACCCTCATGGGTGGCACTGTGGGCACTTGTGCTTCCACCCACACCGCATTGCTGGGGGCAGTTGAAGGTTGAATGAAACCCTTTTTGGTCCTGGAGGTGCCAGTGCATGTCCAAAACAGGCATGTGTATATGTATATAAAATATACATCAATACACATATATCACATACATATCTATATATATCTATATCTGTGTTCAAAGCCAGGCTGGATGGGGCTTTGAGCAACCTGGTCTAGTGGAAGGTGTCCCTGCCCATGGAAGGGGGGTTGGAACTAGGTGATCTTTAAGGTCCCTTCCAACCCAAACCGTTCTATGATACATTTATACTTTCAGGTGGGCTGGGGAAGGACCAGACTGGCACCTGATTTAAAGCTGGGTCTCACAATTTTGAGTTTTTTCTTCTTGGTACCTCTGCCCTGACCCTCTGTACTGCCTTATTCTGTCCCCGTGTTGCTCTGGGTACATGTCCTGGAAGCAGCAGAGGGATGAAGAAACACCTGGGCTAAGGGTCACAGGGCTGTGGCCAGCAGCTGTCCCCTCTCCTGCCACCCTGAGCCTGGCTTAAAATAATATAGGAGAAGGATTTATGAATAGGAAAATATGCAGTGTTACCCTTCAAAATACATTCATAGGCTTGATATAACCCAAGAAAAGGCAGGGTACATCTTCCGCAAGTAAGGTCCAGCCATCCAGGTAGATGTTGTGTTGCCTCAGCTCTGCATACATTTGGCAGGCTCTGAAGGGGAGAAATTTCCTGCTTCTCAATATTTTTTGTGCCACTGATTACATCTTTCCCCACTTCTCAAAAAAAACTAAAAAAAAAATCACTTCTAAATCTACACACAGGCTCCTAGGCTCAGCCCACTGGGCTCCTGGGGGCATGGCAGGGGGTAGGCACAGTGGGTGGGAAGAGAGGAAAGGATGCATGCACAGAGACAGTGCACACCATGGTGGGTTTTTTTAAATGACCAAAAAAACCGCTTTGCACCAAAAAGACCCACAATAAGTTTCCTAGAACTGCATCTCAAGGCCTGTGCCTGCTGGAGCTTTGCCGTGAGCATTAAGCGGTGCTGCTGGGCAGAGGGGTGATAGTCCTGTCTGTTGTACAGGAGGGCACCAGCTGCTGGCAGCTTTGGCTCTACATGTGGCTTCTGAATCCTGGAAAAGTCCTTTTGGTCCTGAGCTAGGTTGAATTTGAACATGCCAGAGGCACAGCGGCACTAAGCAGCAGCAGCAGCAGCAGCAGGGGGGCTGAATGCAAGCAGGGGAGGAGGGGTGATCCCTACAGCCCCTTAGGAACAGGGGTTTCTGCAGGGGAGACAAGCTGAGGGCTCTGTCCATATTGAGCTGCAAACGGGATTTAAAGCAGGCGCTGGGTGCCTCAGCTGCAGAGGCAGAATGGTATCACCTGGCCAGGCCCAGCCCCGTCTCCTCCTCTTCCCTCGTTTTGCATCATTGCAGCATCAGGGGAACCCTGCCAAATTTTGCTGGGCAGGTGCAGGCTGAAAGGCATCTTAGTGGGATTAGGAGGAGAAGAGGGAAGCCCCCTTTTTAGGGGGTTGCCCTCACGGGACCAGGAGTGAGTAAGCACAAACTCGCTTGGCTTTGCCGTTCCATGTGCTGACTTGTCTGGGGTTATCTGTTCCCATGCACAACCAGGAGCCATGTACCCAGCGAGACCCACGCGAAGCTGTCGGACCTGGATGGGGTAAGCAGTATGTTTGCTCAAACGGTTCAGCACCCTGCAGCAGAGCCTGTTTTGACCTAAGTGGGGTGCTGCAATGTCCATTGCTAGAGGAAACTTGTCGTGCGTTGTGTGCAGGAGCTTTTTCTGCAATTACTCTTCTTCTCATTTCTTCTTGTGTCTCTTGTCCTTCTGCCTTCAGAGTTTCAGTGTCACTCTGAAAACTTGAGAGAGTAATTAATGTCTAACAGCTCCAGATGGCACATTAGCAGGGCTCAAGTGACTGTTGTCATGTTTTGTTTGCAGACTTTGCTTGATCGTTTATACAGATGGGAAGAAAAAAGTTAGTAATGGGATTATGGTTTTTAAGACAAGTAAGCCCACACAGGACTACGCTGCACAAGTAATGGAGTCCTTTTCCACTAGAAAACTATTGATTAAAGTTATTCAAATCTGTATTTATTTTAAATAGATAAAATGGCAAATATACACAGTAATGAAATACAGTATTTCATGATGTATATTATGAAATAGAAGAGAATGAGATTATTTCTTTAAGCCTATCAATTATTAATTCATCATAAAAATGTAGGTATATAAATAATTCCACAACCCTTTCTGATTAGATTACCTTGATATGACAGAGCACGTTTTGATTATTCTTTGATGCTTTGCCATAAGGATTTAAATTCTAAATAGATTTCAGGAAGATGTTCTTTTAAAACCGCAGCAAGCGGTATTAGGCAGACAATACATAATGAAGCAGAACAGGAAACAGAAGAGACCTTTTAATTAACACAGTTACTTTCCTGTGCAAAAGATGAAGAAGTTCCCACTGCAAACAGATTTTTTTTGGACAGTTTCATTGTATTTATTAGATGCGTAACAATCAGGGCATTTAATGCAAACCGTTTTGCTGCTACTAACAATACTCTTCCTAGAAGACCAAGGAAGAGTGCTGCTGTGAACTTTGAGACCAGGGGATCTGCAGAGAGTATTTGTGCATTAGTGTAAGTACTGAGTACCAGGAGTATGACCTGCCTTTCATGTAAAGGAGAATAAAGCAGGTTTTCATCCCTCTTTTTCAAAGATGGCAGTAATCTCAGGTGCTGGGATGAGCTTTCCCTTACTCGGTGACATGTCGGCGCACCGTGGTGAGACAGACAGCCATGGGCTGCGAGGAGCCCAGGGCAGAGGTGACTTTGGTGTGTTGGTGGGCTTAGCAAGGCGTCTGGGTCCCTGAAGCCTGAGTGAAGAAGCAGATTTAGGAACTAACGAGCAGGAATGAAGGTTGCATGTGGTCCAAAGGAAGAAGGAAGCAGGGTTATTGCAGCTCCTTGGTGTTGAGGAGCAATTGCTAGGGAAAGGCTCTTACAATTGAGAGGTGTCCAAGAAATGTAAATGGGAAGTTTGAAGATGGGTAAGAGCACAGTTAAGCTTTGCTATGAGCAAGGTATTTCCACAGTGCAATGAGCAAAAGCACTTTCTTTGCTGCGTTTATGACAAGTGGAGAAAGGAGCAGGGCTGTATTGAAATCTGTGTGGTAGGAGCTCCATTCATGTGAAGAGACTCCATTCAGGGCCTTACAAAGGGTATGAGTCAACTGCAAAGAAAGGGGGCATTTCACAGAGACTGAAGTGTGACCCTTTGTTTTTCCTGACCCCAAGGTCCTCGGCAACACAAAAGGGGACCCAAGCACCGATTCTGCAGCAACAAATGCCTGTTGTGGGTGAGTGTATTTGAGGAGCGGTGACAATAAGGAATGACCCAAGGTGCTTGTTTCTAGCCCTTGTTTCCCAAGGGACTGCCAAGGGGGGAGTCCTGCCTGCAGCCCGGCAGAGGTGGAGGAGATAGATGGGGGTGCTGGGAAGCTCTTCCTAGTGGAAGCATTTCCCTAGAAAACCGCTCCTGAAACATGTGATCTGACCATCCACTTTTACTATTGGGACCCTTGGATAGCTGTGGGTTTTTTTGATTCAGTTCTGCAAAAGCCATAGAAGTAAATACAGGTTTTATTTAACTGTTAGGTGATGTGGGATTTTACTAATTTAGGACGGGCAAGGGATTAGATGGCTTAGTAGCCTTGTCTTTGTTTCAATCTTCCATTAGCCTGTGACTACTTTCTTTCAGAATCAAAATTGACATGAAAGGGATGTTTTGCTTTGCCCTTTTCATTATCCTGAAGTGCTGCAGGTCCCTATTAAAAGTTCCTGATGGAATTAAGGTGCAGAATGATGGATTTAAAGGTATCGTAAAAGTCTTCCTGGTAAATAGTAATGCCCAAATATACTCCAGTTGTGACCCGACAGAGGCTGCTGGAGAGGTCCCAAGCAGCCATGCATTGGCTCTGCAGACTGAGCCGAGGAAATGCATTTGCATATGGATGTCATGCTAAGGAGGCAGGCCAGCCCGGATTTCATTACTGCTAATGACGTGTGTGGGAGAAGTGATTTAGTTTATAGCCAGTGCCAGGCGTGGCACAATAAGGAATTACTTAATTCATACAAAGCTCTTTGTTGTTTCTAAGTCCTAAAACCCAGGGGATTTCAAGCAGCTCCAGGAGGCCCAGTGTTACGTGACGTGGTCTCATTAGCACCAGGGGAAGAACAGAGCTGCGACCGAGGTGAGGGAAGTGGGGAGAAGGAAGCTTCAGGATTTAGTATTGATGTAGCGGAGGAAAGTATAGAAGGAGGAGAGAAGAAAAAAGCCACTGAGGATGGAAAACCATCAGGCAGAGTTGGCTTTGCAGGAGCTAGGGCTGCTAGGGCTGCCGAGGCTGGACAGTCAGCCTTTTTATTCAGAGTCCTTCCCTTAGTCTGCCCAACTCAAAATGAATGCAAGTGCACTGGGCCTGGGGAAAGGTGTCCAGCTTCAGAGACACAAGGAATTCCTGAGAATTGGAAAGGAGAAAAGGGACCCCAGGATAACGCTGGGGTTGCAGTAACTGGGAGTTGCTGCACTGTTTGAATCATTGCGTGGCATCTTCATACTCCAGCAAAGCTCCTCTGCTCTTCCTGCTGCAGTAGGCACTGCCTCGGGCACGGGGGAGCAGACTCTGGGCATGCACTTGGGGGACAAAAGGCTTGCTTTGTATGCTTGGGCAACTTCAGGAACAGCTATGTGAACTGGGATCAGTGTCTTGGGTGGTCTCTCAGCTGCGAGTAATGAATTGGTCAAGTAGAAGCAAGCAGGCAGAGAGAAGGAAAGGGTGAATGAGGAGGAGTAGTAAGTCACAGGGATCAATTCCGGAGACAGGACAGCCAACAAGAGGGAGAGGGAACGTTGGGCCAGGACATTAAAGGTTGAAAAGGCATTGGACAGGGGCCCAGTCTGGGGGTTTAGGGAGCCCGACACCTCTGGTGGTTTATACTTGCACAGTATCATTGCACAGGGTAGGGGGGAAGAAGGGCTGTGGAGTGCTGCTGCCGGTTGTTTGGGCATGGGATGTGACTGTGTACCCATCTGCAGCTCACAATATGAAAACCTGAAGAAAGATCTTTCAAGAGGAATCATTCCTGCCTTGTTGATGGCACAGCAGCTGGTTTTAATGGATTTTAACTGCTGCAATCAACCAAATGTGATTCACCCAATCACCCACAAGGCATGCAATCAAAAGTGTCATGGCCCTGCTCACTCCTGGAGGAGTTTGGAAATACAGAATGGTTTTGGGTACCTTAATTTAAGCTATGTTGTTCTGTAGCTTTCTGGAGAGGGAAATCAGCTGGTCTGTTGGACAAGGAGACATGGAGGCCACTTCAGTAATTTGGGAATGGGTACAGTTTGGAGAGTTCCCAGATTTCTGATTCATCTGAGCTGAACTCAAAGGGTGTAGGACAGTGACATTTAGCTATGGTTACTGGAAATTAAGTATTGTTTACTTGATATTGCACTTGAATTCAGAAAAGCCACAAGATTTCTTTAAAGAACAAAACAGCCTTAGCATTTGTGTGTCCCTGAGAAAATACTGAGACTTGCTGAAGTGATGGCCTTTATGTGCTGTTTTAGGACAAGGGTATGCTATTGAATGTTTTACTATGTGTGAGTCATTTGCATGATCTTCATACCTGGCTGCAGGAGGGCAGCATGTGGCCTTCACCATCTAGAAGAAGTTAGAAAGATGATTTGTCATAAAAGAGGAAGCAGGAATTGGCTGAATTTGCAGAGGATCTGAAGAGTGAAGGTGAGACAGAATAATGTGCAGTATTTTCTAGATGTAGGAAAAACAAAAGGAGAAAAAGAGACTATGCCAATATGTCATCATCCAGTGGGGCTCTGCTGGAAGACCGAATTCTGTTTGGGATGGCTCATTTTTCCTTGGCGACACAACAGGTTTCAAGTAATGCTTCACATTTCTCAGGTTTAGCAGATGAAGGAAAAGAATTACTTGGGAAGCAAATAAAGACAATTTGAAAATAGAGGAGTGTGTTGTGGGTGTGTTGTGTGGTGGTTTTATTAATTTTTTTTTTTATGGCCATACATGCAAACATTTAGCTCCTGAAAATGCCAGAAGACTCTGCATTTGCTTTAATCAACGTGGGTTGGTAGTGTCTGATTATTTCTTTGAGATCCCCATGTTTCTTAAGGCAGTAGTTTTGTATTATCTAAGACAAAGCAAGTGTTCAGCTTCACATAGAGGGCAACTTACCTGCAAATTCAAACTGCACAGCTTTTGATTGGTAGAAAAGGCAAGTGAGGGCTGATGAGCTGAGGACAGACATTTATTAAGAATTTCATGATTCCTCCTCCAAGGCATCTCAGCTGTCTTTCAGTTATGTTTTCATTAGAGGTACCATAGGCTCTTGTGTTTATAACTTCTTTATATTTTAGGAAAAAAAAAAAATAGTGGGAATTAAGAAGTTCTTTTTCAAGGAGGTTTAAAGTGTACCTGGGAAATTATTACAATATGTTCAGCTGAGTGTAAATAAAGGCTGCAGAGTGGCAGACACTTTAAAATAATTCATAAGAAATCTTACATTGCCCGTTGATTGCTGTCTCGGGGGACACAAGTCTCTTCTGGCAGGAATTTCTTCAGCAGATGGGATAAGAGAAGTAATGCAGTTACTGTACTGGGCAAGATGCAGTTGTTCTTTTTAATCCTTTTACGCCTTTGTTGTATTTTTAGAGCACAAAGGTTCCCTTCAGATGTGGAGGTACTTTGTGGCAAGTTGTATAGTGGAAGCAACTTCCTAGGGAAGCACATATAGCAGTTGTCCTGAGAAGGTGTTCTGGCTCGGAGAAGTCTGGTTTTTAGGTTTTGGTTTGTTTCTGAACTTTTATTGTTCTTTCATGTCTGTATTTAGGATCTGTTGGCCCCAAAATGTTGTATGGCTGGGCTTGTAAACAGTTGGCTTCTGCAGACACCAGAAGACTTTCTGTTTGCTTTAATCAAAAGAGACTGATTATTTCCTTGAGATCCCTGTGGTTCTTGGGGTGGTAGTTATATACCGCCTACAAAAAAGTCAGTGTTCGGCTTCTCTTCACGCAGAGGACAACTTGCCAGTAGATTCAAGCTGTATGATTGCAGTTTTTAGCAAATGGCTGAGAGGAAAAAAAAACCAAAAAACAAAAACCCCAAAACAAACAAACAAAAAACAGCCTGGAAATGCTGAGCAGCACGGTGGTTGGTGTAGAGACCCTAGGGTTTCACCTTGACTGCTTTAGTTTTCAGAATGGCTGGATTGAGTTGGAGTGTAATGGGATTGGGTCTCCCTGAATGTTTATACTGTCCCGGTTGTAATGTATCTTCTTTAAGATAAGATCCTCTTTAAACATAAGAGGCAAGGAGAGAGGGGAGAGGGCAGACAAGCACTGTATATAGCATCTGTAATGCTTAATTATATGAGACAGGGATTTTCCAATATGACTTGCAACACAAAGAACACTTAGATATCACCATCACAGTATGTATTTTCTAAATCGCAACACCCACACATTTCCTTAGCCAAGTAGAAGGTTTTTTCTATGGCTGCATATCTAAAATTAGCCCGAAGGTCAAATCTGAATAGAAATACCCTTGCCATTGAACGTGCTGGGAATGATTGGTGCAATGGGCTCAATTTTCCCATTGAAAACCTTCATTTATTTTTTAAAATAACAGTTGCTTTTACAATTAAAGAGCATGGAGAAAAGTAAAATGAGGCCTGCTGTATAAAATAATCATCAATATTCTGCTTTCACTGCAAGGCTATTTTTATAGCCAACTATTTTAAATGTAACAAGATGAATACAGTAAAGCCATAGTATGAAAGATGCAGCAAGAGGTTTCTGAATAGCTAGGCTGAGCACCGACATGTGAAAGAAAGGCTTTAAAATTTGGAAGATGTTTGTATATGAAAGATACGCAGAATGAAGAATTCTAAGAAATGCATTGTAGAGAAGAAATGAACAGTTTGGATCCAAAAATAGTTGCTTAACCTGCAGTTGTATTATGTGAGGACTATGCAGCCTATACTGCACAAACGCAAAAGCACCATCTTGCAAGAAGTGCATTTATCAGCCACAGTGTTTTATTGAGTGCTTTAATAATACAAGTGTACATCAACTGATCCACAGTCAAAAGTGGCAGGTCCCTAAGAAATTTACAAGCACTTTTTTTTTTTTTTAAGTAAATCAAAATACATATTAATTTGTTCAACGCAATAGCCTTTTGTGTGGGAAACAGAAGGCTAGTGATAAACACAGTCTTAGTAATGCACAGTGATTCTTGATTTTAAGCTTTTATACAAAACTTGTTCCCAGTAGCATGCACCCACTATTAAAGACTTCAGTACAAAAAAATAACCCTAAACACTACATTTAAGTAGAAACGAGATATAATTCTGAATTTGTTTATTTTCCCCAAAACCACATGAAAAAAAAAAACCAAAAAACCCACACATTAATACAAAGCTTTGTGACAAAGCTCTATACTATTACAGATCCAACATTCTTTGCACTGATAACCAAAATTCCCTGTCTACATTTGAGGGAAACAACTTTCAAGTTAACAGAACAAAAAACCCCGAAACAAATAAAAATAAAACAAAAAAAGAAAGTAAGGACAACCTTTTGTCACAAAATGGTTCAAAATTTAATAAAAAATAAGAATGAAGGGAAGGGCTATTGATGCACTTAGTGAATGTGCTTGCACAGGTCCAGCAAATTCCTAGAGTAGGTTCCTATGTGGCATATCGCTTGGTCCACTGTCTGGCCATTCTGTCGTGCTCTGCTCTGTTAGTCATATACTGAGTGGCAATACTTCCAACCAGGGGGTCAGCTGAAAAGGAAACACAAACCATGAAACACTCATCAGCCTTGGAAGGATGAAAAAGCTATTCTTCGATCCACATTCATCCAGTTCTCTTAGGTTGAACCGTAACATACTAGTCCCACGTTGAGAGTACACATGCATACATGAAGAAAGGAAGAAGAAGATGGGGAGGAGTTGGCTGACAATTAGCTATGTATTTCTGGTACACATATAACTAAAACCATTTTCTAAAATTTTGCCTCAAAACCAGATGTTCCAATAATTCTATTTTGAGCTAGAAGTCACTTTCAGGTGATGAGAATAAACACGCTACATCATTTATCCTTGCTGTTAGACTCCCACAAATATCCACAAACTGTCACTTAAAAACAGGATGGCTCTAATTCTATCTTCAGGTTCATTTTTTTTCTTTTTTTTTTTTAGTACTTCTAGTTTTAAAGCATAAAGATAAGGAATTAGGGCAATAACTTCTATTTTCAAAGCGACAAAAATGAATTCCAAACTTTGGGAATTGGTATTTAGTTTACGGTATCTTTCTGAGCGTTTATATGGCAGATGCTGCATGATTTGGTCTGGATCTACAAATTACTTCACAAATAATTAATCAAACTTCACCAATAATTAATCAAAACCAATCAGACCTCTAAGAAAAGCAAACGGGGACAAGATTTCCCCAGAAGCGACTGTATGTAATAAACACTTTTCTCTTTCAGACATTTTTTTCTTCTCAATTTAAAGCAGACAAAACTGTATAGATATTATCCCTTTTTTGGAGGAACCCATACTCTTGGTATTTCTGCTGCAACAATGAGTTCCTTGAGACTGTACCATGCAAGGTCAGAAGCACTGATACCATGTTTTTTCCTGACTTAGGACAGATGAATGTGACTTCTTCTGAAAGCCAGTTAATAATCAGCTTTGTAGTTGACTGAAGATGGTGCCATTGAACAATATGAATCTTGGCTTCCCTAGTACAGACGTAATCTGAGTGTAGTGTTTACATTATGAAACCACTGAAATGCCTGTGACTAGATGTCAGACCTTCTGCAAAGCAGTGTATATCTGGGCTTTTTTTTTTTTTTTTGTGTGTGGCTGATAAGAGTTTATGACAGGAGAAACACGTTGGTTTAGCCAAAAAAATCAATTGATTGGTTTACTGCCAACTTTACTGAATATTAGTGAATAACATCTAATGAAAAAATCTTTTCCTTTGAATGTATACCCTGTGCTTTCAGGAAAAGCCCATGATTTGAATCTTAAGTTTGCACCTTCTAAATTAGTAAGGCAAGTTATCACTGTGACTGCAGTGTACGAAGTCCCTGCAGTCTCGGTCCTGCAAACACTTCCTGCATATGCTTACCTTTAAGATCTTAATATATCCAGGGGAGGTCACAGAGGCCTGGACTTTGCTATTTTTACATGCATGAGTGTCAAAGAAGCATATCTGATCTAAGATCTATTTCAAAAGCCTTAGACTAGAAAGTGCATCACCTTTAACTCCTCTGCCAAAGAGAAGGACTATATAGGGAATTACCAGGAGGATTTTGTTATGTGCAAATAGGAGGCTAACGGCCTACGGGTATTTAAGGAGCACAAATTTGTTTGTGGCTGCAATGAGGTTTGAGAAGCCCTGCAGGGTAAATGGGGAACTTGGGCAATGGGAAAGGGCAACATTTCTCTTGGCAAAAAAATTAGGGAGTAGCCACAGGGAAACCTTGTCATAGTGCAGCGGTAGTTCGGAGATGAGCCTGACAGCGATGCTGTGGATTCCCCCCCGCCCCCTTGGATGTGACAGCACTGTGCGAAGAGCACTTTCACAGACCCGTGGAGAAATGGAGAGTAAGGGTTGAACTTGAAAGGAATCCTTGGAGAAAAGTTCGATGAATGTTCTGGTTTTCATGCTGTTGTGGAAGGTGGGGTTTGGCCTCTGAGGCATCTGGCTGTGATGGGTTGCAAGAACATCATGGCATTATCATCTGGAATGTGGCAAGTTCTTAATGAGGTTTAGTGCATATTTAAAGTGCTGCTGCTAAGACATTTATAAACCCATATATGAGTCAGTGAAAAGTGATGTGCTGTAGTAAAGGTTTACTGAGTTCAAATCTGAAAGTCTTTTATGTGTGGGATGAATGTTTCTGTGAAAGTGTCTTGCACATTGAGAGCTGTAAATCAATTTCTTTGATACACTGAAAACGTACTGAGGTTTGTACTATTATCCCCAGTCCTAGATGATACGTTACAATGTTTGGTTTCCTATTGTGGGTTTCCACCTGTATCTCCTTTCTGGAGCAAGGAAGTATTTCAGGAAATATTTCAGCAACATACATCTTTGGAAGGATTTGGAAGGTACAGGCTCTTCCTTTCACCTCCTCCCAGCATGGGAGGGTGTCTACTTTCTTTAGAGGTGAGGGAATCAATGAGAGGCATTCTTGATAAGGAACTGGGCTGTTTATTTATCCATATGTTCAAGCCTTAGTCTTTGCAGTGTTTTGTTTGGCAGTTGGGGGAAAAGTGGAGGTGATGCAAGATGTCTGAAGTCTACATAGCTTTCATTGTAGGTGTGTAAATTCCCACTGAGAGAGTAACCTGTGAATCAGATATCATCTTGAGTCCTTCCCTCAGGTCAGTGCCTCTCTCCATCAGTGTCTGCCTGCGTGAAGCAGGACTGCTGAAGCAAAGAGAGGTCCTTGCCTGCTGTAGCATGAGCAGGACCAGCTGCACCCACAGCCAGCTGCTAAGCGGGTACTACTAAAAGATGCTCTCCGTAACAACAGTAGTAACATTGTTCATCGCAATTTGGCTATACATTTCATTGGTTATAAGGACATTGAGTAAAAGAACAAACCCACAGTTTGGCAAAGCCACCTGCTCATTTGAGACCTCAAACTGAAGGAATAGAAAAATAGCTACCGCGAGGGAGGCCCAGCTATTTCATGTCCCTGTCAGGGGGCCTGGAGGTGTGCTGTCATTATACGTAGCTATTTATGAGGACTTTAAAAAGGACTCTTCAACAGGTCTTTGAAGAGCTGGCTTATTTTAGCAGTTCCTGTAAAGCCATAAAACCATCAGGAGGCACAACTGCTTTGTTTGGGAAGTCAGGACAGCTGGTGAGGAGGGAAATTGAACTTCAGGTCAGAGCCACCCAACCAGTGGCACACCGGCCGATTAGATGCAGCACACTGCATTTGTGCCAGAGGATATAAGGACGGCACGTGAACTCCAGAAATGCCAACGGTCTTTTTTTGTACCTGCATGGGCAGCTTCGAGCCCAAGCCATATTGTCCCTGGGGGAGAAGGAAGCTGGCCCGCAGACCCAAGGAAAAAAGTCTCAATGCTAATGAGTCACGAATCACCATGGCTATGCAGTTCATGGGGCTAGGGCATACAATTGAGATTACAATATAAATTGAAGCACCTTAATTAAAACAATTAAAAGATTTAATTCCCAGCATGTACAAGCCTTAGTTATAGTGTCCAAGTCCTACAAAATACCAAGTATGAGGAAGAAACAGTGGTTCCCATTGACCTCCTAAGCTAAGTAGCACGTGGCTGAGCACCACCTGGTTCTCAGCTGGGCTGCACAGTCTAAGGAGTATTGTGAAATCTCCATTAGTAGGGCCAAATATGTATTTATAAAACAAACTGCTGCATAAACTACCTAATTAAGAGATTAAAAGGAATAGTGGATCTCAAAATTCATAATGGTACTTTTCCCATCTTTCCAATTCCTCACTACCATAAAACCGTTTCTTATTTTCCATTTGTATATATCTGTGGTTTTATGTTAGAAATGTTGATGTTAGAAATTTGCTTCCATAAATAGTAAACTGCTCTAGATTTTTGGTTTTTTCTTCTTTTTTTTTAGAAGTAGTGGGATTCTTCAGTGATTCAGGGTTCATTTTAGAAATTTACTCCAAATGGGAATGTGTTCAAATGACAACAAAACCAAAGGATTGGAATATAAAGCTATGCCAGAGATGTGTTATCAGAACAACCTAATGAAAGAAATGAAAATAAACCCACAATCAACCAATAACAATAACAACAAAACTACACAACTCCTGGCCTGGCAGAAGGAACATACATTGGGACTTCTCAGGCCACCAGACGCATGGTGCCAGGCTTGAGAGCTGGGGTGGCACCACCTGCGCCAGCTCCTTCCCCGCCGTGCGGGCAGCCCACCAGCCCTCGGGGTGCCGGTGGCTAGAGAAGGTGGGATGAGGCAGGGCGATGGCGTGTGGCACCCTGCAGCACCGAAACCCAGGAGCAGCATTGCAGGTGGTGCTGGCTGCGATAGCCACACGTGGGAAGCGAGGGGAGTCGGGCCACGGCGCATGCTGTCAGCTCCCCAGAGAAGCTGCTGCAGCTCCGTGGATCTGGAAATCTTTAAGGTCTCATAATTTACTGTTCCTTCTAGATCCTTACGCTCACACCTAGAAATCTGCCCTAGGATGTCTCTGTAACTTTTAGCTTGTTTAAAGAAAGACTTTTATCCGATACTTTGATTAGTTCCGTGCAAAACTGGAACATGCCAGGAGTTACAGCATAAATTTCATGTCAAAGGACAGTGCAAAAGTAATGAAAATGCATTAAAAAAATACCAAATTAAACAAGCATGGATGGAAGCTAAGGTTCAGCGATGTAGCTTAAGTGGAAAATGTCTATCAGAAGAACAAATGTATGAAGAAAAGCTTCTGGATGATTTATAGGAAGACTGCAGCTGCTAAATACCCCCTCACCTCACCATATGTAATCCTCATGTTGTATCAGAATTCATGAAATGACCCTGTATTTAAATGCAGTTTTGAAAGCTGGGTGAGCTGGAGCTTGTCCCTGGCTTAAAAAGGTTGGATGCGCTGCTCTACAATGCCTTGTCATCTTTTGCAGCCACTTAATAAGAGTGTATAAGGAAGAACATTTGTCTCTCATGTCTGTTGTAAGGCTAATCAAATTTACAGCCCCGTTCTAGGGAGTTAATGCTATTGGGGATTTGGATGAGCTGAGGTTTGGTCATTACGAAATTTCAGCTGTGTTTAATGCTAGTTATACTGCTTTATCATTCAGAAGACAGACTATAATTCTTCTTTAAAACTACTTTTCCCCCAAATAAATGAAAATATATTGCTATACTGTATTTTTCTCTGCTTGTATTTTTACAGCTATTTCTATGTCGGCAAATAGCAATTTCAAGGCAGAATTCATCTCCTGGGCTTTTCAATGCTCTTTTAAAAATACCGCAAACATACTCTAGTGAAATAAAAAATGGAGATGGTGTGCTTAACAGCTTGATTTCAATGTGCCTTCTTCATCAGCCACATGATACGCAATGAAATTCCAATTAGTAGTGCCAACATGGTTAAAGAGACACACATTTAGACCTAAATGTACATTATGGGTGTTTGTATGCATTATATATATATTTTATGAGCATTTATAAAGTAGAATTATATTTCTATTGCAGTATTTTACAGTTTTAATAGAGAACAGCTGATGGAGTCTGTTATACCATTGCAAGTGCGTTCTCAGAAAGATTGCTGGAGCATCTTAAAAACTAAAAAAAACCCCACAGCCCTATACGAATCTCAGTTACTTCAGCCAAATATTTACAATGTTGTTTTTTTTTTTTTTTGGTCCAGGTTTAGATTCAGCTCTGTATCAGGGGGAATTTGGAAGAGTTGGCTGCCAGCTGAAGAAGCAGAATTAAACTGGAAGAATTTCCAAAGGTTAGATGCAACTTGAAAGGTCTTACTCTGTCTCCTGAGCTATGACCAACTCCTTTCTTATAGCTGTGAGAGGCATCCTGTACTGAAATATCAGTTAGCAAAAATTAAATTTGCTTCCTTTTCTTTGGACAGGTTGTGTGAAATGTAGAAGAAAGCAAACAAGTAATTTTTTAGTTATTTGAGCTTCAGTTACACATTTGGAAGAGTTTTTGGTTTCTGGAATACTAGTTATTTCTTTCAGGGATGCCTCTCTTTCCAAATATTCTACTGTATTTCTTTTTCAGTTAAAAATGGGGAGTGCTTGGGGATTTGAGCTTTTTGTTTTTAGGAAAAGTCCAGGTGCTCTGTATGTTGTCTGTAGGATAGCTGCCTTGGAGTCATCTTTATACAGCAACACAGGCAGGATTTGTTACCCCAGATTTAAACATCCCCAAACTAAAAGTTCATATTTTCAGTAACTACATTTTGTTTAGTGATTTCCATGCAAATAGCCATGCAGGACAGAATATATGCCTATATTGGCTGGCAGTGAAAGCCAAGTTTTCTGAATCTAGTTTTTGTGGTTTTTAATACTGTACCAACCTTTAAGAAATAGGTCCCAAAAAGCAAACTAAAAAAAAAATCAGACTGGCAAAAAAGCAGAAACTGATAATTCACTGAACTGCCAGTTTTCCTAACAGCAAATGCTGACAGCTTGATGCACACCAAAACCATCTTTAAACTTAATCTAAGAAAAGTATTTAATATCTAATTATATTTTCTTATGTTATTTCCAGCGGCATCCGGGCTAGTGTTATAAGAAGACCAGTCAGACAACTGCAGACAAAAGTGGCGTGAGACGTGCTATACCAAGTATGTCATAGAACGATATAATACTCTGAGAGGATGGGATTAAGAGAAGATTAATTGTTTGTGAGTAATTTTATTTATAGTGTCACTTTGCCTCAGGAAGTTCCCATAGTTAGCCACATGTCACCTGTTTTAAACTTAATGAGCTTCTAGAAGACTAAGTCTTGAGGTGGAAAATGAGGTATGGTATGTGAAATGCATTATAGTACCTTCAGTGATCTTACAGCAGCAGTGTTTCTCTCTTTTGCTATCATTAATAATAATGCACTGACTAAATAATTCTTTGGAGGCAGACAGGTGAAGTGGCACACTGAATTACTCCACTGACCTTCCACCTTTGAAAAGAGTGCTCAAAATCAGGGCGCAAGTGAAAACGAGTGCAGTGCAGCACTAATCCCTGTTTGTGCAGCAATAAAACTAGCCTCACGGCTGGGAGTCTGATCAACACATGCGTACGGACTGGAACAACAGAGTGATTCAAGTCAGAACAAAGGGCAGTAGCAGGGCTCTGAATTGCTTTACACACCCTACAAGCTGAACTACAATTTATTTCTTACTTTCATAAAATCACAGTTCCGACTATCCATATAGAATGCATTTAACCATCTACCAGGCTCTTTGACAACTGTACAGAAGAATGATAAAGTGATCAATAAACACTGTATAGAAAAAGGAAAACAAATAAAATGAACTGCTTCAGTAAAGAAAAAGCAATAATGAGAGGAGTAAGGGAAAGACTCTAGAAAGGTCTAATGTCTACTAGGAAAAAAGTAAAGCTAATATTAATTTTAGCAATTATAGTTTACAGAAGAAATAATATGATATGGAGTGTAATGAAGACTGCTTCTCCTTTCAGGAATAGTTTTGCAGATCTGCTTGGTCA
The DNA here is from genome assembly GCF_023638135.1 of Falco biarmicus. Classification (NCBI taxonomy): domain Eukaryota; kingdom Metazoa; phylum Chordata; class Aves; order Falconiformes; family Falconidae; genus Falco; species Falco biarmicus. The sequence continues at coordinate 8,028,634 of NC_079291.1, read as the reverse complement.
GATCTCAACACTCAACAGAAAAATTCTAATATATATAAGGCTACGTCAGTGTGCTAAAGCCTCAAAATATGTCTGCTGAAATTGCCTTAGAGCTCATGTACCTCACCAGGCTGGCTGCTATGGGTGACAGGGTTTTGACAAAGCAGACAACCTACAGGCTACCTATACGCTGTAGCTTAGAGACTGTGTAACTTTAAAGCCTAGGTTTGCCAGAAGTTTTTGCCCTTACATAGGAAAGCTGACCTAGTGGTCACTGTGCTAACGTCGGGCTAACTGAGCCTTAATGTTTTGCGTGAGGCTTCCTATGAAGTTGTGTTCACCACTACACCCCATAGTCCTGGTCATTCAGTCATCCACTCCTCGGCTACCACTCTAGCTATACACCTAAAGTCTTTTTCCTAGGAAAAATCTGAGCAGGTGCAGGAGGAGAAAGGGAGAGTGATCTAAAGCATGGAAGACCCTGAGTTTTTGTTCCGTTGTACTGCCAAGGTGTAGCCAGGGTGCATGTCTGGGCAGGTAAACATGGAAGTGATCATGTCACACTGCTTGCAAGAGACGAAACTCCAGAGTGCTTCTTGGTCTTCATAGTCTGCAAATAGTCATGATGCCTCCAAGAAAGTTAAGTCGTCTTACAGTGGTGCCTTGGTTTCCCATCAGTAAAACTGGACTAATGCTTCTCCACTGAGAATATTTTGAGAACAGATATGCTAAAAATTGTGAGGTATTTGGATATTGTGGGAAATGTGGCTGTATAGATGTATATCATAATGAGACTGATATCCATGACATGACTGTAAATTTTGAGCTCTGCAGAATTATCAGAAACACATTTGACTTCTGTTAGTTCATACAGCTATTAGCTACAGATTGAAGCTACACAAATATTAAGGCATGTGTGGCTTGATGCAGTGTCCAAACTCTTATCTGGAGAAAAATGTTACCTAATTTCAAAAATAAAAGAGCTCTGCAAATCTAGTTTAGAAAACATCCATTTACTAAAACACCCACTTTGGGTACAGGGAAGGGGAAATTCATTCGTGTCTCTAGACTTGCATTTGATTGCTGTCAGGCTACCTACCACAGATCTGTGTGAAATATGAGGCTGCCTAAGAAAAAGATGTTTCAGAAATAAGGAGTATTATCTGGCCCAATTTTATTAACGTGTCTCTTAAAGGAAAGCGTTGGCAGTGATTCATCTCTGTATATTGCCAAGGGAAATCATTCTTGCTTAGAGAGTAAGGTTTTTTTTTTTTCTTCAGATTTTAGCAGGATTTCTATAAACTTCACTGGTTGACTGGGAGTTAGCTAAGGCAATCATGGATCAACAAGGCACTGTGTACTGATCTTGAAGAGTTGTCTTTAATTAAGGAAGAACATGCACCTATTAGAAGTGCCAGCATGCTGGAACAATTGAAGTCCTGAAATAACACACTTCACACTGATGCTTGGATGCATCTCAAAATTGAAAGCACAGATACATTAGCAATGTATCTGTTCGTAATAATGAACTCGATTGAGAAACATTGTTATTAGAGAAAACTTAAAAAATAAAAAGGTTTTAGTAAATAAGAACTTGATATGAAAGAGATTACATGGCATGTGGCTTGAAAAAATTTGCAGCAAAAGTTACAGCAATATCTGTTTACCTTGTGGAAGATGACTGTGAGTGGATAATAAGGAAATTGCAGCGCTTGCATCTCAAAAGTGCTGTCACGCAACCAAAATGCTAAGATAAATAATGTAACTGGCACGTATCCATAGGGTCATAACTCTGTTTTCAGAAAAACAGTGTGGATTTTTTTTTTTTGTCTGAAGATTTACTAAGGGAGGGATAGCTATTCTATAGGAATTCCAGTGTGTTCAGTATTTCTTTCATTTAAAGAAAAAAGAACCTTTTTTTTTTTTTCCTGGATTTGTCTCTTAGCACTTCCCACTAATCACTATCTCCAGGCAAAGGAGTGATCTATGGGTCTTATACACCCCGAACGAACAGTTTAATCCCAAAGCAACTGGATGCAAAGGCTTTCCCTGTGACCATGCTCTGTGCAGCGTTAGGCATCCTGTAATCACATGTACTGAAGGTAGATTACTCTGCAGGAAAACCAGGAGGTCTGATAGGATCCACTTACTATGTGGATTCTTGGGAGATATGGAAGGGAGGAAGCATTACTGCACAGCCTGGCCTTTGGTGGCATTTAGACACTGAGAGGAACACAAGTCCTGATGGCATCTTCACTTTTAGGAGAAGGGTTTCAATGTGAGCAATACCAAAATCTTCAACTTAAACACATCAGGATCATTTTAGGTCAGATGCAGAAGTCCTTTGAATCCTGCTCTCGAATCTATCCCTTTGTTCCTTCATTGCAATTAATCCTTGGAGTAACTACAAAAGCCCGCATATGTTATGAATGCTGCTTATTTTGGGTTAAAATGATTTTCTCCTTCTTGTCCTATTAAATCTTGTTATTGATTTGATGCATTTAAATCCAAAACGGTTATTAGGAATGCCATACAGAATGTCAGAAGAATACAAGAGGCTTCATTTACAAAATGAGAGGCTGGTGAAGAATTTTATCCCTACTAGAGGCCAACAGGACCCTTTTTCATAGGCCAGAGCCTGAAATCCCTTGGTGAGTTGAACATCCCTTGGAACAGGAATAGGAAATGAGGTGTGCCTTGCTGTTACCCCGTGATAACTGAAAAAATGGTCCAGCCTCTCCATTCCCTCGCTATAGCTCCCTTTCTCCCAGAGGAAGACTTGAAGGAAGTCATAGGCCGCATCTGTCTCAGAGGTGTCTAGGTTTCTATCTGCATCAAGAGGCAGTGGAAGGAACATGCCTGGAAACTAATTTGTTTGGGATTTTTGTTGCTACGGCCCGGATGCTCCCTTTGATGGGGCTGGCTTCTTGGGGCTTTTCTGGACTGCAGACACGGGTTGTTTGAGCCTGGGTGTGTGATCGCATGCTGGGGCTGTGCCTCACGTTACCATCTGCATCTGTGGCCCATACTATTCTGGAGGAGGCATCCCAAAATGTTACTGCACTATAAATGTTGGAAATAGGTGCCATCTCAGCAGAGTATAGGACAGGGACCTCTGAAGTCAGTCTCACTGCTAATGTGTACACCTGACAGGTCTCTGTCCATCCAGAGTGGTGAAGTCTGACCCCTCGAGTGCTGTGGAATTTGCAGCGGTACTGCCCTACCAAAAGAGGCACCCAAGGAAGATGCTCGTGCCAGCACACAGTGGCTCCAGAAAGTATGAAAACCAGAGCGCCATCCTGCCCTGGGGATGGCACAGGCCAGTTGCGGCAATGTTTCTGGAGGCTGATGGCTGAGGTGACACGGGATAGCATATGAAGGGAGCAGGGCGGTGCAAGCTCTGGCCGTAACTGACAGATCAGCAGGTGAGTGAGAAAATAACCTCATTTTAGTAACCAAATGGACTATCCACCTCTAAATTAACTTTGGGACATAAATATAATTAGGCTTAATTATAAACAGGTTCTAATAGGACTAGAAGGAAAAACAGGTTACACAAAAAAAAAATTAGCATTCATCATGTAGGCAGGTTTAGTTCCTAGATTAGATGCAATGAAGTTACATGGCAACACTGAACAAAGATTGAATTTATGGTACTTAAAGCAATAATTTCGTATTTAGTAACAGGTAAAATAACTTTATTTGGAAACCCTATCTTTCCTGTGTGAGGGGTCACGTTGACTCCATTGTCGTGCCTGACACTTTGCCAAATGATTTCAGGCATTGGCATAAAAAGTCCTAAGATTGAGCTGTAGAAAAAAGCTATATAAGGTAGAGATGAAAAAGACATGGAAGATCATGAAGGCATTCTTTCTGCTAGTATAATATTGTGTCTTATAGTAAATTCTACTTTCGTGCCGCTTTATCTAGTTGGTATTATAAAGACCTGAGCGATGAGGATTCCAGCTCTTGAGAGTTTTCTGAAATCTAATTCATCTTAAAGTTGCAAATGCTCCACTCTATAGAAGGGCCTTTTTCTAAGCCTTGTACAGATGGAAAATTCTACAAACAATTTACTAATCAGAGCTCTATTTCTGTATCCCATATGAATGTGAAATCTTACAGTACAGCCCATCCTTAAATTTGGGACAATTACACCATACATTTTGCTATTTAAGTAACTGTCTGCTACTCCAATTAATGCACCTGAATTTAATTTGCTGTGAAAATAGGGATTCTGAAACACACACTGCATATAATTTGTTTTATTTGTTGCCTTTGATAGATCTGCAAAACTGTAAAAAACAAACAACCGTTTCCTCCTCCCTGCTGAATAATGTAGAAAATTAGCCATGCAAAATAAGAGACATGTCTTGCAGTAGTGTAAATCATCTCTGAAGGTAGAATCTGAACGACTCAGGAATACTAATTTCTGAAATCTTACTCAAGAAAGTGAGAGACTAAACGATTTAATAGCTAACATACTTATATCCAGGACTATGCTTTTCAGGACCGACTTGACATTCTTTCTGTGAATCTGTTAGAGAGCCAAATGTAGCAGGCTTCTTTTCAGGCGCTTAAAGAATGTGGAGCAGTGTGATTTCTACAGCAAAACAAGAATAATTGTATTTTAAGAACAGGAAGAAGCAGCCTTAAAAATAGTTGTGCTAATCGGTGTCCTGAAGGTGGTTCACAGGCAGTTAGAAACATATGGCAAGAAACTTGAAAATCTGTCCTTGCCTTTATGTTAAAAAAGGTACACAGGAAAAAAACAAACAAACCAACCAACAACCAAACCCAAACCTGGAACCCAAAATCTCACTTAGTAAAATGGAACAAAGTCTAAATGAAAACTATGGAGTACAAAAATTCATCGGGACTTACGCCAGTTTATTCCAGCTGAGATTTGAGCTATTTGTACTTACTGGGAATAATGAATACTATATTCAATCATTACGAGTTTAGAGAATTGAGTGTAGGAATACAGGCAAAATGTGATATCTGAATTTATTGATTTCCTAGTTTTCATTAGTTTCTCCTCAAATATATACAATTCTATTAGTGAGAAAATATATCCAGTAGAATTGGCTAAGCTCAGAAGTATCTACTTCATTCAAAAGATTCCAATGTAATTAAGGACATGTCTGTGTTGGCTAGACAACACCTGCATGAAACAAAGAAAATACATGTAATGATTGTAAATGACTGGAGAGTATTTTGAAAGTAAAATGCAGTTTACTTTGTATCTTGGAATTCATTCAAATTAAGCCAGGATTCTGTATTTTATGTACGAAAAATAACTAATAGCTTTATTTAAATATTTCACATTGTTAAACATTTAACATTGATGACTTATCTTGGTCTTGGTTCACACAAAGATTTATTACATATATGCACTAAATTACCTGTCCTCTGTCTGAGGTAATGGGCACAGGAAACCTCCACTGGTACTTTTAAATTACACATGTTTATTGGAAGGAAAATGAATTGTAACCTTTTATATTTGTAGCATCCATCACTCACACGTTTTCCCAACTACTTTTGATTTAATGATGGTTAAGGTAAAGCTCATAGAAACCCTGTGTTTCTTGAGCAGAAAACCCTGTATGTATTTTTATCATATAGCTTTTATAAGCTTCGTATAAAAAAAAAAGTCAGGTGTATTTTTTTCATTCATTTTTTGGTAAGACTCTTTTCTCTTACAAGTGCCAATTACATCCCTTTACATTTATTTCTTGACAGAGATGAACAAAGCCTCTTCACTGATTTGGATTTTAGTCAATCTGATTTAATCAGATGCCATTCAATAAAATGATGGTTGGGTATTATTATGTCCAAAGTTCAATTTTTCTCACCTTGCCTTAAATAAAAACAAAATAGGAGTAGAAACCTTATTGAAAGGGACAAGAAATCATTAGTAGCACGGTCAAAACTTTTCATTCAGGAAATGGTTGAAATCTAAGCTTATTTTTTCTAGGAAAAAAAGGCAAAATAAGATATGACAGGTAATTTTGCAAAGAAGATTATAAAAAACAAGTGGTCTTGCTTATCTTTTCCATAGTAAGAAAAGAACACAAACAAAACACCGGCATGTTTAGCAAAAGTTAAAAGGAAGTATATGCTTCATACATCAAATAGTTGAACGCATTCAGGAATGTAGTGTAGGAATCACTAGAACTAATTTAGGGAAATTAAAAAAGAATTAGAAAACACAGTAGTCACAGCACCACATAAGTTACGATTGCAAAGGCTATTACTGCTCATGCTTCAGCACATAATCTGATCGTTAGCTGTGGTTTGGAGGGAATTTCCTCTCCAGTATATTACCCTATGACTGAAGTGCTTTGAGGGAATTTTACACTTTTTACTGAACCACTGAGCAACGAACAGTTTCAGGCAACATACCTGGCTGAACCAAGTAGTACTGGTTTTCTCCTAGAGAATGACTATACTTCTCGTGATTATTCTTTGTAGAGTTACAGGTATACCAGCCAAGAAAGGAATAGGGTAAGTGTGTGTGTGACTGGTAACTGGAGCTACAGCTGACGACTGCTTTATGCCTTGGATACCACAAAAGCCAGATTGCACATTTTATTTTTAAAAAGTAATCTCTACCGTTCACTTTCTATCATTTATATATTATATAAACCCACCAATTTTCTTATGTATATAGCTCCAGACGCTTTTCAGAGAGAAAATTATTTAAACAGGCTGTAGACTTCTGAAACTATAATGGAGGGTTTAAAACTAAGTATTTCTAAACAACACTACTTCTATAGTTGTGTTAATCTTTTTAACGATGTCTTGTGAGCTTTGAATAGCCTAAATCTAAACACATGAAAAGCCTCTGTGCCCATGAACAACGCTCTTATGCCCATAAGGTGTTGTCAATGTGCAACTGAAAAGAGCAAAGATTTAGGCCAACATAAATACTAACCCTGATCCAAGCCTCCTCCCCCTGCACATATAATTCCAAGACATATTTTCCTGAGAACTACTAAAGGGATGACAGTTCACAAATGTTTTTCCTGCTGTTGTAATAATCCCCACAGTCATGGGTTCATACTGAGGGGACTTGGTCAACTGATAAGAACAAAATCTTGTAACAGTTTCATCAGCTCTTTATGGCAAGGCAAATTAATTCTCTTTCAATGCTTATCTAAGTGTAATTTTCATAACGTGCTGCTGCATTGCTTGCATTTACATATGTTTAATTTTGTGTTTATAGATCACATCCACAGAGTTTGAGACATATAGGTGTATGTGTCTGCAAATATTTAAAGACCAGATGTATAGAAAGTCTCTTCCTGGCAGTGCAGACAGGCTCCTAGTAAGACTTTGGATGCCTAAATCCCACAGGAGGTACAGAAAACCCTGCTGGCTGGCTGGCGGCTTCTTTAGGTGCCTAAATGCCTTTAACATCTTGGTACTGCGTGTCCAGCTCAGAATATGAGAAACTGTAAGTGATTCAAACTATAGAATAGCAATTATCATTGTATACTACAGTATAGATAGTGTAGTACAGTATCTTTTAAAAGGAATAGAAACAGAATCCGCTGATAACTATCAAGAATTTGTAAACAGCAGCTCGAGAATATATGATACAATGAGTCCAAATGTGTATATATTGCTTCAATAAATATATAGCAGGTTCTGCAGAACAGGCAGCAGGACATACAGTATTTAAAGATAAACAGGTACTTTCTGGCAAAAAGAACTTTGTTGCAATTGATGGGATCATTTTGCTCATGTGAATGAAGTTGATGGTGACAGGTTTTTCCCCAGGCAATTCTACCTTTGACGTTGTCGTTCTGTACTCACTGAGAGCAGAACAAAACCCATCAATTTTATGCTGCATTTTCCTTTCGTGCTCCTTTAGGACAAATTATTACGATAGTTTTCAAGTAAAACACCCATCCACTCTGCTCCCAGTCCAGCAGCGCCAAGATAGCAGAGCAACCACACATTAAATTTTGTTTTTGCTAAGCAAAAGCCTCCGGAGTGAGCTCGTTTCATTTGGAGACAACCCAAGGCAGAGATTTCAAAAGGGCCAGAAAGGTTTTGTTGCAACTTAGAACAAACCAAAAAACATTACTACATGAATTGACTCTTTGCTACTCTAACTTTTGTTTACCATCTCTCACTTGTTGCCGTGCTTGGGTGGCACAGCACAGAGTATTTTCCTGCTCCAGATACAAAGACAGCATTTTCCATTGTGCTGAAACAGCCCAGAAACCTGCCCGTTTCCTCACAGAGCACCGTACACAAACTCTGAAGAAAAGGGAAAAACAGCTCCAAGCTAAAGAATATCAATAATCTCAGACAACAGAGCAATTTCATTGTTTACATGACCCTCTGCTGCTTACAAAAAGGATATATGGCAAAACGAGATTTTTTTGTTGTATGTCTGATAGCACTGTGATGTGACGTTGCACCTGGTAGCCTGTGGGTGCCAGGGAAGAATCAGAGTAGCAGAGGTTAGCCAGCCTCATAAAATTGGACAAATTAAATACCATTTTGCCATCTTCTAAGCATTTCAGTAATTTTCCAGAATATTCATCACGTTTGACAAATCTACTCAAATATGTTCTGGGTTATTAGAGAAGGAGTACTTAAGATTTTCCTGTCTTCTATATGTCTTGAGAAAAAGGCTCTAAAAGGAAACAAAATTTCATTACAAACCAGAACAGAATGTTATTTGGGCACAGGAACGACTAGGAGTCCTTTACAATAAGCTGAACAAAGCTGTTGAGCTCCTAAATGGGAAGGAAAAAATCAGATTGGATTCTGAAGCAAAGTACCTGATAATAGCAAAATGTGCAGATTATGGCTTTAGGGAAAAAAATTACAAGAATGAGGAAAACGAGAAGTGGCTCATCCCTTGAACTTGCTGTCATCTAGAGTTTCTAAATTCACTTCACAACTGGGGGTGAGGGGAAAAGAAGGAATGATAATTGGGAAGTCTAAAAAATTGCAGAAGGAACATCTGACGTGAGCTGACGCTGACAGAAAGCAGCCTCTGCTATGGAGGAGCACCAGATGAGGAGAAACATCAGACATGCTTCCTGTTAGATTGAGATGTATAGAAGAACAGAGAGAAAAAACGATACATGCAGTCTGCTGAGTAGCGAGGGGCACGGACCTGTTCTTCATTACCCAGGGCTGGGTAGCTATTTTAAAGTTTGAACATGGAAGCCAAACAGCAGAGCTGTGACCACGAGTCAGCCAAATCCTCACTTGGAGCCAAATGCTCCAGCGTGGAACAGATTTTATTTTTACAGCTATGTTACATTTTCCTTTATAAAGCTGCCTTAGATTTATTTTTAGACTTTTTTTTTTTTTTTTTTTTTGACAGGCTAGTGCTTTCAAATCCCTCAGTAATTCTGAAAATAGATCTTTTTTATTGATACAGTGGACATCCATTAGTGTACTAAAATGCATACTGGTATGGCTGGAGCGTACTGGCTGAAAAAAACCAGAGCTATTCCTGTGGAACCTAACGTGTGGACACATGCTCGCTTTGTAAGTGGCTGTGGCAAGTTGGATGTTAATGCCACTGTACAAGAGACAGTCGGCCCAAAGCAGGCTCAGCAGAACGGAGCGTGTCAATGTGCATCAAGTCAAAGGCTGGTAGCCTCACTCCAAATCCCACTGGGAGCTGGGTTTTCCTGAGAATGTTCAAGTGAACCTGCTTCCCTTTGCCTGGAGAGTGCAAAGACAATTCCATGGGCGATGCAGAGGGCAGGGGCTCCTGGCAGGGCAGCAAGGGACTTCCTTAACTGGCTTACCTAGATTTACCTGTCAATACTTTATGCAGATTGGCAGAGATTAAGGAACTGCTACAAACAAGCATTTGGATGAAGCTTAAATTTCCCAAATACCAACAGAAATTTAAAATGTGAAGTGCTCAAAACTTTCTAAATACAAGATCTATCCACGTTGCACTTGCACCTGTACCCTGGGGCCTCCTGCTAGGCATACAGGTATGCACCTTGGCCGGAGCGATTCCAACAGCGAGCTTTGGGGAAGGCTGCTGAAGGCAAACCTGCTGAGGGATGGGGCAGTGGCACTGCAGCAGGACACCAGCTTCCCGCTGAAAATGTATACTGCTGGCTTAAAGGGAAATGGGCTGAGAACTTGAGGCAGTATGCTAATCCAATTCTTCCCCTTGCATGTTGTCTAATCTCCCCACCTACTTGTGTTTGCAAAGGTCCTGGAAACAGACAGCAGCAATTCTAGCAGCTTTGTAGCAGGGCAAATACCGTTCAGGCTTTTAGGGCTTTTATGCTTATGTTGAAAAGTCACTCTCCAAAGTGCTGTTTCAGATCCCATTGAGGATCGAAGATATGCATTAAATTACACAACCGAATCCTTTTCTGCAAAGGATGACAGAACTGGGATTTTATACCCTCAGCAGCAAGAATACAGAACCTTGCAAACCTTTAGGAAAATAACAAGTAAAAAGGAAAAAAAAAAAGAAAAAGAATACCATAATAACAGAATCCCATCTCTAAAGTTTCCTACATACCAGCACCCTCATGCAGGTGCAGCTAAAGGTGTTAATATTTTTTTGGCAGAAAATTTAAGCAAACCTAAATCATGCCAAACCACATGGATAACCTGAAATTGCAATAGAAAAACAATAGTATGTTATCCTAAATTGCCAGTTATACCTACTCTGTGATGAAAACAAAGAAGTTTCTGGGGAAGATAAAGGCGAAACATAAGGATGGCTCATAAAGAAAGCTTGAAAGCAGTCTTGTGTCCCTTAGTGAGACAAGTAAAGCTCCCCATAATCTTAGGATCTTGTTTGACTTTGTTTAGAAAAATGTAAGTCATTAAAATGCACAGCCATGTGACTTAACGTGGGTTAACAAAGTATGAAACTGTCCAGTAAATTCATGATTCATGGCAGTACTTGTAAAACCAGCACATATACTTCTAACCAATGCACATTATATTTGAAAACCACAATATGTGTTGCAAAGTTTTTTAACATAAGCAGTCTACTTTTCAGATGTGCTGAGCAACTGCAACTCTATAAAAATTTATGGGGCTTACATCAAAGTAATGTAGTATCTGTCCAACTCATTTACTCTTATGAGTACATCTACTGTGAGGACATGTACGCTTCAATCTCAAACTACACTGACAGCAAACTTTAAATGTAACACTGAACAAACTGTCTCACACTTTCTGGTGGGTTTGAAGGATAACAAGAGACAAGCAGCTTTTCACTGCTAGTATAATATGTCCCTGAAGTATCTGAGAGCAGAGTCAGACCAACTAACCTGGCTGCTGCTGACCCAGGTGAAGTGGGTACTGCTGGCAGTTGTTTGTGCATTTTCTTTTCCAGAGGTTAATGCCCTTTTTGAGCAAAAGATTTTGCTTTCTTTCTGTCTCTCTTCCTTTTCCTTCCCGCCCCTTTCCTTTTCCTTTTCCTTTCTCAGTCATTTCACTAAATTGGGTTAGAAAGCAGACAATCAGTGAAAATGACAGGGCTAAGAAAGAAATAACTTTTGGCAGGGCTGCCAGTGAGATAGGGACATCCAACGGGAAGCAGTAAATATTTCCACCCAGATGACGGTGAGGATGAGGGGGTTAGTCTGTCTAGCTGTGTGCCTCATGCCCTGATGAACTCAGGTGAGTCAGGCACGTTCAGGAAAGATGACTGCAGCATGATGCGGGGGCATGATGCGGGGGCATGAGAGGGCTGCGACGTTGAGCAGGGGGAAGGAAAGACTCTGTTACAGAAGGAGGCGAATAGACATAGGTCTGGTTAGCGTGCAGCAAATGAAGACCAGGAAGAAAGAGGATGGTTCTTCATTAATACATCGGGGATGAAAAACAGGGAAGGGGCCATTTAAGCTACAGGATAAGAGTTGCTTAAAAACAAGAGGGTGTAAAATTCCTGTGAGTCAGTTCAGGCTAGAAATCAGGCAGAGGTTTCTGAAGAGCAAAGCAAGTGAGGCTCTGTGGAGCCCCTCAGCAGTTACTTCGGTTACAGCTGCCAGCCAAGTGTTCAGCCTAACTGGGCACATTTGTGGGAAAGCAATGCTGTGACTGCTCCCCACCCCCGGCTGCTCCTCTTACCCTCTCTCTGCACCACTGTGCACACCCCCATCACAGGAGCTGGCAGCCAGGCATGGCCTGCCACACAGGGAAGAGGGCCAGGAACAGCGCCGCAGCATTCGGTTTGGGAATGTCCATTGAGGGATAAAATCCCCACTGACTGTAGAACTTGTGTGTTGGAAAAACGTTAAGGAGCTAGAGGCAGATGACACCAAAAGGAAAGAGGCTGGTGCAGCAGGCTTTGTCCTGATGTCCTAATCAAGGCTTAGCTATGTGTTATTCAGCAGATGCGATTCGATGTGAGACCGTTCAGACATCGGGGATAATCAGGCCAGCCAAGTTCGGACTTTGAACGTGTGAAAAAGGAGGCCACGAGAAGAAAAAAGTTGCAGAACAGTCTTGTCAGCATTTCAAACTATTTTTCTGAAGCATTTGCAAATGAGAATTTTCCTGGGGCTCAAGAACCCTTGGCAGGGCTGGGGTGGCAATGACCAACAGAGAACAGTAAGCATTTTAACCAAGCTCAGCATCACCAGCTCGCTAAATATAAAAATAGTTTATTTGGTTTCGTACTTCAAGCTGAGTAAAAATACAAAACCTCAGGGGCCATCCACACTTGAAAGTTCCCTTGGATTAAGGCAGTGTGGGAATTTACATCCCCTGGGCTCTGCTTGAATGCTTAAAGCACAGTTGACTTTCACTCTAAGTCAGTCAGTTCTTTGCGAGTTGACTGAACCCATTTTCAAAGAGGGGAGTGTCCACACATGGAGTTACTCTGAAATAACGATCTACCACATAGGCAAGCCCTAGCAGCTAGCACTGGTAGTAAATATTTTCAGCGCTCAAACACAAAGCCTGTGAGCGCTTCCTCACATACTTGGTTCCATGCAGATGAATGTATCTATCAGGTTTCGTAGGGTTGCTCATGCACATGGCAAAATATTTACAGGATTGGGGCGCTGCTTTGCAAAAAGCTATGCACGCTGTGCCCCAGAGTACCACCTTCAAGAAAAATATAAATCCCCAGACTGACTGCTAGTGTATCCCATCATCTCTCCCGTCTCTCTGATACCATTCCAGTTGGCTCTCTCACACTCTCAGATAATTCACACATGTTCACTCATACACAAACCCTATGGCACTCCTTCCCCCCACGAAAAAAGTCAGCCAGCTGTTACAAAATTCAGACATTTCATTAACACAGTTTACTGGCTGATACTGCCAAGCAAAACTGTGACAATTAATAATAATCAGGACTGAAGGGTCTGAGACAGCTTATGAGTAAAGGATTGTATTAGTTGTTTAAAAAGGACAAACTCGCTCCTGCCTGGAGTGATAGGGAACAAAGGGTGGTGATGTATAACTGGGGAGGAAAGAGACTCTCCCCGTGGCTTTTGTAGATTAATGTGTGAATGACAGGAGCGGCAGGAGCAAATACCTCTTTTCATTTGCTCAGCCTGCTGGAGAAGAATAGCAGCGCTTGCCAATGAAGCTGCAGCTGTGTTCCAGCTCCGTTTAATCACTGTGTATGACTGAGGGTTAATTAGCCGCCATTCTTACTGCTATTTGTTGTTCTAATGAAGATTTGCATAAATGTAAGACTAGGGGGTAACTGATACTTGATTCTTCCCTTCAGAGAGGCTGGGGGTGGAAAACTCACCCATCCCAAGTGTTTATGTTTGTGGGAGATTCAGTGTTGCCTTTCCATTTGACCTGATCTGCTTCTGGCTGATGAATGGTGAACAAAGAGTTCAAAGTTGCTTATCAAATCAAGACCCCTGTTGGGTTTCTGCCTTTAGAAAGGGGCAGACTAGTTAGACGAAGAGAGGACCGAGGGATTAGAAAATTACTCCCAGCTGACAGACAGGAAGATACATATATGCATGTTTCTGTATCTATATATGCGTACATATAAAAGTGATATATTTCAGTGATACCTAACTCAGTGTAATATACCAGTGATGTATCTCTCAATCTATCTATCTATCTATCTACTTACCTACCTATCCATCCATCCATCCTGTTCAATCTGGATGGCAAAGAACTAATCACTTGGTAATGACAAAATGTTGTTAAAAAAATAATGGGACAGGCAGTACAACCAGTACAAACTGTAGCATATTAGGCAATATGCTGAAAAGTATGAATTTGTAAGTTTTTGCGAGCCTTCTGTTGTACATCACTAACATTCAAAGTTCACGTTTCAATAAAAAAAATTATCATCAAAACAGGCAGTCTCGAAGAAGGCAAAAATGACTTGGTGCTTCACAGCTACCTGCCATCAGTGCTTCATGAGAGGGGAATTCACAATACAAACTAAGAAATTGCATTCATTCCTCAAAAAATCATAGGAAAATTTTACCACGAAGCAGTAACAAAACCCAAAACTGCTTTGTAATTAAAGAAAAAATTTGAAAATGAAACATCATAAAATTGTTGTATTTAATATGGTCAGGACAATGCTTATGGCTGCGAACTGAAAGAAACTAAAAGGAAGAATGACTTCCCGTCTTTAGTGTGTTCACTTGTTGCATATGATGATACAGTATAGGTAACTGTTTTCAGTGTTCCTCTTACACACTTGGTCTGCTAAAACTGTTGTTTGACAATATCTGTAAAATAGTCTAAGGGGAAGAAAAAAGACTGAGAGGAAAGAGGTATTAAATTTCTAAATTTCAAATCACTACTGGAAAGAAGCCAGCTTTCAGGTTGACTGTATCCCTCCAAAGAGAGGTGACCACAAGTCAGCACATACATACTGCCAGTTTCTCCGTCCCACACAGCTTTGCAGTGTCTCTAGCACTTTACCTGCTCTCTACAACACATAAGTAAATATTCCCTTTGCTTTTCTTTACATTTCTGTCATCAATCTGACTGACTTCCTATGGGCACCTCTGCATATTTTGGGGTACACACTACCGGAAATCAGGCTTTCAGAGATGTAAGCAGAGAGCATCCAACACAACCTGAAAGAGGTGTGCCTGAAATGGTAACTCAGGGCTCCTCTACTGCTCCTGCTCTTAGCTGGAAGGAACACCATGGGTTTTAATGCTATATACAGGAATAAACCCACATGAAAATTAAAGGAGCCAATTGCATTTTTGCCCACTTTTACCTTATTTTGAGCTTTGAGATAATTCAATCTTCTGTTACAGCTTTTGATTCAGTCCCTGATTAAACAAGAATCTCACATTCTGCCCTTTTCAGAGTAATTTTTAGCCCTTTGGTTGCGGAGAAAAGTTTTAAACCAGGAAACCTAAAGGTTTAAAAACTAGATGGCAAATTAAAAAAAAATAATATTGAAGTGTACAATAAAAAACAACCAGCAACAACCGTCACGACATGTACACAGATCACTTAATTTTTCTTTACTTAATGATTCTTTAGTAATTTCTATATGCTACATTTTCCAAGGCTACAGTCAGAATCATTCATTGGTAAACAGGGTAAAGAGAAAGTGGAAATTACAAATCTAGCGGTCAATGGCAGAAAACAAACCTATAAGAGCTGAGGGAAGAGGTTAAGTGCTATGCTAGTTAATAAGAATGACAGCTTGCTTTGAATACTCATACTGACTGTCCAGGATATTGAATAAACCTCATTTAAATTAATTTTCATTATTTGTAGAGTCTGTGTTAGATATCTATCATTGTCAGTACTATTAATATTCTTTTCAGAGACCATATTATCAGCATATTTAAATGAAAGCTTTCCTTTTCAATATTTATTAACTCATTAATATTTCTTGGTACTAATATCCTGGTTGTAATATCCAAATTAGTGCCTACTACAAGGTATTTTCTACTGATTAAACTTTTTGAACTAGAAGGTTTTTATTCTCAAGTACTAAAAATGTGCTTGAGCTCCTGAAATTGTGCTTGCTTTCTATACTATTTCTTAATTTAAATGAATGGCATCTAAAATTTACATTTTTGTCTTTTTTTAGTAGGTAGCAGTAAAACAGCATACTGACCAAGCCCTAGTAGCTGACCAAATACGAATTGTGAATGAGGGTGAACACAAAAGTTAATTGATCTTACCTGGGTTGCAGTCTGTGAGGAGGGAGCAGATGGAGAGGAGAACTTTAGAAATGGTTAACGCTGGACTCCAGTTGTCTTTTAAAATGTCCAGGCAGATGACGCCTTGGCTGTTAATGTTACAGTGGTAGATTCTTGTCCGAAACGTTACCTAGAAAAGACAGCATGTCTAAGTACAAAGTGATCAAGCCAACAATTAGATGATTATTAAGCAATTAAAAAAATTATATGAACTAACATTCTGCTTTCCTGGTTGAAATAACAGTACTCTGCTACCGTCAGTGAAAGACTGGGCAAGATAGAGATATTCCTAAGAAAATAAAGAAAATAAAATCTTCCTCTTCCACCTGTGGCCAGCAGTGGAACTGCTTTGAGCAAGGTGAGAATGGGACATGTTTCCTGAGCTTCCTCTTGCCTTGGTCTCATCAATTTCATTATTTTTGCACGGGGCCAAAACAAGGTATTCCAGCCCCTGAGATGAACATCCTTCATAACTCAGGCCCACAGCTATTTCAGGCTTTGAAGGAAGGCAGAAGAAGACAGAGTCTTATGCTGTCTTCATCTGTTCATTGTTTGACCCAATAGGTTAAGCTGGAAAAAAGTGGAGGCATCACATCAGTGACTCCTGGAAAAAGTGGAATATGTTTGAGAAGGGCTGCTCAAATAAAATGCTTTTATTTCCAAATTTTAAGTTACAGTTGCATCAGTAGAATTGCTTACACCTTATGGTTTTTTTTTTTTTCTGTAGTTGATTTTGAGGATTTCTGTATCCATTTTGCATTGTCTCCCAGGTGATCCTATATGTTACAAACCAAGGAAGAGATCATTTCTTTTAGCCTCAAACGATGTGCTTCTGCTTCAAGTTGAATATACAAGCCTTTTATTTTGAAGGAAGTTCAGCTATGAAAGTCCACTTCATAGCTCAGAATAAATACTGGGGCTACTGGGTAGCAAGGGACAATATAAAAAACCACCTCTTGGGAGACATCAAGGACTAATTTCTCCACCAGTTCTACCCCAATGACAAGTCAAACCAGATGGTTTTAATGACATGTTCATAACATCTAAAATTAAGATGTACAATGTCAGTGGTCTACCTAATCAGCAATAACCCTGCCAACAGAGGGGCTGATTAGACAGGAGACAACGAGCCCAGTCCATTTTATGTGATCTTCACATATGTCCAATATATATATGTCCAATACAATGTGATCTTCACTAAACTTAGATCGTGCCAGTAACTGGGAGTGCTCATGCACCATCCCTGCTCTACCACACAGATAAACCTGCTTCTGAAGAACAATGGAAATGGAGTGACAGGCATGCTCCTGTCCTGATTTTATTCAGTATCAGAAATCTCAATGATTTCAGTGGCACTGAGATGAGGCCACTTATCAGTAAGCAGAAGAGAGGATATAAGTGAAATAGCGCTGCACCTCGCTTACTTCTATTAAAAATAAATAAATTCTTTAACACACTAAAAAATTCTGCCCCTTTGGATTAAATCAAGCAGCTTTGACAAAATAATGGAAAGAAAAGGTAGTAGATTTCTGGTATTAAAACACTACATTCAACACAAAATAATTTTTCTTGTAAGTACTTTTCTGCATAAATCTGGGAAAGCACTTTTGGACACCACTGTCATGCACCAGTGAGTTCTGTAACAAAGATCCCAGCAAAGCTAGTTTATCAGTTTTTAAACACATCTATGTCTAAATGTATTGCCAATTAATATGATAATTTAATAGTTTGCCACTCCATACCCTACATATTTGTCGGCACTTTCCTTTTTTCCCCTTACAATTGTAGTTTTGCTTATTGTTTTCCAGCCTAAGTGCTTCGCTTCTGGGACTTTTATGAGAATTTAAAATATTTCTAGCATGAATGAGCTCAGTTCATCCACACACTATAGCCAGATGATCTATTCCCCCCGCCCCTTCAGCATTTGGAGTGAAGGAAGTCTTCTGCAAGATCAAGAAAATAGTATTTAGTGATAAAATTAAATGTTCATCTACAAAGGGAAGCTATGTTGAACGAGGAAGGTTGCAAGTACACCGAAGCGGTGAACTACCGTACACAAACTGCACGTCACAAGTGCCCGCCGAAGGAGCTGGTGTGGAGGAGCACGCTGTGAATTCTAGGTCAGTGCTCATTAAGTCCCCAGACTGATTAACTCCCGCCACTCTTACACTTGAGCTATAAGTGAATCAGGGAATGCTTCCTAGCACGATGGTTTATGACTCAGGCAAACACTTTAGTACCTGCTTAATTTTAAGTGTTGTGTGCTTACTGCTCAGTACACTGCTGGAACCAAGTTTTTGCTTAATTCTTTTTCCTGAACAAAGGTGCCTTCCTGTGCTTCTGTGATGAAAAATCTGGGGACTTTATTCAGTGCTATCTGAATACACCAAGTATTAAGATATATGTGGTCTCACCGAATGTGGGGGAAACACATTGAATCAATTGCACAGATTAAATTACACTCTCCAAATTATTTATAGACAGGTCAGTTGGAGCTTATAACCTGCTTAAGAGAAGGCCATCAATTTGAGCCTGTATTTTAGTGTATAACTGTTTTGCTGTCAGCTGAGAGGACAGACACAATGCCACATGTTCCCCTGCCTCGGTTGCTTTTGAAGCATTGAAGCAAGGACACTGGGAATTTGGCAGGATTCAGAGAGCCACTGGGATGAATGGGGGTAGTTCGTGTCTTTCATAACCTGTTCAACACTTCATCGCCATCTTAGTCTATCTGGTGGATAAATGTAGGTGGGACTACACCCGTTTGTAGTTGGAAGGCTATTTTTAGCAAATATTTAGACCTGAAATGTCGCAATTTTTCACTAAGAGCATATCTGAAACCCGTGACACTGCGGTGCCCACTCACAAGATAAGGCTTGCTGCTTATCACCGACAAATATGTCACTGACTTGCCAAACATGCCAGTGCACTTTAAAATGCCTGCCTAAGTACACAGAGACATTTTAATGACAAAAACCATAAAAGTTTTCAGAATTTCAAAAGAAGCTGTATTAATGACAGTCTTAATGTGCTGGGACCTGTGGACCGACAGTGGCAGGTAGTGGTGTTCTTATCCCAAAGCCGCAGGGTACTACTGTGAGGACATAGTGCTTTCCTCAGCCAGGTATTGCCTCAGATTGCAACTAACATGGGAAAGGCTGATACGTAACTTTCTGGATTTTGTTTACCATACCCACATTTTGAAGTTATGCAGGGTTGTTCCTATTATACGCGGTACAGAAAAACCAAGCGATAATACCATACCAGGGGAACTACATTTTCTTTATTACAGTCATATTTTTAACTTTGATGCTACTTAAATGGTTGCTATAAACGCTGCACTCTAATTCTATTTATCCCCTAATGAAAACACCTAAACCCATGCAGGGGCTTAAGGGAGTGTGTGGGTGTACAGGAGAAGTTATCATCAGACAATTGAAAGGTAGAAAAGTAATCTGTCTTTTTTTTTTTTTTTTTTTTTTTAATAACAACTGTCCTTTATGGATTTACTCTCCTTGATTCTGCAATTTTAAGAGGGTATCTCATTTTTGTTGAATAAAAGTGCAGGTCAGAAAAATGTGAATTACAGGAAATAGGGAAAAATGCAACTACCTTCTGAAACCTGTAAGAGTACTATAAACAAGCTTTTGAAAGGTAATGATAAGGAATTTATATTCAATCAGTTTTGGAAGTAAACAATAATAAACTCATCTGTTTATCTACTGCTGAATGCTGAACCCTTCTGAATACTGTAAAACAGAATTAAACAAATACCCTCCCCCCCTTTATATATAGTCTCTAAGAAGAAAATGAGGTTATCTATTCAAAAGGAGGAGAAAAAATGATTAGAGAGAAAGGAAGTACATGCAAAGCTGTGGCTGGCTGTTCACTGAATAAGTTTTAGGACTGAATACAGACTGTTTATAAAACCTGGGAAAACTGAATTAAGATGGATTTCAGTTGAGTGATTGGAGGCAACTGGTTGTAGGAAAGATAAAGCACTCCTGGATCTCAGAGTGACTTTGAATACCAGTTTTGCAGTATGAGGTAGTCCTAAAACCACTCACTATCTCTCCTTTGCCCTGAATGTTCCCATGTTAGGTCTAAACCCAAGCAGCCACTGCGGCATTGACATCCAGGTATGTGACTTGCTTAACCTTCACTGTGAGATTCAGAGACAGGCACGTCAAAGCATCACCGGTCTGCAAGGGCTGGTCCCACAAAGACGTCTGACGCACTTTCAGACTCCAGTGAATTCAGTCACAATTCTCTTCAAAAAGGTATGAGGAGGAAGAAACAATTATTCGGTTTTGCATATTAGCATGCAAAGGGTTACAGTGTGCACACAGGAATTGCTTTCTTCAGCCTGTTTGGGTTCAAACCCTCACCTGCTGTTCCTCATTCTTCCCACTGAAGCCTGATGACTGTGCAGGGAGAGATGAAAGATTCCCAGAGTCAACAGGAGAATAAACAAAACCAACCCTATTTTGCTCGGCCAACACTGGAAGCAGGGCTGAGATCCCAGGGCTCTCATTCCCACCGTTTTGGAAAGTTCCTTTCAAGCTCTTTCATATCTTACAAGGGTGCATTCCCACGTGCCTGCCTGAGATGAAACTTCTGTCTTCCTCAACTATTCCCCAGGAGTTCCGTTTTAATAAAATTGCAGTGGCAATACCTGAAGTGGAGAAGTTGTACTGCATACACAAAAGGTTATATATATTTTTTTTTAAAAAATGATGTCATTTATAATGATGTTCATGGGGCTCAGGAGGGATTAAATAGTTCCCATCTCAGTTTGTCAGGCTTTATGAGCAATAGATTTGTCTGCTCAAATAGAGAGAATAATAAAAACAAGATGAGACCTACACTCTTTAGTCATATTAGAAAAAATCCTTTAAAACAACCTAAATGAAAAATATCTGTAGCTCAGAGTGACACAGTGTTCGTGCAATAACCTTCACATTAATTAGCATCCTTAAATTTCTTACAGAGTGCCCTTCATTTTATTTATACCCAGCACTGAGGCTGCCTTTCTAAGAGAGGGTGGTCCACCTCTGGTTTGTAACTACAGATTTGTAGCATGC
Organism: Falco biarmicus; assembly: GCF_023638135.1. Taxonomy (NCBI): domain Eukaryota; kingdom Metazoa; phylum Chordata; class Aves; order Falconiformes; family Falconidae; genus Falco; species Falco biarmicus. The sequence goes on along the minus strand of NC_079291.1, from coordinate 8,007,441 downwards.
ACGCGAACAATCATTGAGATACTTAAGGGATTATCACATAAAGTGCATAGTAAATGACAGACTGAAGCTCACTATTAAAGAGCACAATATAAATATACACCAAGAAATGAACTTCAGCCAGTTTTTAAAAAACCCTGTCACACCTAATTTTAGTTGGTAAAGAATACCTAGAGTTTATTTTATCGAAGGAAAATATGTCATCTGCATTAGCAGGAAAAAAATTGCAATTACTTTTGCTTGATAGAATCCACATGAGTTAACCTTTAATATCACTGAAAATGAAACAGTATGCAGTATGAGTAATTATTCATTATATTCACAGTAATTACGAAGCTGAGTAACTACTCACACTGTCTCATTGGACAGACTGCTGCAGGAAAAAAAATACTGACTAAGCACAGCAATACTAGGCTTCTACATTATACAAGTACTTATTTTGCACACAGATTTACTAGCAGAAAAAGTAAAAAGGGACCTTGATGATCTTTGATGTACCTGAAAGGGCAAATAAAAAAATATCCTAAAAGGTACAAAGTTTTATGAAAATGAAGGAAGAGCAGGACAGAACAAGGGCAATAGATTACCGTTCGGGTTAAGGACATTGACAACAGAAACAACACTGTAAGGTGCAAAGCATCAAAAGCTTTCTCTGACAAAGTCAATATGAATTTTTATAAAATGATTTTCATTTAATCAGCATAATCTTTCTTACACTTAGTAATTCCATATGGAAAGTCAGCAATAAAATCCTGTTATAGAGAGTAAAATTTTTAAAGTTTTATTGGTCATTTAACTTTTATAAAATAAATCCTCCCTTTCACAGTTGAAAGCATGCAGGCTGTATTGTTGTACATGCACGCCTAAGTTCACAAAAGTGCTCCTTCATGTTCGCTTTAACGCAGTTCAACTCTTCTCACCTAAATGTGAGCAAGCCTAGCACACAGCACCATTTTTATTCTACATGAAAAAAATTGTATATCACCATGTGACAGGCAGTACCTGGTGTTTCACTGTTCTTCCTAATTCTGTTACGCTTCTGTAAGAAAGGAGCTCATGGATGTGCTCAGGGAACTGAGGCAGTGGCAGGCACAGGGCTCCAGGCACAGGGCTGCCGGTCGGTGGGACATGTGGGCAGGCTACGACAGGCACTTCAAGTGCTAAACTTTATTCTAAGAAACCTTGGCTATTTCTTTCTCACCCAGTTTTAACAGTCTTTGGGTATTTAGGTGATGCCTACATAAATTCTAGGCAGAGTGATGTCAAACCCATAGTTTTCTGTCCTAACCAGTTCATCTGCTCTTATTCTATAGTAATGATGTACATAAAATTCTTGCTCTCGCATATGTATATATATATCTCTATGTGTGTAAAAGAAGACAAGAAAGAACATGGATATATGATGTATTTTTAGATCATGTGGATTTTATGCAGTAGTAAAACATGCCTGATATGGCAGAATTATATAGTTTCTGAAACATCCAATAGACGTCACAAGTCCTGTCTTGAAAATATATTTGGCAAGCATAATGCAAACCACTGCTGTGAGGCGGAAGATATTCCCCATAAGATACCTCTACAGGCCCTTTTGAAGAACTTCGTATACTGGGTATGTATAGGAAATGGGAAGAAATGATGAACCACCTAAATTTTGGTGAGGGAAACCAGGAAAAGTTTAGTTGGATAGAGCCGATTTCATCAAGACTAAATAAATCAATGCAAATTACCGATCTAAATTATATTGAAAACAGACTGAAAAAGGCGGCTGTTCATTAGAAGAAATGGCAATTCAATCTGGCAATAACTAGAAGAAATATCAGACAACTGAATTCAAAGGAAATATCTGAGACTTACATGGTATTGCCCTATCAAATGTGACCTTTACCTTTATTTGCAATACAATGTAGTTATTGATCGTTTCCTCAGCCTAACATATTTCTGCTTGCATCTCTTTCCACTTTACATCTCTGTGATTCTTTCATGTTGAGAGACATTAAAGTTTCTCAAGGAGCTGCCTGGGTATGACCTGTTCCAAGCTCTGCCCCGCTGCACGCTGCTCTATAGGTTCAGCGTTACCTGAACATATGGGACCTATGGGATGAACCAAGTTTCACTGCAGGTGGTGCAAGGATGGGAATGGCATGCTGCAGTTCACGTGTCTGGGAAGAGCTGCTCCAAGAAGAGCAGGACTGGGGCTGATGCTGCTAGCTCTGGCAATGGTCTGCTGGTGGTAGGTTGTCCATTTCTCCCTATTAAAGGCTCCCGTGCATCCGATTTCTGCCTGCAGCCACCCAAAATCTTTGCTTGCTGGGAAAGCCTGCCAACTCCATTTATTGTCATGGATGAAGGATCCACGGGCTGCTTTCAGCAAGACGTAAATAGCAAAGCCGGGTAGGAACAAGGGAGCGTGGAGGCACAGCAAAGGGGCCGGGGGAGGCAGCGGTGTGGGAATGCGCCAGGCGAGGGACCACCAGGCAGTCAGGAAGAGGAGGATGGGGAGGGCAGGAGGCAGCCAAGAGAAGCTGTGGGCAGCACAGCATGGCACTGAGAGCTAACGTGATGTGACAGAGGCTATGAGAGAAGTATGACCAGCCAACTGAATGTAAGGGATAACAGTGACAGGAGACCATTGCATCTGAAGGCTGGTCATGTGATGGTGATACCTGGGACAGGGGCAAGAGAAGGCAGAACCTTGCCTGCACCAAGGTTGCAGAGATGGTAAACAGCGATGATCAAACAGGCTGTACTGAAGGTTATTCCGAGTCCGAGAGCTTCAAATGTGAATTGTGTTAAGAGCGATACATGCAAGTTAAAGTGTGGGTCTGCCTTGTAAGGTTCATTATAACAATTTAGGTTAGAAATACCAAGGAATGCTTATTTTTTCTCATCTACTTTTGTAAGCACTGTTTTTCTATTACGCTGCAGTTAAAAGTGTCCTTAACAGCCAATCACATATAAAGTAAGCATGAAAAAGCGGAGTAGAAGCCAGGAACAGAAAGAACTTCCCCTCATAGATGAAGCTGAATTTATGAAATAGGTAGAAAGTTTCTGTCACAGGAGAAGGATTTCACTTAATGATATTTAGTGCACAAAGATTAGTGCTACATGACAATTGCACATAAAAATTCGAAGAGATGTTTAACATTGCCATTAAGCCCGGATTCTATAGACACTGTGCACTGTATTTACAAAGGAAAAAGACCCTCCCTGCAGTCCAACAGTTGATTTAAAACAGTTAAGCTTTCAAATGCTGAGAATAATTTTTCAATCAGTCGGTAGACATAGGAGATTTACAAGGAGGAAATAGAGATTTCTGTTATTTTAATTTTGATTTAGAGATGATTTAGCATATTGCAGCTTTCAAGTCCTGCAAACCATTTTTCAGTCAGCTGAGATTAAAGTCCCTAGCAAGATTAATTGTAGAGTTGGGATTAAGAGATTTTATAAATCACTCAAATTCAAAAATAAAGCTAGCAGAGTGCTAGGATAATGATAGATATATACATATTGTATCAGCTACAGCTAAATTGAATTGACACTGTAATAGACTGAACGCAGTCAAATATGAGAGTAGAAGTTATTAATAAAGATTATTCTTGATAAAAATGCAGACACCACCGCAGTGACAATTCCTGGGGGGAAAGTTCTCTTGAAGAGCATTCATTTTTCTACAAACACCTGTATGAAAGACTCTTGGTGTGGCTCCCTGGTTTGTCAAGGCTTTCTGCCTCACGAGGACAGTATGCAGGATAATTAAATTATTGCCCTTCCTTCAATAACTATAGTGTACATAATGATGCGGTGTTAATAATTTGTTGTGATGGCTAAACTTTACAGATCTCAGATCAAAAGGTTGCATACTTGGGAATTCACCAATTTCTTATGTGGACTGAGGACAGAAACTGAGCTGAAATTCTTTCTGTCAGATCAGGCTGACTAAAATATGTGATAACCCCTGTTCATATACACGTGTGTATATATATACACGGACACCCACAGATACACCCCTCCCACACAAGAGACATCTAGTTATGCGTAGCTATATATCCCATTCAATACCCCAAAGAAAGAGACAGCAAAAGAGAGAACTTTCCTTTGTTAAAGCCAAGGGGCGAACTGTCTGAACCCACTAAGGATGAAAGGAAGATAGTTAGCAGGAAAAAGAAATCTCAAAGGTATTATAAAAAAAGGTTGAGGAGTCATTAAGGCCCTGGAGAAATGTAAGGTTATTCCCTTGGCAGGCCTTCTAAGTATTTTTAGTTATTTATTTAAGTGGCTGCTCTGAACAGGGCATAAGCTTTCTCTGTTCTTCAGCCCACTGCACTACAAGGGAGATACTGTATTTTTGGGCTGAAGCAAAACCTCACCTTGTGACCAAGACTGAAGCCTCAGCAGCATCTGGCCTTTAGCAGAAGGTGAGATAATGTCCCCATCTATGCCTCGCTTTGTCTGTTCCATAACTTCCTCCTGTCTGGCATCTCATAAACCCAACGCGATACTTAGGATGCAGCTGAAAAGAGAACGGTGATTCCGCAGGCTGCCTGCTTTCTTGCTGACTCAGCCAACTGGGTGCTCAGCTAATTTCTGCAGTGCTACAGAAACTTCCTCGCAGTGGAGGTGAGGAAATATTTTTAATTGATGAGACCCTCCCAGAAAGCCAAAGTTAATTTGTCAGTTCTCAGATGAGCTGTTCTAAAAATCGTGTTTTCTGGTTGTAGAGATAAATCGGAGTTAGGCTGGGATGGCCCTCTATCACTCCTACTCAGTCTGCATCAGTCACACATAGATAAACTTTTTGGGGGTTTACTCCTTGGCACAAAGGTGCTGCAGTTGTGAGTGATGCCAAATGTCGTTGCTTTAAAAGGAAAGCAAAGCTGAAAAGGTCAGTGACCTCTGGCTCCAAAAATACGGAGTTCAGTTTCAAGGCATGAGCCAAAGCTGAAAGACTGAAATAGACTGACTGACTTCAAAGGGAGAAAAAAAGAGCATCATGAGAGCAAATTACACTCTGACTTACCACGTGGTATATTCTGTTTTGGTGAAGAATAACTTAATTTGATATGATGCTTATGGCTTAACTTTTGAGAGACACTGACAAGCTAAAGAGAGACAAAAAGAAAACTACGGACCTGGAGGGGAAAGACTTGTTGGTGCAGACTGGAAGGGAAACCTGACGGCAGTGATGCATTGCTATACAAAACTAGGAAAGTGAACTGGACCACAAAAGATAATTAGAGGATGTAAAGAATAGAGATAAGGCTTTGAAATCTTAAGAGGATGTGATGTTGAAGGCTACAAAGGTGTAAAAAATGAAGAAATACATAAAAATGAAAGTTTTGGGTAGACACTTTCTATTTCAACAAAACCTGAATGAATGAGTGATTCACATTCTTTTACGTGATAAAGACAAGTGGGAAAGCAGGTTAACTATCTAGAAGAACAAGTGAAAATTATACATTTGTTAAACACCCCCCCAAATATAGGCCAAACATGTTTTCTTCATGTGCAATTATGCTCTCAGATGTTTAATTTTATTTTAAATAATCTTTTCCAATATGCAGCAAGGTGCCCAATGATCAGAGTAGGCATCAATGGTTTATAGAAGGAATCTGGATCCTTCAGAAAATACGGAGAACTTTGTATAATCCAAACCAAACAATGGTTACACCACAAATGTATAATAAATAATAACAATAAAACCAATAATAATAATTATAATAATAATAAAAAAATCCAGATTCCACCTTCAATATATTTTTCTTATTTTAAAAATTATTTTACCCTTCCCAACATCCATGTGCATCATGCACATGCACAATAACAGAGTGCACAGCATCTGAGAATAGATAAGGAAAAGGGATTGTGGAAATCTTTCAGCAGATTTTAATACACTTTGGATTAGGCCCTTTAACAGTAACTATGTTATGTGACATGGATATTTGCCTTTGGAACTTCAGCCTGGGTCAAGTAATTGCATCTGGGAAATACAGTTTCTGTTTCTTCCCAGGTCTTCTGTGGTCACATTTTTGGAAGATCAATTTTGACAGTACTCATTTAAATGTTTCCTTGCTTCATAGTAGAAGAGGGATAAAAATGGCCCACAGAAATCTCAGGAGTAATGTATGAATTCAATCACAGTGAGAAATGTGAATTAGACCCTTTCTGCTATGTACTTACAGGGACGTAATCTTGCCAACACTCAGGAATACATTTTATGTCTTTCTCAGTACATTCCACAGTCTTGTACTTTATCTCTAGATTTTTTAAGATGATTGAGCCATAAGAAGTGGGACTATACTTAGAAAAAATATCTAAGTTGATCTATTCCCATAATCCTAGGACCTATGATTTTGAGAATAGCACCAAATATCACAAATCATGCAGTGAAGTAGAGGAGATGTCAACACACAGTGACACAGATAGCACTGTACCATGAGGCCATATGTTACGTTCCATGCACTCACTACCTCCCTTTTACTAGAAATAAGTGTGTGGAGAACATATTTAACCACCCTTTCCCAATGATGCCGACTGGCAGCAGCTACCTTATGACAAGCAGTCATCTTCCCACGCTGCTTTATACAAGGGATTTTTCGAACTATTTTACCTATGAATCAGTTTGATAGGGTCTGGAAAACAGGTGTAATGAAACAGCAACAGGTTGAGAGATCCTACAACCTAGGATCCTACAAATCCTGTCATTTACAACAGTGGCTGAAGTGAACAGAATAAGAATGCACGTGTACAAAGTATGCTAGCGACATAGTTCTATCTGACGTTGTCCCCTCTGCACATGTACTCATTACCTTCTTACAGATAACAGTGTCCTTCATCATAAATACTGGCCTTTTAGTAATACAATATGGCAACAACAACTCTCTCATCCTGTATCAAGCAGTAAATTTTCATATAATTTATATGCACATGCTTCTTACAATGACAACTGGCATTGAGATGAAGGCAGACTAAAAAAATCTATTACAAAGCAGGACAAGAACCACCTCTTTGCTTGATATTTCATTAATAATCAATGCACAGCTGCATTACTCGTGACTCAAAATAATACAGCTGCCAAGCACAACTGAGTGTGGACTGAAAAAGTCTTTACCTCATGGTGAAACAGCAAACTGGACCTTCACCTTCTGTTTTAAAAGGATGCCTATTGCATATATTGCCTCAAGACTCAACAGATTCAACAGAGAATGACAAAAGATATCCCTCCAGCTTGTCTTTCAGATCTAGTTCTTTACATATTAGGTTTGGATCTCTGAGAGAACTTCAAGCTCTATTTTATACTCAGTAAATCCATTTAGTGGATATGCCAATATCCCCTAACTAATATAATTTTAATTTGCTGGGGGACTGAATGTAACCCTTACGTTTTGGCTACTGCAAACAGATTAAGCCCAGGAAAGAAGCAAACAAAAGAGGACTGTTAACACAGACCTTGCAAAGCAAGTCAGAAGTCTGGACTGGCCTGGAGTGGGAGGGAGGCAGGGAGAACAGGGCATTGCCCCAGCTCAGTGTGCTCAAAGCTTTAACTAACTGAAGGAGAAGTTAAAAAAGTTTCAAATTCTTTTATGAAGTTTCATTTTTTTTTTCTCCACAGTGTAATCACAGTTACCTAAATCAGAAAATGTGCAGTCAGCAAGGTGTACAACTCCTGTAAGACTTGTCAGTGACCTCAAAGCTTCCCTAAATTGGAACACTAGAAGTGCGAAACAAAGTTAGACAATTTCTAATACTGTTATACTGACCCATCTTTAGGTCACTGGCTAGAAAGTCCAATTTACAGAATGCCAAGTACTTTGAATTCACATCTCATTCTTTTTTAATTTTTTTTCCTGATAATATCCATGCTAGCTACTATAAACATAACCACTGTGGCATTAAAATTCCGTTTATAACCATTTCTCTTTCAATAGTGTACTCACAGTAATCAAATAGAAACCAGATACTCTCTCTTTTAATGCAACACCCTTCTATTACAGACCAGCGTGGCATATCAACTTTTTCACAAATGTGTCAAAAAGAAGGTAAATACTTTTGCTCCCATAGCTCCTCCTGCGAAGATGTTCCAAAGCCTCACTCTCCACACTGGCAAGGTAAACAACTGACTTCTTTTCACTTTGTTTCATAAAAGCAGGCCCATCAATTTATTTGACTCCATTAACAGCCCTGTGGTGTAAATTTTCCCAGCTTCTGTTCCTCTTAGTGAACATGTGTGTTAAGAATTGTACTCAAGTCTTCCAGATAAGGTCATACAAGTGTTTTGTGTGTGATATTGGTAATTCCTTATCTGATGCATCTTAGGAGTGTATTTGCCTTTTTTATAGATGCATTAGATGAGTGGTTTGTAATAATCCTGTGATCACCCAATAAACCCCCATTTCGACATCTTCCCTCAGCAATTACTACTACTGGTTATCGATCACATTCTACTACTACATTTCACCCCATTTCTGTTTTTCCAGTCTTCATAATCACTAGATTTTTCCTGTTTGACATTCCGAGCCTACCTGAACAAGGTAATGGTCTACCACCTTCATGTTATCAATACAGTTCTATGTTTGTGGTTAGTGTTGTTATCGATAACATTAGAAAATTAATCCATATGGAATTCTGTAAATCTCTGTCTTTCACTCCAGTTTCTTGCCTTTGCTGCTGTATTTCCACATTCTTCTAGAAAACTGATGCAAAGCAATTACTTATAACTTTTTGAACAATAGCGTACCTTGCAGCTGCAGAGGTCATTTATATGGGCTAGTGCAAAAGGTTCGTGTTTTTGTCAGGCTGCCACAGACCCCTGGTGAATGGTGTAGGTAAACTGGAAAGATTACGTATCTTCAGTTGCTTATAAAGGGTGCAACTCAAATATAATTGCTTTCATATAAGAAACAAATCCAAATCAAACAAAGTACTGTTGGAAATTATGCAACCATTTGCTAAACAAATCCACAACCATCCAGCCATACTGGCAACATACAGGCAAATTTTAGGCAGTTACTTGAAATCTTTCCATCAAAATGCTCAGTTTAAATAGTCACTATTGCCTTGGAGGCTTTATGTTTCATCCTACAATGATATACCAACACATACATGAAAAAAAAATCACAAGGAGAGGACTCCTATCAGACTTATAATATCCTCCTACTAACCTTAGGTGGTTTAAAAGGATAGTCCGGTGAAAAGGTAATGTCAAGGAAGAAAACTCCACCTTCATATACAGACCCTGGAGGCCCCAGTATAGTTGACCTCCATTCATAAATGTTGTCTCCTTTGGGTCCAGCACTAAAATAGAAAACAAAAATACAATAACCACATACAATCAAGAATATACTCCATCAGTCATACTCTACCAGTAGCACTGCTGGTTTTGCGATAACACTACAAATCAAAATTGCATATTACATTCATTAAGTTAGTCCTGGATAAAACATCTAACTGGTGTCCTGTGACACTTTTGGTGAAGTAATATATTCAGTTAGGAAGAATTATTAAAATCACATTATAAATTATTCAAATAAGCACAGAAAAATTTCTGACTGCCTTCTCTCAAATACTTTAGTGGGCAGATGTGAAGTATTTACAGTGCAAGGATACAGGGACTTACTTTGCTGAGATGTCTTGTTACTGTCTTGCCTCACAAGCCATGCTATTTTCACCTACCTCCTCATCCACCTACCTCATCAGTCAGTTGCAGTATAATTACATATATTATTATACAGCACAGACTGTACTAAAGACTGAGCAGGGCACAAATGACCTTGCAGCTGCACTTTCTAAGTTACTAACCTAAGGTCTCCAGTCACCAGTACAGAAGGCTGCTTTACTCTGCAATCATTACCGTATCTTAAAAATATTATAAACAGGAAGCGGGTTAAACTCTTGGATTATGTTAATTCAAAGCCCCCGTTTAAAAATACGGCACTGAAACAGTATTTAAAATGTACAAAACATAATCCTTACGTGCAACAAGAAAAATCTCTCACCCACATGGTCAATTTCTGAAAAAATAAAATTAAAACCTAATAAAAGTTCTTGGGCATGACTCTTCCACAAGCCAACACAGCCTCCTTTCATACAACATAATGCTTGCCCATAGAAATACATACTTTACTCAGGGTGGCCTCTTAAGGAATATGAAGACTTCCTTTTGGTTCACAGCCTGCTGATACCAGTCACTGATACAGGATGTGAATTTCAATTACGATCAGTTGGGACGGTGGCTTCTAAATATCTGACGAATATGTTTCAGAGGAAGGCAGTGCTGGTAGATATTTCAAATAAGTGACGTGGTATTGTCTTAAGGCATTTCTTGTGATACAATTCTTGCTACGTTTGCAATAAAGATTTCCACAGCGTGCAGGGGTTTGTGAAATAACCCTGTGTGTAGAACAGATGAAAGCTCTTGGCTATGCTCCATGCCTCACAGTGTACCCAAGGCATACAATTATTATACGACATCATGTCATGTTCACTGCTCAACTATTCATTTTGTTCATTGAAAGTTAATAAAACCCTCTTTCACCTGAAATTCCTTGGGCCCTCTTCAATAAAACTTCTGGCTGCATGATTCCCTGCATACAACTGCGTGACTTTGTACTGTGAAGTGTACTTCATTAGTCATGGTACCTACATCAATTTTCTATAATAGCTGTTAATGCTTCCTGGCTTTCCAAACTATGCGCTTTCCTAACAAAAATGGGTTAGAGATACTATAACATTATGGAACATTCATTTTCTATCAGCCATAGTAACAAAACTAGCAATTGTTTTAAAGATAAAATCTGGCTTTTTAGAGTGTCACAACAGCAGAAGTGTTGCCATCCATATTTCACAGTGTCGATAATACATCAGGTTGCTAGCTGCCAAACAAATTTAATTTACCCAGTTCTCAGTTTGCATTAACCTTTGAATAATAAAGCACAGCTGAGACTGCTGTAAAAAACAAACCAGTGAATGAATAATTAAAAACACCTCCACTGCCTTTAGAAAGACCAATCCTGAGTCAACAGGGAAGGTTTAATTGTGACTGAACTAGGCATTAAGGGGCTAATTGAACTCTTTATAAGCCCAAACAAATGTGGTCCTACAGCAGTACTGTGGTATACAAGGTTCACAGAAAGTAAAACCCTAAAAAAAAAAAAAAAAAAGATCAGGCAATTAGTTCAACTAGAAAAGGCAAGAAGCAGGGGCAATCTAAATCTTACATGAGAAAAAGCTCATAATACATGAAGGAAATCCTTTCCCATTTTCTGCAGAAAAACATTCTAATATTTGGAGGAGCAATGACTCAGTTGATGCCAGCAGGTTAAAATGGAAGCGATATAAATGTCGGTCCCAGAGAAGTGGTTGGAAACGGCAAGTAACAAAAGCAAGCCCTGTCTTTTTTAGACCTCATTTAGCCAAGAGGGAACAGTTGGGCCCTTCTGGGGCTTGAGCAAGGCTCACTTTTGATCAGAACCCTCTCTGACAGTGGCATTTTTGTAATGTATATTATTCTTATTTGTTTTGCCTATTTATTTAATTGCATTAACATTTGAAATGAGCAGTCATTAATTAGAAGAGTTGGAAAATGCTCCATCTGCCAGTTGAACTGTTTCGGCACGTCCAGCTACAAGCCCAGCCTGATCACATTCTGAGGATGCTGATTAACATTAATTGAAGGTTTTCTTTGCAAATGAGAGATGAAGCTTTATTAAGTATTATTATTAATTTGAAGAATAACTTGAATTGTATAAAGCGTGGGAAGACTGCTGTTACTGATGTTGCCTGTTGAGTGCTTGCTGGCAGCAAGGCTGTTCAGCCGATGTAAAATAGCGATCCATGTGCACAGGCAGCCGCTGGTATTAAGGGCAACAGCGTGCACAAGCATGATGTTTTTTCACTTGCACATTAATAATACAAAAAGTTTGACAGGTGTATTATCTTTGTTTTGCTTCTTTCCTAATTGTTAAGCCTTTTATTTATCCACACTATTGGCAACCAGAGCGACGACTCATCAGGCTTCACCAGAGAAAATTCCCATATGTGCAAGACCTCAGCCAAAGCCTTATTCTATAAGGTTTATAATGCAAGCGGATTTAATTGCCCTTCTCTCTACATGGATATCTGCCCAGCACACTGAAGCCCAAATGTTTTACATTCAGTATGATTTATATTCCAGCTCTATTAATGTTACTGGCAACCAAACCACAGATCTCAAAGAAAGGAAGCCAAACATCTCAGTGCCTGAAGTTCTGTTATCTTTGGAAGGACAGATTCAGATGTGCACCCGCTCAGCGAAGGGCAGACTAAATCTGCCTTGAACTCAACTGACCCAGGGCCAGAGCATACACACGCTGCCTGCTACTAACCTACTGCTAAATCACTCCGTTTCAGGGGAAAAATAACAGCGGCTGTGGCAGCTCCAGGTGGAAGTGGCTGAACTATTAAGGATAAGGTGGTCAGGAGAAGGACAGGTCTGCTGTCAGACCAGCAAAGCAGCCTCCCAGTTTGAGCCGTGATGCTGAAACCCTATAGTGACTCTGCAGGATGAGGCAACCGAGGGGCTCAGCAAGAAGCACGTGGTGTGACTGCAGCTGGTACTCCCCATGCTTCCAGTGTTAGCTCCCAGGTAGAATTTGTAACATCGGGCTGAGAAAGTAGAGTTGCAGATAAGGGCCATGGACACTTGAAGTTATCAGTGGTTTGTCGGGAGCTAGCCCTCTGCTGTTATTATTCCCGACACGCCACAGAATACTGCACTTCACCTGCTGGGGAGGCCTTGCTTTCTGGAAGAGCTGGGGTAGGTGGACATGGAGCCAGCCTTCTTCCTCTTCCAGAATGACATCAATAAGGGTGTATGAAATTCAGGACATAGGAGTCAAAATATGTAAAATGGTCTCCATTTTATTCCACTCTCCTTCGCCTCTCCTTACATATTTTTGTTTTGCCACTGCTTCCCACATACGTACTTGCAGGTGAAATGTATGCTCATCAGTCACAGTTAGCAGCAAAATACTTTAAAAGCTACTATAACTGAATTAATTTTGCTTTAAATATGCCTAAATGCACTGAGTATCTTCTATTCCCTCAACATGTTTTAGGCAGGCAGCCACTTGAAAGTAGTGCTGCTAAAAACTGCTTGTCCAGTACAATGCCTCATAAACACCAAACTTTCCCTGCACTTAGAATATCCTAAAATAATAATTTCAAAATAATGTTTTAGGAGAGTTGTATGGAAACAGCAGCATCTATGAGACATACCAGATGAAAACCTATCTGGAAAAGTTATGAAATTACAGGTGACTTTTAGTTTAATCAGAGCTGTTGTTTGTACAGAAATTTACTCCATTTCTAGGGAATGACTACAAAAAGTGAAAATACAGAAGGTAAAAAAAATAACAGTATCTCCCTTGCGTACCAAGTATTCATATGGAATAAATTAGTCAAAATAATGTTATTATTTTCGAATCTAACTTATATTTCTTGATGAGGGTCACATGCTTCACCAGCATCTATAACTGGAGGTGGCATAACGTCCTGGTGTGTTTCTGCTGATGTGGAAAATGAGGACTAGTTTAGTGTCTTCCCTTCCATTCTTGGTCTCTGAAACTTTATGGCATCCACTTTTAAAGTGTAACTGTACTCTTTAATACAAGGAAAACGCAAGCCTGTGGCACAAAACAAAGAAGTAAGAAAAGGACTTGTAACTTAAATTACTGTCTAGATCTGACACATGAATGGTGTGTGGGGGAAAGCGATCAGGCCAAGTAAAACAGGAAAGTGAGATGGTCAGGCGGCCTTCCCATTCCACGAGACTCAAAGAAATGGAAAGATTCCTCTGGACTGGGTGAGTTTAAATTAATTTTTATCCTCTTCCTTTATAACAGGATAGAATAAAGCAGGACCAGGATATTATACTAATTTTGTCATGAACTCACTTTCCATGGCATTGTCTATTGCAATTCATACTTATTCCTGCATTGTCTAGCCTGAATTGGTTTAGCACACAGAAACACACATCAGAACTGGGGTTCCTCTGCCCTACATGCAGTCCATGGAGGATGCAGTCCCTCTCAACTATCTTCAGAAACATGACAGCAGAAAGAAGAGGGTAACCTCAAGTCTCTTCCACTTCCCTTCCTTTTACTACGTGGAGCTTTGCCTTTACTGTTGAAGAGACTTCCTTCTGAAGGGAGAAGCTCACCGCAGAATCACCGCCGTGTGTAAGTATTAAAACAGTTTGTTGCAATCCTACTTCTTGCACATCTCACAGTTATGCTGGAGCAGATCCTGCACTTAGCTGCCCTCCATGAATGCTTCTGGGAAGCCACTTGCCCAGAGGGCAAAGTGGATACAAAAGTATTGGAAGGTTGGCAAAATGGTTCAAGATCACAGCTGGTGAGAGAAGAGGATGGACGTGACAGAACAGAAGCCTGCAGATTCAGCTTTCATAGATACATATTTCAAGATACATCTCTTGATAAGCCCACAGAAAGCCTCATTAAAATAAAACCCATATATACCTTTGCTCTCTGTTTTGAACGTGGTGCCAATACTGAATCTGGTCCTAAGCAAAAGCATTGCTTTGGTCTGCACCGCAGCTCCGGTCTATCCCCGAGCTTGGGGGCAGCCACAAGACCAGCACTGGGGCTGTGCTGGCAAAACGGTTGCTGAATAATCTCGGTCTGGGAAGAGGACCCACCTGCACACCCAGCCCAGCCCCATTCAACAAAATGCAAAAATAGTGCCATTGAGAAGCACTGGCATCAAAGCCCTGTGAGCCACAGCTGTGTGTCTTTGGCTTTGGACTAGACAGTGCCAGCAGCACCGGTTATCTGTTTAATTTCATCTGCTCTTCCCCCAATTCTCTCTCATCTTCATTCTGGAAGCCCACCTGATCCACCACCTCTCAAGCCTTCACCCTTTCTCTTCCCTTGTTACCAACAACTCTTCTTTGCAGAATCTGTATTTTCTATTTTCTGCTGGGGGGTGGTTTCTTTCCCACCCCCTCTCTGTAGGGTGATAATTCATTTCTCCATGATGGTGGACCCTTACTCCCTTCAGGTACATGCAGATCCCCCTCCCCCTCCCATCCTCTTTCTTTTTCTCTCATCAACAGTGATCGGCACATCCTGCTATTTTTCATTTTTCTCCAGAAAGGAGGAGGGGGTGGAAAATGGTGCAGGGGGATTTTATTATGGTACAGCAGTCACTCATTTTGTTTCTTCTCTTCCCTGTTGCGCTTCTTCTGCGATGTAGAAAATGAAGAGCAAGCAGAGCGGATGCTGCAGCAACAGTGGCATAGGGAAGGGAAAGGGAGTCACAGCTGCCTACCCAGATGCTACAGTGATATCAGTAGGTACTTTTATAAATGTATGTAATAAACAGTTGCCACAGCAGCCAAAGGAATACATTTCTACAAAACAAAAACAAAGAGATAGCAGAGAGCACTGAGACTGCCTGTGGCAATGGGCACAGTTGTATGGTTAATAACACCTCTGCTATGAATAAAATTAGCAGGCTAGTCTCTAAGCAGTAAAATCGAAGAACAATTAAAGAAATAAACTTCAGAATTAGAGATAAGTGCTTACTTCAGCTGTAATATTGATGACTTAAACTGTCATCAAGAAATAACACCCCCCCCCAAATTTGTACCTTTAGAATGCATAACCTTTTCTTAATTTCTTTTTTCCTGAAAATCTGCTGATCATCTGAGAAGATGCTCATGGTTCTTATTACTTATAATCTAGACCAAAACTAGAAATTTTTCAGCATTAAATTTGAGGCCCAAGAGATCTGAATTACTCTAAGAAAATTAGTAATACACATACGTTTTTAAAGAGTTGTTCATTTCACTTTAACTAGATGCTATATATGTAGTGAAAAAGCTTGGCTTTCCGTGATCTAACACTCAAATTTGAGTCTATTCTAGATCCAGTATTTTTTGTCACCTTGCAATATTACTGGGAATTTATGCCTCACACATGTTGGAATAGCAACCTAATTAGATGAGGTAAGCATGATTTTTTAGTAGGTATCTCTCATTAGACTTAATTTTTCATAATGGAAACTGAGGGTGAAATGACTGGGTCACTAGTCACTCAGAAAGGTTTTGGCAGAAAGAGAAACTTCAGACAAACCCCTTACAACACTTAGTTTCCATTACAGAGAGAGAATTCAGCTGAAAAATTTGGATCAGACTTTCTTTCAGTTTGTCCAGTTTTCTGATTGAGAACATCTTTCCATAAGAAACTTAAAAAAAAAAAGTACTTTTAGGCAAGCAGTAAGAGAAGGAGGGTATTAAGACATTTTTCTAACTCATGCTACAATTCCTTCAAAGTGGTTATATCCTGCTTTTAGCAAGTGCTTTTTATTGAAGCCAGTTACCATTTTCATCTACACTTTGGAACCAATATGCTTGTGGCAAATGCGATTGGAAGAATATCTAGGAAAACTGATCCCAATGAGCTGTCAAAGGAGCAGTAATGTATTACAGGATAAACCTAAATACTGCTTCATGTGCTTATTGAGAGCACTTGTATACAGTACGGTATGGTATTTTTTCATTGTCAGTCTTCTCTGGTTTTAGGAAGGTGTCTCTAGAGGTCTATTTATCACCCAAAGCGATATGGCAGTTTAACTTTGGGCCTTCCTGCCACTTTATTTCTTGCAACAAACCCCCACCACACCAGGTCAGTGTGCTGGAAAGTCTGCTACGAGGCAAATCCTTTTCTCCTTGTGATTAACTTTCTCTGCCTTCCTGTCACTGGAGCCATTACAAATTATTGGCTGAAGCTGTGTTGTGTTTAAAATGAGTTAAGTTTTGGCCACAGTAAAAATAACAAACAGATTAAGACCAAGTGAATATCACTTTGTTGATTTTATTATTCACTTCTAAATAATACCACTAAAAATTATTAAAAGTATCCTAGCACTTTAGCAGACTGGTATTATTCAACGAGCACTTGGATGCTTCTATTCTCTAAAGTCCTGTCTTCAGAGCATTCCTGAGATAGACACCATCATGAAGAAAACCGCTTCTTAATGCACAGAATAGTTATTTATATTATAGTATCTACAGCAATTTATTCATTGCAAACACCATTACACAGTGTATGATCACAGCATGCTGAGTATTCACAATGAGATTTTAAAAATGGCAATTTTGTTAAGTATTCTCCACTTTGTTCAGCTGAACAAAATTACATAAAACCCTTCACAGAAGGCTTTCCTTGTTCAGCACTGGAAACACTCATTTGCCTCCTATTACATATCTATAGGCTTAATTCCCTTTTGCCACATCTTTTGTTTCTTTTTCTTTACAAGCAGTACCACTAACTGTAGTTCCAGCTCTTCTATGCCACCAGAAATAGACTGTGTAGTTTAAATAAGATAAAATATCTATAAGCCTGATTTGCCTCTATGGTAAATCATATCAAGCATGATTTGTAGCCACATTTTAGCAAAAGAGAAAAAGAAGGAATGAGAAACACTACAAAATAATGAACAGACTGTCCTGGGACCTTCTATTATGGCCTCCAACCTTGCAGCTTGCCAAGTGATATTATTTTCATGTTACTCCTCCTAATCTGCTTTTCCTTGAGTTTTTTTTTCTTTCCCAGGATTACCATTTACTTTTCAAAATGAAACTACTTTTTAATTTCACAACATTTCTCCTTATGCACAACAGCTGTAATTTACCATTCTGTCTTTCCTAAGTTAAACAGAAAACATGCCACACAACAGTGGGGTGGCACTATCAGGCACTATATTTTAAGATTTTAAATCTAATTTAAAAGGATGAGGTTACTGAGTGCAGACAGATAACACAGAAACCCCATAGCAGCTGGAAGATTTAAGAGGTGCAGTTGGGAAGCAAGCATTCTTTAAAGGAGCACTGACTTTAGTTCCTGTGGAAACCTCAGATTCAACACGAGAGAGAGGTAGACAGGGCTAAAGCAGACCAGCTCAAACAGACTAGAAAGACCTGCCATGAAAGGGTGCAATATACTGAAATATATAGATTTGAAATCCATTTGATATGTTGGTTTGATCACTTATAAAAAAAAATACTCCAAACTCCTGCACTTCATCAGAAATGACGAAAAATGAAAAAAAAAAAATCATGCACAATGGATTAGCGATGAATGGATCAGCTGAACTTCAATTAATGCCCCCTTCACTTTCTGATGATAGACTTATGGTTTCATGTAAGAAAATTTTTTAAGTCTTACCCAGAAAAGATCTCTACAGTATCTAAGAAACGTTAGTGTGAAGCTATTCTGCAATAGTCAGCCATTTCAGTAATTGAGAATGATTTACACAGGATTATTTCTAATATATGTACGCACACATTTTCTGATTATTATGAATACTGTAAGCAAGGCAGTAATGTTTTTCAATGACTGCATATTCTCTGTTCCTCAGAAAAGTGCTTTTCTGTGTAACCACTAGTCATTGTATCGTTCCCTTACTTGGAAACTATTTATTCAACTGCCTGTAAAGAGGTTTGATTTGCTCAAGACTGTCATCTTTAATAATCCTGTCTACAAAGCAGTTGTATAAACAGGAGCCTGGAAATTTGGAGACCTTATGCAACAAGAATTATTTAGTAGCATTTTTTCTGAAGGGGCCCCATTCTGAGATTTCCTTTTGTGACATTTTGGAGACTTCAGTTTATATACATAAGCTGCTTGTAAAACTGTCCCAAAATATTCATGAGGGAAAGCAATGAGAAGAAAATTTAAAGAAGTTAGTATTTACAGAGGGATATCTCAAACATAAAATACAGCTGTGTAATCAACAAGCCTGCTCTTCTGTCCATTCTGTAAACAGAGGAAGGGGCCCGAATACAGACTCCCCTCATTTCAGCGAGAGATTCACACATGCTTACACATGAAATGCTTGCTTACACAAGGAACAACTCTGTATTATGGCACAGATTAACTAACATGATGTTAAACACATTATAAAACAAGTCATTTCCTCCTGAGTAAACAAGCCTATAAAGCCAACAGGCACAGAAAAAAAGGAAATTTGATTCTGAAATCCATATACTTCAAAAGCAGATTCCTTTTATTTAGTCAATTTAGTTAAGAGGCTGCCTTATTTCTCCAGATCTCTGGTAAGTAGAAGAAAACACACTTGGAAATTGCGGGCAAATGGACGCATTTTCACAACCTTTTTTCTTCATTTGAAATTATTCTCGTACTTCAAATATGGAGACCAGCCATAGGTCCAAAGTGAAAGAAACATTAAAATGTCTCACTTTTTGATTGAGACTGATTGTCCTTATTGCAGGCCCTGTTGTGACTTATCAGAAGAAAACACCGTTTATAGGCAAATTTCTTTGCCATATGTGTGAGGACTGAACAGTTTATACCACTTGACCGACTAGTCAAAATAAACAGGGATTCTGCAGATTTTGGGGAGCATTTACATGAGACTGGGACCTGGTAATGTGGCTTCTTCTACTTCAGGAGAATATTGTTAGGACCTCTTCTCTGGAATGGGGGACTTAGCTGGATCCATGACAGGGTAAACAGAAAATAAAATATATGCAAAATTTCTCATTTTTCTATCAGCATAATTTTCTCCTAGGATCTTTTGGGAGGGATTCTGGGGCTGAGGTTAGGAAGGGCTTATGCAGGACCGAGCTTTCTGTTCTGAGGTTGCTGGAAATCCTCTCCAAGTCAGACCTGGAGTTACGAAGTGAACTTACTAAAACAGTCCCAGAAACCGGTTATCCCGCAGACTTCACTGTTAGAATGCAGTTGGTCCATTGTGGTTTTCAGTAAAGGTGAGCTTATTTGGGACAACTGAGGCTATGTTCTTCTCAGTACACAGCCCTCCACTGTGCTCCTAGGATCAGGAATCCTGATTAGAAAACCCTTCCCTATAAATGGCTTAGTTTCATCCCTTGCTTTATTCAAAAGAATTAGGATGGAAAGATGGAAAGTGGTCCTGGGAAGGATGATGGCAAAACTGGTTCAAGAAAAGGAGACTCGCTTGTAATCTGAAAGGCATAATGAAAGCATATGGCTGGAAGAAGAAGTCCTCAGCCTCTGTTCTCAGGACGGGAAGGCAAACAACAGGTATGCAGGTACTTGCTCGTGAAAGTGGTCTTCACCTTAGAGCTGGAGAATTCAGAGCTCTTTAAAATCCCTCTCAAGGTTTCAAGTGACACTTCCACTGCTGTAGGCCTCACACATGATCTACTGCAGAAATCATGCCTTGTCTAATGATGAACCAACATTTCTAATTAGTAAGGGCGAACCAGCATTCTAATCTCTAAATCGTAATCAATAACTATGTCACAGAAGAATTAAACTTCACATATATAAGACCTTGTAAAAACAACCACAGCGTATGTTCCCTACATCAAGATATAATACCAACAACAGTTGAAATTGCCATTATAATTTCCTTGGCAACAAGAACTTGGAATCCTTACTCATACAGATGTTTTTTGCATGATAAAAATCACATTGGTGTTATTTTCTTTCCCATTTTCAGTTCCAGCTCAGCTGCAGTGCTACCTTCTCTCATCATTGTTTATTCTGTAACATTACCAGTTGCATGCATTAAGTGACAAACGACTCTGAGTCAGAGGTACCACCACCAGGAGAACCACGGAACACTACACTAAGTCATACTGAAACTCACAACACAAAACTAATATGTAGCTTAAACTATGAACACTAGAGTTATGTTACTTACCTTTATCACGCGTTACCATTTATCTTTATTATCCTAATCACGACTGTTTAAGCCTTGTGTATTCAAAGCAGGCAGCTGGAGCAAATGGCTATGAGCTACAAAAGCATTCATCTTATGGTCTCTGGTTCGGTGCTAGTCTTGATAGCTTCTGTCCATATTGTTCATATTTGGAGGCTCTTCGGTGGTCTGCATCTAATTAGTAGGTTTTTTACAAATCCATTTCTTAGCAGACAGATGTCCCAAGTCATAAGAATATCACTGCTCTGACTGCAGCCTTGCTGGCAATGCTGACTGGATGGAGGAGGAGATACTCTTTGGCTGCTGCATGTGCTACCTCTTGGTTGAGACCCTGATGATGCTGTAGGAACACATGCAGACAGCTGCCTGACTTTATCAGTTAGTCACAGGTTAATTAGGAAGGTATCTGTACTAATTGCTGTAACGATCAGTTAAGGACTCTTCACAAACACCATATTTGGTGTAGTAGTTTTAAGAGAAAAAAGTCCTGCCTTTTTACTAATGCAGAGGGAAGGCAAGGCGGAGGTATTTAAAGCCATATTACTGTTCAGTATCTTGAATATGATCAAACCCAGCAGTAGCTCACCTGTATTGCTTGTGATAATTTAGCAAAAATCTAGCCACCTGAGAAAGATTTAAATATTCCATTTTATGTATTAAGAGGAAAAAGTGCTCCTCTGTCAGATCATATTGAATCACAACAGCATGCGTATGTATTCTTGTCACAGTTTCTGCACTTTTTCTGTTTTTGATGCCTTCAAAATAATCTTTTTTTAAATTAATGTACTTGCCAATTGTATATTCTGGAAGGGAGAGCAGCTGTTTCCTCACAACTGTACGCACAGCCTTTTGAAGAAAATTTTGTTTATTAATAGTAATCTGTTTTTTTCATAGCTTTGCAATTTCTTAGATAATAGGGTAAAACACAATTTTCCTTTCATGTTCTCTGCATACTGAAGAGACAGATGCAATTGCAAGAAACTACTTATGCTGAGGGCAAAACTTAGTACTGCTTAATGTGATTTAATGACTAAAAATGTGTATCATTTATAGATGACATCTAGTACTCAGCTAAGATATTATTATGGTCAATGAGTACTCTTCCCTGCTGGTTAGTAAAAGGATTTGGAATTAAATCTGTTTTTATTTTACTTGTTCAAGTAGACGCACTGAAAGCAACCCAGCTAACCACACGGGTAACACAAATGGGATTTAGTCTTTGCTCCTAATCTTTTTCTAGACAGAAGCTCACATATAACTATATATATATTAACTTGAAACACAGAACTGGGGGAAGGGGGAAAAAACAGGACTTAGAAAGGCTATTTTACAGCTACACAGACATGTAAACACCTCCAGGAACTTTGCTTAATAAGGCCAGCTACTTTCAGCTATCACTCCACTGCCCGTGACAATCTGCATGAAAGCATTTCTTTCTCCCCCAGGCAACACTATCAAGTTAGTGCAGTTCCCTCGAAATACAAAAATGATGTATTTAAAGCTAAATGTATAGCATATGGAGGACTGGAGCTGTGCTACGAAGTGCACCCCCCTCACTCAAAGGCACTCAGGCATGCCAACAAATGTGCCTAAGAAAAGTGGCAAATATGACAGGGAAAATGTCAGAATACAGAAATTGTCTGTAGATTTTAACTCCTGTCAAGAGACACTCTTGTGTAATAGAGATACCACAGGGCCTACCCTCAAGACATGATGTACGCAATGAAGCACTCAACTCAGCAGTGTTTAATACATGAACACTGTTTCCCCTACAGGACACATTACTTAGCTTTTCCTAAAGATACCAAAGTGATTTACATGCATGTTTACCAAACTAGGTGAATTCAACCCCAACGCACAGAAGCTATGAGTGACAGTCGAGTTTCCTGGGAAGCAAAGGCTCAATCCTGTGCACTCAAGAGTTGATCCAGTGTTCAGTGATGCCAGTGAAAAAACTCCCACTGACTTCAATACATTGAAATGCACAAAAAAAAAGCATTTACAAGCCATTTGTAAATCCATAAAATGTCATGTAGTTGTGCTTGTAATCTTAAAATCTAATTTTAGTGAGTCTCGTTAAAAAAAAAGCCTTGTGTGTGCAATTGTGTGCATTCGAATGTATGTTGACCTACTTCAAATTGTTTTCTGTTTATCACGTTAGGAAACGTATTCTAAAACCTCATCCTCAGATGATCACCCCCCCCCCCCACCCCAAACCTTCAAAATCAAAAAGCAGTGGATGGTTGTGCAGTCCCCACAACCACCAAGCTTTGATCAAGTTTTTTTCCTTACAGCAATATTTTAGAATCCTACAGAAATATGAACCAAACTTGTTGATTTCTGGGCCTATCACTTCTGCAGGGGTCTGAGATTGTGCAGAACAATTTAAATACAGTTCTCTGACATTCAGAACTGAAATGTCAGTTCCTGTGTGAAATAAGAGAACACAGTAATTTGGGAAGTCTATTAACTTGTTGCACAAAACTAGATTTATTACATTTTTGATGTACACTCCTTCATAAGCCATTATTCCAGATTTAAATAATATTTCTATTTTCATTTGCATTTCAACACTTATTTTCAAGTAATTTTATCACTCATGGGGATTATTGTTGGGTTCAGGACTCTACACTTACTAGAATTTTAAAAAAATTGGAACACTTTTACAGGGGCATGGTTTAGTGGTGTACTTGGCAGTGCTAGGTTAATGATCTTAGAGGTCTTTTCCAACCTAAATGATTCTATGATTCTATGAATATTTTCTCTGCAGAGGTAAAAGGTCAAACTGAGTAGCACTAGACATGAGAAAATGAATTAGCAAACTGAAGGAAAGATAATCAGTCTGGCTTCCAGGTTAACTTTCTGTTATTTATTGTATTTTTTTTTTTAATCTTTTAACAGCATGCCAGTCCTGTGCTCAGGCTTGCTGTGCTACCACAGCAGAAACTACACAAAAAGTAACAATGTCTAAAAATCACTCCCCCTTTCAGAAACCCATCCCCGCCCTGCAAGCCACTCCCTCCTAAAAAGTCCACAGCAATGAAATACCCTTTTTGTCGAAAATCAGGAAACTGAGGTCCTGGCAAACTGACAGGTAAAGTAAATTTATCTTCTTCAAAAACACGATTGTGTGAATAAGAGGCGTTCACAAATGGTAGCGGCCAGCTGCTTCCTCACATGTGACTGTAAATACTGCGTTTAAAAACAGAATCATAATATTTACAAATAGAAATTACACACAGTGTGTCTTTCAAAATCTGTCTGCTATTGTCCAGAGGTTTTTGTGGTAAACAAACCAGCATAAACAGTGGGAAGCAAAAGTGGTTTACAAATAATTTTATTTTTTGCAAATGAAGCAGTATTAGCAACATCAACAGCACTACTCTTGGATTGACACTGCTGTCTTATTTTACTCCTCTAACTTCATAAAACCAATAAATATATTTTACTTCATAAATTGAGGAGAGTCTGCAAAAAGTAAGTTTTTCTCACCTTGCATGCTTTGGAGAATTTATCTAAAACCCTGTAATGCTCAGAAGCCCATATATCTTATTGTATAAATAATTCTATGTCTGAACTTTCTTCTATTTCCAAAAAATGACAGGAGAGATTTAGTGCAAGTTAGATGTCACCCTCACAAATACAATTTCAATTTATGGTTATCAATTTAGGCAAATTAGGATTTCCCAACAATGTTAATTAAAAGTTTTGTATTGACATATCTGTTGTCCAAAAAATCAGATACCTTTTTCATCCCTTTTCATCTCTGTTTCCCTATATTGACCACAAGTATTTTTCATTTGTGGGCTATAAAACATTACAGTTATTCATTACATATGGCATTGGCATACCTGTTATAGCTACCTAGTGTACATTTCAATACTAAAATACATTTCTCAGTTTAATACACAGCTAATGAATCAAATAAAATTCAAGTGGTTTGGGGCTTCAAGTGACGTTTTAAGTTATTACCCCTGTAATCACATCATGAGCAGAAATGGCCTTGTACCTCTTACTCCATGGTCAGGCAGTTGCTGTGAAACTCACCATAATATTCTTGCTCTGTGGTTTATAATTACTTCCAAATTTCAGAAAATTGGTATTATTTTTTCGGGAGTGTGTGGGGTGTGTGTCTGTCAGGCTAGGTGCCACAGATGCCAAAAAATAAAGAACCAAGAAATGCATATTCAAATATACATCCAAAATTAATTTTTCAGTATTTTAAACAAAAGATTTTGCTTCATTAAAATACTTCACACCTCCTCATCAGAGACTGCCCCAGAACCAGAAACTCCTGACTGGGGAGTGGGGGCAGGCAGCTGTTCCCTTGCGGAATAGATTTTCAAACCCTTTGACAACCCACGCTTAAAACATTCTTCATTCATTCAATAACATTACTTTTACAGGCGCAGAGAATAAAAACCCAGAGGGTTGGAGCAATGCCCGGTCCTTTGCTGTGGGCTTCCCACCACACCGAGGAGAAGACCTGGACTCTAGGTGTTAGGGAATAGTTTTATAAAGTTACGTCTCTGCAGTCACACGTAGTACCCCTTGCAGTCATCGCTCTGCGATATTTAAAACTTAATAACATGTTGCTGCAAATACTTTCTACCTGGTGTTGCCAATGAAAATATCCACAGTACTATAAAGAGGAGTCATTAATTATCTTCAGGCTTTACAAAATGTTAGGATCCAGTACCAAAAATGCATGTGGATGTGAACAGCAACGTTTTGTGCACATAAAGCTACTGGAGGACACAAGCTTCTCAGGACCCACGCTTCCAAGCTGCAGCTTGCTGGTTTTGACAGCAAAATGAAAAGTTGCATTCCAGGAATTGAAATACATTTCTTTTATAGCATTATTTTTCAGCCAGTCCATTACCAGGAGGCACTAATAAGCAAGGTCTATTTAGTTGTGTTGGGCAATGAATAATCTGAATTATCCAGGGATGGAGTATTGCAGAACAAGTCCTAAGAGTTTCCTGTTGGATTTTCAGGGGGTGTTGCTGCTTTTTGTGGGTTTAGGGCATGCGATCAGTACCCACTGCAGGCACAGAATACACGGCTTGTTACCAGCTCAGGGGCACCTTACAATCGGGTTTTCATCTGTTCAGCAGAAGTTTAAACCCAGGATGCCCTGTGTTGAACATCTGCATCTGCTGCACCACACGACAGTGGGAAACAGGTTCTAGAGCCTGAGGTGAAGGGACCCAGCCACACCACACCACCTTGGTGTGCTAGTGGCTCTCCGCTGTAATTGTCTCTAGGTTCGGCCTCATTGCAATATATCCTGCAGGGAGAGGAATCCAAGGAAACAGGCTGCGGTACCTCTACTGAGTACAATACTTCAGCACATACTCAGTCAGATTCACTGATTGTAGGGAATCTACTTACTCTAAGCTGAGTGAGCAAAATCTCTATCCATGGGTAGAATAAACACTATTTAGAGCGGAACCATTTGTAACACACTTTAATTGGCAATTTTCCCTTAATGAATAATATAACACCTTTCATATGAGGATTCTGCTGCTCTGTGATTTTTTGTGCCTGTAATAAGAAATATAAAAACTGATGCACAGAATAAATTTTCTTAATAACAGAGTTTAAAATAATACATCCATTATCACAGGGATCATACTTGTCTCCTGTAACCACAAGAATGCAATCAGAGCAAGAACATAATGTAAAACACCCACACACTTAAAATCAACATCTTTGCTTCAGAACAGATGGCAATTGCAAACATGAATTAAGAGTATCTTCACATAAATTAAGAAAAAACTTCTTTTGAAGAGTAGAAGATACCGACTGTTTAGGAACTGTGTTTACACTCTTTACTTTTCTTCTGCACGGAGGTATGGCCAGGAGGTTCAGTCAACGAAGAAGGAATTGCATGTTTTTTGTAGGCTGCACAGTGGCTTGCAGACAAGACAGCTTGACAATGCCAAAATGTCACTGAGGCTGTCTCAAAGGGACAGCTGATGGAGTTGTGCACAAATTTAACCTGCTCCAGGGAAAAGGTAACCTGAAATGGTGAAGTCCAGTTGACTGGGTCCATCCAGGAGATGGAACATACTCTCAGAGAAAACTGCTGGGTGTTGGTAAGGTGAGCTCTGTTGGTAGCTATTACTGTACAGTTTAAAGTAACTGAAAAGTCTCAAGTGAAGAAAGTTTTAATTCCTTATCTTTTAAAAAGGCTTTTATATGCTCTGTTCTTCTCACTTAAATTGGGCCGTACCTATCCCTCAGGGGTCTGTACTGGGACTAATAATATTCAGTATTCTTCAGCAACAACACGGACAGAGGGATTGAGCGCACCCTCAGCAAGTCTGGGGATGGCATCAAGCTGAGTGGCACAGCTGATACGCTTGAGGGAAGGGTTGCCATCCAGAAGGACATTGACAGGCTCAAAAAGTGGACTGACGTGAACCTCGTGAAGCTCAACAAGGCCAAGTACAAGGTCCTGCGCCTAGGCTGTGGCAATTCCCAATAGTAATACAGACTGGAGTACGAACGGATTCAGAGCAGCCCTGCAGAGAGGAACTCGGGGATACTAGTGGATACAGAAATGGACGTGAGCTGGCAATATGTGCTTGCAGGCCAGAAAGCCAAGCGTCTCCTGGGCTGCCTGGCCAGCAAGTTGAGGGAGGTGATCCTCCCCCTCTGCTCCGCTCTGGTGAGAGCCCACCTGGAGTCCTGCACCCAGCTCTCGAGTTCTCAGTACAGGAAAGAAATGGAGCTGTTGGAGCGGGTCCAGAGGATCACAAAAATGATCAGAGGGATGGAACATTGCTACTGTGAAGAAAGGCTAAGAAAGCTGGGGCTGTTCAGCTTGAACAAGAGAAGGCTTTGGGGACACCTCACTGAGGCCTGCTTAAAGGGGACTTATAAGAAAGATGGAGATATATTTTTTTACCAGGGCCCATAGTGATAGGACAAGAGGCAACGGTTTTAAACTGAAAGAGGGTAGATGTAGCCTGGATATAAGGAAGAATTTTTTTCTATGATGGTGGCGAAACACTGGAACAGAGAAGCTGTGGATGCCCCATCCCTGGAAGTGTTCAAGGTCAGGTTGGATGGGGCTTTGAGCCACCCGATCTGGTGAAAGATGTCCCTGCCCATGTCCCTTAGTCCAAGGGTTGGTCTAGATGATCTTTAAAGGCCCCTTCCAACTCAAACCCTTTGTGATTTTATGATTTTATCATGTTTCTCTATATTAAAAAATAAACTGGATAATCATAATACATCATACTCTATGAGGATACACATTTCCAAGATTGCATTTTCACTAGAATAAACACTTACTTTTCTTCATGTTGCTCAGTGTGTTCTTCTCAGAATATATACTCTTTCAAGAGTTTACCAGTACCAACTAGAGCTGCTTGTAGCAGAATGAAAGAAACCTGCTTCTAATACATGCATACGTAAGAAACCTTTCATAAATTAATGGGCCAAACGTTGTCATGATGCAATTCATTGACCAGTGGAGGTGTACTAGCTTACTTAAAGATTAAACTTGGCTCAGTAAGATCATTAGAAAAATAAAAGACTATGGAAATAAATTTTCTACATCATGGAAGTGGATTGTGTAAGATCACAATAGAGTAAAAATATAAATGGCAGCATAAAGATATATTACACAAAACTCTGTATGGGTACCAAGACCAATATTGTCAGAATGTGATCTGATATAAAGAAACACACATACACTGCCAGAAAAATAAGAATAAAATAATTTCTCACAGGTTTGATACAAAAGACATTTCTCCCTTAGAGAAAACCTTATAAAGGGCTTCCTCTCTTCAAAGCAGGAAACAGAACGGAAGGGAATGAATAGCAGCAGGTAAAACCTCTGCCTCTCCAAACATTATTCAAAGTTAGAAAATGAAAATGTTTCATTATAAGATGAGGAAAATGACATAGCTGATCAAAGTCAGTCAACTTGCTTATTTGTATCTCAGCAAACACCTCGGGTCTGCACTTTGTCAGTCTGCAGAAAGCAAAAGATTTTTCTGACCTCACAAACTGGCAATAAATGGCTTGCCTATGGATCTATTCAGCTCAGCAGATACTTGGCACCATTTACCCCAGCTCTCACAGAACCAAATACACCTACCATGACCATGATTGCTATGGAGATTCTCAAAGTCAAGAAGAAAAAGCCTCATTTGAGCAACTGGTATGTCACAGTGGTGTCCCATTGACTCTGGTCTAATTGCCTGACCTAGCCAAAGACTGTGACCACTGAACACCACATTGTTGCTATTCTGTAGCTCTGGACACAGCAGACCTAAAATATAGTGAGGCAGGACTTCAAAAAATTCTCAGAAATGTCATATTAAAAAGTTATGAGGAGATGACACCTTGCTTGTGGCCTGGAGGTTTCATTCAGCATCCCAAATCATTTGCTGTCCAGATATCACCCCTAAAAATTTGCAATGTAGTGCTGTATTTGCATAGAAGCATCTAAAGAGAATGGTATGTCTAAACATATCTATACAGCAGCTAAATTTGTCCTGCTAGTATATATTCACATTCACCTTCACATCCACCAAGAATATCTTGGTATGTGAATAGGAAATAATGTGTTTATTCACTAGGCTAAATGAGATTTTGCAGTATCGTACTTACTCTTTGCTAAGTATGCGTGCTGGCAAGATCTATGTATGGATTATATGCTCGGACTAGATTGCAGAGAGAATTCACTATTTTTTAAATTACATTAGCTTTCTTAAAAATACGTATCTTGAAGGAAACTTCTAAAATTTTCATTCTAAAGCTTAAAACTCTGGTGCCTCTCTCCCATATTTGATCGAAACGTGAGAAACACAACTGTCCTGTCTCCTGTTCTATGTCGGACTGTCATGCAGATCCACTGACAGCGAGGCAAACATGGCAGACCTGCGGCTATGGAGGCACAGCTTCTTCCATGTTTTGTTTCTAAGATCAGTACAACTATTTTGTACCTTCTATATGCATTACTTCTTCCGAACACACGGAACCCGAGACTCCTTTTCCGATAAGTTGGTTTTCTGTATCCTGATGGTTTTCTTTAAATAAGTATCAGCACGGCCAATTGGCTCCACTACATTAACACAACCTCTAGAGTGAGCAGAACTGGCCACCAAGCAGATGCTGTGACAGCTACCCCTTTAAGCAAAAATAAAAGGCTGTGAGGGAAGATGCACCTGTTTTTTATTTAAGATTTCACATCACCTCTTCAAGGGTCTCTGCTTGCTGACAAGCAAACACATGACCCAGCCATCAGCAGCTAGAATTACCCATTTGCTGAAAGTGTGTATTTGCTGACTTAATGCATTTAGCATTTGTCACATACACAGAGGAGTTGACAAATACAATCTTCTTGTCCTTACTTAATAATGTTTTGGAGCAAGAAATGACTCAGTTCTTTCTTCTTCCTTACTTTACTTGTTCCTAACTATGGTAGTGTGCCAAAAAACAGCTCACAGCCATTTCCCTTCTTTAACATACAAATTCAAAGTAAATTTCCAGCTGGCAAATGAAATGCAATGTCAATTAGCAACGCAATATATTTGAAACATTTGACCTTTAAAGCACAAAAAACTTGCACCTGAAATATAGTAAGTTTGTCACATATCCACAAAGCCGTATCAGAACAGGAAATGCAGTTGTTAGAGCTGATTAACGCTGACTTTGCAGTTTCATGATTTTTTGTATGTATGTTTCATAGCCCAAACCCTGTGAAAGGAATGCTACCAAGTCCTTGACTTCCCAGATATGTTCTACTTTTAAACCACTATCCTCTTGTGGAATTATGTTATATATATTCCAATTAGATTATGTTTAACTAAGATCTCAGATTTTATCTTCAAACCGACAAAGTGCATCAAAGAAAACATCTGAGAGCTTGACATTGAAATACACTCGAAATCTTACCAGTTTCATGCTATTGGTAACTGCTGTGTCAAAAGTCATCAACTTCTGAACTCCCTTTATACTGTTTGGAAACTAATCTTCTGAAATACAAGTTCCAGAAAGAGCTTGAAATTATTTTCTCATGCTGCTTCAAAATGATTTGTGTGCTCAGCCATTGTCTATCAGGTGTTTAACAAGAAGAAGCACAAAACCCGCAACACTGAATACGAGAAACCTTTAGTTATTTGCCATTCAATCACTTAAATTCAACTAATTTCCTAGTTTTTTATAAGTGTGGACTCAGATTCTGTCCATATGGAGGAAGGCTTATTCAGACCTAATGCTTCAGAGATTACTGCACTAGTTAGCTCTATCCAGGACTTTCTGCCTGGATCTGGGAGGAAAAAAAAAAAGGCAAGAAAAAGGTGAAAGATTTCAGGCGTGCACAAGTTCTCCAGCTCTTCCTCTTGTGTTACAGGCTGTAACATGCAACATAGAGATATAGTGATAAAAATACTGCGGCGAAGGCAGCGCAATAGGTTGAATATTATTCCTCTTAAATACAGGCAAGTCGGCAGTACAGGCTCCTGGTAAACTGCATGACCTGGATCATATTCTGGAATTCAGCTTTTCCTCTTACAGATTAAAAACATTCACAATTTTTCCCAATGCTGATTTAACAAGATCGGAAAGAAAATTGTACTGATTTCAATGAAAATTAAGTTCTTCACAAATACAGTTTTATATTTTGCTTAGTTGAATGCACAAGCATGCTTGCCAGTAGAGGGGGTATAGCTCAACCATTTCTCTTCCTCGAAGGAGTTGTCGTAACAGAGGACAATATGAAGAAGATGTAAACAGGAAAGCTGTGCAAATTTACACACCTTTAGAAAGAGGAGCTACAAGTGTAGAGGAGCTTTTGGAATGCAAAAGAAAAAAAGCAGTAGGAAAACAAATATTAAATTCAAGCTTCTAGTGGTTTAATATAAACCAACCAAAAGACAGGAAAAAACACAAGTACCTTCAATTGATTTCAGACTGAAGCCTCTTCTGTTAAGTATTTTAGCTCAACAGTGTACATATCCTACTTATTCTGAATACAGAAACTTTCCATGTTAAAAATTCCAGGAATAAACCCAAGCATCATGTAATTCAATGAGTTTCTGCATTACCACAAAATAAGATGTTGATGTATTCTCCTTGAGAAACGATGAGTAAAAAACTTAATACCATTATGTGAGTCCAATCTAGTTGAACTGGAACAGTTGCATGACACTTTGCTATGTCCGCATTGGTAACAGCAAATCCTGTCGAGGAAAATTCCCTCCCCCAAAATGGCTCACACCTCAAAGTCAGACAGAAGACGAGTTTTTATGTTACAGAATTCCTGGCTGCCACCAAACCAACAGCAACTAGTAAAAGGAAATTTTTTAGATTTCCAAAAATATGCTTGAAGAACGTTGACAAATATACGAGCTGTCATTAACAAGCAAGTTCAGGCTCAAACTACCAAACTGATCTCTCATTTAAGAGGCCTGGGGTTTTGTGTAACTACATTACACATTTTTATGTGAAGACCTCACAAATACCTTTGAGACCAAGGTGTGGTTGCCTAGCACTTCCCAAATTAGACTGTTAGGTCATGATTCAAGAAAGCTCTTTAATAACTGCTTAATTACTAACCCAAATGCATAAGTGTTATTCTGACCTTCAAAGTCAGACTCCGGAAACAGCAGCACCCAAGGCAGGAAACCCTTTCTGAGCTCAGGCAGCCCCGTCAGGGAAGCATGCTTTGCAAAGCGTGTCCAGAAGGATGCCTGGTCAGTTTTGAATTCTGCAGAAGCTTTGTAACACTTCAGAGAAACACCCATGTGTTCTCAGACTCCAAGTGTAGCATCATTTAAGATTAACCCCCGCCTCCCCGGTACAATGTCTTAGAAAGGTTAAAATGCTTTGTTACAGACCAAAGCAATTCCTGTTTAAAAGACATAATACCCTGATGCTATATGTCAAGCTATTCCTATGCTGTAAAAATTCTTGTGTTGATTCTTACAGCCCATGGCTTCCAACAGAGATAAAGGGGTGTAATTCAGGACAGCATTAGCTCAATTGTGGCCACTCGATTTGTATGGCTAAAACCAGTATTAGATGGGCAACCATGCACAGCTGTTCTATTCAGGTAAATGTGGGGGGCTTCATATACATCACTTTTGTGCATGTTATATTACTGATATAATAGATATGGCATCTATCTGTTAAAGAAACAAAGTCTGCCTATGATACCTAGTCCACTGTATCTCTGTTAATGATGTGCAAGGTAGTCCCAAGGGGTGATTCTTTTCACGGGCCAGACACACACAGCACGATTGTCTCCCACAGTGATTCAAACATACTCAGAAATATTTTTGTCCATAGTAGGGAGGCTTTGCACAGTGGACACTGCAAAGCCACGACCCAGCTAAAGGCTTATTTATTACTTGAGGCTTAAACCTCAAGTCTACTTCATCCTCAGAGAAACCAGAGGAAGGAAGGAAGGAAGGAAGAAGGGAAGGAAGGAAGGGAGAGAAAGAAAGAAAGAGGCGACAGTGCTGCAGTAACAGAATTATTTATTTTCTCACACTTGGCTAGACAGACACAAGTCCTGCCTGAGTGACTCTGTTATCTCCCCAGTTGATCCATTTTCCCTTTAATCTTTGGTAATGGCAATACCCTTCAGACAGTCCTTCTCCCCTCTAGTAAACTGCACCTTGCAGCTCGCGTGCTACCCAGAAGGAGAGGACGAAAAACAAAGGCAGAAGGCCCCACTTTGCCCTGCAAAAGGTCACAAATTTTTTCTGGACCTAAAATGTATATCCATATTAAATTCTTTTCAAGTGCCAGGAGGCTAATTATATAATTAATGAAAGGTCTGACATTAAATGAGTTAATTTTGTTCTCCTCACTGTGCATAACATCTAAATTTGAATTTTCCTCTCAAATCGTTAATTAATTTTTCTAATACAGACTATAATTCTCCCAAGTGAGGGAAACCGAAGAGAAGCATGTTTGGAGCCCAGGAGTGCTGCTGTCTAACAAACTCCTGGGGTCAGTGCTGAATGGATGAACATCTACGTCTGCTGTAACTAAAGCAATGGGGAGAACCGTGGCCAGTTTGCTGTGAAAGATTTACGTGATAGTTTCTGGAAAAAGCTGGGCGCAATCTGCTCAAAGGATGTGTTCGGGATTTAGGGTCACTGGCTGTATTCATACCAGTCTGGACAGAAATCTGAGAGATCTCAGTTCAGTTCCTGACTGTCTCAGGCTCCTGGGTCATCAAACAGGGAAGAAGAGTCAATTAATTTCACTGTATCTCATTTGTAGTCATAACATGAAGATATAAAGCTCCTTTATCGGGTGGGTAGGAGAGGGAGAACAATCACATGAAAATATTTAAGAATGAGTAACTGAAGTCCTCACCTAGCACCAAGTTAATACACTTTCATTAAAAAAAATGCTCTTAATTCATTAAGAGAAATAAAAAGAATTTACCGGGTTTATGGAAAAAATATCTTCAGTTTTAAAAAAAAAGGAATGAATGCCAAATTTCACCTAGCTCTGCTCACTTAGGATTACCCACAAGTTCAAGGATTTGAAAAAAATCTTGATTTAGACTTTGTCTTATACAGAGGTTGCAGTTTCGTGAGTAACCTCACCTTATTTACTGCTACTGAGAGCAGCAGTCCTGCCCTCCCTGTTGTCCATGATTGTGTGCTCCAACTCCCTTGTTTGTGCTGGCATCAGTGCTTGGGCAGCTGTGCAGCTGGACCGAAAATTAATCTGACCACAGAAAAAAAAGGGTGGGTTTTTTTCAGCTGAAGCAGCTCCCTGAACTGACAAGCCCTGTGCTGACACAGAGAAGGGCAGCAATGAATGGCTGAAGGATAAAGCAGAGGGAGGGACAACCTCTTTCAGTGACCCCAGGGATTTAAATAGGCTTAAATCCATCATGAAACCACTTCCTCAGCCTTATCCCCGCTGGCCAGAGGATCCTTTTATATCTTTGGTGGGGGAGAGCACCTTCACACAGACCGAAGGCTAACAAGTTATTTCCCACAGATACTATCTGTGCATGCATAGGAAATAAAAACTATTCAAGACAGTCTGGCCTGGAATACAGCAGAGGTAAGCGACATTGCATTTACCGTGGGACAGACTCTGGCCATGGCCAGTTACCACACAGCATCGCATGTGCTTGGCTTGTGTCTCTTTTGGTAATATATGCATTTTTACTTAGTAGAAAATATCTGACAACTCAGTATTTTAAGTCCCCAAACAATGTAAGGAAAAGATTTATTCCACTCAAATTAATGCAGTAAGAGGAATCATAAAACTGATTTAATTAGAAAAAATAAATGCTTTCGGTCCACACAATGTAATTTGTCCGGGGAAATATGGAAATGTTTTAAATGTAAGAATGTAAATATTCCTAGAAGGGATCCCCAGTATTACAATTACACCACTCCTAACAGCTTCCCCTTCTATGCATCTTTGGCAGAGCACTGATTTTAACACAAATACTAACATCATTGGGATAATCTCATATGTTATTTTGAAAAGACTTACTTTTCCTAAAATTCAATTTTGATAATAAATGTTTGATCCCAGATAAAACTTCTGTTTCTCAGACTCTGATGAGAATTTGAAAAAAGGGTCTCTAGTGACATCAGCTGCATATTCTTTGCAGATTTATGAAATATTTTGCAACAGAAGTGTTGCAGAAAGTAGAGTATCATTCCATTGAATGTCAAAACGTAATTCAGTAATATCCTTAACTTTAATTTTTAATGATGTCAATACCACGTTGCTACTTCAATCTTATGTTGATTACATTTCTAATACTCTTTTATGAGCAGCTAAGAACAATTTCTTCATGTGACTTAAAAACACCAACAACTGAAATGAATCTTGTCTGTAATCATGCTTAAATCAATTAAACAGATCCAGAGCTTAGGAAAGTTCTCTAATTATACTTCAATTATTACCCAAGCTTTAAAAAAAATACAGAAAGAGAAAGAAAAAAGCTTAAAGTTATCAGGTGCCTCATCTTCCTTGTTATGACTTTGAATATGCGATGTTAAAAGACATCACATGTTAAAAGACACCAATAATGAGTTCTTCATTTATGCCAAGTGAGCCGATCATTTTCTTATGATGAAAGTATTTCTCTGAGCAGTAACACTTACTTAAATAGAAATATTCACAATCTTCTTCTCCAGTTAATTAAAAGCACTTGGTCTGATTAAATATGAATCTGAACAATGTTTTCCAATTCCTATCCCTCCCTATTCCATTATAAATCAGTGCTCTTGAGTGAGCCGAGGCTTTTGTTTTAAGTACTGTCCCTACACTAATTTTATTTTTATTATTTTAAGAGTTCTTAAAAATATTAGCTCAAGTGAAACACGAAGGCATGAAGCCTTTGCGTGAAGGCTTAGCAGATGTTTGCCAGCTTATTGTTTCTAAGGCTTTAATGAATGACCACTTCCACAATATGAAAGAGATAACATTTAGTTGCTGAATGGTCGCATGGGCCATTCAGTAATTGGAAGGAAATTAGCCAGCTCCCTCCACCACATGTGTGCTCTTCTCAGACTTCAGACAGCAACTCGCCCTACGGCTCAGGGACTTGGGGCGAGTTACAGAAGCTGGTATGGACAGACAGCAAACCCTCCATACAGTGACCCCTGAATCGATGGTCTTCCAGCGGCAATAGCTCTGCAACAGCCATCTCGGCTGCCCAGCAACTACGGATGGATGTTAGCTGTCATCTTGGCGCTTGGTCAGAAGGTGCTGGCAGTGGGGGAGCTGCCCTCCCCACCCCAGCAGCCCGGGCTGGCGGCCGGTGACCAGGCAGCCAGTTCAGCTTTGCCGCCGCCTCTTTGCGTCGAGGCAGCCGGAAGGTTTTAGGAGCCTTTGAATGGCTCTTGTCAGGCAGTCCTTTCTATAAATTGGGGGTGGGTAACCTGGCAGACCGCAAGCAGCTTCCCTGGAATTCAGGGTACTGGAAGATTAGACTATGCTCTAAAATATAGAAAACTAAAAGATACTGGAAAAAGACCCCCTGCGGCCTTGCTGCATCATGAGTATCAGAACACAGCTGAGGTGAACACAATTGAATTAACATACTACCTACGCTTTTCCCATTTTTATTAGACAAAATCACCTGGTTAATGTGCTTAGGTGTAAAAAAACAAACAAGCCCTGCCACAAAGCCCAGTACTGCTATTTAAACTATCAATAAACTGAGCTTTTAAAACAGTTTTTTTCAGCTAGTACTGTTTGTAAACACGGCTAAGAGTTGTAATTCATTCTCCTAATGTAAAGATAATAATAATATTTAGTTTTTTTTAATGTTGCCACTGTAAATACTTGAATGGGTTACTAAAAAAAGCTGGAACAAGACTGGTGCACCTTTTATTACGTACTATACCACGATGAAAAACCTTTTTGTTAAACGCCAAAGAACTAGGCAAGTAGTATATTTTCAAAGGAAGTCCTAGTTCATGTGAACAAAACACCACCACGTCAGTTTAGTTCTCTGCAAAAATAGATGTCTAAAGATTGTGGCCTGCTAACGAAACGTTTTTTCATTTTGCCTGTGGAGCTCCCATTCACATTATGCAGCCTGAGAGATGACAGAGACACACATTCAAGAAATATGATAATTATTACTTTTCATAAAAGACAGAAAGCATACCTGTAAGATTACCTTCTAAAAGGCCTCCAGCTATCTGAATTTGGAGTAACACCTTTACAAGGGTAGAAGGTAACATCTCACAATATCAGAGGCTGGGAGGGAAAGACAGGAGTTTAAAGGAATACAGCAGCTCCTCTTTTTTGAATTTGCAGCCTAAAAGTTTCAAGTAATTGTACAAGTAACAGTCCATGTTTAATCTTTGAAACAACATTTGACAGATCAAACACAGAAGCTGTAAATTACCAGTAACGACAGTAATCTTTTCATTTAACTATCAGTATATCAAACCACAAACGCACTGAACACAGTAATAACTCGAAGATAGGAATCTAAGGAGGCTCAGCCTGTATATTTATTTGGTTCTCAGGTACACTGTTAACCTGGAAGAGACAAATATGTTTGGGTTTCCCAGCAATAACAGGGATATAAAAAGAGGTTTATGCAAGAACTAAAACACTTGAGTGCCAAAAAAATTACCTTTCCCAAACATTGCAGGTACAGAGCCAGGTGCAAAAGACCATTTTGAGCTGGAACACCCACATGAAGGGAACGACTGAGGGTTATTTCAGTGCAGCTACCGAAGCGAGGTGGAGTAGCCCAAAGGCTGATCTCGCTTGTTGTGAGTGCGCTCTGCCTGGCTGATCACAGGAAAGAATGGGACCGTGTGAAATGTTGAGATGAGTAGCTCTGGGACACCTGGCTATGCCTTCTGTACCACGGGGTGCATCCATTGGTCTATTAATGGTATTCAAAAGTTGGGATGTGAGCTCGGTATTTTTGAGAAAGTTTGCTGGCATAATTTGTAAGCCTGGGAATCTGGCTGGGTTCATACCTGAGAAGTCTTCCCATGCAACGAATTTACTCATGTACATTGTTTTGGTTCCAAGACATTTCTACCTGGAAAAGGCTTAGTGAGCATGTAGCTATAGGGCTTTATTGATACCTGTAGCGGTGTAGTTATTTCCTTTGCTAAAGCAAAAAAAGTAGAGAAACATAAGGTACCTCTGTATCAGTATAAGTGAACCACATGATGGCAACTGTTTTAAATGTGTGTATCGATTTAATATAGCATTTTATACTGCAAATAATGCAAAAATGATGAATGATAACCAGCCATAATTTATGCTGTAACAGAAGTAATAAAAGCAGGCAGTAAAACCATGTGCTATTTCAATTACAACTACTTCCCTTTTTCCTGACGGTGAAGCACTTCATACAAATATTGCACTTTCAGTGCTCGGTGGTAAAGTCTACAAGGGAGAATCAAGACCGTACAGCAATCTGATTTTATTCTTCTCTCTTTTTTCTCTCTCATGAAGTCTCT
Source organism: Falco biarmicus (assembly GCF_023638135.1). Classification (NCBI taxonomy): domain Eukaryota; kingdom Metazoa; phylum Chordata; class Aves; order Falconiformes; family Falconidae; genus Falco; species Falco biarmicus. The sequence continues at coordinate 7,968,760 of NC_079291.1, read as the reverse complement.
TTGTGAAAGCAGTATTCTCTAAAATTGTTTCACATCAGTCAGAGCCCATGATTTGCAATCTATACATCACATATACTCTGTACCATACATCACATACATCTATACATGCCTTTTTAAGGCATGACCATTACGACTTTGTTTAGATCTTTAACACCACACTACACATCTGCAAAGTCTATACTGTTATCTAACCAAACACATTATCCACTTTTAACGGATGGGCTAACATGTCTTTTGCCCGTTTTTCTTACAATATACACAGTGCCGCATACAGCTTGTGGCCAGTTTATTACTGAGTGACTGGGGATGTTTCTGCAGCAGCAGGGGATCAGCATATTTTTGGCGTTAAATGTGCAAAGGGATTTGGGTCCAGCAATACTGAGGGTCATTACTTCTCATCCTAAATACCTGGCATCCAGACTGAGCCACTCGGACTGGGTTGGATGCCCTGAGGCCCCTGCCCATGGGAGAATCAGATGCCTCAGAAAGGAATTCAAAGCACACAGGCTGAGCTGGGAGCTGTTGAAACTAGCCAAGAGAAACACTAAGGGAAGGGTGTGCCTCAAATTCTTCTCCTTTTGCAGCTTTGGTATCTTTTTTATGGCCTGCAAGGCAGTGCCTATGTCAGATAGGGTTTCAAAGCCCCAGATAATCCACCCTAACTTGTTCAGGTGCCTCGCTTACTCCTTTAACAAGCAAAACACAATAGATGCCTACTCTTTAAATAATGATGTAGGGTCAGAATACAGAGGATGTGGAATTAATTCCTGGTTTAATTCCTTCTCTAGCCTGCCATGGTTCAAACCTACACTTCTCACTTCCCAGCAGAATGTTCCAATTCCATTGTGCTGGGGAGGAAGAGAGGAAGGGGTCACTGGCCCCTGTCTGCCTCAATTATGCCAGTGCTGCAATGCAGGCAATTTACTTAGTTAAAGCAAAATGTAGTTTACAGTAGTCTGTTGCTTTTTGGACAAAAGTCCAAAGTCTATTGTTTTTTAGATTATATTACCCATTAGTCTCATTTTCTTATTCCCTCAGTATGTGACAGTCTCTTGGGGTTCTTTACACTTCCATTTCAACTCCAGGGACACGCTGCTTAGCACTGGCATTCAATTAGTTCTCCACTTAATAAATAACTGTATATAATTGAATATCTTTGTAAGTATTAAACACAGACTATATTCATTGTTAAAATTTAAAGTCTTTAGTTATATGCTTGGAGCCAGTGAATGGCATTGTTCACATTAAAATAAAATCAAGGGATTACAACATGGAATGCTTATGTTTAGAAATGGATCATTTGCAATTACAGAAAATAGATAATTTACAATATTTAAAATAAAACGCATGATTGCATTGTTCTAAGCATTGAGGGACTGAACAAAAGGCTTCCGCTTTCTTATCAGCATCAATTACGGCATAAGTATGAATAATAGGAATTGTGATTGAATCATTACTAACCATTTTTGCATAATTTTCCACTTTCACTTCACCAATATAACATTTTTATAAAAGATAAAATTATAATTCTTCTAAAAGCCATAAAGAAAAGCCACAGAGCTTGATCTGTGACAATTATTAAGAAGATACAGATGATCTCTCTGTCCCTAACAGTTATAGCTAATAAGAGTCCTGACTGATTCCCAGCCATCATCCCCCATGCAGAAAGCCTTCACCTCAGTTTTGATGAAGCCAGAATTGGGACAAAGTTTTTCTTCTGCAGGCTCCTAATGTAGTTCTTCTTACGCTTCCAAGGCAGAAGCTGGGGACCAGGACTGCCACACCAACTGCCTGCCTGAAGGATTTGTTTGCTCGTTCACGAAGCCGCAATAGGTGCAGAAAGAGAAGCTGGCTCACTTTTGACCTGTGTTACAGGGATATGGCCAGTTACATGGAAAACTGAGTAGCGACTGGTGGGAGGAGAGAAATTGTGGTGTTACGTGTGTGTGAGACATAACCAGGCTGGGCATTGCAGCCCATTAACATAGGGAATGGGGGAAAAGTGATCAATCCTGTGTTAATTACAGAACCAGCAGATCATTCAGCAGCTAATATTTCCTTTGTCTGGAAGGTTACTTGCATCGGTGACAGCAAAAGATGATTACCATATATATACCTTACATTTCCATACCTTTCAAACATAAGCCTTAATTTGGACCGGGAAAAAGATGAGATTAAAAGAAACTTGCACTTAAAGCATATGATAATCAATCATCCAGAAAAAAATGTTTGATTATATGTATTGTGTTACTTAAGTGCTCTTTGAAGACAGATGAGATGAAACGTGTGTTTAAATATGTCAAATATTCAAGAAGTATTTTAAACAGCTATTGTACACTGAGATATCTTAAGGGATGGGCTCATGAGACCGTAGACTTGGGCCCTCATTTCGAAGTAGGACACCCTGAGAGGCTGGACTCCAGGTTGCATAAATCACTCCACGCATGCGCATATGGGGACCAGAGACTGTAGCACAGCCCTTTTGCTACATTTTCAAGTGCAAGTATTGATTTTTCCAGAAGTTGTTTAACACACTGAAAGAGCCCACAGAATGCAGCAGGAAGCAATGTAATACCGTGTTCGATAATGATTTCTCTCCATGTTTGTGCAGTTTTCTCTCTCAGGACCACTTTTTGTGAGGTTTTCTTTAAGAGCGTCTGGATTGGTTAAAAGGCTTTTAGTTTTTCTGGTCTCTGATATTTATAATTTTTGTCATGTATCAGAGGGATTACTGATGCATATAAATCATTAACCAAAATTTAATGAAGGACAATGCAGATGTTTAACTGTAAACACCTGCTGTAAATCTTTCGAGGAGCCCTGGGAAGCAGGGGGCACAGAGATTTATCAGGGTCTTACTTGTGGAGGCATCTTCATTTGAATCAAACTAAGTGAAGCATAAAGGAAAGATTTGTGAGACAAAAATCTGTGTTATTACAAGGAGGAGTTTTTTCTACCACATAAAAAATGAGTGACAAGTGTAAGCCAGGCTTCCTGCTTTACTCAAATGAAAACAAAAAGTTGCACGGTTACTTAACCACCTTCCAAAAGAAATTTCATATGAAGGCTCCAAATTTCTTTATGCCACACAAAGGATAAAGCAGCCTAGGTGAACATTCAGACTTTCAACACTCCCTGTAAAAATTAACTCTGTTAAGATGAAAACAGACCCCTGCCCAGTAATAATGCCTGAAGATGCTATATAGACAATTCCAACCTACTGAAAGAGAAAAAAAATCAGCGTCTAAGAAACTTGCGTAAGACAAGGAACAAGCTGATTATGGAGACATGTTTTATAGTCCTGTTTCACAACCCATCAAGTACACTAAAAGGGAATGCCTGATGACTGGAATAACTGCATGAACAAACACACTGATAATCAGTCAAATTTACAGATAAATTAGTATGGCTTTGCTAGGGAACTCAGTTGTTTTGAAAGCTCAGGTTACGGCAGATGGCTGTAGGATGTTCTCCTTTACAGACCTGTGCTACCAAATGTGCAGTTCAAATAAAACCTACTTATTCTACACACTTCATTTATGTGGACCTACCCTAGCAGCTGGATAGATTCCCCTTGAACGTTTAGAGGTAGTGACACAGGGTCTTATTATGCAGAGCACTGCCCCCGTGTATTGGGGTTCTATGGTTTTCAAAATGAAACAAACACTTCCTAAGCTTCCTCGTGTTTAGCTGTTCTGTATGATATTTGCCTTCTGAGCATTGCTTCCCCATTGTCTTACCATGCTCGTGTGGTTTTACACAAACTTGCTCATTTGCATGCCGTCTTCTTGTAGAGCATCTTTTGTAGGCTAGTATGAATGGCTGCTATGCAGATTGGGAGGCTCTTTATGGAGGACACCCTTTGTGATACTGCTTCCCACTACTTTCTGTGCACAGTTCTGAAATTACAGCCAAGCCATGTAATTTTTTATTCAGAAGCTAGATGCAGAGCTTTTTTCAGCTGTAAGGATTCACTCCTTCCTGGAACCTGTAAGAGTATCAGCTTCTTAAAAACACAATTTTCAAAGCAAGAACACCATTTCAGATATTCTGTTGCCACTATCATCACTTTGCATGAAGGCACTGGCAACCAGCTGCATTTTGCAGTGTATCAGGACCAAACGCACTGGCACATGCAGCCACAAATACTTTACACAAAGACACCTACAATCTCAGTAGTCCATGAAGATCTCTCCCTCCCTGTGGCGCCTAACATAGCCGTCACCCTCAGAAAACCTGGGATGGGGAAGGGCCCTATGCACCATGACCCTTCATCCTCTCCATTGCCATCCAGGTGGACTCGGTCCATGGGACCCCAGGGAGGCACTGCACAGCGCAACCGAGTTAGTGCGGGCCCGTGCATTAGCACTTGCTGTGGCCTCTTCTGCTTTCCTAAGATTTTTTTTGGCTTTCTCCATGATGTTCAGCTTGGCACTAACTAGGGATTACAATAAAACTTCTGGTGTGAGTATGCAGACTTCATTTCTTAGTTGGAACATTCTTTCTTTTTCAAAAGTAGTGCAAAACCCATGCCATATGTATGTAATACTTTTTTTGGAATAGTCTTTACTACCCTTAAATACAACTGCACCGAACTACCTCATCACTGTTCTTTTATGGACACCATGCCATACCAAGATGTAATTTGCTTTTTTTTTTATATATCCATTTTTTCCCATAATTTTTTTACTGTAATGCTCAATAAATACTTAAGTGCCAGCGTGAAGTGGATTATTGTTAACATGTTGCAGGAAAATTGCACAGTGCTAAAGCTTGCAATAAAAATAAGCAGAACGCCCACTGTTAATACACTGTAGTTAAGCGTATTAGCTGTTTTCAAAAGCATTAACTCCCACACAAATAGCAAAGCTATTTTGTCCAATATATTATTATCAGACAGTGAAAATCAGTTGGGGACTATCTGAAGCCCTTATGCCCATACATATTAAAACAAAATTGTTTCACAAAACTGGGAAATTGTGTGGGGATAGCACTTAAGATTTTACTAGGTGTAAACAAATAATAATAATAATAATAATAAAAATTTAAGAAATTACATACTAGTCATACAAATGACTCTTCCCTGTTCCCTACTTGATATTCAAAATCATTGGGTGAAAAAAATATCTTTTTTTCTCCACCTTCCATTTTTTATTCTATTTTCTGTCTCATTAGCTGGTGAGACTTCATAAATTTTGAGCTCTTGTCCTCTTCCCTTCACTGGAGTTGGAAAAACTAATACTGGATAAAAATGATACAGAAGAAGAAGCAATTGTTAATGATCCTTATGTGGCAGCGGAAGCTCTTCATGAATTTAACTATTATCCTTTTGTTTCTACTTCCTGTTCATCTGTTTCAGCAGCGACATCGTGAAAATAATAATAATTTGCACCCAGATTCTCAAAGTGGTTTGCAAATATTAATTAATTGCAAACCTAATTAAGCCTCTGAGACAGATTTTATGTTCCTGTTGTGCTCTGGAGACCTACGTGCATCTCTCCTTAAATCATATTTCTTCTCCTTATGGGGCTATTCAAAACCATCTGAAGTTAAGGGGGGCGGGGGGGGGGAAGAAAATTAAGGGGCAGAAGAGAGGGAGGGAGAGAACGGGGGAGCTGGGGAAGGAGAGAAGGAAAGGGAAAGAGAGATGGAATAAACACCTCTTATTTTATTAGGCACTGTACTGATCTCTACCTACCTGATATAGGAAAAATGCTGCATTTTCATAGCATTTTCTGTTAGTGGTAGTATTAAAGATAACTGTTTTGTTCTGAGGTACTGTTATGTGACAAAAAGTAAAAATATGACTAAAATGGTAAAAACTGTCAAACTAGGTCTTAGTTCCACATGTTCTCAGATGATGACTGTCATCCGGCACCCAGTAGTCTCTGCTTCTCCCGTGGCTGCGGTTTTGGGTTTGGGCTGAGCCGCAGGGGTGCACTGTCACGCGACCAGGCATGCTGTGACATAGCAGGTGTAAACGCTGCAACATCTCCTCTCTGCTGTCAGACTGTCACAAGCTCAAGTAGCAACTTTTGAACAACAATAACAACAGAAAAACTCTTGAAAATACATCTTCTAGGGAAGCTGCTGAGGATTTTTTTTCTTTTTTTGGGAAGCATACTTTGGTATAAAGCCAGAATGCGTGTCCCTTGGAATAACTATTACAAGAAATGCCTTCTTTTACACCCCTTTTTTGTTATGATACTCTTATTTCTTTTCAGAAAACCCCTCATCACTCTCAGAGCTCAAAATATAGAAAATACTGCTGTTTACCTTTTTCCCTACTTCAACATCACAGATAGTCAGCTGGGTAATTCTGCCCTGCAAGCCTTATTCTTCTGACTTCAAAAATTTGGGAAAAATTATTTCAGTCCTAAAAAAGCTGCCATTTAAGTCTCATCCCCTTACAATAAGAGCAAGCAGAACAGGCCAATTAGAACCAACAAGACAATTAGCTTCAAGTCTCTGATTGTCACCAAAATACCCGTTTGTCCCAAGGGAAACACACATGCTTCCATAACATAACCAAAGGGAAAAAACCTCTGCAGTCCCCCAGATGTCTTACCAAAACTAGATATTCCTCCTGTAAATAGCACACAGGGTAATGAAGAGCAACTAGAGCTCAAGCAATGTTTAGGAGACTGCAGGACTGCAGAAAATTCAGGTAAAGCTGGGATGACAAGTTTAAGACATTTTCTTTAAAATTTTTTAAAGTTTTCTTTAAAACTAAAACAGGTGTTTGAAACCACCTGTCCTGACTGGCAGAGTGCAAAAATGTGAATCTCTTTGCAGACCTCAATCTTATGTCTATAATGAGTATCTGACTTGAAATTACTTTCTAAAATGAAAGCAACTTTCCTGATATTTTGGTCAAATTTAGTAATTTGGTTTAGTTAATTTTGTTTCTGAGTAGTTGAGCAGATGACAGTGGTTCTGTTCCTTCTATTGTTTCCACATTTTGGAATACAAAACTATGGGTAATGTTTTAGAGGTGAATTCATATGAGATAAAATAGCTGAATGTGTTGAAGGATTTAATAAAATGATAAAAAGATAAAACAAAACAACCTGTAGCTTTTCCGTCCAATCATTCCATATATCTTTAAACCTATTTTTTAAATAAAATATAACCTACTGGCTTATACATCAGAACATAATTCTTAAAGAAATTGAAAGCCTGAGATTTGAAGCTGTATGAGAATCTTGTAGAAAGGGAGTTGTAATAAGCTGGCAATGATCTCTGGAGCAGCAGATGGCGGGAGTAACTCTCTCTCTTACCTTTATTCACCATATGCCATTTGACTGATTAAACTGTATTTATGCAGCAAAAAATAACACAAAACAACACACATAACTATAGCTCTTCAGTGCATGTCATCTCACTAATTTTTTTGGTGTGCTGGTAATCCATCTGCAAACCTCATGCATTTTTGTCAAGGTTTCCCCTGCCTGCATGAACTTGCTTTATGTTTCTGCACCCCTGCAAAGTAACACATACTCCAAACTGTTAAAACTGTGATCTTCTTATCTGGCTGAGTAAACACAGCTGATTCTAGAAGAGGAGGGAAGACCTGGAGAAATGATTGAGGCACTTCAGAAAGTCTTGGTAATTCAACAGGTGGCAACTTTCTTTCTCAGCAAGAATCCATAGTGCCAGACAATGCGGGAAGAATACCACGCTGGAGAAGGTACACCTCAAAGCATCAGTGGCTGTGCATGAGGTCATGCTGGAACACCTCAAAGTTTGTGGCCACGGATAAGCCCATGACAGAACAGGTACACCCCTGGAGGGATTGCAGCCATGGATAAGGCCATGCTGGAGCAGATTTACTTCTGAAGGAACTGTGGCTGTGGGTAAGGCCGTGCTGGAGGAGGTCTATGGTCATGGACCATGGATAAGGCCATGTTGGAACAGGTGCACCTCAAAGTCACTGTGCCTGTGGATGAGTCTATGCCACAGCAGGTATACCCCTGGAGATACTGTGGCTCGTAGCTGAGGTTCCACTTGGAGCAGGTACAATCCTAAGGGACTGCAGTCTGTGAATAAGTCCAAGCCAGAGCAGGGGCAACGGGAGGAGTTCACTGCAGTGTTAAACCCTAGAGGCTGGTCCAAAGGGACCAGGGTGGAGACTGCAACGGATATACCTTTAAATTGTTATAACTCATTGATTTGAGTTGCGTGTTATAGGAACTACTATAGCAGGAACCACCTGAACCACTGGAGGACAAGCCTTACAATAAGCAGTGCAGGTGCAGCAGTGACCCAACCTGAGCTGGCTTTGGTGCCCAATAACCCCATACAACACACAACCCCTCCTCGCCTGAGTGACCACCATAACAGATGGAGCCCAAAGGCATGAACTAAATGAACTCAGTGGACATTTTGTGGACATTTTATAGACATTTTTACAGCAGTGGTCCACAGACTAGGGGAATGATATCCGTGTATTATATCAAAGGATGGGAAGCCCGGTGGCGGTTAATGAGGTTGTATTGGAAATGTGGCATGATGCAAATGGTATGGAAAAAGGGGTGGATACTGTCCTGGTTTCAGCTGGGACAGTGTTAATTTTTTTCTTCGTAACTGGTGTAGTGATGTGTTTTGGATTTGGTGTGAGAACAATGTTGACAGCATACTGATGGTTTTAGTTTTTGCTAGGTAATGTTTATATTAAGTCAAGGACTTTTCAGTTTCTCAGGCCCAGCCAGTGAGAGGGCTGGAGGCGCACAAGAAATTGGGAGGAGACGCAGCAGCTGATTCAAACTAACTAAAGAGATATTCTATACCATAAGATGTCATGCTGAGTATATATAAGCTGGGGGAAGTAGAAGGAAGGGGGGAACGTTTGGAGTGATGGTGTTTGTCTTCCCAAATAATGGACGTGTGTCACTGCTTTGGGTCAAAAATGTCAGCGATGAGATCTAACTTCCTTAATTAACATGCAGCCATTTATTTAGCCGAACTCTGCAGAGCCTGGCAGGTAGTCCAGCACGTCCCTGGCTGCTGCTTTCAAGCTCGGTCCTGGCATTTGTGCTAGGCATGCTGTCCCCTGTGGAGCTCTCCTTGAGTAGGTCTTTGTAAAAATGGCAATACTCTATGAGAAAACTTTGAATGGGCTGTAGATCTGAGGTGAAGTTTAATTTGCTTCACTCTGACCTGATTTTCTCATTCGCCTGAGCGAGGTCAGAATCTTTACCACCTTGCTGAGGCAGGCTCCGCTGATGTCAGTTATAGCCTGGAGTCACCTGGGCCAGACTGAAGTGGCTTGGTAGTTAAGAGTGAACAGGGGCGAAATCACGCCTGACCAGCCTGCTAACCTTCTGCGATGGAATGACTGGCTGGTAGATGAGGGGAGAGCGGTGGATGGTGCCTACGTTGACCTGAGCCAGGCTTTTGGCGGTGCCCCCCCCCAGCCCCCAGGCAAGCTCAGGAGCTGGCTGGGTGAGCGGGCAGTGATGGGCTGAGCGCGGGCTGAGGGCAGAGCTCAGGGGCTGCGACCAGCGGCGCAGAGCCCAGCCGGGGGCCTGTAGCCAGCGCTGTGCCCCAGGTCAGCGCTGGGTCCCGTCCTGTTCAGCTGGGTCATCGGTGACCTGAGGGGACGGAGCGCAGCCTCGGCAGGTCTCCCGATGGCACAAACTGGGAGGAACCGCCGGGACACCAGCAGGCCGTGCTGCCCTCAGCGAGGCCTGGGCAGGCTGGAGAGCCGGGGGGAGGGGACCTCATGGGGTCCCACAGGGGCCAGCGCGGGGTCCTGCCCTGGGGAGGGACAGCCCCTGCACCGGCACAGGCTGGGGGTGGGCTGCTGGGGGGCAGCTCTGCGGGGAAGGGCCGGGCGGTGCTGGGGGACAGCCGGTTGCCCGCGGGCCAGCGGTGGCCCTGTGGCCGAGAAGGCGGATGGGAGCCTGGGGCGCGTTAGGGGCAGCATGGCCAGCGGGTGCGGGGAGCTGATCCTGCCCCTCTGCTCGGGCTGGTGAGGCCCATCGGGAGTGCTGGGCCCAGCGCTGGGCTCCCCAGTCACGGGAGACGGGGAGCTGCTGGGGAGGGCCCAGCGGGGGCTGCGGAGCTGGTGAGGGGCCTGGAGCACCTCCCTGGTGAGGAGAGGCTGGCAGAGCTGGGGCTGTGTAGCTGGAGAAGGCCGAGGGGGGTCTCACCCGTGCGTACCAACACCCTAAGGGTGGGTGGCAGGAGGACGGGGCCGGGCTCCTTCCAGTGGTGCCCAGCGACAGGACCAGGGGCAACGGGCACAAACTGCAACACGGGAAGTTCCAGCTGAATATGAGGAAAAAGCTCTTTACTTGGAGGGTGGCGGAGCCCTGGCACAGGCTGCCCAGGGAGGCTGTGGAGTCTCCTTCTCTGGAGACATTCAAACCCACCTGGGCGCGATGCTGTGCAGCCTGCTCTGGGTGAGCCTGCTTCAGCAGGGGCTTGGGCTAGGTGATCTCCAGAGGTGCCTTCCAGCCCCAACCAACCTGTGATTCTGTGAATATAGGAAGATTAAGAAAAAAACTAGAGACCACCAGGACTAATGCAGGGGTAGGCAGCAAGCCATGAGAAGTGTGGGAGAAAGAGATCAGATATCTATCCAGCCGATTCTATTTAAACCAGGCAAAACCTCGCTCTCAAATAAGTGAGCTAAGCCTTTCCTGCAAAAGTGACAGAATCAGCAAACTGGGAATGACTGGTTCCAGTGATTGCAGTGACCAAGAGCTCCTCAGTTTGACTTCAGCGGGGATTTACTGTCTGCATCAGATGACAATTGTAGCCCATTGTTAAAAACAGCTTCTAATAGCTTCAGGCCATTATCGTTTGTCTTGATATCTTCCCAGACTGAATAATTCCTTCCATCATCTACACAGTTACTCTGAAAGTATTTATAGATGATAATTGGGTCCCTTCCATCCTACTGAGTTTTCTCTAGGCTGTAGGACTGTTTTATCATTTGTTGTATTATCCTATCCTTCAATCACATTGTTATTTAAAAAAAATGCAGCTTCAGATATAAAGGCAATCAGAACCACGTAATACTTATGATGTTGCAGGATCCAATAACGTGAAATACTCATTTATAAACTGGAATATGAAGTCTAAAAAGAGAAAGTGATATAAAACAGTGCTCTCTCCCGATTCTCTGGGTGGGGTCTGTGAATATTCATTATATAGGTAAAAATTTCTGTTAGTTAAGGCCAACAAAATACACAAAGGAAAAAATAACAAAGATTTTAATAACATTCAGCAATCAACTCAGTGAAGCTTCTGCTAGTTGCAGGCTTTTTATAAAATATCCAAATTACTTAACATTCAGTTGAAATGGTGAATCAGAATATCTTGCTAAAATGTCTTTAAGGATGCAGATAATTTGTACTACACACAGATATTGGTTTTTTTATTCCAATATGCTATTATTTGCCTTCCTTTACGACTGTAAGAAAGAAACTAGGTTCTTATTTTGGCTAGGTCTGGATTAAATGTGGAGTATTCTCATTGAAAATTACAATTTTAAAAGATTTTAAAAGATAGCCTAAATTATCCTGATTAAAGAAAAAAGAAGCTGTATAATTTTGCAGGTTTTTTTAGGGATTTGGACTCAAATAAAACTTTGATGCCATACATAAGGCTAATACAGATTTGAAACAGGTGTACTAATCTGAAACAGGTACTTAAAAGATGGATTAAAATTTCCCTGGTACACAGAAACAAACACCAACTAGCAAACCTAATTAAACTGTCCCTATAAAAAGTTCCTTATTTCTATTTAACACTGCCAATTTTCAGGCTATTCATGAACTATTTTCAACACTCCGAAAGATGGTTTCATGTTGCCAAGATCTTTTCACCCTCTCCTTTCCAACAAATGAGATTAGACTCCTTTCTGTGCTGTCTACCAGTTTATTTGGTGATAGATTATTATTAACTGTCTTCAAAAGGAGAAAACACTGTTTTATTTGCACACATCTGGTAATGATATTCTGGGGTCTAGACAAATGATATAGAAATTAGAAAAGATCTGTTAGTGAACTCAGTTCTGTATTTCCAAGAGAACGATGAGCTAAAACTTGAGAAAAGTGATGTTGTTCAGTACAGTTAAAAAAAATAAATTAGAAATGCTACTGAATATTTTATTCAAGCCTTTGGAAATTGAAATAGGGATTCTTGCCATCTACAGTGGGTCAGTAAAATAAAACAATTCATATCAAATTAAGCATTAAACTCAAACAATACACCCACTCTAGTTAAGTGAAGGAATAAATAATGACAAACCTGTTTTTTTATAAAAATATATGGAAAACCCCTCATCTTTTATTCATAGATGTAGCAAATATAACACCCTGCATCCAGATTAATTCCCCTCTCTCTACATCATGTGGCATGAGATTATTTCAGTAAGATTTACCCTGGACAAATCACAGACAGGTCCCCAATCCACTTAAGCTATTAACTCCATGGATTACATGTGTTATGTGAAAAAGTTTAACAAACAAAACTGAAGCCTCCTGAACATAAATAAAGTATTTTTTAAAAAGACCTGTACAGTTCTATCAAGTAGGAGAACAAATTGTCTCAGAGTAGACCAGCTTTGGACATAAAAGTCTTTATCCCATATAATGACAAAAATATTAAAGTGTTATTATTACGTATTGTTGTCCTTAGTAAAAATTATCAACAGTCTGTTTTCATACTTCTTGTGAAAGCATAATGATCATACCACCATCTAAGAACTTGCTCTTAGCTATCACAGTTTGGAATCTTTAATCATCTTTCATTATTAATTTTGATGACCTGTACAACATTTAATTGATTTAATTGTTTTATATACATGTATGGCTTTAGCATACCAGGCACTATAAGTCTATTTATCTATATGATTTATTTGTGAATTTAAGAACAATTGTATTAGATCCAGTGCAATTCTAATACCACTTGATAACCTGATTACAAATTTATATAGCATCCCAACTGCACTGAAGTCAGGTAAATAAGACTTATTTTCTCCCATCTGAGCCATGGCTCCAGTGACAGTTCAAACTGTGCAGGGACTCAGATGTAAGTCTATTCCCACCAACTCCAGGTAGGTCACCTGCAAAAAGCCTATGCCTTAGCATTTGCCAAAGAAACAAGGATTTTACCACAATATTTAGAATTAAACTTACCATCTTTAGAAATCTCCCAAAATCCTTACAATTAGTTACATGAGACTGTCGTTACAGCACCTTTCCTCCATGGAGGACTACTCTATCTTGTTTCTGCTTTTTCACAGTTTAGAAAAACCTACAGTGCTTTAGTTCATTTACTTTGCTCCTGTAGTTTTAAATTAAACACTGCCTTGGGCTAAGGATCTTCTGTTAATGATAACACAAGTTTACAAAAATTAGTGCAGATAGTAGAAACCAGATTAAGAATGTGTTAATTCAAATTCCAGACTGCAGATTTCCACCACCACATATTTTTATATGTATTTATTTCAATGAAAACAAATTACTGTATTTTATCATCTCCATTTTTCCTGGAAAACAGGTGATACTCAGATATCTGCAGTCACTGAATGGGGCCAGGATACAGGTATGGGAAGGGGGAGGAAGGGAAAGGTAAACCCAGTAAGGATAACTGTTACTCTGAAAGAATCCTGCTAGGAATGTCTCTAAAGAATCCTGCTGGAATGTCTCTAACTTGCCTCTAATACAGACCTTCTCTAACCAAACACACTGCAGTGAGGAAAGCCCGCATCTTGCATCAGTGGGAACCAGCCTATGCTCTCACCTGCTGAGATGCAAAACACCATGTGGTCATTACTGCAGCTTTTGGAAAATATACAATGTCTTACGGAAGCATATATGTATTTTTAATCATTTTTCAATGCATGTTATGGTATCAAAGCCAGCTGCTCGTGAGTGGTGATGTCCATTTGGAACATGCATGCATTTCATCATTAACGGTCTGGGTGCCTGTTTTCAATTTGGTTAAATTTTCTGGAGCTTGTTCAGCATGACGATATTTTTAATAGAGCCCTGTAACATTACATATATCGATGTACAAAACTGGAAATAAGAAGACTCATAGTCATCTCCTAAAAGTGATGCATCATGAGAATGTATTGGGAGTGAGGGGTGGAATTAGTTGCTTACTATTTTCTAACTATGGGGCATTACATTCATGAATATGAATGATTTTATTCTGTTTGGATCATGTGAGGCTCTAAGTATCTGGATTCACATATCTGGATTCAGCAATCAGCAACCAAAACCTCTGAGCTAAACAACAAAGATAGCAGTTGATTTGTCTGTGAAGCAGAAATTTCAACACTATGGCTCTAGACTCTTGCAACTAAAAAGTGTATAAAATTAAATTAACATTCCTAAGCCCAAACCACAGATATATAGCAAATCGTATATGCTTTATATAAGTTTTATGTAAGATTTTTATATAAGCTTTTAGGTATATTGATCTACTGTTTCACATGTTTATATTAATATAGAATGATAATTCATTACAGGAAACAAGGTAATTAAAAACTGTACCTGGAAAGTGTCTTATTTACATCACATTTAATTTTTTCTCTTCCTCTTTCAGTCTATTCCTTAAGCATTTTTTCTGGCTTATATCCTTTCTTTCTTCCCAAAATATTTTAAAATGGTCCAGGAATAAACAAACAAAGGAAAACTACATGGCCAAAAAGAAACACATTTCTTAAGTTTTTGACTCATCTTCAGCTAAGTTCTGGGGAATTTCAAGCACTCAACAAACAGTATGCAGCAAGAGGCCCACTGCTCAAGTTTGGCTGAAGACTGCTCTTTGCCATCAACCACTTGATCTATATCTCTTCCTTTTATCATTTCTTGTTTGAATAAACAAGCTTTTCAGGAATGAAATGTTTTTTGCACAAAACAAAACTGTACTCAAGATTTAAGTTATACAGTGGCACTTTCTTGAATGAATCAGCTTTAGTTTCTTCAACTAGTTTACCACAAAAAACCCCCCTACTTCTTGTTGCATGAAGATGTTTTACATGTAGTGCCGTGGATATAAAACTAAATGAAATATTCTGCTGCCTGATAATTATCTATCCTTAAAAGATTCAATTATTTATTTGTACCTTCTGTGTTATCCTGCGCTTTTTCTCCTAAATACTTTAACATCACTTTAAGAAGCAGTAATTATAATTCTTGTGCTCCTTTTCATTTGTGGCACAAACTTAACAACTCTTTGAAAGGCAGCTATTTAAATTTCCTTTGTGGCTATTTCATGGTATAAAAATAAAAAGCAGCTGACTTCTGCATTGTTGTAATTGTGCTTTTCTTAATTTTTTGTCATGTCAAGTTACCAAATTGGTTGTGGTTAGTCTGATCTATTGACACTTTTCACCTCTAATGACTCTGTACCAGAATTTGTTATGAAACGTCTGTATTTGTTCTTTTTTTTTTATACCTAATTTATATAATTGAAAAATTAACAATCATAATTAAATTGATCATGGTATCTTCAGTATGTATGTATGTATAGAAATGGATTTTCAAGTAAACATATCATATATTTTCATTTTCCTATTTTTCCCAAGAAATAGTGAGGTTGATATTCAAATACGGCATCTGTATCAACTCGGGGAACAGGATCTTACCATTATTTCAGAAAAGACCATAATTTTCATTAATAAAAGGTCTCTCTTTATTAAGTATGCTAATCAGTTTTACGTCCACCCATCTAGAAGCATGCAAAGAAGTACCTTTATTTCCTTTAGTGTGCATAAATCATAAAAATGTTTTGCAATCTGAAAAATGAAACAAGCCATTGAAGGTAAATTTTCTTAATAAAACATTAGGTTACCTGAACCCTTATTTTTGCAAGTATATAATTTATTAACTCATGGTATCAAGGCCTGAACAATACAGGTATTGTAAAATGAAGATCTATGTTTAAACAGGTGCTAACTCTTGAATCTCACTTGTAGATTGCTAAGCATATTTTAACAATTCAAGTAGCATTTGCAAAGCAATACCAAGTATTGATTGGAATATGACCAGATCTGGCACTTTTGGAGAAGTTAACAGAGACATTATAATATTGAATGACCTCACATTTCCTTTAAAAATTCATAGAAACCCTACATGAGCATAAACTTGCTTTTCACTGTAGCAGGGACTAAATGGTCCAGCACTCACAAGGCCTTTCTTTGTGCATCATTCAGTAGCTTAAGTACGCATGATCCTTGGGTAGGTCCTTGACTACATTCCTATCAGACATGGTCAAAGAATTCAAAACATAAATAACAAGGTTGAATATTTAACACATACGATATTATGCTAAACACATCCCGAGTGTTTCCTCAAATGCCAGTTATGTTCTTGAAAATATTAAATCAGCATAAAGATTGAAACATGTCAAAACTACTGACAGCTAAAACTGAAGCCATATTAACTTTTACTTTGTTTGCACTTCATTGGGCAATAATTTTGAAGATTGGATATTATTACATGTCTTGGGAAATGGTCTTTATCTTTCTCTGCAATGATGAGAAACACAGAACATAGTAAATAAATACATTTATGAAATTTACAGTCTTTTCTGTATTATCTGACTGCAACAACTGACATACTTCTGGAGTGACTGTCCAAAGTACAAAGTACAAAATACAGAGTTCTTGGTAGATGTTTCTTACTGCATTTAGTGCTTACGGGTAAATAGATTCAATTAAAAGGATCAGAAATGCAGAGTTAATATCAATTTGTTCTCTTGTAAAAATTATTTATTTCAGACATTCTCTACGTGTTTCCTGCTTGCCTCTGTAAACACATCATCTTTACTCTCCTGATACTCAGAAACTTGTCTACACAGTGATCCTCATAAGTAAGCTTGAACAGTTACACTAACGACTTTCCTGCAGAAAGGAGATTTATTAAATGAAATTACTTCAAAATACGTTTGCCAGAAACTTAAACTCTGTTTTGTGAAATTTAAATACTTTACATCCTACTGATAAAGCCAATAGCTTCCCAAAGCTTTTAATAGTAGTTGCAATGGAAGTAGAGCCTGCAGAGCTCAATTTTCAGGCTATGAAAGCAATAAGGCTCTTTGGTCTGCATTTTGAAAGATATTCTGGCATTATGGCTAAGACAATGTCAGTAACAAAGCTCTGTTTTTGAAAATAATACATGCAAATATGAAAAAGATGTAAAAAATTACAGAAGCCTAACCTCACTGAACATTACAAACCTTCACTGTTAAAATACTGTATAAAAAGTTAGCAAGGCTAAAAAAATGTAGGAGTAAATATTTTTAAAACATGACATCTTACTTAAGAGAAGGGATTACAACATCTGAACAACACAGCTCAGACTGTATGGCTTAAGAAATCATGTAGCCACAAGAAACAAGACAAACAACTACAGAAAAGAAACTCCTGCATATATAAACATTGAAGAAAATTGTGTTTGAGATGCCTAGATTTAATGCTTATACTTCCCTGTCCCCTTGAAAAAAATTTTTTTCTTCCCTTTTTCAATACTTCTTAATGAACAGAGCTGTTATGGAAGTCACAGCTGTTGATTATATATTTTACCTGGTCACTGTAGGCAAGCACACAAAACTACAGCGATGGGCAATGTCTTTACAGTCATTGGACACCCGAAAGCTTAGTTCCCTTCGGCTTTCAAAATCTGTTTTGCGGAGAATGATTTTTTTTTCTCAAGTATCCTACTAAGTAGACTTGACTGACATCTTTGCAATTCTAACTCTAAATATTTATACGACATATATCCTTTTGCTAACACTGACTTATCACAGGGTAGTCAAATAGATTTAGTACCTTATCTGTCCAGTAGCTAGGGCTAAACACACTGATCTCACCAAATCCACAGGAGCTGCTTATTATTTTTCATATAGTGATGACAAGAGGTCCAAATCAAAGGTCAAGGTCCCTTTAGGTAATACAGTCACTGCATTTAATGAAAACATGGTCCCAGTCCAAAAAGATAATACAGTATTTTTTTAAACAAAGGAGTAGTGAATCATTTTAATCTGAATAGATCTTAATGTAAACTAATTCAAAGCAGCCAGTGTACACATAGGCAAATGTAATTTCAAAGAAAAGAGAATTTCTTTCATTAGATCAACTGATTCAGGTGGAGAAAAAAGGCATGCTTTTATATATACATGCTCTCTTTCATCTACGCACACACGCTCACCACAGAGCAAGGCAATTGTAAGTTACCAGGCATCTGTACAAGACACGGGGCAGATAACACAGGGCACTGTAGCAAGTCAGTCACTGGAGAAAGTGGGTGACCGTGAGAGTTCAAAGCCCTGCTTCTGGACAGAGTTGCCATTCAGTTGCTCACGGCAGACCACGTTTCAGGCAAATGAATTGTTTTTTGACTACAGAAACTATACAAAATGTAATTTAAGCACCGTTTTATAGATGCCCATTAAACCGACTAAGGTAGCACATTAAGAGGTTACAGGATTGCTTTGACAATCTTTAAAAGGTCTTATCCGCTACGCATGACATATGTAGAGGAAACACGATGATTCATTTGTCAAAGGCACTAGTTTTTTCTGACCGTATTGTATTCCTCATAAACAACAGTTTTTCTGGTGCCTCTAAGGCTCTCATTAAGGTAATTTCTTTCCTTTGGTAAATAGGTGGCAGATCTTGGCAAACAGATGAAACATCAGACTGTTCATTTGATACCTTAATTGAAACTATCGTATCTGATACAACTATGATTTCCTTTTCCCAATATATAGCCAAAATTCAGGATCACAGGCATGGGCTTTTTTCTTTCCCAGATCTTACAGAAACTGGACCTTTTGTGGTTTCCCCTTGACCATACTAGTGGAATTTGATTAGACATATTTACTCACCCCAAGTCATACTTTTATGAGTCTATGAAGCTATGAAAGAACACAATTGTGATTATAAAAATGACTAATTAAAACCAGCAGTATTTTTGCTCAGCAGTTTTACTCTCGGAATGAGGTCTCAAATCTATTGAGTTTTGCAGCAAAACTTCAATCTTTTTGCCACACTTTATTCACTGGTACTGCAGCATCAGCACAGGTGTGAGACAGAGAAGTAACTATTATCACCTCACATTTTAACAAGTAGGTGGCAATCATCCCCCAGTATGTCTTTGAACTAGGAAACATGAAGGTGAGGAAAGTGTTTTTAAGTGTTATTAACTTCTCTGCTACATCCCACAGAAACACTTAAGATGAAATGAGAATCTCCACAGGAAGGGTGTAGTAAATATAAGAATAACCTTTTTGTTTATCAACTGACTGTGCCATTTCCTAAACAAGTAAAAGCTGGCCATTCTAAACTTTTAGAATACTGTTTTTTTTAACATTTACAACCACCACTGCAAAACTGACATACTCATAGAATGCAACAGCTTTTTTTTTTGGTGGTGTTTTCACACTATTAATAAAAGTTTTGTGGAAAGAGATTGCTCAGCTTTTTCAGGAGTACTTTTCAAAATACCTAATTTTATTAAATTGACCATGAGTAATTCAGAACGGAGTAAACAGTGCTAAACTACTTCCATTCATGTTCATTCCTTTTCTAATGGTATTTAAAATTTCATTTGTAGTATTTTTCATCAGTTTTTCTCCTCCTTGGATTACCAGTCTAATTTGCTGACAGGTCAGTGATCTGCTTTTAAATGCTAACTACAATACACATACATGCACCCCCACACACACCCCAACACCCACCCCCACCCCCTTTCCTGCCTTTTAAACTTTATTTTATTAGGCTATCTTCAGATGTCTTTCCCTCTCTTTTGGCTGTCACTGAGTCAGACTAGTAGTGTAAATCCGGCAAATGTTCAGGCTGCCCGGATAAGCTTTTAAAGCTGAATTTCTATAAATAACATAGGAGCATTCAATTTAATGAGAAATGACAACATAAAGAATGGTAGATAAATGACACATTCATTTTTTACACAAGAATTAACTTACAGATCTCAGTTTTTCAGAGATCGATGAAGTCTACTGAATGCTTCACAAACTTAAAGTAGATGCATGGAGATGAAGAAACCTGATTTGTCTTGTGCCTTTTCTCATGCATCTTTCAGTGCACGGCACTGGCCTCCCAGAATGGCTGCTTATATGCTTTCTAAATATGCAGCAGGATTAGATATCCAAAGTATGTGTCTTTAAAGATTTTAAATACCACTATGATAGCAAGGGGCTCACCAAGATCACGAATCTGAATTATTTCGCTCAGTTTTTTACTATGTGATAACACCTGCTGATGACTTGGAAACCCACTGCGGCAGATGTTACGCACACAGACAGGATGAATTGCTTCCTCCTCCAGGGAGTTTATGGTTGCGTTTTGAAGTTAATGTATGGTCTTTCCGGTCCTTCTGAAAAAAGTCGCAGCTCAAACGAAATAGTCATTAAAATTTCAACAGCTATGAAAATTAAAACATTCCTCCATAATATTTACTGTCATTGTTATATTATTTAAGTATTTTGTTTATTATTTGATTAGGCTTTTAAGGCTTTACTTTTCTCCTCAGCATTAAGAACTACACACATTTTCTACCAACAGTTTGCGTACAAAGTATTATGTTCTGCCAGTCCATATGAATATTACATATCCACATGTGATTTTCTTTCCTTCACTTACATTTCCCTCTGTCCCTTGCAGCAGATAATCTTAAATAAATGTGGATAGAATGCTGGGAATGGATAATAATACTTTTGTTGAGTATAGTAGGACTTTCTTAAAAAAAAGGCAAAACAAACCACCCCCCAACTTTTTTTTCCTGTTGCAGTAAAGTACAACTCAAACAAGGTCACCCTGGGATTTCTCCCTCTGCAAAGTGACAACAATAAGGAAATGACAGGCATAAGGTATAAGGAAAATGTCAGTAAAGCATCCATCCAGGTTTTTTTGGTCTTAGATGAACTGCCCACCCTGGCAAGATGGATCTTTCTCTTTACTTTTCTGCAGCAGCACCAATGAAAAAACAAGTATACGAGGCATATGCCTGTATATGAAAAAGACAATTTTTTAATATAGTCATATATACATATACATACAGCCAAATACCTGTGAAAGCATCAGCTGAACTCAATGTACTTAAGGATGCTATAATATCTGCAGTTTACAGCATCCTATAGGCTAGTTCCTAATCTATGAAATATTAAGTGTACTAACAAGATCTCAAGGCCACAGTTATCCAGCAATTAATCCATTTTAGTAACTTGATTTGTGAGATAAGGAAAAAAAAACCACTTGCTTGCTTCTGTCACGTGATACCAGAAGCTTAATTAAAGCTCTTTAAAAATAAAATCCATTGGATGCCGTAAAAGTGCCAGGTGTACAAGTCGTTATCTCAGGAGAGAAAAAGACACATTTTACTGGCCATAAAAGCTAAACTTTTCTAATACCAGCACCAATAAACCTTTCAGTTAATCTGAAAATGCACAGTGCTTGTTAAAGGTAAGCACAATGAAAGTATTATCCAGGATAATTTTTCTTTTAATGAACAAACATGTAAAAGTAGCTGCAAAAGAGCTCACAGTATGGACTGAACATAAGCAACTAGAGACTGCGGCTACTGCATAAATACATACATTGTGGTTCAAAACCATACAATTGGTTTAAATAACCCACCAGTTTATCAGTTCTTCTAGAGCAATCTTAAATACTTAACAAGTATTAAGGAAAAAATAGTGGTGTCCCAGCCCTTTTAGTAAAAGGCAACTTGGGATACGCAGTGAAGAATGATGGTAAGAACTCAAAGTCCGTTAGTATAGGTAATAAGTCTAAAGCAATTACTACCTGCTACGGAAACACTCTATTGATTTGGCCACTTAAGTTTGATAAATGGGTGTCATATAGCAGAAACCATAAGAAGGAAGAAGCTCATAATCCTGGCACTGAATCTTAATTTATTGCAAGAATGTAGAAGTCAATATTTAAAAAAAAACCCTGGTATTTGTGATAATGCAGGCTGCTTTCGAATGACACCCTCTTCCCCTCAGCATGGCAAAATGTCACAGCATTAATATTTCATTATAAACTGCTTCTACCATCAGAGAAGTTGCAATATACACCACAAAATTGTCTGCAATCCAGAACACGGAAATAATACTTGTTCCATTTATCAATAAATATTATTTTAGAATTTTTGTATCAGCTGCTGGCAACAACAACGTCTACGTGCCATTGGTATTTTCACATCCTCAGTTTACTTCTGTCTCTGTGATTTACTATATATAATTTAAATGCCCAAAGCACTGCACCACAGAACTGATAATGAAAATGTTCTGCATGTCGTAGAAACTTGTTCCAACTTTAACAGCCTATTGAAATACTACACTTTGTTATTGGTTTGAGTAGTTAATAGCTGTAAGAACCATTTACAAACGTATACACTCAAACCACTACTGGATACAGTTGCATGCTTTAAGAATTTCTGCAGATTTTGTGGAGAACTTCCAGGACAGCAGGTTGCAAAACCAGAATAAATAATGAATTCATAAATCTTTATGAGGAAAGGAGATTTACTCCTCCAAAAGGCACTAAACAGTTTCTAGATTATCAGTAGACAAACCTGGGGTGGAAATGATGGGTAAGTGCACTGAAATGGAACATTTGAATAAATCAGCTAACAGGTAGAATCCAACATCTGTGTAAACCTCTGGTTCAGCTGTTAATTTAAGTACATCCCAAAACATCCAGTAAAGGTTTTGCATTCACTTAAAGGCCATGAATGAGGAATAGCTCATGACTGAATAGGTATTTCTAATACTCTCTTCCAGGAATTGGTTCTAGCATCAACATTATTCAATCATTTTCATTAGCGATCTGAAAGGCAATTTCTGATACAACCACAGAATGCTACAAAGATGGGTGAAAAGTAAAATGTTCAGAGGACATCATAGTCAGACAGGGCTTGTCCACAAGGTGCAGTGACCATGAGAGAGGAGCCTAAAGCTCATGAAAACCTAACAGGATTCGCTAAGTATCTCCAGCACATTGCAGTGTGGTGAGGACTGACCAGTTTAGGTCTCGAAGCAGCATGGTACGCTGATGCCGACTCAGCAACGCTACTTTTAGATTGAGGTGGATCACGGGACTCAGCTTGGGGTTATCTAATGCGGACACAGCTGAAGATATCTGTCTGGATCTCGGGTATAGAAATGACTGTAGAACAATCTGGATTATATCATAAACTCAGCCCAATCACACAAGGTGTATTTTGACACACTGAAAACATGTAGGGACACATCACGCAGGCCAGGTCTTCAAAATGGGGGACTATAAAGTCGTGGTTCTAAAAAATTACACTGGATAAGCAATGTTGCACCAATATTCAGTGTTGTGCAGTGGCTAAAAGGGCATATAGTCAATAGAGAAATAACTGTACTTATATGGAGGGTGTTGGAATACTACATAGCATTCTGGTGTTCGTATTTTCAAGAGATACTTGAAAACCTGGAGAGGCATAAGGAAAAGAATCATAGAGTCAAGGTCTGGAAAAAAAAGCCTTATTGTGAAAGAGATAAACTGCTGAATACTGGACTCTAAAGAAAATTTATTTAGCAAAACAATGGCAGGTTCTTTTGATGTCTTCCAATCACAGATCTCTTTCTGGAGGACCAAGCGTGAGAGATCAATCCTGCAGTAAAGGTAAATGGTGGAAATGAGGGTCTGTGATGAAAACATTACCTTGGCTCTTAGTGTCCTCTGTCATAAACCCTACACATCTAAAAAAGTGAAAAGCAGGCAGCAACAGCGCATCTCCTGTATCCTTTCATGTAACCGTTATAGTTTAAGGTATCGATCCTATTTTCCTCTGGAGAGAAATGGATCAAGAGAACAGGCTCACAAAAGAAACTGAAGTTGGGCTCTAAAACTGGTAACTACATCTTCTAAAAGTAACAACCTGGCTTCTGTGTTTTGACTGAGAATGCATTCTATAAACAACTGCAAAGTTTGATAAAATGGGAAGAGATATGAAACTTAGGGCTGATATCTTTGGTAACTTGAGGCAAACTCAGGGGATCTTGAGACCTATCATCGATGCAGTGAAACTGTTGTATGCAGAATTGACTTGCTAGCTCAGGAAAAAGAACGTTAACGTCAAACTGGTCATTGAGCCAGGGAATTATTTCAGTGGTGCGTATCATTGTGAAGGTTGCCTAAGAATTGGTAAACAAGTACTCAAAATGAGAGAGAGGAAGAATGGGCAGATACAGCAGTGAGATATTTTTTCCACTGATAGCCAGAGGTCAGTAATTACATGGAAAATCTGTAAAGAATGTCACACAGGAGGTGAGAGAGGAAATGAAATATGATTGAGAGTCCTATTTAGGTACGCTCTGTGAAAGGCCTGTCTGTTTGTCACCTCAGATAAAGTGGTTGAGGGTATCACATTATAAAAAGGTCTTTTTTCGAAAAAGATTCTTCTGATTTGTATGTAATGACCATTGTACCATATGCCTGTACTGAGTAGATGATCATTAGAAATTTGGTCACGTTAATGAGTCTTGTAAACTCATCAACTCATGCATGTCTTTTTTGACCATCAATTTTACCACTGTTCTTCCGTACAGACTAGGGGAAGAGACATCACTGCATAGCAGTGTCGTTTTGACCTGGGGTTTCTGTTGACCTGGGGAAACCGTCCATCTCACTGGGGCGGCCACCACTCTGTGACACCATGGGCCAGCTAGAGGTGAAAGTCAAAGCTGTGCCCAAACAACAGTTCCATTTCTTCCCCAAAGGACACAAAGCTCTGTATTGAGCTGCTTGAACAGTCATTATAATTACATATATATTCACAGTGAGATGAACAGTGCATGTACCTCACCCTAAAGGTATGCACTCCGATTTGTGTCGCAGAAATGTTGATGTTTTCCTAAAAACACTTCATCTGTAACTGAAGGCAGCAGAACAACACGCCAAAACTCAGATGTGACTTTTTTATTGAAACAGGGATGGATTTCCATACTCACTTCAGGACTTAAAAAATGCATTTCACTTTTAAAAAGAAAAAATACCACAACACATTTATGAAATCTCTGTGGATTGCTTTCTTCCTAGCATAACACCGAATAAGTTCTTCCATTCAAGTGCTTTAGTAAAGGAAAAAAATGGACTGACTTCAACAGATTTTTGGCCAAGTCTTCTGCCTAAGTAGTACACCCATATTTTCAAGTGGTTTTCCTAACAGGCTGATCTAAAGTTCACTGAAGTTCATCAGATTTTTTCCTGTTGAGTACACTGAAGTTTGAATCCAGCCTACAGAGTAGTCACTCCATGGGCTCAGATGCATGTCTGACAGGAAATACTGAAGTTTCACTTTCAAACTACAGAGAGTCAACTTCTGTCCATGAGTGGCTAGAAAAGAGAAGCAGAACCATTAGACTACGAAGAGTGGCTGAACCCCCCAAAGCCTGGCACTCTTCACTGCCCAAACAACTTCTCAAAAGTTGCTAAAAAAAATCATGCAGAAAGAATACTGGAACTGCTGATTCTTTGTTCCATGGTGAGTCCAGCACTCACCAGTGATAGCCAAAATATGGCACATACCTTGGACAGTGTTAGGTACAGTCATGCACTTTCAGCCACAATAATTTTCTGAGTGACAAAGCAAGAGCAGGAACTTGCACTATTTTTAGGGAAAGCAGCCTTAAAATGGACTTTCAGGCCCTCACCTGGGTGAAACACCTCCATAGAGGAACTGAGAAGGAATTTCCATAAGTAGTTATCAACATCAGGACCCCATGGGGATAACCAGATTTAAGAGTATCCAGCCCTGCCATACACACACCCCCTGGCATAAAATACATGACGTTAACATTTACAAGTTGATAAATGAGATTCCTCTAATGTTTTTCTTTTTCAGCTGTGCAAAATGGAATGTCAGTGAAGACAGATACTATCTTTTATTAGATCAGCTGATGCATCTCGAGAATAAAGACAAGTTTACAGTCACTTAGCCCCTTTTTCACTTCTGAATTAGAAGCAGCCATCTTCAAAATGAAATCCAAATTAGGCAGTGTTCCAACTAGATATGTTGATCAGTCAGGGCACCCAAAATGAAAGGGATACAATATTTGGTGAGTAGACGGGGCATTAGCAGGAAGAGGGTTGATAAGGTGCTTATCTCCAGTAGAAAGAAAGAAACAAACAGGTAAATTATCAGATAAATAACTTTTCATTCCTCATTGTTTGAAGGTTCTCCATTTAGATGAATGGCCAAGACCTTGAGTAAGAGATATTAAGACTGTTTTTTAGTAACACATACTTTCTTGATGAGAATAATTTCAAGGACTAATACTTGACAGCAGCTTGGAGATCCACACGATAATGAACACAAGCAACAAACCTGAACTTGAATCTGCTACACCTGCAGTGCCCTGTATGTTGCTAAGAAATATACTGTTGATTTCACTTTAGCTTTTTTTTTTTTGGTCTTAGAAAAGGAATGTAGCAAGAGTCTTTGGACATTGAGAAACTGTGCCTCACTGTTGGGTAACTTCTCTGTGGCACAATGCTGGCTGCCTGTTAATGCCTTTCCCTGTGTTTCAGGCTGACAAGTCAGTATTTGTACCCTAAAGGACATTCACTATTTAGCTCCTGCACCCAAGCATTAAAAGAACATTTATTTCATCAAGAAATGTACCGCTATGATACAGAGGAAGGGGAAAGCTGTGCCTTCTTTTAGTAAGAATCAATATTAGGATAAGATAGGCTTTTCTTTAATGTTCTTACTCCCAGCAGGAGTAATAGACAATGCAAGAACAACTATTTAAGTCCTGAAAGTTATAGACCTAAAGGCTAAATTATCCTAATGCTAATCCTAAATTATCCTCAACAGTATAATATTTGTTTATTCCTTTTTATTATCTTTCTCAATTTTGTTGGGTATTTTTGTCCTAAAATATTCTTAATCAGAACACAAAGCATTGATTAATTGTCATTTATATGATTTTAATGATAACACTCTTGCCTTTTCTGTTGAACATACTCTGCTACTTAGCGTAACTGATGCACTCTATGATATTTAAAGGATAGCTTTTAAAAATTTATTGGATGCTTTCCTAATTCAGATGCGTATTTTGCTTAATATTTTTCTCCTTCTGCAGAACAAAGTAGATCATATCCTCACAGGAATTCCTTTACCTCCATCCATAATACGTCAGCAGTAGCTTTTAAAAATTATTTTTACATGACTGCAGCTTCTCTTTTTGTAAACATATGATTTTCACTGTCAAATGGGAAAAGCAACTGAAATAATGCAGACTTACTCTCATATCTGTTATGCTATTTTTTCACGCTTGGAAGTATTGTAATGTTCAAGGGAGCAATTAAAATTGTTCCACTGTGTAGTAATAAAGACTATGATTCTCAAGACAAGTGCCAGCCAAGGTTTCATAAACTAAAAGAACACTGAATTTCTGGATGTTATAATATGCTATGTAGATTTTTACTCTGAAAGTACTAAATTTCATTATAGTTTCAAATTTTTAACAAAAAAAGTGAGAAAAGAATTTTAACAGTGTCCATAGCATTATACCCATGCAAAGGACCACTTAGAAGGCAAAACATTGGAGCGATAAGATTAAAAATCTATTGAATATAAATAATGTTGTTTTAGAAGGAACCAAAATTTTATTTCATGAATGTTTTAATTTTATATTACATACCATAAAATATATTTGGGTTCAGTGGCTTCACCAACCTCTTCAACACTGCATTTTTCTACTTAGAAAGACAAATTTAATCCTATTTCTCCTTCTATTATATATTAATGTTTACAAAAATATTGTACCCATGAGAGTTATATATCTAGGATTCAATTTCAGTACTTGAAACAGCACTGATTTAAAGGCTTTTATAGAAATAATATGTGAAAGCATTTCGATGAAACATAACTGCTTTAGGATTTCCCTTCAGTCCCTTCATGACACACTTAACGGTATTTCTCACGCTTTCAAAGAAATCTGGTCTCTTAAGGAAATACAGACAAGAAAATGTAAAAATAAAGAATTTTGACAGGCATCAAACTTGAAGCAAAGTGCAGTAACATTAACACATGGCAAATCATACTATACCATGCACAAATCCTTTTGCAAGAAAAACGGTAAAAGGTTAGTATAACTTGTAACACCATCCCTTCCTTTTTGCCTTTTAATTATTCCCAAGCTCTCAATTTTATGCAACTCCTGAGCCACACGCTCTCCAGCTTGGCATTCGTGCACACCTAAGGCCAGGTATTCCAGATAACTACTCTGGGCAGAGCAGGCAGGACTGCAGAAGACCTTTATTCCAAACCACGCAACTTGCACTCATTAAACCCAAAAGCTTTTCTAACTACAGTATCAATGGGATGAAAGGTGTCAGTGGACAGGGATAACAGGGGAGCTAAGGGTACATCAAAAGCTCCAGTACCATTAACTGGTGTAGTGTGGTGGCTGTGTGGTCTAGTTGCATCATATTTCTTCAGCATGTATCTCCTATTCTACATATATGTATCTTGTATTCTACATATATGTCACAACGATCTGCAAGTTACAGTTTCTTACCCATAAAACTAGGTGCAGCTTTTTTGGCATGGGTTCTTTTTGTTGTCATTTTATATATACATATTTATTACGGACATACTAAGAACATTGCTCGTGTAAGTATGACTTTGACGTAAGATCTAGGCAAGGTACCCTGGAACCACAGAGCCAAGTAACTCATATATTACATTTTGCACTGAAGAGATGAAGCAGCACTGTTCAGAATTGTCTCATTCAATTAAATGCTCCACCATTCTAGTTTTGTAAACTTTATAAAGCTAATCCTGTTCTTCTCTGTAACTGTGTCTCAGAAGAAGCAGACTGGGCACAGAGCACACTGACACTGGGATCGTGTATAATTTTACTTATGGTAGATATTGCTTCAGCAAGGTACTGAGAGCACACGCTTGCAGATAAATAAGCAAATCCTCAACCAGATGCTGAACAACTACATACCTAATCTATGCATCAGGCTCAAGCCTCCTCCTGCCTAGGGCTGGCAGAGAGCTCCAGATTGCAGACACCTCCACTGAACGGCACATACTTGTACTGCTCTCCCCCACTTTGGCAACGGAGAAAAAAAAGGGATTGGCCCGAGGAACACAACCAATTGCTCTGCTCTGTTGTCTTTAAATTTGTGGAGCAAGAATCCCTTGCGGTGAGCGTGAGGATGGGCACTGAATACGCAAAGGGATGGAGAGGTATTACACGGCAAAGAAAAAACTTGAGGAGATTTTCTTTCTACTATTTTAGAATTTTTATGTTTTGAAACAATGGTACATAAATGAGAGTTTTGGAGAGGTATCTTTCCATATAAATAGAAGGTAATATCCCAAAGAGATTAATTTCTATTAAAAATTTTAAAAGTAAAGAAGAAGATATCAACAGAAGGGTCTAAAGACAACTATAGTATAGCCATACTGAGTACATATAAATTACTACTACAGAGTCAGCACACTACATTGTAGTTTGGCAGAGAGCTCAGAATTCCTGAACCCTCGCCCAGGGGATCAAAAGGTGAAGATCTGAACATCTGGTTGATGGTGGGAGAGAAGGTGGTGGGAGAGAAGTTTAAGTTTCCATTCTCTTCAAGCTGGCTAATAAGTCAAGCTGCATTTTCAGCACAGTAATTGATCTTTTGATTAAAACAAAGTGTTCCAGATTTCAAGGGGGGTGGGGGTGGGGGGTGGGAAAGCAACCCCCTGTATTTCAAAAAGAAATAATTTTTTAAAAGTTTGCAATTCTCAAAGCATGCACATCTTTTGTGTCTAACCAAGTGCAACTTGAAAGTTAAAATGAACCTTCTTATGAAGTTGACTGTATAATGTTTTTTTATTTAAACATTTGAGGTACATTTAATAGGCATCCTTTGCTTCAAAAACATTCAAGAATACAAAGTAGTATTTTTGCATACTAAAATAACTTTGTTTAGTGTTCATAAATAGCATAGAGAAAATTCAAACAATGTACATTAGGGCAATTTCACACCATCTTTTTATCAATTTTACAGTGGGTCAATTTAACAGTGGGTGAGCAAGTAACAGCTACAATGAAAAAATCCAATGGAAATGAAATAACCATAGTCTTTCATCTTTTCCTTTAGAATATGCTTGTATGCATACACAGAAACTGTTACTCTGTGATTTGAGTAACGACTGCAAGACAGAGGTGTCAAAATAGTCACAGCCTAAACTAAAATAATATCCAATTTTCCTTCAAAAAAACCAACAAGAGTTGTATGACATAAACTATCCTATGCTGTGGGATGACAGCTAAAATGGGACGGGAAAACCCAAGCATTTAAAAATCTTTAAAGATATCCTAAGAATTAAAAATAGAATCCAGTTGGCATACAAATAAAATTTGAGTGCTATACTAATCAGTAAGAGCACAGCTGCATCAGCAAGAACAACAAAAAGCTGGGTCTCTGCCATTCTTCATAAAGTAATGCTTTCCATGCTTTTTTAGCCAAGGTTTCCATGCTTTTTAAGAGGTGCCTTACCATTATGCAGAGGGCAACCAAAGCAATACAAGGTCCTCCGACTTCTCCAGGGTCATGTAACCAAGCAATTTAAGAAAACAAGACACCCATCCTGTATCTCTTCTTGCCTGCTCCTGTGCTCTCAGGTTATGTGCTACTCTGTGCTACTCCACCTTACCTTTCAGCACACATTTCAGTTTGCTTAAACTCATCTGTCAGGGCAGCTAGGATGAGATCTATTGACTACGCTGCTACAGAAGATGAGCTTCATAGCCACAAACACACTCAAGCAATTAAAGACAGGGCAAGTAACAGAGAAAAGTGAAAACAACAAAATAAATCCTAAATAATGGGCTAGATTAGGTTCTGCTGCTGGAATGGACTCCTTCCTCACTGGCCATTTCAGAGTAGACGGAGCTCTACCAAAGTCTGCATTAATTTCCCATGTTTACCAAAGTCAGGAAAACACAGAGATGAGAAGAAAATAACATCCTTTTTACGACTGCAGTATTCAAATGGCATAGCAAATGCAGGAGGATTGATTGGCTCTGCGCTTCTCAGGCGTACTCAGGCTGGCAGAAAGGAGAGGTTCAAACTGGGGATCAAAGGGATGATTTCATCTGAGATGTGACAAAATGCAGAGAAAAGTGCACCTGCTGAAATAAATGTTTTGTTTTCTGTGTGCTGTTTTGTTTTTCTTTTATTTTTTTAATGAAAGTGAAGCTCTCATTCAAAGAGAGATTATCTTAATAAAAGTATTTTTTTTATTAGGGATAACTGTGATAAGAGGGCTTTCCACTTTCTGCATGTAACTAAGAACTCTGGGTTTGATTTATTTGGCTCCTTTATTCTAACCTTCAGATGACTTCTGCAGTCTTTTTTGCACAGTCGGAACACAAGAAATGGAAAGCTTCACAACTAAGAATAAACTGTCATGAGATGAAACTGGAAATTTGGATCTCAAATTCCTCGGACTGCAAATGGCATGAAAACTTGGCCTCCCTTATCCTTGGAGACTCATTTGTGTAGCTACAAATCACAGGAAAAATCTTTCAAGATGAACTATGAAAAATGATAACAGAAAATAATTGCTTAACACATGCATAAAAGTATGACCTGAGCAGTAATGCTGTGATTACATTTACTATCTGAATAAATGCTTGGCTTTGAGGAAAAGAGATTCTCTCAAAAGACATATCTATAATTACAACTCCTTTGAAATGAATGTTGTACAAATCCTTAGAAAACATTCCACACAACTAAACAGTTTCTGCAGCTAATATACAGCAGAGCCTGAAAGCCCCCTGGTACATGTTGCATCAAAACAAGTTTGTCTCTTTGTGAATTCTGTCAAAAATTCTGTACCTCTCTGGGAATAACCCCCTCTTTACTTAATTCTTTTTACTTCCATAAACACTACTAAAAAGGGGAAAAGGTGTGTGGATACCTTTGGAGTATGTAAGCACTAACTATCCATAACTTTGATAAAACTTCTGTAATAAATGACTGTAGCTACGTGAACGAAATTGCATCACTTTATGCTGCCTATGCAAATGCATCCTGGTAACTGATCTTTTACTATAAACCTTTGTTATTTTTAGTTAACTCTGAGCAGGATGCCCTTGGGAGCCACAAACTCCAGTTATAATTGCAGCTACAGTTTTGCATCTATCTCCCTCACATGTACCATGCTTTACACTGATAATCAAACAAAAATTATATACACAGATTTCTCATATGCATCAACAGAGCAGGCTGGCCTCCAAGTCGTAATTAATATAATTCCATCTTTATTGTGGGCTCTGCTTGGGTGTTTCTTTGCTTAGTACTGTCAGGCTGACTGGAAGATGCATGACTTCACGCAATCTTTGTCCACCTTTGGGCAGTCTGCTGAGGTAGACCTCTGGCGTTTCCCACTGAGGACTCCTTCAACAGACAGCTGCATAGCTGTTGATTCTTGGAAAGTGTGGCAAGAATTTGTTTCTAGGTTATATAATGATCTAAAAATGTATCTTACAGGTTGCTTTAAGTCAGATGGTATTTCACAAAATAAATTGTGTGGGATATGCTTTGGGGAGTCTGGAAGAAAAGAGCAGTAATGCTTGAGAAACGGAGAGAAAAGTTGCAATACTTAAAATTTTTAAATACTTCTTGGGATTTTCAGTCTCCTCTTCCATTATGCGACTTTTTCATCAAGCTGTAAGCACTTTCACACTTCTTAAAAAATGACCACATAAACTATGTGCATTTCTATTTTACACATATGTGAAAATCTCTGATATATTGATACGTAGGTCTGCTAATGGTGTTTTATGGTATCCAGCCTATTGCAAACACCGACTGAGAGGATAGTTGGTGCTTTGTGAAAAGACACTGTGGTGTAATGGCACGGAACCCTTTTGACACTTTGGCAAGATCTGCTGCCTTTCCTGCACTCAGACAAAATCTCCCACATGCTTCTTTCAGCCTGTCAAGTACTTGTAAAGTAATCCCTCCCATTAATGAAATGCAGATAAAATGCAGAAATAAAGGATATACTGAGTATTAAATACAAAGCCATTTTCAGTAAAATATTCCCTAATCTAACACCAATCTGAGGATCGTTCCAAGCTCCTTACAGCAGCCACACACACTCTGCACTCTCTTTTCCACCCTTCATGTGGACCGTCCAGAGTATTTCAATCAGAAGGTTCCTATCCAAACCACGGATCTCGTTTTCTACAGATTTGGGAAATATCAAGCCTCAGTTACACCTTCAGAGGGAGCATTCCTCATCCACTATAGCCCTCATTTCTGCAGCCTCCTTATCTACACTGGTGTAACATCAGCTTATACAGCTGTATGAGGAACTGATACAGCAACAAAACAATAAGCAATAATAATGGCAATGACAACACTAAAGGCAAAATTAGTAGATAGAGGCTGAAGCTGCCGTTGAAGAAAGACCTGGGTAAGGATGGTTGTAGTGGGAGAACATCTGCAGCAGTTACTTGTGCACCAGCCCTCACAGATAAATCACGTGCTCCAGGTGAACACAAGTATTTGTGAGACAGCAGCAAATTAAGGTACCTAATGTATTGGCTTGCAAACTTGATGATTCTGAGTAAAACCCCATTACTAGCTCCTACTAAATTGATTTATTATCCACATTTGCCTACCACAGGATCCTAGAATTTTCTTTCAGAGCGCACAGTTGGAGACTAAGGAAAAAGCGACGAAGCAGGACCAACATGACTATTTAATTCTAATTTCATTCCAAGCTGCAGAGTTGTAATTTGGTTGATTTGGGGTTAAAGTAAAAATCAAAGGATCCCTGTCCTCTGAAATGTTACACAGGCAATTTTTGCTAAATGAGGACTCAAATACACGTATGTAGTGCAACAGCTATGTTTTACAACTGATAGCACTACTTAAAGCACATGCAGTATAAAATATGGTTAAGTATTTCAGTAAAACTTAAATAACAACCACAAAACACCAGAAAAATGCTGTAAAATACCCGTAAGGGCTTGGTTCAAATAACAGAAAACAAGAAGTTAGGGGGGTGAGGCTTGGAACTGTCAGAAAATCCCTTAAACCTAGATGAATTTCAGGGAAGTAAAAGATGGTTTCAGGCTATACTTTGAATTTGGGGGCATCTATCAGTATGAAACAGGTCATTAACAGTATCTAAAACTAATTTTCATGTGAACGTGGTGATGTTTTTCGTTGCACAACATTATATAAATAAAAACAACCAAGGGCGAATTTGATGTTCTAATTTATGAAATAGCAACTGGAAATCCTGCTTTGCTTATGCACCTGACCTTGCCGTGCTCACAGTGTCTCTTTGCAAAACTGCTGAATACTAATTTTTAAGCACGTCGTCCTTCAAGGACTGTTTTAAGCACCCCCTACTACGAACAGATGAAGCAAACTGCTGACAAGCTGCAGTGCATGTAATACACACAATGTGGTTAACAAACAGCGTTCTGTAAAACCACAAAGGCCAGCTAAGTCTCTGATTAAGTCAAGCGAAATCAGTATTGTTACGCCAGGATTACATTTCGATCTAACTTCTTAAGTTTTAGGTATCTCTATCTATGTCTTGGAAAAATTCTGACCCTCTCTGTGAAAATATTAGACAAAACTAAGCCCGACCTTGGGGAAAATTTGCAGAAGGGGAACAAAGCAGCAATTAACCCCTAAGACTTGCACTTCCATTTTCTACCCTCCCACTGCTGACTTTGTCATTCCTTTAATAACAGAAAGATTTTCAAAATTTCTAGTCCATTAACCAACAGCTTGTGGACACCAAGAAGCAGCCAGGAGAAGGCACATTAAAATTAGATTTTTTTCAGGAAGGAAAAAATAGAAAATGTTGCACATAACTACAGAAATGAAGATGATAGCAGACCAACCCATAATCTGAAGCTTTTAAAAGTATTTAAGGATTTTTCTACAGCTTTACAGGACTCAGGCTTTGGAGTCCTGTTGTTAACCATGACTACTTTTGACAGAATTTATACCATTTTTACCACGATGAGATAAAATATATTGTTTAAAATATTTGAAAAATAATACAGAATCATTCTTAATTTCTAAAATCTTAAAGCTAAGAAATACAGATGTATTGAATGTTATAATTTAAATGTTACTTTAATACTTACTGAATTTTACTAACAAATACACTAGAATAGTTAATTTGTA
This sequence comes from Falco biarmicus, assembly GCF_023638135.1. NCBI lineage: Eukaryota > Metazoa > Chordata > Aves > Falconiformes > Falconidae > Falco > Falco biarmicus. The sequence continues at coordinate 7,933,563 of NC_079291.1, read as the reverse complement.
AAAAAGATGTCCATTTTCATGGCTTTATTTTATATATTTAACTGGGCTTTCTACATTGTAAATTACATTCTTAAGGGACAACGTCTTACATTTCATCAGATTAATGCTCTGCCAATTTAATACGCTCACTAAGAGTAGTAGTTTTCATAACAATCAATGAGCTCTCTGAATCCTCTTTCGGATATTAAAAAGACATTATTTCTATTCCTAAGATCTTTGCTATTACTCTCTCCAGACACAGTCTTGCTCATAATATTAGCTATCAGGAGATTAACATAATGTGCTAAATGGCAAATAAAATCTTTTATATGTTTTGTATTTATTAGTTGAGAATTTCTACTTTCTTTATCAACGCAGTGCAGTGACAAAGATCTGGAGAGCGATTCTGTGAATTGTCATACGTTTATGATGAAACATTAACTGAGATCTGTACTCAGGTTATAATCTGACTCCACCAAATCTTCTTCCTGAGCTCACTGTATGGAAATTAGAATGAAGAAACAGAAACTCCTCTGAGGTTATAAAGTTTCTGGTCTCTGATAGAAGAGAGAGAGAACAAGAAGCGTTCTTCTCCCCCTCAAGTCAATTCACACACACACACACAAAATCAAAGACAGGCAGCCCTGAAATGCCCAAGCTCTATTGCCTGCTCCACTCAAGGAGCGATTATTTATACAAACCCAAGCAGCACCCGGGCAAACAGCAAGAGTACACCTCCCTGGAATATGTCACAGCACAGGTTTCCCCAGATGTCCTCCCAGGAAAAGGAAAATGCAGATTCAAGCCTACTCAGGCCACGAAGGAAACTGCGTGAGGCTTTCCTGCACCTGGATGCATTTCTCCCTCTTCAGGGATGGAAATAACACCAGTTCTCCTTCCACTTTTATACATATGCTCCTCCATTTCTTCGTGTGCCTTACAATTTCATAAATATTTGTATTTTTTACAGAAGAAATGGAAGGAAATCAAAAGAAAACTGAAAGAATCTAAAAAATTTCGTTTAAATTTTCTCCCTCACTGCCTTCCCTAACTCTTCTCCCACTCACATTTTGGTATGGGTGTGAAATTACAGATTCCCAATGACATTTCCCACTGTATTAACTTCTGTATCAAACATTTCTGAGTGGTTGCATTCCCTGCATGTCAGAGTACAGCACAAACAGTCTAAGCCTCATCCAAAGGCTCATAGCCCTAGACTTCACGTTTAAGGCTTTATTCTTCAATTACATGACCAAATATGGTTTTGTCCCTCTTTTACCAGGAAGCTACAGTTCATGCATTTATATTTAGAGAAATCTACAAAAAGTCCAGGGTGACAGCTTTCTGGATGTTAATTCCAAAGCCCAATGCTCTAGGGAATCCCACTAGATCCCAAGCAGGGGGCCATACATGTGCCAGGAGATTAAATACAAACCCCCTACTACTTATAGCTGGAGATACATTTCAACTACTGTTAGCATTCAGAGGGTTTCCTTTGCAGATGTACCTGCATAAGGAAATCTGCTTTTTCCAAGGAGAGCAGAATATTGCTCTATCAGATGCAAAGACATCCCTTGCCACTGCCCCTGCCTTCGACATCAAGAGCCTCACAGCAGCTCTTGCATGATTAACAGAGCCACGAAGCAATGGCTGGTCTTAAGGCTGCCTTAATTAACCCTGATTCCCCTCACCGCTTTTTTTGGCTTTGTGATCCACAGATCTGAGAAAGCACTTCCAATCCCCTTCCACACCTTCAAAAGTCTTTTTAAAAGGTGGCAGCTGGTAGTGTCACTCTCCCCAAATTAATCTAAGTAGCTTCACGGGGATATCCGTTGCTCGGTCTTGTGATGCGAATGGTCTCATTACTGCAGGACTGAAATTCCCACAGCAAAGTGCAATTTTAGGAGGAACCGCTCTCAACCTCTGAAGCCTCTCTTTCTGTCGCAAGGACACAAAGCTACACAAGATGGAGAGAACTGCCTTGCCTCTCCTCAGTCTCTGCGATAGGTGCTCAAAATAGGAAAAAGCTCAGATCTCTTCCCCCTCTTTATCAAAGCAGAAGAGAGCAGAATACATTTTTTGCTCCTTGCACTTAGCTGAATGGAGAAAAAACATCAGCTGGATCCATGCAGCTCAAATCAACTGCTGACAGCAACAACGTTGCTGTTTTTCTCAACATGACACAACCACAACCTGGCAGATTAATATTCAGGCAATACTGAACCAGTGAATCTACAGACCAAGGGGCACTTATCTAACTACTTAACCTCCGCATCAATGAATATCAGAGGTTATACATCCCCACAACAGACAGATTTTTCCACAAAGAAGATTCATGTTACTCATTTAGCCACACATTTCTTCAGCTTGTTAAATTCTATGAGGCACCTATACAGATGCATACAAACATGCCGTTTATATATCAACAAAGGACTAAAGCAATTACAGAGTGTTTTTAAATGTTATAGCACACACTGTATTATGCAAGTGAGGAACAATGTATCAATCTCACTGTTCTCTTAGTTGAATATAAATGCAGTAACTGTATAATCCACCTATTCATACCGCAGGCAAATATTGTCTATTATTTTGTCTATGTTGCTCTGCAATATCTTATAGCAGGATGGTATCACAAGAAATGGCATGGTTTAGGCATTTATAAACACCAAAATTGGAATATGTACATATAGCATGGTTTGGGGAACCATTCTTAACATAAACTGCAGGACATGTATGGGAAGATCACCTGCCTGATTATCCCAGGGGGAAGGGAGCTGGAATATTGCAGATCATTAGATATGACATACTCATCACCATTATGGCTGTGAAGAAAATAAGGGAAGAGGAACTGTCACAGGAGATGCTACAGAAAGAACTCAGTAATACAGTATCACAAGTAGGCAAAACTAAACAAAAAAGAACTACCCAGTGTTCAGAGAATCCTAATTAAGTTAAAAAAAATCAAGCACCTGAAAGTTCAGGAATGGCATATTTATGGTTTTCTGTGCACTTGTATTTTTACATCGTGCGATCTTATTCTGTACTACATAAATACAACCTACCCATTTCAACACTTTATTTACACAAACACAGAGAGAATTATCTCAAGTACTTCTTTGTTCACATTTTCAGTATATGGTTATCTAAATTTATTCTGCATTTACTGCTAATTGACATTAATGTTTCATATTCACCAACTTAATGATAATCTAAGGGGTTTTAGAGATAAGGACAGGAAAGAAACAAACGTAAAAAATACACACACAATTTCAGAAGCATTTCTCACTTTCTATTTTCTTTCCTCTCTCAAGTGGATTTGAACTGAAATAGAGTAAGGATTTACTAAAGACACTCACTGTTCTGCTAAGATGAATCATTTCACCTCACTCTCAAACCTAATTAGCAATATGTTATCAGGCGGAGAGAACAGATAACAGACATCTAATCTGCCAAACGCTGCATCCACAGAGGCCCATTTATCTAACCTGCATGGTGTTTGGTGAAAATCTGGACAGTTTGCTGTGCTCTTAGAGAAGACCGCCTTTGTATAGACATGACCTTGTAATTTCTGAAACAGCAGGTTTAAGTTTCAACTGCTGAATATCTGGGTATAAAACAGTGAGCTCTGTGGTAACCTGAAAAATTGATTCACAGTGACGCATATTATATTAAAAATAATCTCACTGGTCGTTTAGGAGCCATTACTACCAATACCTCACAAAGGTGATTAATCTCTTCCAGAAATACTGTGTTTGTAGTCTGGGACCCATCTTATTTCATATTTTAGCTAATGACCTTGGGATGAAAATAGAGATGCACTGATACAGTTTGTTGAGGATACAAAGTCAGGAGGTAAGAGTGTTCCTAGAGGAGGAGGATTTGAACATCCTGGGGTGGGGTGGGGATGGGGGTAACTGCACAATCTTGAAGACCCAGAAACAGAACCGGGTTGAAAGTAATGGTCCAAAGGGTACATGAGACTAATAACAAGAATTCCTGATATATACTGGGAGCTCATTAGTTAGAAATTGCAGCCTATTTCAGTCAGTTACAGGATGGCTATGAGCCACTTAATTGAATCTGAGCATGAAAAGGGCAAGGTGAGGCATTTTCGTAAAGAAGAGGAGTGTTCCTACCTTTGTATAGCCTGTACTGAGACCTCATCTGAAGTGTTTTGTATAATTCCAGTTATACATGTTAAAAAAAAAAAAAAAAAAAAAAAAAAAAAAGATTATTTCAAATTTGAACAGGTGCTGAACAGGACTGTTACAGAGATCAAACATAAACTTGTCTTATGGGAGGAGACTGAAGGTGTTTTTTTTTTTATGCTGAAAAATGAAGCCTAGGAAGGAAGATGATTGCTTCCAGCAAATGCACTGGGGGCTAAAGAGAGAATGTTGGTTTTAGAACAAACGGGTAGAAACTGGTAATGAATAAATTAAAGATGCAAACTGGAAGAGGGTTTGTAATTGCAGTTACAAGAGTGTGGTCCTACAACAACCTTCCAAAAGGAGATACTGTGGAAGGAAAATCTAATAGGTGGAACCCAACAAGTCTGTGAAAAAGACTGTATAATGCTGCGTGCCACAGCAGAGGACTGGATTTTGTGACCTCTAAAGTTCCTTAAAATGCAATGTTTCTGTTGGCTTAGCTGAAAGCCCTCATGTCTCTGAAGAGCTGTTTGCAGATCACAGAACCATAGATCATTTAGGTTGGAAAAGACCCTTAAGATCCTCAAGTCCAACCACAAACCTAACACTGCAAAGTTCACCACTAAACCATGTCCCTAAGCACCATGTCCGCATACAACCACCACAGCCACCACAGCCCATCCAGTGATTAAATTTATTTTAAACAGCCTTTTTCATTCTGAACTATATTTATACTTCAAAATAGCCATTTGTAATACCTTAATAAGGCGCAATTGCTCAGCCGTAGTTTCAGAACCCACCGCAGAATTAGAGTCACGCAGTTCAAGATCACATTTGGTGTCACAAGCTATCTGCATCTAAAATGTACAAGTTGGAAGTGCTCTGCAAGTGGGCATGTTTGGCTTTTAAGTCTGATATCTTGTTTGAAGCAGCCAGCCCATCCCAGGAAAAATTAGGACCATAAAAGAGAACTCACTGTAACCTGGAAAAGGGAGGATGCTAATAGCTAGGACAATGACTTCTGGGTATTTATTCTCTAATTAAGTAATTGTTTACTAAATAAAGCCTCTAAATAAACCAAAAGTGAGAGAAAAAAGAAACTCTCCCTATGATATATAATAAACAATAATTCCACATTAAATCATTAGCATCAATCTCCTCTTGCTTAACCAATTACAGCAGATGCGCTTCCAGGTTTTCACAATCCAAGCTAAGCAATCTATATATAACAAAAATTTGATGAATGCTGATTTCTAGTACTATTCCTTTTTGTCTCACTAACATAGCTTTTTACAATTTTCAATGTTTCTGCTATATAAAAGTTCATCCAGATAAAATATGATATCTCAAGATAGAAATAGTTTCATACAATTGTTAAATGGAGTAATTTGCTAAGTTATGAGTTATAATACGGGAGTGAGAAAGAAGCTTCATGACCTCCTGTAATATTAAATTTCTAAATGGCGATTTCCATAATGTTGACTGAACCTTCTAAGTATTTAAAGATGTGAAGAGTTAATACCACAATGTTTAAAAGGCATCAGTTAGTCAACGTTCAAATCCAGAGACCACCAGAAAACTGCTGCCTCATGTAGCAGAAGATTCATGGCCGCCTAAGTAATTTCTCGAGGCACATGGCTCTACGAAAGAGTTGTTCATACCGTTGTGCTGTCTGTACAACACTTAACATAAACACAAGGGGAGAAGACAAGCACTCAATAATTTAGTTCAACAACAATATAATTCCTTCTAAAATAGCTTGCTGGAAACACTCTGATTTTAACTCTATGGAAACAGCTTGTCAGCCCATTATTAAGGCCTGCCAGAATAAAGTAAATAATGACACAAAAGCTAGGGTTCTTAATATTAATCCAAATGTAAATTTTCAGCAAAATTAATCTCTGCTGAAAGAGTAATTCCTCTTTGTTAGAAGAAGATACAGCATTTTTCATACAGCACAAACCACTTTGATTCCTGCCCTAAGTGTAAAGTAAAGCTCTTCGGTCAAAGCCAGTCGACACCTCCAGAATGCAGTCACGACCCACAGCTCCAGAATACGCTTTGAAGGCACAATTGGAGCTTTATCCAAAACCAGAACTACTTACACACAGCCTGTGACTGTCTTACTGGGAAGGCTAACGTTTCCATTCATCAGAGCACAGTAAAACATTTTAAAATACTAAATTACTAAAACATTAAAAATACAGCTAGAAAATACGCAATTTCTTGATAGACGAAGCCTTCAAGGACTACCTGAACCGAAGGCATGTGTCTTTCAAAAACGGAGACAAATCATATCGGCTAATTTTTTTATACAATCCAGTGCCCAATATGAATATTTTTATATATTAAAAACTCTGTATATATGGTGAAACTTCATAATACATGTAAGCTGTGACTCTGAAGAACCAGATTTACTTTTACATAATGAGATCAAATTGTTACATTGGAAAAAATACAAATAACTTTGCTAGATTTGCTCAACTAAGGAAACTACAGGATCATATCAAATACATGCCTGTCGACAAAGAATTAAGCCATGAACTGACAGTAGCAGAGGTTCACCGTAAACTCCAAATTACTTTGCAATTGCAAGGGTCGAGTGCTGCCACTATAATCATTACAGTTTTGCCAAACTGTCTTGGCAACTTACTCATAAAGACATAAAATACATTCACTTGACACAGTGATTGATGAAAATACTATTGGTATTCTGCTTACTTATAAAAAAAATTACTCTAGCTCTTCAAGCAAGTTGGATTTTATGAAATGGAGTTATTATGTGAACAGTGCATATAAGAAAACTTACCCCTTCCTGCTATGTCTTATATTATCCAAAACTGTTGCCACAATAATCTAATGTCGTGTCAGATGTCCTCTACAACTGCTCTCTGCTTCAACGCAATACTATCAGCATCTTCCCACTATTCTTCAAACCACCTAGCTTCCACCTTTCAGCTTTTTTCTGTTTTCTTCCAAATAATTTTGGATGCGAGTCCCTGTGTGTGCAGCTCAGCTAGATATTGAATGTGGGCCAAATTAACTTGAATTTCTCAAGTTTATGCTGCGGACCTTCCCCAAGCAGAAGAGAGGGGGGAGAAGTGGTGAGAAAAGCTCATCAGCATCTCTGCTGAACTGTTGCTTTCAACACAAAACTTGTATAACATACTAATGAACATATGGAGAGGAAGCAAAATAGTGTACATCTCATTTAATGAGAAAAATAGACTATACAGTTTACAATTGCCCAGAACAACTCAAAGAAGCAGAAGAATTTCTAAGAATGGTATGCTGCATTTATTTTGCTGTTTGTGGTCAAAATTGCTTAACCCTGATAACTTAATTTATATGTATTTCTTATATGTGCTCATTTTTTTTTCTTCTCCTGCCTGAGCTTTTTTCCCCTGTTTTAATTTTAGGGCACAGCAGGGCTCCTGCTCTGTTCCTAATAGCCCTCACTGATGAACACGTGGCCATAATACAATAGTGAAAAAATTATAAGCAGAAAGCAACCAAACCAAAGCAAACCAGCACCAAAACATGCACATGTATCAGCTGGGGAAATCTCACTGACTTCAGCTGCTGCTAGCATTTTCTTTGGTGGTTTTCTGTTTCCCTGAAAAGCTCCAGCCTCATTTAAGACCCGGGTGAGTACAATCAGCAACAATTCTACTTTCTGTTAGTTTTAAGTGGCTAGTAATAGGATGTTTCCATACAGATACCTGGAAACTCCACAGTGGCCCAAGGCGTGATGTTCAATTCACTTGAGGAACTGGTCCCAGAAGAGTCAAGTTCAAGTCCCTAAGAAAGTGGTGCCCCAAACAAATTAAGAGGCAAAAGGACAGTCTCTCACTATACCACAGGCAAGCAAGGCCCCTAAAAGAGTTTCCAGGTCAGCTGCACCTCCAGAAGAGAGGATTTTTCTATAGAGGAAGATTCTCTGACTCCTCTAGAATTTGAAGTCCTGCTGTTGTGTTTATGCAGTACAATATGTCTACAGTAGATCAAATAGTCTAGTTTCTAAATTCTGCCACTAGATTACTATCTACCTACACTACCCCAAGAGCTGGGAAGTTTATATTGCAGTACTACAAAGTGATGCACAAAACACAAACATGTGTCTGTAGGTGAAACGCATCTATTCCAGCATCAAATGTTATGGTCATCATCTACATCAGCCATTTCTCAGTTTAGATCCACTTGAAACACCTGCACCTGAGATTCTATGTCAGCAGCAAGCTGATAAGATGAGAGGAAAGGAGTCTTTCGTATTAATAAACAATGTAATGGAACTGATACAATGTGTGGCTATTATCCTTTCAAGTTGCTTTGAGAACATCTACATAAATTAAATGCTCCTTCTTTCATTATCATATCTCTGAGGTTATGATGTGCTGTATTTTATTAGTTCAGCAGGCTCATTCAAATAGTAGCTATCTAACACGATCCTTGCAATTAGTACCTTATGTACATTCTTGAACCAAATTTCTCCTCTGGGATTTAAAGAAGACCCAGGGTCTCATTTGAGTCTGTCTTGTAATTCAGCTACATGCTACACTTTTACAGCTATGCAAATTAGCTTCAAGGAAAACTGTGATGTACAGCAAAGGAAGAGAACTGAAAATTAAAATCCTGCAGGAGAGAAAACATTTAAAATTTCCTTTACATTTTTTCTTTTGTTTAGCTAATCCCTAAAGGCATTAGGGCACCATGTTCCATCTTGAAAGTCCCTCTAGATTCATGTACTATTGAGCATAACTACAAATGTGATGCTTTGAGCAGCCAGATAATGGTTTTTAATTGGCTCATCATTGCAGCTTCAACCCAAAAGCACAAAAATTAATTTAGAACCAATATTAACAGGTGATAATTAAATTATGGGGTCTGCATGCTTAATATATTGGAATAAGGCAGATGAGGAAACTAAGACCATTAACTTTAATAATGGAAATCGGTATCTACCTTAAGTAGTATTTTATAGCACATTAGCAATGGTTGATTAGTGTTAAATTATAAAGTAAATTTTGTTTTCTTACTAAAGCTTTTTTTCACTTATTCTACTCTACCTATGTATTTCGTGCGCACACTAAACTAAGGATGCCCATTTAAACCATGGGGCAAATGAGCAAAACCTACAAATAAACCAGCTAATTAATTAGTTGCCATGACTTGAGTACTTATTTGTTACTGGAATAAGCTATTTACTACCCTTTCATATTAAAGCACACGTAGATCGAACAATGAGTACAGTGGGAAACGGTTTTAAATTAAATAGTTTTAGTGAAAGTATTCATCATTAAGTCAGCCAGGTCCATAGCCCTGATTTCCCCTCCTCCCTTGTTGAAGCAGAACTACCTGGGTGCGCTGTTCTGACCCCTGTAAGATACGATGCCATGTACAGATGTACATGCCCGCACTTCCTTAGAACAACAAACCTAAACTTTGATGACGTCTCAGCAATCACCTGAATTCAACAAAAGAAAGTGCTGTTTTCTCTGGTTTTGTGCTTTCTTTTCCATGTCTTTACACCTGAGGAATGAGGCAGGCTTTGAGTTTTCCTGTCTTCTTTAGACAGGCACTCCACTAGATGTCTTCTCCACCTCCACCCTCTTCTCCATTCAATTTACCTTATCTAATGCAGCGCTATCTCCTCAATCTTGTAAAATTCTGTATCACCACCTATTCTGAGTGTCTCATGACTGCTGTCTCCAAATTAAAGCTTTCATTCTGATTGCCTTTCTGCTGCTACCTACACTTTTGTCTTTTCTGCAGTCTGTTCTGTCAACTCATTCTTTGCCTTTACACCAGAGCACCAGGGTTCCTTTTTCTGCTTCTATGCCTGCCTCTTCAGTTTGAGCTCAGCCACCAGCTTCCCTTTTTTCCACTCCTACGTACACAGTGTGAGCTACCTTAGTTTCTCAGTGAGACTTCTGTCCATTTGTGAAGTCTCGCATTTCTGCTTCTCTCTTCCTGCTCAAGCTTAGTTTTCATCAGCACTTGTACCTTCCATGCTATTGAGGATTTTTCATGATCAGCCTCCATCCAAAATAAGCTTCTTCAAAATCTAGCCATTCATTCTCTGTTACCTTTCCTTTCCTGACTTTTAATCTTTTCTGGCATCTTTCATCTGGCTGGACATGTATGAATTCCCTTCCTCCCTATAAAAAACCATCAAAATGGTCTACTGACCTATAGAGTGAAGCAGCTGTAAAGTTACTACAAAGCTACCCATTCCCACTAGTGGATCCAGGAACATACATAAATTAAGCCATGGAGGAGAAATATGGAGGTGTAGCCACTTGTTTAGGCAGCTAAGTACGAAATCAGAAGCCTGGGGACCTAACTCTTTGAATGAAAGCACCTATTAAGCTTGAAGGACTGAAATTATCTGCGGGCCATGAACCACAAGGTTATCACTGGCCCTCAGGGAATATATTCTATAACTCTTTCCAAAGGTGCATGGTTTATTAATACATACTCTTAATATCCTAAGTACTGAAGTCAGACTTCATGAAAAATGCAGAAGCCGGAGGTAAGGAGGTGGAAATGGCACTTCAGAATATGAAAATCAAAATCTTGAAGCAATTACCTAGAAGTTGAATGTGATCCACACAAGCTTCTTATGACATCATTGCTACCCTACTGTTGTTAACGTCAAATTCCAGTGGAGTGCCATTAAGTAACTGAACAAAGATTGAGCAAAGTTGAAACAACTGAACTAAAGATTCTTCAAAAAACAATAACTCATTTCAAACTGGAAGTCAAACTTTGTATCTAAACTACATGAAATTGTTGCAACACCTGCGATTTTCACTGAAAACAAAGTAAAACAAATGCTTAATATGCCTGATGCAGCTGTGGGAAGGCTAAAGATAGAACAGATCTTGAATGAAAATGAAGCTTATCAGTTACATACCAAAAATTAGAGACGTATATGACTGTAACACACCCTCATAGCTATGAACTGTTACGCTCACCCTAAAGAATTGGACAGCTAAGGTTTCACCGTATGTGAGCCCAGCGATACTGCGTTATTTTAACCTAGATCATCCCAAGGGAGTGCTCATAATACCTGTTTTGCACCACCGTTTATCATATTTATATTTTGCAGACAATCTACTTTAGATCTGTGTTAGAGATTTACTTTTTTATTGATAATGTTTCTTATATATCTACATGTAAAGCCACTTGATTTTATTATCATGAGTTCAACTTTATAGGCCTTAGAGGGAGAATAAAATGATAATGAATATATTTCAATAACCTATGAAAATTTTTAAAATATATTCCCTATGAGTCATGGTATCACAGTTTTAACGTCCAATAACTCAGAACCTACCATGAATTGAAAAGAATGTCTTGCTATACCAGAAAACATAATTTTCAGCTCTGATGATTAAGCTTTTAATGGCTCACAAAATACTGGCTCTTAGACCACTGAGTAAGGCAAAATAAGACAAAAGCATTTTAGATTATTTTTTTTTAAATGCATATGGTGCAGCGGAAAATAAATGTTTCTATTTTACAGGGTGATACTTCCATGTAACAGTGAGTCTGAATCAAAGTGAACAGTAATGAGAATGAAGGTGAGGCAGTAAAACGTGCATTGTAAATGAAATTTATCTCATGGTTCCACAGTCTGTCACAAAAATCCTACTGTCAAACATATAATGTAGGCACAAAACACATCCCACGTGCTGAGTATTCTTCAAAAACACTGTAATACACAACACCGAGGTGGCATTTGCACCCAACATGCAGAGAAACACAGCAGAGAAAATGAATTCTAAAGAGGTATTTATGTATCTTTCAAAATGAACCAGTAAAAGCTTGGAAACAATGTTCATTAAAGAACCTCCAGCTACTGCTAAAGCAATTCCTTTGAACTTCCAGCAGCAGGATTGAAAGGCCTTTCAATGAAACTACTCTGTAGTCATTGTACCAGTCATACGCTGAGTATCTTATGTGCTACCGTGGTCTTTTGTGACCTGGTAAGAAATAATAGTATTATGGGGCAGTAATACTTATGTGAAGTGACAGCAACACAGAACTCACTGAATTCTTCTGCAGTTTTCATTGATTTTGACAGCAGTGTCATCTATGCTACTGAGAAAGAGACATATCTAGTCGTTCCATGGTTTTTAAAATGGGCTTTTATTCTCACTTTATAGAAGTCTTAAACACAGAGTGTTCAACCCAGCATTGCCAATGCCAAGTACTCAAACAAAAGTGATAAAACAGTAACATTTATTCAAAATTCTATTTATTTAACTTCATTACTAGCTCTTAGGAACATGTTCCTTTGGTTTTCTCCAAAACCACAGGAGCCAGACATGTTATTCTTCTTAAACAAAGGCTGAGTTTTAATGTGTGTACATATCTCCTAAAGCACTGCACATGCACGCACACATGCAAGAAGTATGAGAGTCCCAATGGAACTTAAAGATTTGTCAACATTGTGTATACATGCACACATCTCCAGAGGGAAAATACATAATGAAGATAAATAGTAGCAGAGCTTAAAAAAAAACTTTAAAAAAAGGTCAGCAGTTGTAGCAAGCAAGATCAAATCAATACCAAATCAAGTGTCTAATAATGTGGAGTGAAATGCTGTTACTTCTGAAGCCCGGCAAATATGCTTCCTCTCAAATGCTGCAGCAGCAGTCTCAGGTTGTTCACAAATACATCTGATTAAATACATTCTTTGGGCTTGCTGTTCAGAAAATACATTTCTAATTCAGAGTCAGCCCTGGTAAAATGCCACACTCAGAATTCCTGTTTCACCTTTGCCCGAAGCTCACAGAAATGGAAAGAGCCCAGGCAGACCTCTGTTTGCATGGAAGCACCCATGAGCGGAGGCAAGAGTTGGCCGCTTGTGAAAACAGAACGTGGGACACTCCATCTGCCTTCTCAGGGGAACAAGGAGTGCTACTAAGCAGCTCAAAAGCTCTTTAGTTTTGACCTCTTTATTGCAGAGTCCTCTTCACAAGATATTCCATGCAACACGGCAAGAAATCCAGAGAGATCCCAAACCTCCTGCACAGCCCCAGGGCAGCAAATGCTGCAGCCAACAAAATCTAGCAGGGAAGAGTGAGCAGCTACGAGGAGATCAGAGTAGCAAAGAGAAGACCCAAAGGATGTATTTAGATAAACAGTTTGTAGATAAAGTGTCATAGAAGGAATTCAAAGCTATGTGCCTCACTGGCTTTTCTTGGATCCATCAGTCTTGCTGCATGCAGCAAAAGATTTCCTCTGTGCAGGTTTTTACTTGAGCTCTTAATAACCTGAGACTTGTATTCCTCTTCTATTATTACCTAATATTACTATTATTGATTTATATAGCATTGCCAGACAGAGAATTTAAGACAGAGCTGATTTCAATAAAAGCTTTTTATTAAAATGAGAGTATATAATTATAAAATTGAAATTTTAATTTTAAAATGTTAAAAAAATGGAGAATGAAGAATTCCTATTTATGAAGGAAAGGAGGTTGTAGTTAATACACAAAACCTTTACAAAACATGACACTCATAAGTTTAGAAATGGAGAATCCCTGGCAGCAAAACGTGTGAAGACAGAATGTTTATTTATTAGTGTTATTTTTAAAAGGATGTTCCAAGTCAAACTTGACAGCTTGTTTACAGTGGGGTCCTGCCCAAGGGTGGCTTAAAAGATATTAAACAGGCATACAACCAGAATATCATGTTACTGTACAAGATAGAAGTTTGCCCGTGGCTTGATTTTACCATGACTGCTTTAGCAATGTCTTATTTATTTTTCAGGAAGCACTGATCTGTTCTAGCTTCCCCTCCCTCCAAAAAGAAAAAGAAAGACAAGACAAAACTTTTCATGCATATAAATATATATAAAAAGTCTACAATCCTAGAATAAATAGAATATATATACGCACTTATATATCTATATGAATGAACTAATGTGATGACCCATAGAATCCATGCCAAGTGTTGCTACTGTTTCCAAGTGTTGGCTTTCTTCAAAGAACATTACCTTTTTCATATCTGTCATAATTTTAGGGAAACCCATAATTTTTTTGAGATTTCTCGATTTTCAAAATGAGTTTTAAAAGGATGGTGATTTCATTACAGACTAGTAAGTGTTTTGCAGTCCTTCCCACCGTACAGGTTTGAAAAGGGAGCAGCTTTGAGAAGGATGAATTTCCAGCAGGCAGTATTCTTGGTAACATCATAGAGGTTAGAGTTATTTTGGAAATACAGCAGCTGTTTCTGAGGCTGTGAACACCAAGTTGGAAACAGAGTGGGCAAATGGGAAACTACCATGCCAAACCTGAAAGAATTACTTTATCTTATAAAAAACTTGTCTTCAAGGAATATTTAAGTCATCATACAAATATGTTTCCTACTTTACAAAAAAAAGGTTTTCCTAAGAGCCCTAACACCGTTAAGATTCTCAACAGGAAAAAGAAAAATGACTTTGTAGAGGATACCTCCCTGACTCCAGGACCTCCAATGTAAACTGGCCTCAACTCTAAATTATTTTAGAACTGCAGCTTCTGAGCAGCATCCGGCTAAGCAGACCTTACTAGAGGCTGATTACTAAAATCCAGCAATATTTCCCCAGCACCATGAATGCTTCATCCCAAATCATGCCACATGCTGCTTGCTGAACCTTCAGACAAGACACAGGCAAAATATTACGGCACAGCTGGTAAGTTCAATATCTCTACTTTCTAATTTTTTGAGGTGTGGTTATGTGAAATCAAAATTCATGTAGCTGATGTTACCTGTGACATATGCCAGGTAATTTTTGTGTGCGCATATGGTGCATATAGCTACAACATTCAAAATGGAGCTGCTCTACAGAAGAGAAAAAGTGGAAAGGAAATCGTATGTCAGAACGGCTAAACCACCACACCAGAATTTCCTCTTTTACTACTGCATACGTCTACACAAATAATAGATGTGAGGTGCAACAGAAATCCCTATAGAGCTTGAAAATAAAACACTTATATGAAGCCATAGGTGGTGCAGATTATATTAAAAGATATACAATAACAATTGCTTTGTGTGTAAGGACTAAACTGAAACTTTTCAGACAAAATTTTGCCCTAAATTACTTTTTAATCAGCATCACGGACTGAATGGGAACACACAGATATAACCGAGGCATAATCTAGCCCCTTGTAGCTATGTTTGGGTTTTAAATTTGAAGCAGAATCTAATTTGCAATATTAAAATAGCATTATCAGTTATTTATGAAACATACCAATTTACCACCCTCTCAACCCAATAATAATGTTTACCGAAGAATTAGACAGTTCAAGTTTAAAAAAAATGAGTTTTGCATTCTAGATCAGTTTGTCTACTTTGACAATAACAAAGAGCTTTCCTGAATTACCATTTAATGTTGGTATTTGATGGAGCAATCTTCCACACCACACTGGAAGTTTACATTGAAAACATGGCCTGACATGCCTCTGTTTCAATGGTATGCTGGCACTAGTTCTAATTTTTTCCCTGCTTTTATGTTGCTGCCTCTAGTTTGCCAGTATAGGGAACTGATCTAGCTCAAAAATAACCTTATTAATTTCCCCCGCCCCCCGCCCCCCCAGTAACTTGGCTCAGGTCCTTGATCTGGTTCACTGCACGGCTGCACAAATACTTCCACCAACAAAACCAAGGAGTTACAAGGGCTGTATAACCCTGAACATCAGCCAAAACCAATTGTGTGTCAAACTATGCTCTATGTCTGACCAGACAATTTTCAAGTACTAGATGTAAAGGACGTTGAGAGGTCTGTAAATGTTAGGATTACACAGCTAGCTGAATAATACTGATGTATATTCTCTGCTGTCAGAAGAGTGTAAAGGGTTAATTCAAGCGCATTATTTAAAGGGGGCGGGCACAACAGCTTCACACAGGCCCATTTGAGACAGCAGATATCACTGAGTTTTAAGTTTTAGAGCTGTAGATGTTTCATATAGATGAACTTTTCAAGTCTGGCTGAGATCTAATATAGACCGTGCCAGAAGAATCCCAGCAGCAAGGACTGGTATAAAGACTCTGAGAAAGAATGAAATGCCCAGCCTTCAGAGGCAACGCTAGGAGGCTGACAGTGAACAGTGCAGTGCTGGAGAAGAATGACACCTCTCCCAATACTTTTTGCCTTTTTTTCCTGATTGCAGTTCCCAACTGCTCTCCTAAATCTTTTATGAGCAAGAAGCCAGGGTAGAAAAGTGACCCTGTACTAAACTAACTCAAAAAAACCCAAAAGCAAGCTCATGCCTCAGTACCAGGTACTAAAGAATCCACACAAAGAAGAGAATTGGTTAACGTTGCTACCTACTGTCCTTCTGTCACTCACTTCTCTGACATCAAATCCTCAGCTGGAAATAAAGAACACAAAGGCAATCACTTGCTCTTCTCCACGCCTGTTCCTCACTAATTTTTCTGGTGCGCACCTACTGTTGGGTGTAAATTGCATTACGGAGGAGTTTCATAAAGATTAACTTTATACGGAGACTAGTTTTCCTTTCCAATTAGTGGTTAAGGACCTCAAGAGAACAATTCATTTAGACACCTGCTCTCTGAAATTGCCTTTTGGATGGATCTCTCTTTTCACTTGTTCTAGAGAAAGACCTAGAGGATAACCTGCCAAGCAGGGCTGTCCACTAGTTCTACCCATCACGATGTGCTGGGTAGATGGAGCAAATGTGGTCAGAAGTCCCAAGAGATTAGCAGTCACAGTTAGCACTTAAAAATAATCTCAGGGCCCAGAATAACAGCAAAGGAATCGCAGGCTCCTTCCCCTTGAAGCACAGCCAGCCTCTTCTCTGCAGAGAGAGCAAGGTACGGCTGCTCTGAGTCGCAGGACACTGAGCAAGTCCGTGCAGGTGGCTGCACAGCGAGCTGAGGGTGTGAAAGCGCAGTGCACGTACAATGTGAAGCGTCAGGAAATTTGCAAATTGCCAAGCCCAGCAACTGTGCCTGGGCCCCAAAGCCCTGTGACCCCAACAGGACGGGGAGCTGGTGCAAGATGTACCGCCTCGCCTGCTTCTGCCTGCCCCGGCAGGGCAATACAGCACCTCGGCGCCGCCTGTGTGGGTCACAGCCGGCGGCTTGGGAGCCTCAGTGGTGTTAACTGCAATGGCCGTGTTGGCTGCGTATGACAGAAATGGATCTGAACATAGTTTTTTTCTTTTATAAATTGTATCTGTAGCGTGCTTTTGAGAGCTAGTATTTCCTTAATCTGAAATGATCACAGGTAGTACATCTCTGTTAGCTTCAAACGTGAGAGCCAAGATTCATGACACCATAGTTTAATGCTGCTCTTATCAGAAACCTGCAGAGATTAGAAGCTGTAAGGAAAACATTGATGGACGTTTTCAGGCTTTCTGGATTAGTTTGGAATTAACTACCGGGGGCTTGCTTTCTTTGTCAACTCTTTTATAATTGGGCACAGATGGATGAAAATACACTACAAACAGAGAGATTTTCTTTAATCATTAATTTTCACTTCATTTGCCAGATGGCTTTGGTTTCTAGCGTACACTTTATTTGCTGTTGTGTCATTTGCAGGGTAAGTTTTACTTTTTTTAGTTAAAGTTTTGTCTCCTGAAACCCTTATTTTATTTTCTTCTGATCTCCTTCTAAAACCTAAAGAAGATGAATTTGTGCATTTGATTATTTTACTGTTAATTTCTTGGAAGTGCTTCAGTTTTCCCTCTCAGAAACAGAAGACTTTTACACTACCAATGAAGTTGTAATATTGAAAGTTAAAATGTAACACATTACTTTCCTAAGCTCAAGTATAAAATGTGACTCTAAAAGTAGCCTGATTTTTAAAGCATACATACATGCCTTCCCTGATCATACGTGTGTATTGTTTGTGAAAATGGGACACTCATTTACAGGTTCACATCACTTTTCCCAGGTACTCCTGTCTCTCTGCCTCATCTCACACAGCAGTTGTTGAATTCACACCTCATGAAAGTATTTGGATGGAAAAATTAAGTACTCTTTTCAGAAAAAAGTATTTCTCAAACCTGCGTTTATTCCAGTTAGGAGTGACTTCAGAAATCATTTGTGTTTCATGTCAATTGATTTTCTGAGGCTTTGCTTGTTCTTCACATAAGCCAGGATGCTCCTTTACAAGTTTTTCATTAAAAGTCCTTTGTTTAACTAGGGTGACAAGATGCTGCTGCTCTTTTGGTTAAAAAGGCTGTTGAAGTAAGCGGAAAACTTTTCCTAATGTTGAACTACGTGTATTGGAGTTTCTTAGTCTTTTTATAGCCCGAGATTTACTCTGAGCTGTGTGTTGCCAAACTTCCCCCCAGGATGACGTCTGGTTCTGTGACAAATGTGTTGGACACCAGAGAGGGCAGCATGTGAAGAGCTTCTCACCGTAGGTGAAAGCAGCAGAATCTTCTAAGAAGAGTCAAGTCTCTGACAAGCAAAAGGACTAAAGGAAATGCTAAATGTGAACCTGCACGTTTTCCCACAATGGGATTCTCCTCTGCTTTTATACAACCTTGGTTTGGTCTTGCGACTTTTCCTTCCGTGAGGCACTGATGAGATTACGTCTGAAGGTCTTTGTTATGCTTTCTGCTGATACATTGGATGTAACATTATTCTGAACTGATGAATGAAGGCAGAAAGAAGAATGGAGAAAGTGTTAAACGGATATGAAATGGAATATTCAGAAAACAGCCTTAGGCAATCAGAACAGGGCAGGGATGAGTGAACAAAAGAACAAGGTTATCTACTCTCATATGTTAAAAATTCTCAGGGGGCTCTGTGTCAACCTTTAAAAAAGCAAATCAGAACAATGCAGCAACAGAAACAAGAAAGGAAGAAAGGAAAAATTCCCCATTTCTTTCCTGTCTGCAAATGTTACTTCATCTTCCATTGCAGCAATGGATGCCTTTAAAAGAACAAAAGGGAACAAACAGGAGGTATAATTAGACTTTCCAACACTTAAGACAGTTACAAAACTCCATTTTTTTTTTTTCTCCCCTAGAGAAAGATGATTCAAGTTTCTTAATACATGGTATTTAACTTGAATAATACAGGGAGCAACGCAGCTACAGCCCGGGCTGAGAGCCAAGGTTCTTTTCACATAAAACTGGTAGGCAAAGCCATTCTGTAAAGCAGTCTGCCTGCTTAGGAACACAGGCAGCCCTCAAAGTGAAGAAGAAATCTGAACAGTATCAAAATGTAGAGTGTGCATTTCCACTGAGATTCCTAAGGCTTTTACTGGAAATTCCCCTTTGATATGCACTCATATTTATAATAAGAAAACAAACTCACTTCTTTGATGAGTTTTAGAAGTACAACTATGAATGCAAGTTTCTATTGATTTTCACACAATTCCTATTTTTTTCAGTTTCTTTAAAAAAAAATAAAATCTCACCAAGGGAACACCCCCAGTATAATCACTAACACTAAAATTCGAGTGAAATATTTCAAATTAATGTTCCTGTAAAATTTAAATAATACATCAGAAGTATCAGTTGTACTAGTCAAACCATGTCCTGCAGAAAACACACCGGATCCTGTTGACATCAATGGAAGCTCTACATGCAGAACCGAGAAGAGATTTTGGCATCGGGCTGCAGTTGATGGCAAATGTTTATATCATCTTAGTCCCACCTGACACATTCATGGTAGATATGGATTTCAAGGTATGTATAAATCAAGAATAATGAGCACTGGGTGTGACACTTCAAAGAAGACGATTAATAAGTATAAGAAATGCACAACTGAATGGTAGTTTGGCCTTTCTTTTTAATGAAGAGAGAAAATTTGAACCTCAGTAAACCAACAGAATTTTTATTTGACTAATATTAGCTTTAAATAGAATATGTTGTTAGCAATGGCATTTAAGAAAAGGGAAAAACCAGAGTTACTGAGGCTTAAAAACAGCAAGGGAGTAGAATATGTTCCAGTAAGAAAGCATATGAATCACAGAGAACTGCTTTCTGTTATAGCAACAAGATCAATTAGATCTGCAACAGCTGAAAACCATTAACTGCTGTTGGCTGCTGTTAGCGTAATGGGTTTTTTTCTGCTCAGTATTCTGGTGTCAGTTTATCACTTTACTACCCAAACAGTTCTGCCTGAAGCCTTGGTAATCTTAAATATAGAATTGTTAGGAACAAAAGAAAATCTCCCAGCATACAAATTGAAGTATTAAATATTACTAACCTGTTTATAGATTAAACACTACTTCAGCTGCCAGAATTGTTCAGTACGGTGTCAGAGATATCTTTGTTTTATGTTTTCATTTTTTATTTTGTGAGAGGCAGAGATGGTTGTGTAATGTTAGTCAGTTAATTAATTTCTAACCAGACATACGAGGGGGGAAAAAATTGGGGTAAGGAGAGCTTCCCTAGAGCAGCCAGCAACAGTATTTTTTACTTCTCTTACTTTATGGAAAATAATAAAAATTAAGTTTGTGAGACTGTTGTCCTTACTGTCTCAGGGTCCTTGCACCGTCCCCAAAGTTCTGTACCAGCTGTGCTTGGTCCTTTTCTCTTTCAAATTAGCAACACATTACCTTCTCTAAAACCATGGCACTTTTTTACATAGTTTATCTACAGCACAATTTATTACTTTCTGATTTTCAGAAGAGAAAAATGGTATATCTTTGTGTTTTCATTTAAATATTCATAGCGCAACATTCAAAGTGACAGGCGGTCTTCTTCTAGATGAGGTTTGCTTTCTTTTGCTCGTTAATGGCTCAACCTCAGGCAGCATTGTTTCTGTAACATGTCAACTCGGTTTTCTCATTTCAGTGCTACTCCCTTTCTTCATCATCTTGGTGGCTGCTTTTACAGGCTTTCAGACTGTTGGGTGGGAAATATCAGGAACACCACTGCTTACCCTGGGCTATAATAATGCCTCCCATATAAGAAGCCATGTAAGCAAGTGTTTGGGTTATTTTTTTTTGGTAGCAGGGGGTAGGGGAAATGAAATGCCAACACTGATTTATGTTCACTGGGTTCAATTGAGAGATAAGCCTGCCTGCTTCAAACAATGAGGTGTGGTGAAGAGATCCACAAGATAGTACTACACCAATAACAAATGTTTGCAGAGGACATGCAGGCACTATGCTGACCTAGCCAGAGTCTGCGAAGTACAACAGACCCCAGCTCTGACCAAGAGGCAGAACAGGTAACGCTAGCGTGGTGCCACACTGATGCTAACAGGCTGTGTCTTCTAGGACTCCTCAGCTTAGGTACCTTACCCTGCCTGCATTCTGGAGTAAATCACCAGCAGGTTGTGCAGATCTCTGGTGCTCAGCATAGTTGTGCTTGGCTGACAGTCCCTGCAGAAGGGATGTGTTTAAAATCCCTCTCTCTGTCCTGGGCACGATTACATTATGACCCTCTCTGACGAGAGGGGCCATAAAAAACTGTTTTCTTTATCATAGAATCATAGAATTGTTCAGCTTGGAAAAGACCTTTAAGATCATCGAGTCCAACCATTAACCTAGCACTGCCAAGTCCTTATCAAACCTAAATCCAAAAGAAGACATCTGAATTCAAAGGCAGAAATCACATCCCAGCTGTATGATGCTAACAAGGTGTTTATGTTTGTTCGATACATGCAGAGCTTGATGTGGTTACACAAGACTCCTGTAAATAATGCTTCACGGCATCAGAATTCTCTTCACCCTATCCTTGTGCCTCTGACAGAGCTCTCTCTGTGGTTAGGATGGGAATGAGTAGTACAAACATCTGAGGTGTGCTTTCCAGCCCTCAATACATAGCTATTTAAAGGAATATCCTGCAGCCATCCACTCCACTGCATCATTTGGCTGCTTGGCATCATCAGAATATCTGAGTACCTATAACTCAGCAGAAATTGTATGAAATTATAGGAAAAAATGTTGCCAAGAGACACCTGTAAACACAAAGAGGAAACTAGTAGTGGAAGACTCCCCACCCTACCCTTTTGTGCACTAGTAATGACAGATAAATAGAAAAGAAAAAATGCAGTATTTCATGATAATTTATATAGCAGCTAACTCACATTACATTCAAACTTATAATGCTATAGCTTCACATTTCAATGTTATTTATTATTTGCCCGTGTCTTAGAAAGGAAAAAAAATTAGCGAAAGCCCTTGTGCAGCTGAGGCAATTGGGTGGAGAGGAGACAAGGTGGAGACGGAGGATAATGCAACCATCCATCTAAGGATCAGTTAAATGCCAGATCTTGTTTTCACCTCACGAGTACAGTTGTGTTAATTGGTGAAGCATGCGTCTACAATAGCCAGCCGGGAGTGCAAACCATGTTTCATTTTGTTTTTCTCTACAGACATGGATTTTTTTTTATAAAAAAGGAAGAGCTCTTTCAAAGCTTTCATGATTCATCTGTCAAAACTTGTCCTTAATGGACAAGCCAGTCCCTTAAGAAGGGACTTATGCTTGCCCCTGTATCAGAAGCACTAGGTATGATGAAGTGGACTGAAGTTATGCCAGCTATAAGGTCCCCATTATCACAGTCCACACACCCGAAACTAGATGACTAAATAAATGTTTAATATCCCCCTGAATATCCTGACTTCAAAATGCAGCTCAGGAGCTTAATAAACACGCACCCCAGGGGCATTTGGAATTGTCCCAAATGGGTGATTTTCATCTTTTCTAGGGGCACTGAACAAGGACTTCTGTAGATTTTACGTCTCAAGAGTTTTAAAGTAACAGCATTTGTACCTATGAAAATATCATAGATTCTTAGGTATTCCAATGTCATTATTTCAGAGAGCTCTTGCCATTGAACTCTGCAAAGAAAAGGGACAATACCAGAGAGACAAAATACTAAGCTAAGCCAATCTTTTTTTTTTTTTTTTTAATTTAAAATCACTATTAACTGTATAGATTAGACAGAAAATAAGCAAGAGGTTGTGTAAGTTTGTTTGGTTTGGTTTGGTTTGTTTGTTGGGTTTTTTTTGGGGTGGTGGTGGTGGGTGCGGTGGGGAGTTAAGTCACAATTCTCCCCTGCATTCCCAATTTAGGAAAAACTCTTAAATTCAGCTGGCGTGAGCACGGACTTGAACAACTGCCTAAGACCCTTTTTAGAAAAGGACTCCTTAACGGGGGATGGAAGAAAAGTTAACATAGAAGATCTGTTCCCCAACAGTAATGTAATACAAACAGTTGCATTTTTGCTGTGAAAAATAATGTATCTGTCTTCTTTAATATTGAACACTAAAAGTAAGAAACAATTTCAAGAAGCAGTTACAACCCTTCATGTGCAGGTTTAAATAAACTACAACCTATGATTAAAAATAAACCCAAAAAACTTCTTAATGCAGATGTTACACAAATGGTTTAATGCCTCTTTCCTCAATGCAACTGAACCTAGCCTATTCTAAATAACTTTGGGGTTTTTTTTTCAACGTAAATCTGAAATCTAGGAGGCATTCCTTAAAATTCTGATGGTGGGCTGGCTTTTGAACAACATAAATTACTGTGAAACGGCTGACAAATATATGCTTATGTATTACCACGAAACAGCAGAGAAATCACTCTGTTAGCTAATGCATACTGAGATGTTCCCTTGTATCTGTTAATCAGATACTTGAATGGCAAGGCATTCAGAGAAGATATTGCCCTTATAAATTGGCTCATAATGATGTGTTTTTAAATAAAAAAATATACCTATATTGACAGAAAGGTTACGGAAAAATATACAGATCCCTGGCATTCTTATACAAAATTGTATGTCTCCATGAAGTAATGGGTTCATTTTTATTCTAATATATAAGAAAATACCAGATTACCTGAGGAAATGTATGATCATGGTGTAGAAGTATTCTGCTCTACAGTAGGTAGTACAACTCTTCAGAACAAGAGCTAAACAACTGTTCAAATACCAATGATTGAAGTTTCAGTGAACGCTAATATATCACATCCAAAAATTTGAGGTGTTGGCTTATTTTAAACCTAAGCAGCACATTTTAAATTAAAATGAGATAAAAATGGTTTCTAATAGGACCAACATAATTTTCACCTGAAGAATAAAGTAGGAATCTAGAGCCAAGCTGGAAAATGACAACAAAACTGCCTAGACAGGCAGATAGACATATGCATACATACATATACATACATAAATAGTGTTATGCTAAACGATTAGGCCTGCATTAAGTCTGTTTTAATAGACACATGATAACTGACTTTTTCTTGTAACCGTTCTTTTTCCCAAATACATAAATACTGGGAAGTCCTAGCTCATCACAAGTAACTCCAAAGAACAATCATTACCTCATTTTCTTCCTTACCATTACCAGGAACAGAATAAAAGGAAGAATTTCATTTTGTAAAAGCTACTTAAGATTTGCACCATTTTTAGCAAAACACTTCTTAAGTCCAATACTTATATTTTGAAAGCATCTTGTTTCTGAAGCAAAGTGCATGTAAGAAATAAAGCAGGTGCAAACAAGTACAGGAGAGAGTGTTGAAATGCAAGTCCCAGCCTTAATCCCCCTGGCAGCTCACGGACTAGTGCTGCCCAAGTTCGAGTGCTGCTGGCTCTCAATTGCTCTCAGTACAAAGAAAGAGATGTTACGATGCTTCCATGGACTTTTTCTACCCTCTTTTCTGCCTTGAAGAGCATCCACTGACTGACTAATTTGAGAAACTATACAACTTGATCAGCTATTTTATATGATCTCTAGGTTAGATTAAAATGAGAACTGCTTTGGAACTTGCAGAGTTGGCATCCTTGCGCGTGTAGCATTTCAAGGGCTGAAATAAATGGTGTTGCCAAGATAACAACAGTGTAGACTGAATAATAAGAAAGTATTTTGGAAATGAGCTTAATTTCCAGTTCATAATTAAGCTTCAGTGAAAGTTACTGTTTGGTGAAAAACTGAAGCTTCAGGCTACTACAATGCCGCCTTACCTGTTAGCAAATTTTCATATCACCGTAGCCTTAGTTTATATTATCAGTATAGGGTTTGATGATAACCTGTACCATACACCCAAGAAAGAAATCACATTAAGGTCTTTGTTAACTTCCCAATAATTTCTGTTAGAAATTTGTACGTGATGTCATTAAGGGAAAATTATCTTGTGTTTGCCGTCTTGAAAAAACAGAGTTTTGATTCTGAATGACATGTCAAATTCTGCATTGCCATAGCAAAGAACCTATTAAGAAGGCAGCAGAATCAACTGTGCAAAACATAATAAAAACAATTTTAAAAGGAAGGAAGGGAGAAATAGTTCATTTGATGAAAGGGAGCACACAGACTTAGGGAGATGGTACTTGAATTTACCACTCTGTGGCAATGGTGGCCTTGCCATCCTACCTAGAACAGCAGAGCAAAGGATCAACACAATTTTAGATCTCCCTCCTTGTACCCAATAGATTATAATATGGAAGGAGAAAGAGACAAGCTTGTTGAAGAAGGGAGAAATTGTAACTTCACAACGAGACAGCCCACAGTTGTCACTCAGGAACCAGACTGGAAAATGTTCTGGTATATTACCATTTTCTGCAAGGTTTATTTTTGTAAAACTGAGGGTAATCTCAATGTCTACAATATCTGATATTGATACCAGGAATAAAGCGTTAAACAACAGTTAAAGTACAGCACCTAAATAAATACCATTTTCAGGAGTACAGTCACCTTGTTACATTCACCTACTTCTATTTTTGAAATCAATGCTTCAGATCTAAATGTAAATGGATTCAGCACAATGTCAAAGCCCTCCTAAGTGTATATAAAAAATAAATACTAATCTTGGTTATCAGTCTGTTTATAGGATTTGAAAAATCACCTGCAATCATAAAAGATTTTCTAAGCCCTATTCTATGACAGTTGCATGAAGTATCTTCATTGGCAACAATGGAGTTTTTATTTGAAAACTGGATGGTATTACTTAGTTTCAGTATCTGACTTCATGAAGTACCTTATGTTAAAAACTCTTGGTGGACTTCACACAAGATCACCCAGCATTTCTCTCCTTCTGTTAAAGAAATACTATGCCAAGAGTATTCTTACGAGTTCCCTCCTCTGCCTGTTAGACAGGCAGGAGGATTTTTGTGAATAAGGGTCTGGGGCAGGGGAGACCCATGTTACGAACAGCGTCTTTTCCGTGAGATGAAGCTTGTTTGAAGAGTGGTTGTGCAGATGTTTCCTAAGACTGTTAACACTCTGGCTTCATGTAATTATTCAGGGATGTTTATTTTGCATGGAGACCGTGTTGGTGGAGGGTCTTCATCCCCCCTTCTCTCACACTTTGTCTTGGATATTGGCTGAGTAAAAACTAATTATTTCACTGTTGATCACTTTATTAAGGCTGCCATCTAAAATAAAGCATATTTATGCTTGAGAAACAACAGTCTTAAGGAGAAAAAGCTGTAAAGAGGGAAAAGAAAGCTTTTCCTTGCCCTGGAGCTTACACCAGTGTGTTGGACAGGATACAGCACTTCATCAGTGAGCTACTTTCACACAGTCTTAACTACATCTCAACCAAGAGGTTTTGCCATTGGAGCTAAGCCTGCTGGTGGCACAGCATTTTCCACTTTTTGACTGAAACGATCATGATGGCAGAACTTGAAAGCATAAACCAGCCTGAGTCCCATGAATGAGATCAAAGCCACAGGGGTTTTTTTGTTGTTTTTTTTTTTTCTCTCTCTCTCTCTCTCTTTTTTTTTTTCTTGAAGGCTTTGTTCTAATAGTAATAGTCAGCAGAAAAGGAGAATAGCCTGATGATTACTCTGTTTTTAACAGATGACTCATCCTTTGATGAATCTTGAGGGAAAAGAGCACTGGGTTTGCTTATGTCTTTCCTGGAGTAGCTTCAGGCCTTAGTGAGTCAAGCCTCATGCGCTTCGAAGTCTGCAGCATTTACCACTGTCAGTAATGAACATGTTTTGTATCAGCTAGCATACATTGCTTCTTGAGGCATATATTTAAACCGTATTACTTCAGCAAACATTAGATAATTGGCAGTTCTTCGTTCTGGTTTCATGCCTTACTTTTCCCTTTAAGTTTTAAAATGCTATCAGAAATAAAAGCTGTTTCAGTGCTTCAGAGTTGTTCCATCTTGCACTATTCCACCAAATACATCTCCCAGGAACCCAGTTAAAATGTTTTGCAAGTTCCTCACTGGGCTACAAAAGGGTTAAATAACCAAGCCCAAAAAACCTTTAATGAAAATGCTGCGATGACCTTAATTTGGTTTCACAATAAACCTACATTTTTGTACATATTCTGTGCACTAAGAAAACAAGATACATTTGGGTCAGGTAACAAGTACGGTATAACCTTACAGTTCAGTGTGTTTAGCTCTGAAATGTATGTGGGCACACAGCACACAACTGCATCGCTGCTCTCTTGACAAAGTCTTTGCCAGCTCAGATATGGTTATTAAGTACATGTGGTTTGAATAGGGAACACAGCTTTTTACAGTGAGAAGTTGCTTGTACTAATTAGGCTCGCATATGTTCAAGCCACTTCTGTGATTCAGTTACATAACATGCATGCTCCTTTTCAGATGTGTCCTACACGTAAGATCACAGCAAAGCAGATGCACAAGAAGGAAAGTGAGGAAACGGGGGGAAAAAAAGCTTGCTAGGTCATTTTAAGTTCCTGCCATTGCATTTCATTTTTCATCCCCAATACCTTCAAGATTCCAACATTCCTTTTTCTATATTTTGCATTACACTAGTCTATTAAATAAAAAAACCAATTTATTAAATAAGTAATTTAAATTTAATCATATTGAGTGCATATTTCAGTTGTAGTGGAATTTTTCTGCACATTTGCACGTACTAGTGGCCATTAAAGTCTGCTGTTAAGTATTCTTGCAGAATATTTCAGTGGTTGTTTTGTTTGCTTGCCAGCTCTCTTCTTAAAGATGGCAAATAAGAAAACCCAAATCTGTGAGGGTCTAATTGTTATCTAGGCTTCAAAAAGCAGACAGGAAAATATTTGAAAATGTTTTTTTCTATGAAGCACTATTGGAAGATAATGTATTTACATGGCTTCATGGTTTTAAGCGTCATTGCACAAGAAAAAGTTCAGGAAATTTATCTTTACAACCACCTTACAAAACTCATTATTCCCATTTTACAAATAGGCAATTAAAACACACCAAGACTAAGCAACATGCCATGTTATAAAAGAATGTGGAACCGAACGTTTGTCTTTTGTCTTCCAAATCACACACTAGTGCTCACATCATACAAGCTTAATTGCTTCTTTTTCCAGAGATAAATAGCAACCATCCTAATCGAAGGAGTATATTGGAAGGTTCAGCTGCAGAAACTCTTTTTCACGCAGGATGTATTCCTGATGTATTGCTGAGATATAACAGTTCTTCAACTATCTTTCCCCACCGACTTAACCCATCCCCAACAACTACCCAAACCCGTAAATAAGGCCAACAAAACGGTCTCAACTATGTTTCAAAGTTACAAACTGACCATATCATAACTCAGGAGGATGTT
Source organism: Falco biarmicus (assembly GCF_023638135.1). NCBI lineage: Eukaryota > Metazoa > Chordata > Aves > Falconiformes > Falconidae > Falco > Falco biarmicus. The sequence continues at coordinate 7,904,987 of NC_079291.1, read as the reverse complement.
AGCCTTTCTAAATGATTGAATTGGGAGTTCAAGTTCAGATGTCCTTTGTTCATTCCCTCAAAAATGATGCACTGCATGTATTTCACTTGCTCACATCCAGTCTATGAATTATCCATGTGGCTTTGTAAGAATAATCTGTGTTGCTCATTATCAAACCCCCAATCACTTGTGTAAATCAAAAAGAGCAACTAATTTTATTTCTATCAGCTTATTGATTAAAATGTTATGCAATACAGAGTGAGGAACTGATTCCCAATAGATGTGCCCCGTTTACAGGTGTATTGACATCCCTTTGTTTGCCAATTTCAAATCTAGTTAGAATGCCAAATTGATCTTGTATCATTACTTTTAAATAAACATGTTAGATGGTACTATGTCAAGCCTTACAGAATTCTGTATATCTTATAGTAACAATATTAGCTTTCATCAGCCAATGTTTTAATCTAATAAAGATGGATGTACAGTTAAATGAATATTGATTGGTGTATGTTCCACCTCTCTCCTTTACTTCTGTATCAACAGAGACCTGCATCAGCCTTTTGATTACTTCACCTAGGAACGATGTCAAGAAGAGGCTATAATCACAGCAATAATTTTTGTTAATGTTAAAAACTTTCTTACAGATAAGAGTAAGATGTCAAATTTCAGCTAAATTAAAAAGAAGGGAAAAAGATCTAAATAAGAGCTTGCTGGACTAAACCTTCTGCATGTTGGCTTCTAACTCTGAACTAGTTTCCCTGTTTCTGCAGGAACTTATGACATGCCTCACACAAGGAAGACAGGGCAAGATTTCAGTCATCGTTATGAATTTCTGATGCTGCATTTGGCAAAATGATGCAGGGAATTATCTGAAGAGGGAGGGAAGGAAGAAGAAAGAGGAGGAGTAAAGGGAAAAGAGAACAACCACTGATTTTAAATCCCCTCTTCCCATGGAAGCAGAAACACCTCTAAGGTCAGGCTTCAAGAATGTTGGTTGTAGGCTGACTGGTCTCCCCATCCATGAACTTACAGAACATCCGTTGGCATAAACATGAAAAGTTTGCTAAAGTGGAGCAATTTCAAATGACCAAAACTCCTTCTGTGCAGTTAGTAATTTTAAGTGAATACAATGTATTTTCTTTGTAAACCTTGCTAATGCTCAGTCCTTAACCTTAATTCCCTGTCTTTATGAATGTGGTTTCTAAATCGAGATTCATGTAGGAATGGCAAGTACTATATCTATGCTGTATTTTAGTTCTCCCAATTCTGACATGTACAGTTCCCAGTTATGCCTTGGCTGCGCACAGGACATGGAAGAGAGGACCCAGATGCAGGTTCTTGAACAACTCTGTAGAATGATAAGGTAAGACCTTGAAGAAATTTAAGCCTGCCTTCAAATCAACCAGGTATGCGAAACACACACTATCTAGAAGAAACTCCTCCACACAGGAAAAATAATTAGGCCTAGTTGTATTAAACAGAAGATAAAGAAAATACCTACAAGGATATGATTATAAGGAATACGAGCGGATTGTCCTCTTTCATTCAGACTCTCATCATGGAAAAAGGAATATACTAGATGTAAAGCTGTATTTGGCTAGGCTTAGACTGGCTGAATGAATCTAAGCCACCATTTCAGTTTATTTAGTTTAAAAAGCAGGTCAAAATGCTGCTTTCAGCTACCTATTAATATTGAAAGGATCTGCTGGTTATTACAGTTATGTTCCAAAATGTCTTCAAAGCATTACAACTATATTAAATTGTACGTCTTGCTGAAGAAAAAGAATGATAACTAAACACCATTTTAAGACTTAAGAGTGCAAAAAGATCATTAATAACACTAGACTAAAAAATAACCGACTTACCACTGCCTGATGTTTTCTGAAAAGACTACTTCAGACTAACAGGAAAGAAATATTTCTTTTAAAAATAAATTCTCCTTGCTCCCCTCCCTTCCCTCCTACCCTGGTTGCCATTTATTTACTTTGTGAGCATCTTTTTCCTCCATACAGCAAGTCATAAACTTATTAACCAAAGAGTAAAAAATTCTGGAAACACTACAATTATGTTCTAACAAAAATAATAGCAACATTAAATTTAACCTTGTATGATTAAAAAAAGACTGATTGTTTTTTAATTTGAGGGATCAGAGATCAAAACAGGAAACAAGAACAGTCAAATTTTAGCAGAATTCTGTCTCCCATGTTACACCATCTATCCTGTAATACCTGGAGTTCTGGCTACTCAATTTCACCATGTCCTGCCGTTTGTTTATACTTTATTTACAGAGATGTTAAAACGGGTACAAAAAGCTAGACTACTTCCATAGTGGAGCTTGACATACACTTTATTGCAAATGGTGTAAGGACTGAGAGAAGATACTCTTTGCACTACAAGTTGGTATTAGACCCTTGTTTTGAAAACTTGCATACCCTGTGAAAAGTGACGACGACTAAACAGTGGGTAAGGTTATACCGGGTACTTAAGTTCTTGTAGGATCACAACCTTGTTACTAGATCTAAGCGTGGTTTGCTTATTTCTGGGACTAGAGGGTTACTACAAGCTCACATTTGGCTTTCTCCAGATCAGATTTGCTATAATGTGATGTCTGTGATGTTCCTCTTAATCACAACATAATCATGAGATTTGGTGGGTTTTTTTTGAAAAGAGAGAAAGACAGAGAGAGAGAGAATTATTTTTTCAGCTAATTATTATTAGCTAATCAAAACGGAAACTCCCAGGCTATTTACTATTAACAGTATAAGCGGATTGCTTTGTGGAGAGAAAAAATGACAATCATTCAATATTCTTGTAATAATACTGTAAGTTCCTGTTTGATAACAGCAATATTCTCATTTGTTCAATTTATAATTAATCAACAACAATCATTTAATATTTTGAAGTAAAGAATTCTATTAAGAAAATGCCGTTGTGTGCAGGATGATAAAGGCTATCTGTTCACAAATTAATGCTTTGCTTCAGAATTGAACATCAAGAGTTGTCCTCCAAACAAGGACAGATTTGATGGGGAGGCTGAGGGGAGTACAGTACAGCCTGTGTGCTCTAGGCAATTTCCCCATCAGTATCATAGATGCATCCAGCCCTGTCCACCCCCAAACTCTGAAAGTCTGAAAAAAAATAATAGAAGACTGAGCTAAGTGACTTTGAACTTGTTTTACTGTACACATTTGTAACAAAACCTCGCCTATTTTGACTTTAAAGAAAATGAAGCATTTTTGTACAAACTGGTCTACCTATTTGTAGAGAAACATGTAAGAAAAATTAGCCATACCAAAAGTAGTACAAATCAGAAATCAGTATTTTACTGGCAAATACAGAAACAAAGGCTAATCCAGGTATGTTTCCATGCATCTCTGGTTTGCCTGGGCAGAATCTGGGATGCCCAAGCAGTCCTGGAGTTCCCATATGAAACTCAAGTGTGACTACCCACAATTCAAAGCAAACCATTCATTTTTTATAAAAAAAAGGTAATTTAGAGGAAAATAAAATGTTACGACTTGAAATTTATATTGTAAATCTTTCAGACTGTTTTTGTACTAAGTAGTCTCTGTTTCCACCAAGAAGGACAAACAAGTATTAACAGTTTACACGAAAAAAAGGTTTGGAGAAGCAATCTCTGATGTAACTAAATTCTCAAACAAGAGAATGAGTAACAAGCAGCACATTGGACAGCACCAAAGTAAAATCCATCTTAAAGTAATAACTATAGATTAGGGAGAACAGAGACATGGCCTCTCAATATGTATTCACATATCCATCAGACTGAAATGGTTTGATTATGCATTGGGTTTGTGTGGCAAGGTTTTGCTAGCACAGGGGTGCTACAGGGGTGGCTTCTCTGAGAAACTGCGGGAAGCTGTCCCCGTGTCCATCAGAGCCGATGCCACCCAGCTCCAAGATGGACCCGCTGCTGGCCTGAGGCTGAGCCCATCAGTGATGGTGGTAGCACCTCTGGGATAACACATTTAAGAAGGGGGGCTGGGTGGGGTGTAAATGCTGCACAACAGCAACTGCAGCTGGGCAGAGGGTGACAATATGTGAGAGCAACAACTCTGCAGACACCAGGGTCAGTGCAGAAGGTGCTCCAGGTGCCAGAGCAGAGATCTCCCTGCAGCCCATGGTGAAGACCACGGTGAGGCAGGCTGTCCCCCTGCAGCCCATGGAGCTCCATGGTGGGGCAGGCTGTCCCCCTGCAGCCCGTGGAGGAGCCCACGCTGGGGCAGGTGGATACACGCAAAGGAGGCCGGGACCCTGTGGGAAGCCCTCGCTGGAGCAGGCTCCTGGCAGGCCCCGTGTCCCCATGGGGAGAGGAGCCCAGGCTGGGGCAGGTTTGCTGGCAGGGACCGTGACCCTGCGGGGACCCACGCTGGAGCTGCCTGTGCCTGAGGGGCTGCACCCTGTGGAAGGGACCCACGCTGGAGCAGTTTGTGAAGAACTGCAGCCCGTGGGAATGACTTATGTTGGAGCAGTTCGTGGAGGACTGTCTCCATGGGAGGGACCCCAGGCTGGAGCAGGGCAGGGTGTGAGGAGCCTCCCCTGAGGGGGAAGGAGCGGCAGGGACGGCGTGTGATGGACTGACCCCAGCCCCATTCTCCATCCCCTGCACCGCTCCGGGGGAGGAGGGAGAGAAACTGGGGAGTGGGGTTGAGCCCAGGAAGACAGCAGCGGTGGGGGAAAGTGTTTAAAGATTGAGGTTTTATTTCTCATTACCTTTCTCTGATTTGTTTGGTAATAAATTAAAAGAATTTCCCCAAGTCAAGTCAGTTTGGCCGTGACAGTACTCGGTGAGCGATCTCTCCCTGCCCTTGCCTTGACCCATGAGCCTTTTGTTGTATTTTCTCTCCCCCGTCCAGCTGAGCAGAGGAAGTGTCAGAGTGGCACCTGGCATCCAGCCAGGGACAGGCCACCGCAGACTGTTGACACATTGCTGCTTATTGTGATAGTTTTCACTATATCATCACAGCATCTAACAAACACATAGGAAAATTATTTCCTTCATATATTTGAACTGACAAAACACTGAAACATTAAATACATTATCTGAAGCAAGTTATTACTTAAGCATTAAGCTAATGCGACAGTCAAAATACTGGAAAATTATAATCTCATCACAAATCAGATCACAATGTATCTCAGCTAATTAGCAGCAGAAAAGCAGTAATAAATTACTTGTATTTTTTGTTGTCCACTAAATCGGCTTTCAACATATTTTAAACAGTTCTAAATACGAAACTACTGTTTCTTTCTAATAAAGACTTGGTGAAATACCCAATTTCTATTGTTTTAAAGTGTTCAGTCTTGGAAAGCTCTATAGAAAATAATAAAGATTTTTCTGAGGCAGCGAGCAATGGCTGTTTTCAGAACATACAGTAACACCAGCATTTATCTAACGTACCTAAAATACCTGCTGGTATTTAATAAGTAAAGGCATAAAGTTACTACAGAAAACACTTCCCAAGCACTTCGAGACTCTACTCAAGTGCAGGTCCCTAAGGCAGCATGCACATTCACTCAAAGTACAGATCTAGGGCCACGCTGGCAGCTCTGCAGTTCCCAGAGGAGGCACTGCATTTCTCATACCTCCCCAAACTGGGGGTTCTCAAATCACATTATGACTAAGCTTCTGCTCAGTCCAACGCTTGGAGATAATCCAGGGGGTTCATTTTCACCAGTTGTCCTGTGTAAGTATTTTTTCCATTGCATGACTGCCTATTGGTGTGATGACCTGATTACATCCTTGTTATTCCATAATACAATTTTTCAGACTTCCAGTCTCATTTACTGCTTTTTGTGTTGGTACAGAAAATGAGGCGGTAGTCTCTCATGAGTCAAAAAAAACCAGAGCAAAAGGACTGTTGCCTTTGTGACATTAACCCACTGAAGAGCTGCGCTGCTACAGACGAAAGCACTAAGCGACACCTTTTTGGTGAACTTGGAGAAGGTGAATGAGTAGCAGTTGATGTGGATCCTGACGCTGGGGGAAAAAGCATCTATAAATCTTATTCAGACTGTACAGGGTAAATAAGATTATCAGTGACACATACTTCTTACATAGACAAAATATCATTTAGTTGAGGACAGGAGTGTTCACAAGAGGAACATTAGTGTTAAAAAGCCTAGTGAAAGTGGTTGTGGTAGAGAAACAGCGAGAGAAACCATTTTCACTCTGTACCACATTTCACTTCTTTCGCTGTTCAGCTTTGTGCCCTTTTTCATGGAGGCGCCTGCCACATGAGATGCACTCGCAAGGGGCAAGTCCCTAACCCGAGAAGATCCCTGTGTCAGGACAGACAGAGACTGGTGAAAGAGGAACAAAGATGATGACTGTTACTTTTCAGCAAGGCGAATGGAAACACTTTATGAGGCTGAGTCAGAGCACTGACACACTTTCCAATGCATGCATACTCCCTCCCCCACTGCTTCCTACACAGACTCACCCCCCACAACAACAATAAATAAGTCAAAATTAAAGCCAGAAAACTGCTCAGTTATCAATTCAGAATTGCAACCGCCTCCTGAAATTAATTAAAATAGCCAGACTTGCTACCCTTCTGCTTGTTAGTTCTGGGTGTCCCCCCCCTGAACCACAATCTTTCCCTCAATTTGCCTTCTTTGCAGTCACTTCTAGTCCAAGCATCCCCAGGTCTCGGAAGTGGGTTTATTTTCCTTTTCTTCTGGCCATAGAGATGATATATCCCAGGAGACTTTATTTGCATCTGTAAATGATCCCTTTGAACTGTTACCAGTAGATGGGGAATGAATGGTGGTTGGGGAACTCTAAAAAGGTGAGGGGTGCTGAAAGGAGAAGCAATTGGAACAGAAGATTTGACAGTGTAGGAGAAAATACTTATTTTAGGCTTTTAAGCTGTGCTGGAAAGGGTACGGTTGCCCCCTGCAAAGGATTTCCCTGGGGAATGGCTCATTGTACTAGCAGTGGGAAACATGAAGGCAGGGGAAGTATGAGCTCAGATGCAGAGACAATGAGCAGAAGGCTCCTTCCAGAGTGACTCATCCAGCCTCTGGGACCGAGGAAACCGACCGCTCCATAAATCAGCATCTTTTTCTAACTATCCAAGTAGTGGCATTTGGCAGTGGGGAAAGCAGCTGTTCACTCCTAACAGCTCATGGGGTGGTGCTGGGAAGTGGTAGTTAAACAGAGGTTTGGGGGAGATGAAATTTGGTGACAAGCCGAGAAGGAAATAGTATCGTAAGGTACTTAAAGGAATGAATTTGCCTTTGCATAAGTAATAGGGAATTGGATCAAAGTAGTATTCCAATAACAGTAAGGTTCTGTTAGAGCAAAGAAAATTTTTTCAAACTTGTGGACCACTGAACATTTTCCTGGTAAGTAAGAGTTCATTTTTACATAATTTATGTGCCAGTAATGCAGTTTTCTCATAACAAAGCCAAATCCAATATTTAATGGAAAGGAGAGAGAGATTTTGGAAAAGCACATATTTTCACATAGTTATTAGATTTTAGGTAATAAAATTACATGCAAACTAATTGGAGAAAAAACCCCATTATGTATTCCTCAGCTTTATTACTTTTATGTTTAGCATGGTAATACTTAAGAGTCCGCAGGGAGCAGTCCCTTTTCTGATGAGTACTGTTGGCATTTCCTGCCTTGAGAAGCTGAAGAGCTACTCTTATGGAAGGCGAGTAACACACCAGAACACCAAATTAAGTGATGTGTCAAATATTACATTAGTTTCACTATTAATTAAACAGGGCCAATGGTTTGAGAAAAAATTTTTTACTAGAAGTGGCTGCTTTCATAGCTTGTTTTACAGACTAGCATTTACAGTTGTCTCTTCATTCCCCTCTAGCCCCAGAAGGATTGGGGGGAAAAAAAAAATTCTATTCTGATTGGTTTTACTTATTATCATCTCAAAAATTTCAAAAATACAACCTAAAGTAGCATAAAGTTTTTCAATTATATTAACCAAACAAATCTGATGTAGGTAGTTGAGCCAGCAAAGCTCACCCTAGATGACCAGAATCAGACTGGGTCCTTTCTAGCTGACCTGTCATCTCCAGCTGCATGTAGACCCCCTGCAACCCAGCTACATGTGCAAGAACTTCCGAGGAGGGCCAGGACTACTCAAACCTGAAGTTCATTGCTCCTACAACTATCCGGAGGACCCAGGTGTCAACTGGAACCATCTGACCCACTATGAACTCATCTCACACGTGGGAGCTGAAGCAAAGGGCAAATGGGTTGCATACTACATCAGAAGTTTTGAAAATCGGAAATCCTCTCCCTCTCAGATTCTTACCAGTGAGCAATAAAAATAATAATGAGAAAAAAGGAAAAAAAAAAAAAAGAGAAGAAAAGCGAGAGGTTAGTTTACAAGCAATGGTCTTCCTCAAGAACTACGTACAGCCAGTTCAGAGGCAACTAAACATTCTGAAAACCATTTAACTGGTTTTGTGTTGGAAACAGGCAAAAAATGGCAGGGAAAAAGAAGGGTAAGTGCTCCTGCTTGCTCCCCTTCTCCTCTGCCCTCACCTCCCAGGAGATTCAATTTCCTTTAAAGAACTCAGATAATCTACTAAAACTAGATACTGCTCCTTTAGAAACTTTAGCCTGTGGCTAATAAACCCAAGACATTTTGTTTCAAAGAGCCATATTTACAGATAAATAAAGAATAACTGCCTACCAATGTCCAGCCCTGAAACCAAGAGGAAGATTTCTAATGTGAATACTGAAATATCTAACTTTTTCCAGAAAAAAACTTCATAAAACAGCCTCGTTTGAGAAAGAGAATTCGTAACATTGAGAAATCTTTCTTGGGCTGGGAAAAAAATTTTTTCAGCTTTGACAGTCTGGGAAAACTCTAGCTGGTCTAGTAAAGCAGAAGATGAAAATGAAAAAATAACCCTGAAACAAACAATCTTACTTTTAGCCTTTCACATATTCTCAGTGCTTGAATTTCTCCTACCAAGAGTACAACAGCCTTGAGAGGACAAGCAGCAGTGTCTGAAACCATGGAAACTGTAGTTTGCCTGTCTTTTTTCAGAGCTGGGCAACCGGCCCCATCTGAAATGTAGTTTTTTGCAATTAGGTTTTGCAATTAGACAAGTCAAGTATGAATGCAGCAAGTTAGGGAACAAAAATAAACAGCATTTCATACTTTATCCTAAGAGTTTCTGAGTTATTATGAAAGCCTTTTCAGAACCGCCCTTTGAGACTGAAATTACTGAGTTATCATCTGATCTTCTGACCAAAAGCACTTACAATTTAAAGAAAAGCAGCATAAAGAGCTGTATCAGTGTGGCACAGGTACTTTGCAAGATGGAATTTATGTAGTCTTTTTTAGTATTTGGTATCTTATTTGAAATAAAACTTTCATTGAAAGATTTTAAAGCAAGAATCCAGTTCTGCAATTTGCTTGGAGAAAGACACATGCAGACTGATAGAAAAGAGGAGCTACAGACAAAGCCTTTCAAGAAAAAATTCTTCATAGATGCTGACTAGAATGTCACCCTGCCAGCCACGCAGAAGCTGGTTAGATGTTCAGCATGAGGTACCACAGAAAAGACATCAATTACCAGACAGCTGCTGTGGCAGCCTATGGTTTAGTTCTCAAAATTGCAAATAAATCTTTCCTTATTTTTTGCCCCGCCCTTATCTGGGGTTTGCATGGCAAGGGTTTGGTACCAAGGGACCACCTACAGGGGTGCCTTCTCTGAGGAGCTGCTGGAAGCTTCCACTATATGCCGATGTCTGATAGAGCCGATGCCACCCAGCTCCAAGATGGACCCTCCGCTGGCCTGAGGCTGAGCCCATCAGTGATGGTGGTAGCACCTCTGGGATAACACATTTAAGAAGGGGGGAAAAATGCTGCAAAAATGGCCACCAGAGAGAGGAGCAAGAGTATGTGAGAGAAACAACTCTGCAGACAGAAGGGTCAGTGCAGAAGGTGCTCCAGGTGCCAGAGCAGAGATCCCCCTGCAGCCCATGGTGAAGACCACGGTGAGGCAGGCTGTCCCCCTGCAGCCCATGGAGCTCCATGGTGGGGCAGGCTGTCCCCCTGCAGCCCGTGGAGGAGCCCACGCTGGGGCAGGGGGATACACGCAAAGGAGGCCGGGACCCTGTGGGAAGCCCTCGCTGGAGCAGGCTCCTGGCAGGCCCCGTGTCCCCATGGGGAGAGGAGCCCAGGCTGGGGCAGGTTTGCTGGCAGGGACCGTGACCCTGCGGGGACCCACGCTGGAGCTGCCTGTGCCTGAGGGGCTGCACCCTGTGGAAGGGACCCACGCTGGAGCAGTTTGTGAAGAACTGCAGCCCGTGGGAATGACTTATGTTGGAGCAGTTCGTGGAGGACTGTCTCCATGGGAGGGACCCCAGGCTGGAGCAGGGCAGGGTGTGAGGAGCCTCCCCTGAGGGGGAAGGAGCGGCAGGGACGGCGTGTGATGGACTGACCCCAGCCCCATTCCCCATCCCTTGCACCGCTCGGGGGGAGGAGGGAGAGAAACTGGGGAGTGGGGTTGAGCCCAGGAAGACAGCAGCGGTGGGGGAAAGTGTTTAAAGATTGAGGTTTTATTTCTCATTACCTTTCTCTGATTTGTTTGGTAATAAATTAAAAGAATTTCCCCAAGTCAAGTCAGTTTGGCCGTGACAGTACTCGGTGAGCGATCTCTCCCTGCCCTTGCCTTGACCCATGAGCCTTTTGTTGTATTTTCTCTCCCCCGTCCAGCTGAGCAGAGGAAGTGTCAGAGTGGCTTTGGTGGGCACCAGGCACCCAGCAGGGTCAACCCACCACAGCCCTTCCTTCTTTTGAGTTTTACAGAAGGGACGATAAAGAGGATAGAAGAGATAGTTACGACCCTCAGGGTACTACGATTTATTGCACAGATTCTCCTGCCTTCTCTTCGTAGTCTCTACTATGCAGAAGCTGCTGGTAGAGATTCAGCTACAGAAACCAGTTCCTTCTGCACCCACAGCACTGAAGTTCCTTCTTCAGAGGCATGAAGACTTTTTAGTGATACATACATGAGGCTCACCAGTGTAAGTGCACTGACATTGTCAGATTGAACAATTTAATTTCTTTGCTTCTCTTTCTTCATAATGTAAAGTTTTTTACTATAAGGACTGTTCTTTTGCTTCTGAATGTAACTGGGGCTTGTTAGTCCATCGTGGGCCCAGTAAGCACTCCACTGTAATAAAAATGGACAGCGGGAGAAAAAGATCAGCTGTCCACTTTCTAATACCGGCTGACTCTCCTAATGCTTTGAAACTCATGTTTTTGTGGGTAGTGCTGCAGTTTCTTTCCCTCCAGATAACAGGAGACATACAGATGTCCAATTTGCTGACCCACCAGACCCAGTGCATGAGTCCAGAAAAAGGAGAGTGGTAAACTGCATACCCAAAACTAAGAGGCAGCAGAGTAGCGTTATGGCCTTTCTCTTGACGACATGACTATCCTGATATTCTTCTGTGGCTATGTGTCACACAAGGAGGTATATGTTCCCATCAGCTAGCCCTAAGACTAAGTATCATGCCTTGCATTTCCAATACTATGTAAGGTCTTCTACGGAAAACTTTTACTAATCTCTATGTAAATTTATAGAAAAGGAGGGAAACTATAGTTGGGGTTTATGAATATACACTATCATATTCATTTATTGCTTCACTAAAGACAAAAGTCAAAAGAACAAATCTGGCACTCTGCTGAAGAACAAATGAATAAAGAAGACTTCTTAAGAAGCTCTGCATGAGCGGGATATAAGCACTACTTATGTGAAGGTTTACTTGAGAGCAACAGAAAGCAGATCTATTGAAAAGCAAAAAACGCACAAGCCAAACCCAAACATAATTTGTGTTTTCCTAGCCCTTGTTCTCATGAGGGACATTTACCAGATGTCCGCTGGAAATACAACACAGCAGCGAGGAAACAGTCTAGGAGGTTCCTGGAGTACGTGGAAGAGACCTTCCTGACACAGCTGGTGAGGGAGCCAGCCAGGGCAGATGCCCCACTGGACCTGCTGTTTGCAAACAGGGAAGGACTGGTGGGTGATGTGGTAGTTGGAAGCCTTCTTGGGCATAGTGATCACGAGATTACAGAGTTTTTGATTCTCAGAGAAGTAAGGAGGGGGCTCAGAAGAACCTGTACCTTGGACTTCCAGAGGGCTGACTTTGGCTGTCCCCATGTGCCAAAAGGTGAGCTGGTGGGGAAGACGACTGGCCTGGCTGGACAGAGAGCTTTGGCTGGAACTCAGGGAAAAAAGAATTCACCAGCTTTGAAAGAAGGGGCATGCAACTCAGGAGGACTATAAGGATGTTGTGAGGTTATGCAGGCAGAAAATTAAAAAGGTGAAAGCCCAGCTAGAACTCGGAGTGGCCACTGCTGTAAAAGATAACAAAAAATGCTGGTTGACAGCTGGCTGAACACAAGCCAGCAGCATGCCCAGGTGGCCAAGAAGGCCAGCAGCACCCTGGCTTGTATCAGAAACAGTGTGGCCAGCAGGACTAGGGCAGTGATCGTCCCCCTGCACTCGGCACTGGTGAGGCCGCACCTCAAATCCTGTGTGCAGGTTTGGGCCTCTCACTATAAGACAGACATTGAGGTTCTGGAGTGTGTCCAGAGAAGGGCAACAAGGCTGGGGAAGGGTCTGGAGAGCACGTCTTGTGAGGAGCGGCTGAGGGAACTGGGGTCCTTTAGCCTGGAGAAGAGGAGGCTGAGGGGGGACATTGTCACTCTCTACAACTACCTGAAAGGAGGCTGTAGCGAGGTGGGGGTCCATCTCTTCTCCCACGTTACAAGTGACAGGACAAGAGGAAAGGGCCTCAAGTGATGCCAGGGGAGATTGACATGGGATATTAGGAAAAATTTCTTCATGGAAAGGGTGGTGAAACATTGGAACAGGCTGCCCAGGGAGGTGGTAGAATCACCATCCCTGGGAGTGTTTAAAAAACACATAAGATGCAGTGCTTAGGGATATGATTTAGCGGTGGACTTGGAAGTCCTGGGTTAACAGTTGGACTCAATGACCTTGAAGGTCTTTTTCCAACCTAAATGTTACTGATTCTATATTCACCACATTTATTCCTAAGACCACTTGTTTTCATAACACATGCAAGGCTGTTTTGCTTATCTGTAAAACTGCTTATGCATAACTTAAATTTTTTTGCAAAAGGTATTTCTGCATCAGTGCTGGATCAAGGAGTTCTTGGATTCCATAACTTCATCATTAGAGAGGTGCATCTCATCCCTGCTAGAAGAGGGGCAAAAGCCAATAAATCTCAGAACATACTGCCTCTCACCCCCCTCGTCAGGTAGAAACATACTGAAAAAATACTAAGTTGAAGACTAGGACAATGAAGTTTGAAGTGATATATGAGAAACTTGAGTTTCAGAGCGCAGTAAGTGAATGCAACAATGGACACAGCACCTCCCCTCCTCCAGCATATTCACTGTTCCCCCTTCACTCCGAATCTTTAAAAAATGCAACAATGATACAGGACATCTCTTTTCATATATATTCCCCTCAGAATTAGCTTAATAGGTCTTTTGGTCTGCTGGAATAAATGGGTTGCATTTTAGTAAAGATGTTAAGATTCACAGTTCACTTACATTCCTCAGCTGACCCGATCTTAAGTGCAAAACTGGAGTTTTCACTTTTACTCCCCAAAACCTTAACGGACCTGGTGAAGAACACGCTTGGTTTCTCTTCTCTGTTAAATAAAGCAAATCTTCAGGAGGAAAAGTGTTTGCAGACTCAAAATATGAGCAAAGATCCAGAACAACGAGAGAGACTTGCATTCAAACACTGACCTACTTCCTATTATAGCTTTCCTCATAGCTGAAGAACACACAGTGCTGCTTTAGTAAAACTGAAATGCTGTGGCATATGCTTCTGTAGACAAATAAAATGCTGACAGGCAATGCAGTAAACTGAGCCACGCCACTTTTTCCTCCAGTGAAAGCCCTTTAAACATTGGTATTACATTATTCAGTCAGATAATGACTGAATACTTTATAAATGGGACAGAAAGTCAATTATTCTACACATTCACCATCACAAGCAGGAGTGTGAGATCAATGTGCCTATAACCTGTTTTATAAATACTTCAACGAAAAACAAACAAGAGAATTAAGTTCATAGTTTCTTAACGCTTTCCAGAGCTGCTAATGTATGTACTGTAACTCACAAAGGCTATTTATACAGGCGAGCTTCTGCACAGCATTCTTAGGAAATTGTTTTTATTAACCCTCAGATACATTTGTTGAAGCCCTAAGGATGTGTTACAATTAATAATTGTTGTTAAATTTGAATTTCAACAGTGTTTTTTACTACCCAGACATAAAAAGCCGGTTGACACTTTGTGATTAAGATGAAACACTAAGTATTATTTGATTAAAATCAACAAAAGGGCAATAAAAGCTACCAGTCCTAAAAACCCCAGTGTTAAACTCAACACGTCTCGTCTCCCTGTCACTGGGATGTGCAGCAGGCACGCCTGTTAAGAAACCTACACAGCATGGCTGTGACTTTCAAACATGCAAATTTAAAAGATCAGGATTTATTCTGAAGCAAAGTAGTATAGATTTAATATTAAATACCTTTTTCTTCGGCAGTTTGAAAATTAATACAATCACTAGCATTCATTGCCTCAATTTTCATTTGCAAAAACAAAATGTTTGGGGTTTTTTTGTAAAGCAGAGAGTACCTTAGTTGTGCTATGAAAAATAACACAAATTCTATGGAGAGCCATTTGTCGATTTATCCTAATTACTACAGTAAAACATATTTATTTTTTTTGTTGCTTATATACAACATGGTAAATCTACTTACAGTTGCTAAATTTAGGATTATCCCTAGATGGGTATATTAAGCCTGAAAATGAAATGATTCTAGAATATGCTACCAAATCTCTTTAAATAACTGAAATGTATATTAATTAAGCATTATGCTGTTCCAAACGATAAGTCATCTATTTTAAAGACATGAATAAATAAAATATATGCATGTTTTAGGGATGCAAGTATTAAATCTAATTCCAGAGGCCTTCCCAACAGTTTCTTTCTGAAAATTCACACTAGCCTTTTAAAGTTAGATAGAACATAGTTAAATGTATTTAATAAAGAAACAGGCCAGAGAGAGTTTTTTTGTTAGCTTCTAAAAATATGCTGTGCTAAATATTTTTGGCATATTCTTATATGTCACTAGGAATGCTTTTAAGCAGTTTCCTCTCAATGCATTGTCTAAAAATATAGTATAGTACAGTAAAAATACTGTCTAAATAATATGTATAATTAGGAAATTTAATTGAATATTTTACAAGTTCGTAAAAATCTGCAATAGCATTTTCTGCTGTAACTTGCTAAACCTGCACTTAGTCTTGCATGTTAAAAGACAAAAGGTAACCTTGAATTCCAATAAATGTCCTCCAGTAATTAAGGAAAGACAGATGAACCAATGCTTTGAAAATAGTTGAAGTAATAAAAAAGACTAAAAGAACGTTTATGCAAAAAGTGATTTAAAATATTATTCAAATTCTTGAATATGAAAGATATTCCAACAATTCTGGGCATAGTATATTTTCTCCAATATGAACACCCCTGTCTCATGGTGAAGGTACACACAAGCTTCTTTTGCAAAGACTACCGGAAGCTTTCGGAGTGGATTATTGGTATCTTAACTTTCTCTTATGGAAGCACAAGTAGAACCCAAGTATGAGAATCTGTCACAAGAGCATATGAAATCCCAGACTATATTAGTGATTCCATGCTCCAATACCAATAATTAAAAGTGAGAATTTGCAGAACCTACTGCTTGATCAGCATAGGTAATGAATTATAATTAGAGAAGTATACTTGAAAAGCATTGGTGACAATGAGTAGGTA